>NC_067398.1:453170343-453872218 GCF_016432865.1 Antechinus flavipes | reverse complement strand
AGGGTTGTTGTGAGGATTAAATGAGATATTATTTTTCAAACATTTTACACAATGGCTAGCAAATATTAAGTATTATATAAATGGTAGCTATTATTTCAAAAATAGTATCATTTCAAAAAGATATGGAAATATATATTAAATGACAAAGAATGAAGTAAGCAAAACTAAAATAATTTATATAATAATAATACTGTAAAAACAAATAACTTTGAAAGTTATAAGAATTATGATCAATATAATGATCCAAATCTTCATGGTTCCCAAGAGAATTCTACAGTAAAAGGAATGAGGTAAAATGACTTGTCTGTAGTAAAGTCTTGAAGCTAATACTTGAATTTGCGGCTTCTAGTTCCAAAAGAAATAATGATCAAATATGCTAAACATGAGAGATATATGTTTGTTTTATGATGTAGAATGAGACATAAACATTTTTGTATATAGCCTTGGAGGTGATTTTGTTTGCTTGACTATGCACATTTATCATAAGAGTTTTTTGTTTTGTTTTACTTTTCTTCTTCCTCACCCCCAGTAGAGTTGGGGATGGGTAGGGGAGGAAAAAAAAAAGATTTCTGTTCATTTTTTTAATACAGAAATTGGGGAAGAATTTTTACAAATATGAAATGTTATATGCCCATACAAAATGAAATCATTCTATTAATAGTTTTATTAATTGTTTACTGTTACAAGATCTTTTTTTTACAATAAATCTCTCATGAAATGGGAAGAATCTGTAAATGTTTTCAACATAAAAACAAAACTCATCAATAAAACTCAACAACAACATCTAACAGAAGCATTAGTGGTATATGGCTGATAAATTCAACTAAGGGAAATGGTCCAAGCAGTAAATGTAAATAGTGAGAAAAATGAGACAGTTGAGAAGTTGAGTCATGGATCCATGAAATCAATAATTTCTATCTAAAGCTCTGATGTGATCACCAGTTTTTCTCCCATTCTGTGGCGGCTTTTGTTCCTGACCAGAAAAAGTAGGAAATGCCCCATTGTATTGCTATTGCCAAGTTGGATATTGTTAAAGGAGATATGGGTAAAGGAAAAGAAGAAGGAAGGGAAGAGAGATTCTTTGATGCAGATTTATAATTTTACAAAATAGGTAATCCTCAATTTAATTTTTTGAATTAGAGCTCTTTCTGAATCAGTGTCTTATCCATGGTCTTGGTGTCAGAGGCAGTATCTGAATCCAAATTCTCTTATTGTTAAGATTAGCCACTTAGCCACACTTTGCCACACTGTCTCTTTTACATTTATAGAGCAAAATACTCTTCTTGCAATAACTCTGTGCATTAAATACTGCAAGTTTTACTGAATCTATTTTACTGTAAAAGTAGTGAAGTTAAATAATTTATCAATAGTCCCACAACTTCCAATTCCAATTCTGATGTTCTTTCACTTTTCAGGCTATTTGTTTTCATTGTTACAGATTCTCCTCTCTTCCCTGACCTGTAACCAGGTCTTTAAGGGCCATTGCATGCGTATTTTGTAATTGAGGTAGATGAATGGAAAAGACAATTAAAAAAAAAAAAAAACGGTCCTTCTACCATAAGCAGAGTCTCCCAACTGAGACACAATTATCAATAAAAAATGTTTTGGTGCTTTGTGATTTAATCTAACTCTTAACTCGTTTTCTACTTACAACCTTATCAACCTATTGTAAATTCCCTAAACCCTACATTTTCTGTTTGAACTCAAGTGACTCTAAACCTTTTGCAAGAAACATCACTGAATCTAAATGCCACCCAATTCTATATTTCCTATCCTGAGCTATTATTTCATTACATGATCACAGGGAGTAGCTTTTTCATCAGTGTGCAAGGCAGATATATCAAAGATTCATCTCTCTGGCAGCATTAGTTACATTGTCCTGAAACACGTGTGATGCATTGTAATGGAATGTGCTGACATGGACCAGATAAGATAGGGCAAACCATTAGCTACCTCTGGTGAAAACATTTGACAGCTGGCTATGCAGTTTCCATTTCATGTTTTACATGGATAAATAAACTACATTTTTCATTTGTTTGACAGCAGTGTATGTTGCAGTTAAATGAGAGGATTGAAATTAAAGATGGAAAAAACGTTTATTCTATTACTCTAGCTCTGGCAAGGCAGTTTGAAACTTCACTGTCTCTTTCAAATGCAGAAGAATATTTGAAGCATTTGGGCTAGTTATCATTTTCTCCTAGGAGTGTGAAGGAAACATTTCTAGGTGAAATTCTCTCATTGTAACATTCTACTTCTTCATGTTCATAGCTAAGAACTAATTTACATTGTAACAATTCATCTTTGACATTCTCTGAAAGAAGAAAGATTTCATTTGCCCAAGTGCAATTGAGTTCTTAGTAGTAAAATTTGTTAATTTTTCTCATTGACTCCTAGATTAGTGAGTCAGCTTTAAAACTTCAAGTAAAGAGATGAGTTTTGTTACTGGGAACTCTCCATTATCAACAAAATTTAGCTTTTTAAAAAATTAGCCAAAGGAGGAAGTAAATTGCTTAAATAGTCCCATTTCAGAAAAAAGAAATAGAACAAGCTATTAATCAACTTCCTAAAAAAAAAAAATCCCCAAGGCCAGATGGATTTACACGTGAATTCTATCAAACATTTAAAGAACAATTAGCCCCAATGCTATAATAAACTATTTGAAAAAATAGGGAATGAAGGAGTCCTATCAAATTCCTTTTATGACACAGACATGGTACTAATAGCTAAACCAGGTAAGTTGAAAACAGAGAAAGAAAATTATAGACCAATCTCCCTAATGAATATTGATGCTAAAATCTTAAATAAGATATTAGCAAAAAGACTACAGAAAATCATCCCCAGGATAATACACCATGATCAAGTAGGATTTATACCAGGAAGCAGGGCTGATTCAATATTAGGAAAACTATCAGTATAATTGGCCATATTAATAACCAAATTAACAAAAACCATATGATCATCTCAATAGATGCAGAAAAAAATATTTGATAAAATCCACCATCCATTCCTATTAAAAACACTCGAGAGTATAAGAATAAATGGACTTTGCCTTAAAATAATCAGTAGCATCTATTTAAAACAATCAGTAAGCATCATATGTAATGAGGACAAACTGCAACCATTCCCAATAAGATCAGGAGTGAAACAAGACTGCCCGCTATCACCGTTGCTATTCAATATTGTATTAGAAATGCTAGCTTTGGCAGTAAGAGTTGAGAAAGAGATTAAAGGAATTAGAGTAGGCAATAAGGAAACCAAATTATTACTTTTTGCTGATGATATGATATACTTAGAGAACCCCAGAGATTTTACTAAAAATTTATTAGAAATATAGCAAAGTTGCAGGTTACAAAATAAACCCACATAAGTCATCAGCATTCTTATCTATCATTAACAAAATCCAACAGTTAAAGTTTTAAAGAGAAATTTTATTTAAAGTAACTACTAATAGTATAAAATATTTAGGAATCTATCTGCCAAGGGAGAATCAGAAACTTTATGAGCAAAACTACAAAACACTTTCCACACAAATTAAGTCTGATCTAACCAAGTGGAAAAATATTAAATGTTCTTGGATTGGCCAAGCAAATATAATAAAGACGACAATACTACCTAAACTAATCTATTTATTTAGCGTTATACCAATCAGACTCCCAAAAAACTATTTTAATGACCTAGAAAAAATAACAACAAAGTTCATATGGAAAAACAAAAGGTCAAGAATTTCAAGGTAATTAATGAAAAAAATCAAATGAAGGTGGCCTAGCTGTACCAGATCTAAAATTATATTATAAAGCAGTGATTGCCAAAACTATTTGGTATTGGCTAAGAAATAGACTAGTTGATCAATGGAATAGGTTAGGTTCAAAGGACAAAACAGCCAATAACTTTAATAATCTAGTGTTTGACAAACCCAAAGACCCCAGTTTTGGGGATAAGAACTCACTATTTGACAAAAATTGCTGGGAAAATTGGAAATTAGTATGGCAGAAACTAGGCATTGACCCACATTTAACACCGTACTACAAGATAAGGTCAAAATGGGTTCATGACCTAGGCATAAAGAATGGGACTATAAATAAATTGGAAGAGCATAGAATAGTTTACCTCTCAGACCTGTGGAAGAAGAAGGAATTTATGACCAAAGAAGAACTAGAAATCATTATTGATTACAAAATATAAAATTTCTATTATATCAAATTGAAAAGTTTTTGTACAAACAAAACTAATGCAGACAAGATTAGAAGGGAAGCAATAAACTGGGAAAACATTTTTACAGTCAACGGTTCTTATAAAGGCCTCATTTCCAAAATATATAGAGAATTGATTCTAATTTATAAGAAACCGAGCCATTCTCCAGTTGATAAATAGTCAAAGGATATGAACAGACAATTCTCAGATGAAGAAACTGAAACTATTTCTAGCCATATGAAAAGATGCTCCAAGTCATTATTAATCAGAGAAATGCCAATTAAGATAACTCTGAGATACCACTTCACACCTGTCAGATTGTCTGGAATGACAGGGAAAGATAATGCAGAATGTTGGAGGGGATGTGGGAAAATAGGGACACTAATACATTGTTGGTGGAATTATGAATACATTCAGCCATTCTGGAGAGCACTTTGTAACTATGCTCAAAAACTTATCAAACTGTGCATACTCTTTGATTCAGCAGTGTTACTACTGGGGTTATACCCCAAAGAGATACTAAAGAAGGGAAAGGGACCAGTATGTGCCAAAATGTTTGTGGCAGCCTTGTTTGCAGTGGCTAGAAACTGGAAACTGAATGGATACCCATCAATTAGAGAATGGCTGAATAAATTGTAGTATATGATATTATGGATTATTATTGTTCTGTAAGAAATGACCAGCAAGATGAATACAGAGAGGCTTGGAGAGACTTATATGAACTGATGCTAAGTGAAATGAGCAGAACCACGAGATCATTATATACTTCAACAATGATACTGTATGAGGATGTATTCTGAAGGGAGTGGATTTCTTCGACAAAGAGATCTAACTCAGTTTCAATTGATCAATGATGGACAGAAGCAGGTTCACCCAAAGAAAGAACACTGGGAAATGAATATAAACTGTTTGCATTTTTGTTTTTCTTCCCAGGTTACTTTTACCTTGTGAATCCACTTCTTCCTGTGCAACAAGAGAACTGTTCGGTTCTGCACACATATATTGTATCTAGGATATACTGTGACATATTTAACATGTATAGGACTGCTTGCCATCCTGGGGGCGGGGGGTGGAGGGAGGAAGAGGAAATGTCAGAACAGAAGTGAGTGCAAGTGATAATGTTGTAAAAAATTACCCAGGCATGGGTACTGTCAATAAAAAGTTATAATTATGAAAAAAAAATTAAAAATTAGCAAGAAAGATCATTGACTTTGAATCAGCAGGTTTAGGTTTGAACTAGCTTTGCTTCTTAGAAACAGTATGTTCTTAGGTGAATTGTTTAAACCAGAGCTTCAGTTTCTTTGTATGTAAAGGGAGAACTATCTAAGGATTACCTAACAGATAAGACAAACAAGTTTATTTATCAAGATAAAATATGAAAGGAAAGCTTTACAGCCAGCTGTCAAATGTTTTCACCTGATGTAGTGGATTGGTTGTCCCTTACTGTCAGTCCATTTGTTTAAATTATCTCTAATGTTGCTTCTGCTTCTATGATCCATTTCTGTTATGTAATGGTACCTCACATCAAAATCATATTTTTTTTGCATACTTTAACCAGTAATTAGTTGCTTTGGGGAAAATAAGTCATGATGATTCCTAGGCATTAACTGAATGAAGCTGAAAGATTTGTGGATGTGAGTTAAAAATCCTCATGATGTCAGAAAGATCTTAAATGTTAACCAGTGTTTTTGTATATGTACATGTAGGAATTGTACAACATTTCATCTACAAAAGGCCCTCATTGACTGCCAAAAAAGTTAATGAATGATTGTCATATCTATCATGGATAGTCAAATGACTAACAATTATAACTTAATTGTGATCACCTTTTTTTTAAGTTATTATTTAACATCTCTAAGCCTCAAGTAAACAAAAGATTAACTCCTTCTCCCTAGGGATTTACTAAGATAGATTCAGATAAAAAGAAGTAACAAAATGCAAAAATGTTAATATTTAGTATTGTTTCTTTATATAGCATATGTCTATTATGCTACTTTTAGCAATTTCAGCACATATCAATTATATTTTAGTAGTTAAAGAAAACTGTGAGACAAAGGATAGAAATCTCATAATGAAAAGAGAGCAGGATGATAAGGAAGAATTGGTGAATGACAAAGTATTAACAGATGTATGAATGAATCGTGGAAATGATTACTACTTATATTAACAGTAATATATTATTGGCAAATGCTTGACAACATATTATATTTTATCTTTAATGCAGAATCATTATTCCCATTAGATTTGTAATGATTTTGTGCTTCAGAGAGGTTTGAGGATTTTCAACCATGTCACACAGCTACCAGATAGCAAAGCTCAAGTCCTTTGATTTCAGAAAGGAAACCACATTGGTAGAGATAAAACTAGCTCGGATTTTCCTTTTGCTCACAATAAAAATTATACTTGACATTGGTGACCTTGAATCAGCTCTTCATGACCTTAGTACTTTCCCAGGCCATCCCTCTTTCAATAGTCAATCTCTTGTGTTTTGTTTGTTTGTTTGTTTTGTTTGTTTTGTTTTCCCCTACATCTTGACCCCTTGATGAATCAGTTTAACTATGCTACCTTCTTTTCTTTTTTTTTTTTTGCTTTTTTGTTCATATATTTTATCTCATACTCCCAATACATACTATATGCAGTAATAAAAAAAATCAGATAATTATAAAATAAAATAATATATGAACACAAGTAAATGCAATCTTTTGTCATGGGATTATAGAATCAAAAATCTGGAGTTGGGAAGGACTATATAGTTCATGTGCTCTTTACTAGGGGCCTATGTACCTGGTTATTTTAAAGTTTATTTTGATAACTATTCCAGTATATTTTGTTTCTTTAGCAATTCTTTGTATTTTGTCTTATACATTTAAAAATATTTTTCTGAGAATGAATCCGTGGGATTTATCTCTCTCTTTAGCTCTCTCTCTCTCTCTCTCTCTCTCTTTCTCTCTCTCTCTCTCTTTCTCTCTCTCTCTCTCTCTCTCTCTCTCTCTCTCTCTCTCTCTCTCTCTCTCTCTCTCTCTCTCACACACACACACACACACACAAAATTAAGAAGCTCTTTTCTGATCTAAAATTCTCATTTTTCATGCAAGGAAGTTAGTTCCAGTTGACTTGCCAGAGAACATACAAATAATGAGTAGCAAAGCCTGAATTTAAATTCAGCCCTTCCAACTTAAAAGCATTTTTAAAAATAATTTCTACCATATGCTGTAGAAATATCATAAATAATTAGAATCTGGTTATCCCAAGTAATTGCAATTAATATTTGTCTATTTTTAAGTATCTCTTACCAAGCACTGAAGAACTAATGATATAATTTCTCTATCATTTATTAGGTTGTACAAGTTGTGCCAACCGCCTCCTCCTGCTGGAGAAGAATGAAGCAAAATTCTCACTAAGAAGGCAAATAGCTGCTTCTGGAACAATGGACAAGAAGCCTGGGCTTTTCCTAGTAAATCATGTCATGACTCTGGATAAACTTCCTGCCCTAGAGAAATTGTTTATCTATATTTTTCTATCATTGTTACTTATTAAGCAAAAAAGAAAAAAAACAGATTTAGGAATCTAAATCTCAATATTTCTCCTGTAAGGATATAAGTAGCTAACTCATTTTGCTGCTTTTTAACTGGGAGATTATCACTGAAAATGTGTTGCAGTTTCTAACGTCAGCTTGAACTCTCACAAATCACTCTTTCATCATAGATTAGAATCAAATGTCAATTTTAAAAGATATTGCCATTGATTCTTGAAATTTACAGAAAATCAAAGAACATTTCAAAAAATGAAACAATGGAGTACTTTTTTTTCCCCATTTCATCCTATTAAAGGCATCGATACTGACAAATTTAGACTATTCTATTTTTTCAAAATGTAAAGAATAATGTAATCAACTCTTCTACTTTAGAAAATTTGATCATTTATTTCTGGATTGTGGTTATCCTTTTTAAATATCCCTAAAATTTTTTTTTTGTTTTTCTTTCTTTTCTTATTTTGGGGTTGAATATGTGAGAACTATGTATATAAATTTGAATGCTTCTAAAAGAGAGGTTTAAATATTTTGTAGGCTGTGTCATTCTCTTCCATCTTTTTTAGCATTGGGAAAATGAATGAAAATAGATCTTTTTTAGCTCAGTTCCTGGAATCCCCCAGGATTCAAATATAGATAAATAGGAGAACTGGTAGTTAACATACCTTTCATATGCTTTCTTTATGACCTTTATGATCCCCAAAGCATTCTCTGGCCCAATATTGTTCATATCTGCTGTGATCTATGTGTATATATGAAAGATATTGTCAGCTGAAGGCCAGCCTTGGAGTCAGAATCCAGATTCTTGAATTACTTTTTTTTTTTTTACTATAGCCACTGACATATATACATATTTATAGGTATTTAAAGAAACTTTGAAAGTTCTGACAAATTATTCTACTAAGTATATATACATTCTGAAACTTTTAGCCATTAAACAAAAGCTTTAATGTAATGTTTGTATAAGTAGTTGTCAGTAATGATTTTCTACTGATTTTAAATATACATATATATATATATATATATAAACTAATGCTTACATGTAGCGAGTGTCACTGAACTCTTCAATAGCAAAGTTGGAGGCATATGTGTAACAAAGTCATTATTAGGAAACAGAATAATAAAAATATAGACTTTTGTTTTATTACTGGCCATTTTATTATTCTGGGGATGATAGAAGTAACTAGCTGTACTTTCTAATAATACTTTGTTTTCCTAAACAACTAAAAAAATCAAAGAGTCTCTTAACCTATCCTTTTGACAGTGGTCACCAAAGCCAGTAGATCTTTCTCAAAACTTTTCTTAAATTTAAGATTTTTCAATATTATGCCAGTAATATTGTTTACCAAACTTTGACACATCCATGAAAAATAACAAATGTTACACAAGTTAGGGTATATGACATGTTTTAGGAAGGTAACTTATTGCTAAAACATTGTATTTTAAAAACATGTTATAACTCTTTAAAAAGTGGTAGCAATGGAAAACTATGTATTCAAATATAATTATATCAGCATTATTTGTCATTGCAAAAACATACATACCAACTGGAACCAACTGAAATGTTTAATAATTGACAGTGGGCTACATAAAATATGGCTTTTATATAATGATATATTGTGATTCAAATCAATATACATGAGGAATATAAAGATATTTAGAAAATTAGATATGAAAAAAACCGCAAAAAAGGCCAAATAAGAAAAAAAAAAAAGCCTTACTTGACTACAACTATGTAAAAGTCAAAATGAGAAGTAGATACAGAAAGAATAATTGACACATATGTTGTTATGGACATTTAATAAGCTGAAATTCATGTATTCAACTTTGAATAGTTATAAATTATTTCAATTGGCTTCATTGACATTTGAAGTAAATGATAAATCATCAAGCTTAAACCCGTAATGTGGAAAATATCTTACAAGGGGATAAAAATGTTCTCTAACAAATATAAAGACATAAACTAAGGAATTCTTTCTCTGTAATAGATATCATCTATAGTATAAAACCAATAATACTCTAATTCCTCATTTTATCTCCCCTTGCCTCTGTCTTCCTTTAGTAAGCTGAAACTGTTCCTAGAACATAAATTATGCTTTGAAGAACTATAGGAGGCAATGTATCTATATATACCCACATATATCTCTCTTAATTTCAAGGAGGGCACTAGATAGCAAGAAGATTTGAGAATTTATATTTTTAACTAACCAAGAGGGAAAATATATTAGAAGACATTTCCAAATACCTGGCAAAGTTATTGGAAATTTTTCTTTGATCAATGTGAAAACATGAAAAATCAAGGAAACAGGAGTTTGTTATTGTTGACATTTACTGGTCTGTAAACATTTAGCTTATGAAAGAGGTTATCAGTTGTATTTTTGTACTTCAGGTTGAATTTATGATAGAAACTTTATGGTTTAAGCCATGGTATTTCCTTAATTTTGGCATGATACTATTATTCACTAATTTTAAAACTACTTTAAAGAGTCTTATGATGATAATGCAAGTATTATCTATTGTCTCTCCCATTAGATTGTGATTTTCTTGAGGTCAGGGACTGTCTTTTTATATTTCCAGAGCTTAGCATAGTGCTTTGCACATAAATCCCTGTGCTTAATAAATGTTTATTGATTAATCATGGCAAAATTGGCCTTCATAAGAAGTGAAATCATGTTGCTAGATGCTACTCTGTACGCTCCCCCTCCCCCAACTTTGACACATACTAATTTGTATATCTTTTTAAAAACAAACAAGCCTAATCTGTGCTTTTAACAGTTGGAAATTCCCAGTGAATTATTTCCTTTATCAATGTAGTTTGGGTTCTTCTGTGCAACTTAGCAGTTTTAGAGAGTATTGGGGGCACTGGCATGTTCACTGGATTGCCAAGAGTTAGGAGGCTTCTATGTGTCTAAGGTGAGATGTAATTCCAGTTCTTAATGATTATAGTCTGGCTCTCTTTCCACTAGCCTCCCATTGTCTCTCATGTATAGAAATATTGTTATTTATGATAATTATACATGGATTACATAGATGAGGTAACATATGAATAGCAGCTAAAAATCTACCACTATCTTGGAAATAGGAAGTTGCTTTTAAAAAAGAGAAATAAGTAAGAGGCTAGGGGATAAGATAATTTAAGAGCTTGAGCTGTTTTTTTTTTCAGCTGAATTTTCATATGAATTATTTGTATAAAAAAGATAACAATTATAAATGTCATCTGTTCATTGAAGCAGAACCTTATCTTCTAAAAATTTTGTTGGTAGTTAATTATAAGAAAGCACTCTAAGGATATAAAGTATTTCTTTTCAAATGTCTTATAATTAGGATGCTTCTCTTATTCAGGATAGGTTTCTCTAAGAAAAGAACAACTTTCCCTTATTTTTCATATTATTTACATGTTTAACTTCCTATTATAATTGAACAGTAATAAAAATGTCCATTTCTCTTAATCATCAAAATGTTGATGGAACTATGATAATATATTACATTTCTATTACAGCATTTTTTCCAAGTTAAAGTTTAGTTTAGCCAGCTTGTGAGGCTATATAGATGGATGAGTTTGCTTGAGTTAATATATGATTGTAGTCCAATTTAAAGGTGGAGTAAAATAAAGAAGAGAAAGAAAATGGCTTTTTACTTATGTATCAAAATTTAGTTTTAAAAACAAACAAAAAGCTATTCTTCTCTTTTTATGTATATTGCGGGATAAATTTCTGGGAGGCCAGGTTATTCTCCAGGTGAGATAGAATGTTTCTAGGCCAAATTGGGCCAACAAGGTAACACCCTTCCAATATATTGATCATGTGTAGTCCTATTTAGTACTATTCCATGGTAGTCATTAATGACCAAAAGGTATCTTTTTTGGGGACAGGATTATCTTGTTTGTGATTTAGTGACCATAATCTTATTAAAAATATACATTGGGCATTTTTAAATGTTCTGCCTATGCACTAACATTTAATTAAGCAAAAATCTCATTTTAAAGTTATTTAAAGTTAAAGCTGAACCCTTTCCTTTGTAATACAAATCTGATTTTCATTATTCTGGGTCTGTATGTAAAATATACATATGTATACATATTTATATCTGTGTATATGTATACATATACAAGTGTCTTTCTATATAAATTTAACTAAATGCTTTTATTTTGAGGATATGTTGTTGACAATTAATTTCCCTCTATATGAAATATTGAGTTATCAGTAAAGATGTACATATGCATACATAAGATATTTTAGTACAAATGACCATTGCCCATTCAATGCTTTTTTGTTCACTTTGTGTATCTTTTTTCCTGATGAGATCTCTCTTTATATAGAAGAGTTGTTGATATTTCCCCTAAAGAACTGGTCAAGAGTCAAACTGTTAGCTTTGTAGGAGATATATTTTGAAAATTAGCAGATTCCTATGGATTATCATAATGAAGTGAGTGACTAGAGACAATGCTCATAAGACAGATATATTTTCTAAGCTGGATGTGTTATACTTGTACATTCTCAGATGCCCCGTAGCATCTCTTAAGTGTCAGAGATTACTCATGTTCCTTCTTGTTTTAAAATAATTACTTTGCAGCACAGTTACATGGTGGCATCATGTATCTATATTGAATAAAGCCAAGAATATTAAGTATGAAGGTCTCAGAAAAAAATGCTTCAGTTAAACAAGTTATATGTTCAGATAAATATATTTTTTGTAATGCCTCAGTAAATGTGTAGAGGATATGTTCTGCTTTTAAAAAAATATTTATATATATATATATATATATATATTCATTTACACCAGGTATTCATTATTTTAAATATTAAATGCTTATAAAATAGTGCTTTGTTTTAATACATAAACATGTTGATATATAATGCTCATAATTTAATAGTAAAATTCATTGAAATATGATGCTAAAGTACCACATTTTTTTTGTAAAGTATTCATGTAACATACTTTGATTCACTAACTATTTGGTTTTTATTGGAATTTATCAAAGTTCATCATATTGGATATATCAATTATTATTTTTTTAGTCTACAATAATAACTGGAATAGTAATCCTATGTCATAAAATGTTAATAATAAAGTTTCACATAAAATAAACAGTGAGAAAGTTTATTGACATGTTTGAATGTATATGCATGTATGTTGTTCATGCATAAGTGTGTACATGTGTAATTTCAACACATATTCAGTTCAAACAAGCATTTATCTGTTAACAGTGAGTTAGACGTTTTGGGAATTTAAAGAAAGTCTAGTTCTTTGCCTGTACTCAAAAATGTTTGTAATGTCTGTCATTGGAGAGACAAGATATACTTTCAGTACATAATGGTATATAGAAATAATAATTTGATAAAAAAAAAAAAAGGTCAAAGAAGTGAGAAATAAGTGGGGAGTAGAATATTAAGTGGGTCTTCATAGAAAAATATAGGACTCAACTAACATCCTGAATAAACCAATCAACAAATATCCAAATATGCAAGACTTTGTTCTAGGCACTACATGAGCTACAAAGAAATCAGAAACATATTCCTGTTCTCAAGATGCTTGTAATCTGGCAGAAAATGCATCATGATACAGTGGGAAGAAGACTGATTCAATTCCACGGTACTGAAATGAATTAACTGACAATGACAGGCTTAGTGTAGGCCCTGATAAAAAGTACTAAAAATTATACTTTTTTAAAAAATCACAAAATCTACAAATCTAGCACCTTGATTCTTTTTACAAAGTGGTGCAATCTACCTCATTCCAGAGGGAAGGTATCTTGCTGAGATGTATAATATATTTTTAAAAAAACAAAATTGTAAACAACTTAACATATATTGTAGGATTTAAGAGGGCTTGTGTTCAAATCCCACCTTGATACTATTTGTGAGATCTTGGATAGGACAGTTAACCTTTTTGGTCCTCAGTTTTTTTATGTGATGAAAAAACAAGTTCCAAAACCTTTGAGGACCCTTTCAGTTCTAAATCTATAATGGTAAGATTGACCAGACAAATTCTTTCATATTTTATTGGAAAAATAATATTAATTTTGGTATTCCAAAAATGTATGTTAGAACCTATTCCTATTTTCATTCACTCAATGCCCAAACATCAAATGGGGCTCCACCTGGGACTTATTGTTGGTCAATCAAGGAGAGCCAGAATGACTTGGGTTTAAGTTGTGGTTCCAGTCTATAAACCCCAAGATTTCTTGGGCGATATCAGCCATAAAAATTATATTCCTCTGGGCAGAGCACTGCAGGTGAGGTTATAATATGTATGAAGAGAGGGAAAGGAAGGGAATGAAAAAAAAAAGAAAAGAAAAAAGCTACTTTGCCCAATTGGTTATTCCCCATTGATTTCCCAGTGGAGTAGTCCCTCTTCCTCCTCACAGAGGTTATTTCTCCTTCCTTCTCAAGGAATATAATGACGTCAGGGAGGTGATTCCATGACATGTAAGCAAATTGGATATATGTGCGTGAGGACTGTGCACATCTTCTTTTTCCAGATTGTTATTATATTTTTTTATTAAGTAAAAATGACCTCGCTTTTCTCCTTCATTTCTTACCTAGCCTTAATCACTGATTGGTGTTGCCTTGGAGGAGCTGAGACCTGTTAAAGATCTTAGCTTAAAAAGACCAAGATCTTCCACTGCATTCAGGGCCATCTCCAGTCATCCTGAAATATATCAGGCCACTGGATCCAGAGGGCTCAAAAGGAGAAAGTGAGGCTAGTTATTTTGCAGAGCCCTCGTGCACATATATCAAATTTGCTTGCATGTCATGGAAACTCTTCCCTTATTTCAAGGATAAAAACATCGAGAGAATTAATGGAAAAAAAATACAAAAGATGGTAATCTAGCAATACTAGGACTAAAGCTATATTATAAAGCAGCAATCATCAAATGTTATGAGTTAGTTCAAATGTTGGAGTTCTTGTTCTTAAAGCACAGCCGATTTAGAGGCTTAGAGCCCTTCGGATGTCTCCAAATCCAAAGGTTCTGTCCTTCAGCCTCTGCCTCTGCTTTCTTCTGCCTCCAACCAACACAGAGATGGAATGTCTCTCTTGACTCCTTCTGGGGAGCCCAGCCACCAACTACAGTGGTGTGAGATGAAGATGAATCTGGTTGTCCACTGAACTCTGCACTCGTAGCTTTATCCTCTGAAAACCCTTCTTCTGCCACCAGTTGCTCCTCTCGAGTCCAGCTGAACTTTCTTCTGCGACCAGCCAGCCAAGAGGAAATAATGTATTCTGCCATAGAGCCCTCATTGCTGGCCTTTTATCTGACTCTTCTGAGAGAATGGGATTATGGGTTTTCTCCCATAGTGCTCTCTGGCCCAACGAGCTTCAAGGGAGGTGTGAACTCATTGAACTCCAATGAGTAAAGGTGTGAACACAAGCCTTGTATTAATTAGTTCTACTTAGTACCTTGTTTCAGGTTCTGCCCAAAACATCTTCTTGTAAGATTAGATCAACTCTAATTAGTTAGCAGTTAGTAAGGATTCCAACAATCAAAACCATTTGATAGTGGCTAAAAAATAGAGTGATGATCAGTGGAATAGGATAGATACACATGACACAATAAATGACTCCAGCTTCAGAAATAAGAATTCACTATTTCACAAAAAATTCTGGGAAAGTGGAAAATAATATGTCAGAAACTTGGCATAAACCTACATCTCAGATCTCATACCAAAATGAGGTTAAAATGGGAACATCAAGAGTGACACCATAAGCAAATTAAAAGAACAAAGGATATTTTACCTATCATATCTTTGAAGAAGAAAGGAATTTATAACCAAAGAAGAACTAGAGAACATTATAAAATGCAAAATGGATAATTTTGATTACATTAAAATAAAAGTTTTTGCATAAACAAAACCAACATTAAAAGGGAAGTTTAAGGCTGGGGAAAAATTTAGAGCCAGTATTTCTGATAAAGGGATCATTTCTAAAATATTTACAGAATGAATCAAATGTAAGAATACAAGTCATTTCCCAACTGATAAATGTCAAAGAATATAAATAGATCATATTCAGATGATAAAATTAAAGCCATCTCTAGTAATATGCAAAATGTTCTAAATCATTAGATTTAGATTAGAAAAATATGAAATAAAATAATTCTGAGGCACCACCTCCCCCTCTCAGACTGGCTAAGATGACAGGAAAAAATAATGATAAATTTTGGAGATGTAGAAAAACTGGGACACTAATTCATTGGTGGAATTGTAAAATGATTCCATTATTCTTGAGAGCAATTTGGAGCTATGCCCAAAGGATAAAAAACTATGCATAACTTCTGATACAGCAGTGCTACTACTGGGTCTGTTTCCCAAGGGAATCATAAAGGAGGGGGAAGGACCCAAATGTGCAAAAATGTTTTGGGCATCATTTTTGTGGTAGCAAGGAATTGGAAAGTGAGTAGATACCCATCACTTGGGGAATGGCTGAATAAGTTATGGCACATAAAATTAATGGACTATTATTGTTCTGTAAAAAATGATGAACAAGCTGATTTTAGAAAGGCCTGGAAAAATTTACATGAATTGATGCTGATCAAAGCAAGCAGAACCAGGAATATATTGTACATAGTAACTGCAAGATTGTGCAATGATCAACTATGAAAAATTTGATTCTTCTCAGTGAATCAATGCTCCAAACCCAAGAGACATTGGATAGAAAATGCCATTTGCATCCAGAGAGAGAAAACTATAGAGACTGAATGTAAATCAACACATACTTTGTTCACTTTTTTCCTTTTTCTTCTTTTTTTTCTCTACCATATTTTTTCCCTTTTATTCTGATTTTTCTCCCTTATGTTGAGGGAGTTAAAATTTATGTAGATGTATAATCAGAAAAAAATAAGTAAAAAATAAAAAGTTAATCAAGAAAATAGAGAAACTACAATTGTCAACTACATCATTCAACATTATTATACCATTTAAAACAAAGTTTAAAATATCTGATAGTATACCTGCTAAAACTGACACAGGAATTATATAAATATAAACATAAAGCACTTGTTATACAAATAAAGTTAAATCTAAATAATTGAAGTAATTCTTATTATTCATGAGTAAGTAAAGTCAACATAATTTTAAAATGACAATTTTACCTAATTAATCTATTTATATAATGACATCCCAATTAAATTACTAAAAATAATCTTACTAAGTTAGAAAAATAATAACAAAGTTCGTTTAGAAAATTTTGTTCAGGAACTGCAAAGAAACTGGGGGAAAGGATGTAAAGGAAGCAGATTCAATAGTACCAGATCTTAAAACAAATTATAAGATAAAGGCATTGTTAAAATACAAAATGGATAATTTTGATTATTTTAAATTAAAATTTCCTTTTATGAACAAACCTATGCAACCACAAGTAGAAGGAATGCAGAAAACTAGGTTGAAAATTCTTTCATAGACAATTCCTTAGAATGTGATTGGGATGGAATATTTCTGTGGTAAAGGAAATGATGATGTGGTTGATTTAGAAAAATGTGGAAAGACTTGAACTTATGAAAGGAAACTATACACCTCCAGAGAAATGATGACAAGTGGAAATTAGTATGGTCATATCTATATAGATATGTAATATGAGTATATGTATATGTGTGTGTTTCTAGACATGTATGTATGTATATATGTATGTATGTATATCCATATTTTATTGTAGTCTTCCTGGGGAGTGGGGAGGGAAGGAAAATAAAGTAAAAAGTGCATACCAAAGGAAAAAAGAAAACCTACCAGGAAGCCAAAAAAAATGGACATCTTCAAAAATAATGTATAGTATTAATTATACAAGTTTTCTTGAAATGGAAATTTATTGCTTTATATTGAATCTTCTCTTATGTTTTGCTATGTACAAAGGAATATTCCTCCTTTTCTTATTTTGTACTTATTTAAAAAATAATTTTAAAACCTAAAAAAATAAAAGAAAGAGGAGTGGCATTCTTATAAACTTTTACATTTAGAAGTTTAATCCCTTATAAGCAGGTTTTCCCTTTAGATGTATTTTATCATCTATAGTACTTATTGCATTTTAAACCTTGAGCTCAAATTATTATACTGCCTAATTTGAATGTGGCCCACAATACCATTCATGCTTTCATCGAAATTGGTGCAGGGTCAAGAAAGGATCCCTGAGGAACTCCACAAAATTTCCCCTTTCAGCTGGAGAGAGGCTTAACAACTGCTTCTGCCAATTTGGCATCGAATGCCTTTTTTTTTTTTTAACTATCTCCTTTATGATCTTGGTTTCAATTAGCTCTTAATAATTTTTGTTATCTTATTTCCAATCCATGACAATTTTCATTAGAAGAGAAAACAGACACAAAATAAAGAGTTTCATGAATGCTTATCATTGTCCTATTGACCCCCAGCAACAGTCCCATCCTTTTTGTTACTTTTTTCTCTCAATATAAATAAAAAGGATCCTTGATATTCTTCACTTTCATTGAATTCATCTGCTCAATCTAAGCTTTAGCACTCATTCCAAACATCATTCATACTGTACTTTACTTTTATGCTTAGATTCTAGTATTTGCCATTGCTTCTAATTTCTATAAATATACTTTAAAAATCTAAGTTGGTTAAATAATCTCTGAATAATCTGAGAATTGTTTGTTTTTATACCTGCAGAATTTCATATCTAATTATGGTCCAGAGAACCAAATCCTAATCCCATCCTTATGCTTCAATCTTCATTGTTTCTGGTGGTAGCCTTCATGACCCATTCTTTCATCTAACTGCTGACAGCACATGAATGAGTGAAGGTTTATTTATATCTTCATTAATGATGATTTATTCATTTTCCTTTGATGGACGCTTAGTTTTCTGCCAAAGAATGAGTTAATGAATAAAAAACATTTATATGTATAAATAATAATGTATAAAAATGTATAAAAAGCATTTATATATGTATAATCATATAAATATTTAGTCCTCTTTCAGTCATGCCCGATTCTTTATGAAATCTTTTGTGGTTTTCTTGGTAAAGACACTAGAGTAATTTGCCCTTTCCTTTTCCAGCTCATTTTGCAGATGAGAAAACTGAGGAAGAGAGGATTAAGTGATTTTCCCAGTCACACAATGAGGAAGCATCTGAGGTCAGATTTGAACTAAGTTATTCTTGACTTCAGGCCCAGTGCTCTATTTATTGCCCTGAATTACCACTTTACTTCTTTTACCTTTCCTATTTTCTTCCCAAGGCCATTTTTAAGAAGCTTCTTCCTAGTTTCCTGTTTCTCTGGCACTCTTTGTTCATTTAGAAAGAGCTACGAAATATTTGCCAGAAAGGTAATGAAATCTTATTTCTGTACCATGCACTGAAAAAATAAGCGTGTGCTATATGTACAAAGGAGAGGCATTTAAATAAAACATTCCATTTGGTATGCTTTAATAGACAAGGATGAAGACAGAGGAGTCACATAATGAACAACCATGGGATGGCTAAGGGCACATAGGCAATCAATTTGTTAGGAAATATTATGGTCACTAAAATATATATTACTTCTATATCTGAATACACAGTTGACTCATTTCTAAAGGTATGCAACTCAGTGCAAGAAACTGAGGATGGATTTATGATTTAACTGCTATAAAGGCAATAACTACCTTTAAGAATGAGAAATGAAGATCTGCACACAAGCATGGCAGTGAATGCATTAAATATTAAATTTTTTAAAATCCGATGGATAGGAAACTTATAGCAAACATTAGATATCTTGGGAGAGGAGAGAGCCTTTTTCACAGGCTATCCTTATTTTATAAAACATGATAAAATATCCCTGTCACTAAAAATAGCTCAGTAATTCTTATTGTTGCTTGTCCTTCCTTGACATCAAGGAGGAGATGCCATGATATGCAAGTGATTTGGATTTAAGTGAGGGAGGGCTGGACAAGGTCATCTGCCTCACTTTCCCCTCTGGAGCCATCTGAGTAAATTGGCAAGATATAGATCAAGACAACTGATATTGTCATGGTGATTATTTAAACTCAAAAGTGAAGATGCTTCTTATTTGGGTTACTTTCTTACTTTTTCTTTCCTGATTATATATATACACACGTACACATACATACACACAAATCTGCAACTGTCATTTGCTAAAACACAGACATCATTGTTGGAAAGAGTGAAAAGAACAGGCTTTTTCAATTGGCCTGTTTTAAAATGGCTTACTCTGTCTCTATGACATTACTTAGTTTTTTGTATGGAAGCCAAAATAGGCACTATGCAGAATTTTACTTGAAAGAAAATGGAATTACAAGAGCACTTGGGTGTCACAGTCAGTTATAGAGACAAGTAGCTGATCCCAGAGACCATGATGAAACATTTCAAAATTAAATGTAAATTTAACAGTAACAGCTAGTCCCAAACAAAATTCTTCTTACTCCATAACCATAATGAAAATGGGTCATAATGCTTGATAATAATAGAAACACATTAAAGCATAGGATAGGTCTATTTTTGATAAAACAAAGGGTGTGTGGGGTCATGATAGACCAATTCTTGGAAGGAAGTAGATGAAAGCTAGGGAACTCCCAGAAAAAAATCTTACTTGCTAAGAGAATGTGTAAGTATGTGGTGTTTTGTAAGGCTAAAGTAAAAATTAAGGGGAAATGTGTAACTATATTACTACTATTTGCATTTTTGTTTTTCTTCCTGGGTTATTTTTACCTTCTGAATCCAATTCTCCCTGTGCAACAAGAGAACTGTTCGGTTCTGCAAACATATATTGTATCTAGGATATACTGCAACATATTTAACATATATAGGACTGCTTGCCATCTAGGGGAAGGGGTGGAGGGAGGGAGGGAGGGGAAAAATTGGAACAGAAACGAGTGCAAGGGATAATGCTGTAAAAAAATTACCCTGGCATGGGTTCTGTCAATAAAAAGTTATATAAAAAAAAAAAGAAAAAAAAAACACACACAAAAAAAGAAAAAAAAATAACTATATTACTACAAGTACTAGTAACAAAAATTACATGAAGTTATTCTTCCCATTTTACAGATGAGGAAACAAATTCAGAGAGATCAAGAGAGGTCCCTAACTTCATCATGTTCACATAATGAAGATCAACTCATTTCTGTTTAATAAGTATTTTGTTAATTGATTGCCACATGCTACACCTTGTATTAGGTTCTATAATTATAATAATAAAAACAAGACAATCCTTGCTTTTAATAAGTAAATGTTCTAATAAAGGAAAAACAAATACATGGGGAGAAAATGAAAAATCTATATAAAATTAATACAAATTAATTAAGTATAAAAGACACATGAAAAAACATTTTCATCAAGAGAAAAAATTGGTAACTAGAAGCATGTATACAATAATTATATACATACATACATACATTTGCACACACACACACACACACACATATATATGTATATCAACTTGTCTAATTGGTAGCCCAATTTGTCTAATGGCCCCAATCTTTAGGGTGGGGGAGGGAGAGAGAAGAAAAAAAAGGAAATTTATGTAATAATTTTGTTGTATATATCAAAAGAATAGCAAGTTATGCATACTGGATTTTCAGTTTCATCTAAAATTGTCTTTTATTTATTTGTTTATTTACTTATTTATTTTGGAAATACTTGTTTTATCCCATAAATCAATAACATTTAAAAAAACTACATTAAAAGGTTTTTTTTTTAAATATATCATTATATAGGATGGAAGTGAAATGGAAAAGCACCCCAAAATGGGTCCATGAGAAACATAATCTTGAATCTTTGTAGTTAGAAATTTATTACTAGTTCTTCACTCCCTAATGCAGATGATATTTTTAAAAATCTAGATGTACTGTTTTGAGAGTCTTGAGACCTTGACAACCTGATAAGCTTAAAGAATGCTGCTTGTTGCTGCCCCCTTAGAGTAATAACTTTTTTTTTTTGCCTCATGTTTAGAATAGAAATTCCTTTATTATGACAAATGTATCAAGAAACATTTTGATTTCTCTCTCTCTCTTCTTTTTATAAATATATGGCCCTGAGGCCACTCATTACTGACCCCTCCAGTGTTGGTGTTGGGGTTCAGTCACTAGCTAGCAATAAAAGCTCTTAAAACTTCTTTATTTTGGCTGCCCTGTTTTTTCTCTCACCTGGGTACTTCAGAAGAACTTATAACTAGTTGAATTAATAAAGACCTGCTGAAGAAGGTGACACACACTGAGCCTTAAAAACAGGTAGGAGTTGCAAGAGGAAGGATTTAAAAGGAGACCATTCCTGCAATGGGAGACAGCCTGTGCAAAGAGATTCCAACCCAAAGGTCTTTCAAATTATAGATTCAACATTATCTACTTTAAGAAGGGAGTGGTGGTGGAGGCAAAGGTGAATGAGAAATAGACTTACAATTACAGCACTGAAGGGAACCTCATGAAATCATGTAATTCAACCCATTCATTTTACAGATAAGGACAGTGGCTCCCAGAGAAATTAAATGATTTGCCCCGATGCCATGGAGTAATATAAAAGCCGTGGTACAAAACTGGTTAAAAAAATCACAGCCAATTTGCAGCTATTAATGAGTTGGATTCAGAGGAGGTCTCTAATAAACTAGTATTTGATTCTGCAAGGTTCCGATTTGATTTGGTCTAGTCCTCTTCAAAACTCCTATTATTCATTTCCATCAAACAACATTTGATAGAGCATCTGCTATATTTAAGGATGAAAGTAACTTGGATGAAAATGTATATGAAACTTGAATTTATGGAGATTATCTTGGAAGAGTCATTATTTAACCAATTAAAAAATATTCCTGTCAGATCTATGGATTTATAACTAAACAAGAAATAGAGAGAATCATGGGAAGTAAAATAGATAATTATGATTACATGAAATTAAAAAATATTTTTATACAAGCATATGTATAACATATAAAACAAATGCAGGGGAAATTAGAATGAAAACAGAAAAGTAGGGGAAATTTTAAAGTACATATTATGTTCCAGGCATTGTGCTAACCTCTGAGGATTAAAAATAAGAAAATGAAAAGTCCTTTCCCTCAAGGAGCTTATAATCTAATATGGGCAAGGTCATTCAAAATCTCCTGGGGGAAGCCAGCAGAGAAAATGAAATTGAAATCAAGAACAGCTGATGGAAAATGCAAAGTTTAGAAGGTGAAGATATAGTTCACAGCTTCAGTAGCAAGAATAGGAATCTATAAAATATCTTGATAGATTGAAAAGACATTCCAAATCTAAAAAGATGAAGTTATATAGATACCTTTATACCTTTTTTTATACCAATTTCTGGACCTTAGTTTAATAAAGTATTAACCCAGTTCTTACTTGAAAGTTTTTCTATCTTACCATGTTGCCTCCTTATCTTCTGGATTGTTTTTTTTTGTTTTTTTTTTTTTTGGGGGGGGTGGAGAGGAGATACTTGGTGAATATCAATGTAACACTCAGACAATATAATCAGGCAATCACATTTATAAGTGAACTATGCCCATAACTTCTTATATAATACGTATCTTAGCCACCATATATGATTCATGAGACTGATGTAAAACTCAGTTCAATAGCATTTGATCATAATAGTTGCTACCCAACACGAAATTAGCTAAGGCAACTGTAGGCAATGATGAGCTGAAAGCTAGATACAACAACCTCTCACTGCTTGAGTTCTGTAAGTTGTTACCTTTTGTATGGCTTATGAATGCTATTCTAAATATCCAAATGACAAATATCCTTGACAGAAAAAAAAAGTTCCCCACCCCTCTGTTTAAGAATTTGAACCAGGTTTTCCTGACTCCATATCCAATTTCCTATTTATTATGCTAAAATGTCCCAAAAAAGACTATGCCTTTTGGGAGAACAAAATTATGACATAATGGGCCAGGATATCTCAGTGGAAATTTCTGAAGGAAAAAAAAAAAACTGATCAAATACTTGAAGTCCAGACATTTCTCAGTGCCTGATGTTATGCATATTTGAACATACCTATGTTCCATTTATTGTATCTGGATTCAGAACCATGAGAAATGAGGAATAGAAAGGTGTAGTTTATTTGCTCATCCTATTGGGCTTTGGGTCAGATGAGCATATGGCCTATATATTCCTGGATCCCTGGCCTTTATACAAAAGGCAAAGATTGAAGACTGCAGAATTAAATTCCATAGCAAAAGCTTGAATCACAGTACAAGAAACAGAAACATTTAGTGACCTTGAGTTTCACTTTCCAAAAGACAGTCACTTACATCTAGAAAGAAAGATATCTTTTTACTAAAACTGCCACTGCCCCAAATAAAAGGATGATCAA
The DNA here is from genome assembly GCF_016432865.1 of Antechinus flavipes. Taxonomy (NCBI): domain Eukaryota; kingdom Metazoa; phylum Chordata; class Mammalia; order Dasyuromorphia; family Dasyuridae; genus Antechinus; species Antechinus flavipes. The sequence goes on along the minus strand of NC_067398.1, from coordinate 453,848,250 downwards.
ATGCCATTAAATTGAGTTCTCTCATCAACCTCATGAATCATGTATGGTGGCTAAGAAACATTTTCCACAGCTTTGCTTAAACTCTCAGAGGTGTCTCTCTCTGTTTTCTTCCTCTGTGACTTGATCCTTCAGGTAGTGACAAAGACAAAAAGCTCTTATCAAGATTCATCCTAACTAGAATAAAATTGTTATCCCTAAAACAAATAAAATCATAGATTTTTCTGAGATGGAAGGCAATTCAGGGGCTGTCTGATCTAGCTTGTACCTGAATGAGAATGTTCTTTGCAATATGCCTAAGGGATTTTTCAGCTTCCACTTGAAGGATTTCACTGATAAAAAAGAGCACCATATAATCATCAATGTGCCTTTATTAAGCACAAACTCAGATCTGGAAATACAAAGAGGCAAAAAACATAAACAAAAACAAAAACAAAAAATCAATAATCCTCACCCCCCCAAAAAACAAACAAACAAACAAAAAAAAAAACAAACAAACAAAAAAAAAAACTATTTCCCAGGATAGCCAGTCCTTTGCAGAGCACTTATTTTTAGAAAAAATTTCCTTAGATTGAGCTGAAATTTGTCAAATTCTAGCTTTTATCTATTGGGTCAAAACTCTATTGCCTGGAACCAAGCAGACCAAGTTTCACTCTTCTTTTCAATGATAATTCCCTCAAATTATTAAAGGCAACTGTCATTTCTCTGCAAAATCATCTTTCCTTTAGACTAAAAATTGCTAGTTGTTTTAGGCAATCTCATCAAGATTTTAAGGTTCCTTACCAGGCAGCCCTCCTGTGGAATAGAGCAACTGTTTCTCATTTTACAAAGAACATAACACTCTGGTTTTATTTAACTCTGTAAGGATAAAACAAGCCTACTTCTTCCTGTAATCTGACTAAGAATTTTTATTCTAAGGCAAACTAAAGCCACAGTTGCTCACACTGTTGACTCAGATTCAGTTAAGAGTTCACTAAAGCCGCAGTATAATAATTTACAGTTATACCTTTTCAACTTTGTCTTATTACATTTGAAACATCTTTTCAATTTGTCAGCAAACCCTTTACATTCTGCAAGTAGCTAGGTAATACACTGGACTGAATATTTGACTTAGAATCAGAAAGACTTAGATTCAAATACTGCCTGAGCCACACATCTTGACCCTTGGCAAGTCATTTAATCTCTGTCTACCTCAGTTTTCTATAAAATAAGGATAATAGGACCTACATTCCATTGTTGTGAGGATCAAATGAGATAATGTTTGTAAAGTGTTATATAAATTATGGTTATTGTTTTTATTATATCCCTATTCTCTTAATGAAGCTATGAGTTGTCCCTTCTAAATAAATCTCACATATTAATTTGCATTTATATTTTCAGCCAAGTTTCCTTATCTTTAATGGTAGAAGATAGTTAATAAGTATTTCTTTAATTGATTTGAATGATAAAAGTATTGTAGAGAATAAAACCAAGTACTGAATCCTGTACTACCCTACTGAAACTTTCTCTGCTACTAATTCATTAATCATTGTGCTTTATCTTCAGTAGATTAATTAGTTGTGAATATATCTTGCATATGATGGCTAAAGATCTTGATCTTTGCAGCATATCGATGTAGATTTTAACAAATGCATGGTAAGGCCAGAAATACAGAATGGTCCAAAAATCTTAGTTCAGTTTAAATTTTTTGAAGTATAAAACAGATATAAGACTTTTGGAACAGCCTGCACTGTGGCTAGAGAATTATTTTGATTTCTCAAATGAATAACTTTCCATCAAAAAAGGAAATGAGGTTAGTCTGGCATAATCAACATGGCCTAGATGAATTTATGCTGGCTTTAAAAGATCACTGTTTTCTTTTTTGTGTGCTAATTCTGCATTCATTTACTCATCTGATCCATGTTTTGTGCTAGGAATCAATATCAATTGCATTAACAATAGCGTACAGATTCTCCATTTTCCCTTCTTTTGAGCATCACTTCTTGGTCTGATTTTCTTTTGCTACTCTCCATAATTTCTTAGAGAATCAGGCAACAGTTTGACTAGGTATTAATGACTAAATGACTTGCAGGCAGCAAGTTAAGAACAATGAAATAAAGAAAATGGCAAATATATCTTCAAGAATAAGGACAAAATAATAAGAATATATAATATCCTTTATATTAATATTAAAATTACTTTTTACCAATAATTATAATAACCTATACCAGTATAGTTTTATAATTATGTAGCAAAAGACAACTATTGGAAGACAGATAGCATGAGTTCAAATTAGAATTTCCATATTTACTAGCTGTGCAGTCATAGATAATTTACTTAATTTCTCTGAGCCTCAGGTTCCACAGCTGTAAAATGAGGAAGATGGGGCTTGGATTGTCTACCTTACAGAGTAATGAACAAAGTGTTTTGAACATTTTAAATCACAATATCAATATGTATTATTATTGCATCTGATTCTTATTGGATCTTTACAATACAGATTATCAAGAAGAATGAGAAAGCATTTATTAAGTAAATACTATGTACATAGCAATGTAAGAAAGTGAATCTCAGAAAAGTTGACTTGCTTGAAACCACAGCTAGTAGAGGGTGGGGTAGGGTTTTAAACTTAAAGAGACAACATTGTAAAATGAAAATTTCACCAGACTGGGGGACAAGAGACCTGCGCTATTAATTTGCTATATGTTCTTGGACATGACATTTTACTTTTTTGAACCATGTAATGTTTGCTATACTTCTTCAGAATGGATCAAAGAAGAATTAGCAGAACAGAAGATTGGCAGTAGGGATCAGGTCCTGATGGGCTCAGAGTTAAAAGATGCTAAAGCAGCTCAGTTTTTTGAGAACCTACCAACAAATGCCATTCATTGGTTTATGTTATCTGCAAGAGAGAGCAGCTAGCTGTTCTATCAGCTTTTATTGGCAATAGATGAGCAACTGTGAGGATGAGAAGGGCTTGGAAGGTACCACTATGAGATGAATGAAAGCCTTAGAAACATGGATGTCAGTTCCAAGATTTTCATTCTGGGCTTGAGAAAGATCTGTTTTCCACTACTTGGGCCTAGTTTATTGAACTTATTCCTAAATTGGATGTTATTATCCTCTGAGGACCTAACCTGTGATTATGAATACAGGTTGAGGGAGTAGTACCAGAAAGAGTATATAATCCTTGTCTGTTTATTTATTGTTATTATTATTATTGATTTTGCTACAACTAGTAATTTCACCATGAACTCACTGCTCATAGATATTGGGTGGCCCTAGGGTGGCATGATTAAACAATATCAGCAAGGCTTATCATCCAAGATTTTTTTTTTTAAGGCAAGAGAACTTGCCTATTTCTTGTCATTCTTACACAAGACAACTGAAATAAGGAGACTCATAGATGTGCTGCTAAAGAAGGTTATGGACATTTTCCCAAGATATATTTTTTAAAAAAGGTAAACAAAAATATGTCTAGATTTGCTTTGTGTTACTCTTACCTTAAACTTAGCACATGAATTTGATGAGGTATAAAAGTTATACTGGTCTTTTATTATGTAAGGGATGGATTAAGTGACCTCTGATGTTACTGCCAACTCTAGAATCGTACTCAGATAGCATATTTTTTCATCCAAGGAAAAACAAAAGGATAATTTATGATGGGAATAAAGAAGACAATTATTTATTAAAGATAAGGTGGGAGCAGTCTTGGTACTCTCCAAATATACTTATGATACAAAGAAAAACCAAAGAAGACCTCAAGCATGTTGAAATCTTATAGGAAGGCATGTTTAAGGCTTATGTGGGATAGAGAACACATAGCAGTTGTGATTGATATCACTTGAGGGAACATCCAAATTGATGAGCTCACATATCCATTGCAGAGCACTTTTAGGAACAAAAGTTATGATCATCTGTCATAAACTTTTCATAAAAAGGCCTTTTTTTTGTTCACTCATATATTTGCTTTTACCAAATAATGTCATTTTTAAAAGCCACATGACATTTTATTTAGCATTTGAATTTGTTTTGAATTTCTTTTCTTATCAGACCTCAGTAAAGAATTATGATCATTTATTTTATGCACATCTTATAAATTTGTAAAACTCAAAAATACAAGTTGCTATGTCTGCCTATAAGGACATAAATATTAAGTTCCTTGTGAGGATGTTTAAAATGTCTTCTTAGGTAGAATTGATTACAGGGAAGTGAATAAAGTCATTGTCAGTCAATAAATATGAGGGCAGTACATAAAAGACTGTTATGTAGAGACATAGAAGACAATGTATATTAAACCTAAACTTTATTAAATGGCATATATTAAAAACTGACTACAGTGATGGGAATGTAGCATCTTGAGAAACATATCACTGAACTGAGATTTAAGAAATCTAGCTTTGGGGACAGAGCCAAGGTGTTGGAGAGGAGACATGTCTTTTTCTGAAGTTTCCCTATATCCCTCAAATTAACAGCAAATTATGCTTCTGGACTGGTTCTAGAGTGGCAGAATCCACATATATTTGGAGAGTAACAAATTTCCAAGAGAAGATAATTTGTAAGCTCTTCAGAATAGGTCTATTTCAACTGGGCATGGGGGGAGGCCTGCCAAGCACAGGCAGAAACACCAGCACAGGCAAATGCAAGGACTCAGGGTCATGTAGGCTTTACTACCACAAAGAATCTACAGCAATGTTGGTTACTCTGTCCAGGTTGCAAGCCAGTAGATCAGCAGATTAGCTGTATAACATCCAACACAAATACAAAAGGCAAATAGTGAGCCCCTAAACCCCAGAATATCCGGATTGGTGATGTCTACCCAGCACTGGAAGTTAATCAGCACAGACTCAGTTCAGCTGCTGATGTCTGTAGAGGAAGTTTGGACAATTTTCCCTTTGCCCTAAAAGCAGGCCTCAACTCCCTCCCCCCTCTCCCCCCGCAAGGAAATTGGGGTTAAGTGACTTGATCCAGGATCACATAGCTAGGAAGTTTCTGAGGTCATATTTGAACTCAGGTCCTCCTGACATCAGGGCTGGTGCTCTATCCACCACTCCACCTAACTGTCCCAAGACCTCAATCTTTAAAAAAAAAAAAAATGAGCAAAAGGGATGAAATTAAGATGGTAGAGAGTAGACATGACTTTCTGTGACCTCCTCCAACCTTCTCTCAAATCAACAATAGATTAAACTTCTGAGCTGGTTTTGGAGTGACAGAAACCACAAATATTTGGAGTTCAACACCTTCCCAGAAGAAGATACTTTAGAAGAACTTCAGAACAGGTCTGTTTCAAACAGGCAGAATGATGGTCTGCCAAATCCAGACCATAGCACAGGAACCCCCGGGGCAAGTTGCTGGGGCAGGCAATCAGAGGGTTGTAGCTTCCATACACCTAGAAATCTTATGTGAACCTCTTAGACTAAGCAGGTGATTTGGCAGATTTGCAACAAAAGGCAAATTGTAAATGGCTGAGCTCATGAATAACCTGGGACCTAGCCCCAGCACCAGAAGTCAATCAACAGAACTGCCCCAGAGCAAACTAAAGCTCCTTTTTTAAAGAGCAGACCTCAAGCCTTTAAAAAATGAGCAAAAAAAAAAAAAAAAACCCAAAAGAACTTTCATCATAGACAGTTTTTTTATGGAGAGAGAGAACAGACTTCAAATCCTAAGGTTCATAAAAGGAGATAAAGCCCCAAAGGTCCCAATTTTACAAGCTTTCTTGGAAGATTTCATAAAGGATCTTAATAGAGAGTTAAAAGAAAAATGGGGAAAGAAATTGAAATCTTTGCAAGAAGGAATGGAAAAGCATATCACTCCCTACAAAATAGATTTGACAAAATAGAAAAAAACATGTAACTCCTTATAAAATAAATATGAAAAAGATACCAATTCATTGAAAAACAAAATTTGTGAAATGGAAAAAATTCGATGAACAAAACAATTCAACCGACCAAATACAAAAGGAGCTAAAAAAAAAGGTAAATGAAGAAAATAATACATTAAAAATTTAGAATTGAAAAAATGGAAGTGAATGACTCAATAAGACATCAAGAATCAGTCAAGCAAAAACGAAAAAATGAAAAAAAAGAAGAAAATATGAAATATCTCTTAGGAAAAATAATTGACCTGGAAAATAGATCTAGGAGAGGCAATATAAGGATTATTAGACTTCCTGAAATCCATAATGAAAAAAAGAATGACATCTTACAGGAAATCATAAGAGAAAACTGCCATGATATCTTAGAATCATAAGGCAAAATAGCCATTGAAAGAATTCACAAATCACCTGAATGAGACTCCAAAATTAAAACCCCAAGGAATATCGTGGCTAAATTTCATAACTATTGTACCAAGGAAAAGATATTGCAAGCAGCTAGAAAGAAACAATTCAAATACCAAGGGGCCACAATTTGGATTACCCAGCACTTAAAAGCTTCTACCTTAAAGGATCAGAGAGCTCAGAATCTGATATTCTGAAAAGCAAAGGAACTTGCATTATAGCCAAGAATAAGCTATCCGGCTAAAATGAGCATGACCTTTCAGGGAAGAAAATGGACATTCAATGATATAGGTGGATTTTATCTATTTCTAAAGAAAAGATCAGAACTGACCAAAAAATGTGATCTCCAAAAACAGAATTCAAGAGAAGCATAAAAAGGTAAAAAAGAAAAAAAAAAACTCTTGAAATCTACATTTCTCTTATGGGTATATTTAGAGAGTGGGGTATAATTTAATTTTATTGTGATAATATGAAAAATAAACTAGAGGTGGACAGGGGATCATACTGGAAAAAAAAGAAGAAAAATAGGTAAAATTAAGGAAATTACATCTCACAAAGAGGCAAAGAAGAATTATTATAATTGAGGGAAAGAAAGGAGGAGGATGAACATTGTGTGAATCTTTTTCAGATTTTACTCAAAGAAAGAATACTAGACATATTTGGTTTCACAGAAAAAGTTGTCTCACTTTATAAGGAAGTGGAAGGGGAAAGGGTAAAAGAAAGGGAAATAGAGAGGAAAACAGAAGTATTAGGGGAAATGTGTTAAAAAGGGGAGGGATTGTAAAAAGGAAATACTGTTTGAGGGAGGTGGTCATCAAAAACAAAATATTGGGGAGGAAGCAAGGGGGAAAGGAAAAACATGACTTAGAGTAAATAAGATGACAAGAAGTATAGAATTAGTTCCTTTAACTTTGAATGTGAATGGGATGAGCTCTTCCACAAAATGAAAATGGATAGCAGACTGGATTAAAAGCCAGAATCCTACAACATATTGTTTACAAGAATCACATTTTAAGCAGAGTGATACATATAGAGTGAAGGTAAAGGGCTGGAGCAGAATCTATTATGCTTCAGGTGAAGTAAAAAAAAGCAGAAATAGCAACCCTGATTTTAGATCAAGTAAAAGCAAAGATAGATCTAATCAAAAGAGATAAGAAAGGAAGCTATGTCTTGTTAAAGGGTAGTGCAGATAATGAAGTTATACCAGTACTAAACAAATATGCACCAATTGGTACAGGATCTAAATTCCTAAAGGAGAAATTAAAAGAGCTGCAAGAAGAAATAGACAGCAAAATTATACTAATGGGGGATCTCAACCTTCCTCTCTCAAACTAGATAAATCAAACCACAAAATAAATAACAAAGAAGTTAAGGAAGTAATAGAATTTTAGAAATGTTAGGTATGAAAGATCTTTGGAGTAAATGGAGACAGAAAGGTGTTTACTTTTTTCTTGGAGATTCATGGAACCTACACAAAAATTGACCATATATTAGGGCAAAAAACCCCGAAAATCAAATGCAAAAAGGCAAACATAGTAAATTCATTTTTTCAGACCATGATGCAATAAAAATTACATTCAATAAAAGGCTAGGGGAAAATAAACCAAAAATTAATTGGAAATTAAATAATCACATCCTAAAGAATGAATGAGTGAAACAACAAATCATAGACACAATCAATAATTTCATCCAAAAGAATGACAATAATGAAACAACATACCAAAATTTGTGAGATGCAGCCAAAGCAATTATTTGGAGAAATTTTAGATGTCTAGATATTTACTTGCATAAAATAGAAAGAGAAGATCGATGAATTGAACTTGCAACTGAAAAAGCTAGAAAAAGAACAAATTTTAAAAACCCAATTTAATATCAAATGTGAAATTGTGAAAATAAAAGGGTAGATTAATAAAAGTGAACATAAAAAAGAAACAATTAAATTAACAAATAAAATTAAGAGTTTGTTTTATGAAAAAACCAACAAAATAGATAAATGTGAAGTACAGACTAGTTCCTTGGAGGGCCTCAGGGTCAGCCAGAGTCAGATAAATTAAAGTCCTTGGTTTTTAGGGGGAGAAGTGAATGAGACAGACAAACTGCCAAGAGGCTCCTGGATTCTTGAATCTAGAACCACCAGCTTCTCTCCTCCTCATCCTGCAGCAAAGTGCCTCTCTGGCTCCTCTCTCTCTCTGCCCCCCTAATCCTTGCCTATTAGTATTTTAACACCAAACATTTAGCAAGCACCCAACAGTGAGAAGATCCAGTTATCCAAAACATATGTTAATAGAGTCATTGTCTCACATTGAATAGGTAATTAGGTTTAAGTGCTCCCTTGTCTGATCCAAGCATACCTTTTCAGAGTTTCAGCCCTCTACAAATAAACCTTTAGTTGATTTGATTAGAAAAAAGGAAAGAAGAAAATCAAATTGTTAGTCTCAAAAACGAGAAGGGAGAACTTTCCACCAATGAAGAGGAAAGTAGAGTAATAGGTAGGAGTTATTTTGCCCAACTATATGTCAATAAATTTGATAACCTATATGAAATGGAGGAATACCTACAAAATACAGATTGCCCAGATTAATTGAAGAGGAAATAAATTATTTAAATAATCCCATTTTAGAAAAAGAAATAGAACAAACTATTAATTAATTTCCTAAGAAAAAATCTCCAGGGCCAGATGAATTTACATGCTAATTCTACCAACTACTTAAAGAACAATTAATTCCAATATTACACAAACTATTCAAAAATAGAGAAAGAAGGAGTCCTACCAAAATTCTTTTATGACACAGATATGGTGCTGATACCTAAAACAGGTAGGATGAAAACAGAAAAAGTAAATTATAGACCAATTTCCCTAATGAATATTGAAGCAAAAATCTTAAATAAAATATTAGCAAAGCGATGAAAGAAATCATCCCCAGGATAAACTATGACCAAGTAGGATTTATACCAGAATGCAGGGCTCCTTAAATATCAAGAAAACTATTAGCATAATCAATTATATCAATAACCAAACTAACAAAAACCACATGATTATCTCTATAGATGCAGAAAAATATTTGATAAAATCCAACACCCATTCCTATTAAAAACACTAGCGAGTATAGGAATAAATGAACTTTTCCTTAAAATGATCATTAGTATCTATTTAAAACCACCAGGAAGCAGCATATGTAATAGCGACAAATTAGAATCATTCCCAATAAAATCAGGGAAGAAACAAGGTCTCCTGCTATCATCATTACTATTCAATATTGAATTAGAAATGTTAGCTTTGGCAATAAGGGAAGAAAAAGTGATGGAAAGAATTAGAGTAGGTAATGAAGAAACCATATTATCACTCTTTGCAGATGACATATGATGGTATACTTAAAGAATCCCAGGGAATCAACTAAAAACTACTAGAAATAATTCACAACTTTAACAAAGTTTCAGGATAAATCAACATAAATCATCAGTTTTTTAAAAATATATTACCAACAAAATCCAGCAGCAACAGATACAAAGTATACAAGGAGAAATTCCATTTAAAATAATTCTCAGTAATATAAAAATAGTTGTTAATCTATTTGCCAAGGCAAAGTCAGGAACTACATGAACACAACTACAAAACACTTTTCACACAAATAAAGCCAGATCTAATCAATTGCAAAAATATCAAGTGCTCATGATGGGTAGGCCGAGTGAAAATAATAAAAGTGACAATACTACCTAAATTAATCTACTTATTTAATGCCAAAAAATCAAACTCCCAAGAAATTATTTTACAGATCTAGGAGAAATAATAACAAAGTTCTTCTGGAAGAACCAAATTTCAAAAATTTCAAGAGAAAAAAATGAAAAAAAAATGCCAATAAAGGTAGCCTAGCTGTGCCAGACTTAACACTATATTATAAAGCAGTGGTCATCAAAACCATTTAGTACTGGCTAAGAAGTTCCAAATCAATGGAGTAGATTAGGTTCACAAGATGAAATAGTCAATGACTGTATTAATCTAGTGTTTTACAAACCCAAAGACCCCAGTTTGGGGATTAAAAACTCAATTTTTTTGAGTTTTTGACAGAAACTGCTGGGAAAATTGGAAACTAGTATGGCAGAAAATAGGCATTAACCCACACCTAACAGCATATACCAAGAGAAGGTTGAGATGGGTTCATTATTTAGACAGTGATATTTTTTTCTTTTTTTTAATTTTTATTTTATTTAATAATAATTTTATATTGACAGAATCCATGCCAGGGTAATTTTTTTACAACATTATCCCTTGCACTCGCTTCTGTTCTGATTTTTCCCCTCCCTCCCTCCATCCCCTCCCCTAGATGGCAAGCAGTCCTATATATGTTAGATATGTTGCAGTATATCCTAGATACAATATATGTTTGCAGAACCGAACAGTTCTCTTGTTGCACAGGAAGAATTGGATTCAGAAGGTAAAAATAACCCGGGAAGAAAAACAAAAATGCAAATAGTTCACATTCGTTTCTCAGTGTTCTTTCTTTGGGTGTAGCTGCTTCTGTCCATCATTTATCAATTATCATTGAAACTCAGGTCTCTTTTAGACAGTGATATTATAAGCAAATTACAAGAACATAGGATAGTTTACCTCTCAGATCTGTGGAGAGGGCAGAAATTTGTGACCAAAACAGAACTGGAGCTCATTATTGAACATAAAACAGATAATTTTGATTATATTAAGTTAAAAAGTTTTGGTACAAACAAAACTAATGCAGGAAAAATTTAAAAAGAGGCAATAAATTTGGAAAACATTTTTAAATCCAAGGGTTCTGATAAAGGTCTCATTTCTAATATATTTAGAGAATTGATTCAAATTTATAAGAATTCAAGCAACTCTCCATTTGCTAAATGATCAAAGGATATGAACAGAAAATTTTCAGTTGAAGAAATTGAAATCATCTCTGGTCATAAACCACTATTGATCAGAGAAAAAAGCAAATTAACACAACTCTGAGGTGCCAGTATACAACTCTCATATTAGCTAAGGTGACAGGAAAAGATGATGATGAATGTTAGAGGAGATTGGGAAAACTGGAATATTAATGCATTTTTGGTGGAACTGTGAACTGATCCAACCATTCTGGAGAGCAATTTGGAACTATGTTCAAAAGACTATCAAACTGTACATACCTCTTGATCCAGCAGTGTTCCTACTGGGTTTATATTAAAAAGAGATCTTAAAGGAAGAAAAGGGACCCAAATGTATAAAAATGTTTGGGACAGTCCTTTTTGTAATGGCAAGAAACTAGAAACTGAATGGATGCCCATCAGTTGGAGAATGGCTGAATAAGTTATGGTATATGAATGTTATGGAATTCTATTGTTCTATAAGAAATGATTAGCAGGAAGCTTTCAGAGAGACCTAGAGCGACTTACATGAACTGATGCTAAGTGAAATGAGCAGAAAACAGAAGATCATTGTATAGAATAATAGCAAGATTATATGATGATCAATTCTGATGGACATGATTTTTCTCCTTTTATTGTAAATGCTAGTTTTTATTCATTCAAGTTGGTATTGGGATTGAAGAATGGTCGTTTTGGTAACAAGCTTACAGATATAATTTGTCAGTTCTCTTGTTAAATCTCTTTTTTTTTGTTTGATCTTTTTAAAAATTATTTTTGAATCATATGCATGGATAATTTTTCAACATTAATCCTTGCAAAATTTTGTGTTCCAATTTTCCTTCCCCTTCCCCTAGATGGCAAGTAATCCAATATATGTTAAACATGGTAGAAATATATGCTAAATCCAATATATGTATATATATTTATACAATTATCTTGCTGCTCAAGAAAAATCAGAACAGGAAATAATGAGAAAGAAAATTAAAATGCAAACAAACAACAAAAAGAGTGAAAATGATATGTTGTGAACACACTCAGTTCTCACACTCCTTTCTCTGAATGCAGATGATCTCTTCATCACAAGATTTTTGGAACTTGTCTAAATCATATCATTGTTGAGAAGAGTCATGTCCAGCAGAATTGATCAATGTATAATCTTGCTGTTGCCATGTACAATAATCTCTTGGTTCTGCTCATTTCACTTGGCATCAGTTCATATAAGTTTCTCCAAGCCTCTCTGAAATCATCCTGCACATCACTTCTTATAGAACAATAATATTCCATAATATTCATATACAACAACTTATTCAGTCATTCTCCAATTGATGGGCATCCATTCAGTTTCCAGTTTCTTGTCACTACAAAAAAGTCTGCTACTAACATTTTTACATATGTGAGTCCCTTTCCTTCCTTTAAGATCTCTTTGGAATATAGGCCCAGTAGAAAACTGCTGGGTCAAAAGGCATGCACACTTTGATAACTCTTTGAGAAAGTTTCCAAAATGCTCTCCAGAATACTTGGATCCATTCAAAATTCCACCATTTTATTAGTGTCCCAGTTTTCCCTTGTCCTCTCCAAGATTCATCATTATCTATTTCTGTCATTTTAGCCAATCTGAGAATTGTGTAATGGTATCTCAGAATTATCTTAATTTGTATTTCTCTAATCAATAGTGATTTAAATAAACTTTTCATACTACTAGAAATGGTTTTAATTTCATATCCTTTGACCATTTATCAATTGGAAAATGAATGGAATTCTTATAAATTTGAATCAATTTTCTATATAGTTTAGAAATGAGACCTTTATCAGAACCCTTAAATGTATAAATGTTTTCTCAATTGATTGCTTCCCTTCTGTTCTTGTCTGCATTAGTTTTGTTTGCACAAAAACTTTTTAACTTAATATAATCAAAATTATTTAATTGGCATCCAATAATTTAGTTCCTTTTCTTTGGTCACAAATCCCTCCCTTCTCCACAGATCTGAGAGATAAACTATTCTATGTTATTTTAATTTGCTTATAATATCATTTTTATGCCTAAATCATGAATTTTGACTTTATCTTGGTGTAGGATGGATGTGGCTTTTCTCAACAATGAGATGATTCAGGACAGTTCCAATGATCTTGTGATGATAAGAGCCATATACACCCAGAGAGAGAACTGTGGGAAACGAGTGTGCATCACAACATAGTATTTTCACTTCTTTTGTTGTTGTTTGCTTGAATTTTATTTCCTTTCTAATTTTTCTTCCTTTTTGATCTGATTTTTTTTGTGCTTCAAGATAATTGTATAAATATGTATACCCATATTCAATTTACATATATTTTTACCATGTTTAAAAAATATGGGATTACTTGCCATCTTGGAGAGGGAGTGGGAAAAATTGCAACACAAGATTTTGCAAGGGTCAGTGTAAAAAATTATCCTTACATATTGAAAATGAATATCCTTTGTATTTTGAATATCCTTGCATTTTGAAAATATATATATATATTTTAATATATATATAATATATATATGTGTATATATATATATTATACATATATATATATATATATATATATATATATATATATATATATATATATATAAACCTAGGTTTGAGGTCCAGCTCTGCCACTTTTTATTTGTTTAGCAACCTTGGATAAATATAAGGAAGTTTGTTCCTTTTCTAAATAACCACAAAAGTCTAAAATCCCTTTAATTCTAAATTTATGGTCTTATGAAGTATAGGATCATAGTATGTTCTCCTGGAGAAAATTTATAATTAAGTCTAGTCCAGTTGTTTCTTTTTATTTTCAGTGTGTTCACATACTCTTACTCTATGCCAGTCACTGAGCTTAGTACTGTGGATATAAAATGAAGCAAAAGACAATCTTTGCCCTGAAGCATCTCACAGGGGTGACAAGCAAAGAGATAATGTGGCAAACTTTAGATATATAAGATAAATAAGAAGTAATGAACAGAAGAAAGGCACCAGAATTAGGAGGACTTGGAGAAGGCTTCTCATAGCAGATAGGACCTATTTATTTGGATCTAATGGAAGCCAGGGAAGCCAGGGAAGCCAGGAAGAAGAGTTAAGAAGTGAGAGTAATCAAAGCATGGGGAGATAGATCAATGATATGGAAAAAGATAGATGAAGAACCTTTTTCTATTGGTTAAAATTTGCCACGTATAATTTTAGTGTTACTCTGAGCTACTGAAAAGTTAAAGCTCACATCTGTGTCTTGCTCTTTAACCATTCAACTACCACCTTAGTTCAGGTCTTTTTCACACCTTATATAGATTATTTCTTTAGTCTACAATCTCCCAAATGCCAGGTTTTACCCCACTCTAATCCATCTAGTGGCTATGGAGACATAGCTATTAAAGTTATTTTCTATGGTGCAGGTTTAAAAATTTAACTTTAATTCTTTTCACCATGCTGCCCCCCTACCCTGTTTGCAATCAATACATACTTCAGTGAATTCTTATTGTGTTGAGATGAAATACACACTCCAATCTTTGGCAGTCAAGGTTTCATAGCTCTCCATTATTTTTATAATCTACTCACCTTTAAGAATTTCAATCCAACCATGTTCACCTACTTTATCTTTCATCTCCATGTATAAATTGCCTCCTATATCTAGAATACTATTTTCACTATAATCTTAAATCATCCTTGGTTTCTTTGAAGACTACTCAAGTGCCATATTCTCCAGGAGAATCTTTTCTGGTCTTCTCAATTGTTAGTGTCTTCTTTTCTTATCCTACATTGTGTGTACATGGTATATATTTTGAATGCATACTGAGAAACATATGTACATACAGACATGTATATGTGTATATTATCTATCTATATTTATCTAATATCCCCCTACCTATTGGGGAAAGAGACACACAAATTAGGACGTTTATGTACAAAAGGTTAGGTTTCTTAAAGGATGAAAAATATTCCATGAGGAAAAAGCAACCCTTTAATCAAAGATAATATGTTCTATATATTGAGGGGTAAGGAGAAATGACCAAATCAAAGACATGGAGACAGGAGGGATTCAGTGTTTTAGAAGTCAGCTTAACTGAAGAATGTAGGTAGCAAAGTAATATATAATGAGACTGATAGGGTGGAATAAAGTTGTGAAGGTCTTTCAAAACTAAACTGAAAAATTTACATTGTATTAGTTAGGCAATAGAGAACCACTGGAATTTATTGAATAAAGGAAGAATTTGGTCAGATCTGCACTTAAAGAAAATCACTTTGGCAATTGTATTGAAGAAGGATCAAAGTAAGAAAGCGCTCAATGCTTCTAGATGATTCTCCTTGACTATAGCTATAGAACTCTTGCCAATTTCCAATGACAGCAGTTTTCTCATCCATGAGTTCACTAAAACAATAAAATCACATTAGGACCCTAAAAAAGGGTGCAACACTACGTCATGCTACTTAAAACACTGTTATTCTAAGACCTATCAAATAATTCTAATATGACACCATTCTTAATTTACAATAATTTTGGGTTTGAAAACAATTGCTTTCTAACATGCTAATCTGTACCTAGCAAATAATTCCTATAAATTATGAATTTGTAATTTCCATAGTCAGAGCCATAACTAGTCCAAATAATTGGACTCTGGGGAAAAAAAAGAATTCATTTGGAGGTTTAGAGGGCCAGAGGAAGTCCCACAGTTGATTGAAGTTCTACTAGGACAGAAGTGACCCTTTCCCCAGAAAGTCAACTTTGATCCATGGATATCTTGCTAGTTAGTTGAAAAAGGTGGATCCTGGGAGAAGAGAATCATGACAACAGCAATTTGGTATAGTAGTTTGCGATCAGGCAAGGAAAAAATAATAAGGTGACGTGCAGAGACAGGGAGAAGAGAATGTAAGAGAGGTTTACTTCTCAATTGTCTTTACTCTGAACCAAAAGCAGGTTCTCTGAGCCCAGGTATTCATTCAAAAAAGATAACCCCACCAGAAGCTAGATCTAGAGAGTCCTGCTAAGCTAATCCAATTAAATACTTACTGCAAACTGCAGAGATTCCTGATGAGCCCACTACATCGTATTTCCCTGCTGTTCTATAAAGTTAGACCTTAAAATAGGCACAGCTGCAATAAGAATGTGAGACATTCTGACTCTAGTTTTAGTTATATTTGGGACCCTTAAACTTTATCAGAAATTCAGATCAGGCAGTTTCAGAAGCATCTTATATAAACTTAATCTTTAATATAAAACTGGCAGCCCCCAACTTCCCCCCTCAACCCTATCACAGACTGAAGATATCAAGAGATGCTATAAGAGTATAGATGCCTAGAAACAGAAAAGAGATGTTTTGATTTCTTCCCAGTTATCTCCCTCCTAAACAAAGTACTATGAAAAACCAATAGCCATTTCCAAGTAAGGACATGGCCTGAAACTTTTTTTATAATAAAGTCTTGCTCTTTTCAGTCTCAAAATATTAGCTGCATCTGATTCTTATGCTTGCTCTGCAAAACATCCAAATCAGCTAAAGGTGTCAAGATTGGAGCCAGTCTAATTATCCACTGCCAATGGAGAATTGTCCAATCTCTTCCTTCACTATTCTTTCCATTGCAGTTTCTGGGCATTGTAGGGAAAGCCATAATTGTACCCTCTTTGCTTGGTTTCCTCATCTCCTTGGCAACTCTCTACTTACTCTGGAGGGATACAGAACCATTTTTTTTCTCATACTGTATATAGTGAAGCCACCTGTTGTTGTGGCAAGAGCATCCTTGAATTCTTACTCAATTATTATTTATGTGACCTCCCGGTGGAAGGTACATGGATTTTGAAATCAGAGGATCTGAGTTCAAATCCTAACTTTGATTATTGTCTTACATATGAGGAAGGTATTTAACGTACCTTTTTGGTAATTAAACAAATAAATGAATTAAATGATCTCTGAGATCCTGTCTAGCTTTAGAACTACAATTATAAATTACTGTAGTGTTCTTGGCTGGTTTTCTGGAGGTCTTTGGACCAGCCTTCGTTTCAATTGAGTAATCACCATAAGAAGAGCCAGGTGTTAAATCTTTTATTATCTCCTTCACAATCTAGTTTCCTTGCCAGCAGCCCAGGCTAGCTTTCTTAGAGGCCTTCCGGAGTCTTAGTTTCAGTGGAGAAGCTAAGGAGGAGAGTGCTGCCATCACAGGGGTGTGAGATGGGATGAATGAATCTGGCTCTAAATCTGAGGGCTTGTACTTCAGCCTCCAGCCACCACAAAGGTGGACTATAGAATGGATCTGTCTCTGCATCCCTGATGGCGGTTATATATTTCATTATAATTACATCATCATATGTTTGAATCTTGTAGAATTATATTAAGTACTAAGTACATGTACTGAATTAGAGAACTATTAATCACCTTGCTAAACTAGATAACCATTGTCTTATTAATTCCACTGAGCACCTTGTATGAATCCTTGTTTTAAGTACAAGAATTCTGGCCCATAATAAGTTACTTAATTTTTCTGGCCCTCAATTTTGTAAAAATGGAAGGCTTGGGCTAATCTCTATTGTTTCTTTCCAATCTACATTTATGATTCTTTTTAATGTGAACAAATAGAATTAAAGACTATCTCAAAGACAAATTTATTACAAGGTAAATCCCATTGCTTCATCAATATCATTCAGGATTTCTTGGATCATATAAAAACAATAGTAATTTTGTACAATGACCCTCTGATTAGCATGCAAGGTCTTAGCTATCTCTAAGTCAATCAATCAATAGGTCAGAAAGCATTTTTGAAATATTATGATGTGCCAGGTAATAAGCTATCTATTGGAATTGCTCCATAGAATCCTATTCAATGAACTTTTATTTGCTATAATTCCTTGATTCAAACCTTTCAATTGGCATGATAATACTGGTTTGAGCTTTTAAATATGTGTTTCTATGTTTTTCCTCCTATATCACTGTACAAAAGACTCTCCTGAGGAGGTATCCTAAACCTCGGTTTTAAGATGGCATAAATGTTACTTCTGCAAGAGTACAGGGAGGCACCTTTTATTACTTCTGGAAGCCATATCTGAAATTTTGTAACATTCATTTCAATTGTTTCATGATGTTTGACTTGGCACAAACAAGCAATAAAAAATAACAGTTTTGCTTCACTTTTAAACATTGTATATACTGCAAGGATATATGTTTATGGTCCAACTTCTGGTTAAATTAAGTGCCAAGATATTCCCTTGTTTCTCTTCTTCTATACAGAGAATGATATAATATAGCCTACACAGTTTGAAGAATATGCCAAATCTGAAAATGTACTATTAATTTTTGTAGTGAACAATTGTACATCGTGATTTCTAGGAGTGGTGGTGACAGTAGTGGCAGTGGCAGTGGTGGTGGTGGTAGTAGTAGTAGTAATTGTTGTTGTTGTAGTAATAGTAATAGTAGTTGTAATAGTAGTGATAGTTGTTGTAGTAGTTGTAATATTAGTAGTAGTAGTAGTAGTTGTAGTAGTTGTAATATTAGTAGTCGTAGTAGTGGCAGTAGTAATAATAGTGATGATGATGATGATGATGATGATGATGATGATGATGATAGTAACTAAAATTTATATCACACAGTATATTCTGGGCATTGTGCTAAGTGCTTTACAATTGTTAAATCATTTGATCCTTATAACAACCCTTATAAGTAGGTGCTATTGTTGACATTTTAAAGATGATGTATGAGGTACTTGCAAACTAACATTTCACCAAGGCAAAGATTTTTGTTATCTAGAAAACAAAGAAACTTTCATGCTCTAATTACCTACATGGCAGGGGTTTGTTATCCACCTTTATACTCTAATTCTTGTTAACAAGAGAGTGTGGGAACATATACTTTAAAATCCTAGAAGTTTCCTCAGATCTCTTTCCTTTCTTGTTATGTGGCCATAGCAAAACACAACAATGAAGATTGCTTCTTTGCAAAAGACTGTGGTTTGAATTTATCTAGTCAATCTTTCTGCCAACTTCTAGGCTCATGTTTTCACTTGCCTATTGGACATCTTAAATAGTATGAAATGAAGACATCTGATATATTCATATCATCTTTCCTACTAAAACCCTCCCCCTTTCCTAATTTTATTATTATTATTGAGAATATGATCATCCTACTACTCATCCTCAACTTTTTTTAAACTCTCACCCCATTCCATTTTGAGTCAGATGTCAAGCCCTATCATTTCTACCTTTTTAATATTTTTTTTAAATATTCCTCATCTTCTCTCCTCTGATATTGTGCCAACCTGGAATTATCTCATTCCTGACTTACTGCAATAACCTGCTGGTTGATCTCCATGACTTGTCTTTCCCTGTTATAGTCTATCTCAACTCGACTCTCAAATTGATCTTCCTAAAGTGTAGGTCTGAACATATCCTTCTATTTAATTAACTTTATTAATTCCATGTTGTATCCAGGATCAATATAAAATCCTCTATTTGGTTTCAAGGTCCTTCATAATCTAAACTCTTCTTACCTTTTCAATATTCTAACAGCTTACTTTTATGTACTCTGCAACCCAGTAACATTGACTTCTTTGCTATGCATCTTACGAGATATTCTAGCTGTCAACTCTGTGCATTTTCATTAACTGTCTGCCACTGCAACACTCTCCCTCATCATCTCTGCCTCCTGGATTTCCTGGCTTCCTTCAAATATCAGCTAAACTGCCTTCAATAGGAAGCATTCTTGATCCTCCTTAATTTTAGCACCACCCTCTGGGACTACTCTCCTTCCTTAATTTATCCTGTATATATCTTGTTTGTACATAGTTATTTGCATGTCGTTTCCTGTATTAGAAAGTAATCTCATTGAAAGCTGGGCCTGGTTTTTTTTTTTTTTTTGTTGTTGTTGTTGTTGTTTGTTTATTTTTATTTTTTTGGCCTATTTTTGTTCTCTAGCTCTTAATATAATTAAAGGCAAATAGTAGAAAGTTAATAAATGCTTTTGTATTGACTAACTATTCATAGCCCAACTATGGTAGAAAAAATATAGGATATTCTCTAACAAAAAGCACAAGATGCTTCCTAAACTTAGAGGATGTTGATTCCTCAGTTTCTCCCCTTAGAATTCTTCCTTCAGGGTTCAGCTGATGTAGCACATTTTCTGTAAAGAACTTCCTGGAAAGTTTTATAGAGCATCTTCCTTACAATAAGCCTGGGAGGTAAGTAGTGAAAGCATTAAGATCCTCATTTACCAAATGAACAATCTGTAGCTCAGAAATATTGTAACTTTCCTGAGTTTATATACCTAAAAAGTAAGAGAGCTAAGATACTAACACAGTTCTCCCAGCCCCCAGAGAGGTGAAAATAACAACAGCAGCACTATGTATATAGTGCTTTAAGGTTTGCAAAGCATTTTGCATATATTGTTCTTTTGATCCTAAAAACAATCTTGTGAGGTAAGTGCTATAATTATCTTAATTTAGAGATAAAGAAATTGATACCTAGGTTAAAAGATTTGCTCAGGATCATATAATTAGTATCTCAGATGAAATTTGAATTCAGGACTTCTTGACTCCAAATCTAGTAGTCAGAAACTCTGCCACCTAGTTGCTAATGTGTTGATGTTTCACAACTGTCCAAAGGTATGAAATTTGATCATTTCAAATACCTAAAGAGAAATATAATCTCATTAATTTGGTAGTTCTACCCATTGATTCAGTTAACAGGCAACCCATACCTACCTATCCTTTATGAATCACTGAATTCTTCCAAATGTACACTACAAGGAATTCATCAAATTTGTTTGTGGCCTTCCCCACTTTCATTTAATATCATGAGGGAAAACAAAGAGCATTATGACTGCCTATCTTTCATTCCTCAGTCTTTTTATATGATCATCACTTCTTTTTTCAATGTTTTTCTTGGTATTTTCCAGAACTCTTTACTGTTTATATGTTATAGCCTGCTCATAGTAACTATGTGTCTTTCATTGCCCTGTATGGGATGCTCCTCTTTAGTTCCTTGAAGACCTGTATTGTCCAAGTCTTTTGCCATAGAGCAACACCAATAAAATGTTTGTATTGAAAAAAACCAGACCCAAAACAAAGCCTTTGCTCTTATGGGATGCCTGGGTTTGTAAAAAATACTTTGTGATTTCCTGAAATAAACTTATTTCACTCTTTTCTTTTTATATTCATCATCCATCTCAATATCTATATGCTTTGTCTTTCCCAGATATGCATGTTGTTAGGCAAGCTCTATGAGATGTTCATGCAGTTCTGTTATATGCTGAAACCTTCATCACAGATATTCTCCATCCATTTCTTTTTTCCTATATGGATAAGCAAGTGATACTCTTTAAGTGAATATAAATTTCTTCTAAGATGCTTTGCAATGTTTTTAGAGCTTCATGCTTTTTGCACAATGTCATCTACAAACTCATCATCTAAGGGAATGCCTGTTTGACTTAGAATCTGTCCTGGATCACCTATGTTACACTGGCAAATACTTTGGGTGAGTATATGTTTCCCCACTTTATACCTCATGTGATTTTTCTTATCAAAGGATCATTGTACAGTTATATCTATTGTTATATTTTCCAAGGAATATTGAAAAATATTGAATTAGGAATGAGTGATACCTTGTTGCAAATTGGTTGTTGAGGCATAATTTAGTTCTATTAGGTCAATTAAGAAAAACAGCACCATAAGCACGAGTCCTTCTATTCCCTATATTTTCCAGTCAATTGTGAGATGATAAAAATATAGTCCATTGTTTATGAAATTAAAGGGGAGAACAAACATATATATTACTAGTTGTGAGTCACTTTCTTTGATGTCAATAAGATGTATTTTTTTTTGATGTTTTTGGCTATGTCTCCCATGTATATGTATATGTCAACACAGACCTATATGGCATATAAATCTATTGCTATATGATAGATGTCATTTAGACATACATAATACATGTTTATTTGCTTGAATATAAAAATACTTATATATGTGTACACACATATAAATATGTATATAGTGTATATATGTATATTTATCTATCTATCCATCCATCCAAGTCTCTATCGTTCATTATTACCTGCATGCTATCTCTCACATTAATATGTGAGTTCTTTGAAGGTAGACTATTTTTGCCTTCATTTTTATCCTCCACTATCCATTACCCCACTTCCTGACACATAGTAAATAATAAATGTTTGTTGACATACTGATCTGTCAAAAATCAAAAGGAAAATGAAGCAATTCTGGTTTTCTTGATTTTTGTTTTTGACTATTGCTGTGATTTCACCAATATAGGTAGCTCCAGTAAGAAACTTGCTCTATTGACACAGATCGCTACTGTCTCTGCAATTGACAATTTTAGAGAGTTGCCTGGGGCACTGAAAGTGTAAATGGATTGCCCTGAGTCATCCAGTCTAATGCAAAGGCAAAATTTCAAACTAGACCTTCCTGTCTTAGAAAATAAATCTTATCTGCTATTTTACAGTGTCTCTCTTCTATCATCTGTTATATTCACATGTATAATATTTATATATATATACACTTATACAGGTATCATATATTCATGTGGAATATGTGTATGTATATATGTATATACATTATATATATTCCCAGGATCCAGTCATTCTTTTATCCTTCCCTTCTTGATTTTCCCCTTTAATATTGTGTAGCTTTTTTCTTTTGAAACTGTCCTCTTCATTCACCCCTAGGATATCTATCACTTCTTTTCCCCTAGTGGGAATTAGTATTGAGAACCATGTGACTAGCTTAGAGAGAGAGAATTCCTAATTTATCCAAAACTCTGTGACAAAGACTATCAAAGGCCTCTACCTCACTAATATAGGGACATTTCATAATGCTTCCAATGAAGTATTTCTCTCAGCAAGACCAAATTCCCAATTCTCCCTCTGATTCCCACTTGTCTCTTCCCCAAATTCTATCCTTAATCACTTAATCACTGCAAATGCATGCGGGAAAAAGACAACTTATTTTATATTATCTTTTGATCAGTTTTTCTGTAATATCATATGAAAGAAAGTCTTTTGTATTATTTCAATCAATTGTGATCTACTAACCAAAGACTTTGACTTGTGGTCCCAGAAATATGATTTAACTTTTTTTTGGTGATTTTTGCCCTCTTCTCATAAACCACTATTCTTTCAAACTTCTTTCTTTAAATTGAGTAATAATATCTTCACAATAACCAAAAGCATTTACCTTAGTATCCATCTTTTATTCTTGACACTCGTTCTCATCACACACTAATTAACTATCAAATATTATTTGATCTATACAAAATCTCTCTTATATATAGTTTTCCTTCCTCTTCACTTACAAAACTGTAGTTCTAATTCAGGCCCTCATAATCTCTGTTCTGAACTATTACAATATCTTTCTATTTGGTCTCCCTGTCTCATCCAAATTACCACTTGAATTCAAACTCCAAACCAATTTTGTTAAAGAACAGATTACATTATCACACCTTGCTTAATGAAAATCAGTGACTCTCTATTGCTTCAAAGAACAAACTATCTCTATTTGACATATATGCTTTTTATATAGTTTCCTTTAAACCTTTTCAATTCTTTTTTTTAAAAGAAAAACCCTTTTAAAAAATTAATATTCAACTTTTAGCATCAATTCAAAAGTTTTCATCTTCCTTCTCATAGTTATCTGTATCTTGTTCCTTGAACATTAAAATGTGAGTTCCTTGAAGGTAGAGAATATTTTTACTTTCATTTTGATCCTCCAATACCCATTGCCCCTGCACTTGGGACATAGGAAATAGAGTCATGTAATACATATTTATACATTAGCCATATTGCAAAAAAAAAAAAAAATCTTTGAATTCTTGTTTATTGGCGCTCTTTTTCTATTCTCAATATATCTCATATAATATAAAGTCATGTACAATATATTTCTGTATTATCCATATTGCAGAAAATCTTTGAATTCTTAAGCCTGTTAATGTTCTTTTTTTCTACTTTCAACATATCTCAGAAAATATAATTTATTTTTTGTTGTTTTGGGTTTTTTAAATTTTTAATTAAAAAATTATTTTATTTGGAAAAAAAAACAGAGTAAGAAAAAAGAAAAACAGAAAAGGAATAAAAAAAAAAAAGCAAAACAAAGAACACTGTCATGTACCCTGAAGAACATCAGGGAGGATTCAAATATATAACAACAAATTACTAGATCAAGAAAAAAAAAAAATATATATATATATATATATTAGTAGAAGAAATTATATTCATGAATGTATATTTTTCTTTACTTCTTTGTAAATTATTCTATGGTTCTTTGCTGTATATGTTATTTACTTTATGCTTTTTTTTTCCCTTTTCATCATCCCTACCACTACCAAGCAAGTGTGTAATTAAGAAAATATACATTTATATATAGCTATGTAGATACACACACACACACACACACATACACACACACATACACACACACCACATACACACACACCTGTCCTATCCCTGCTAATTTTTTGCTCTATAACTTGCCTTGTTATTACTTAACTTTCCCCCACCCAAGGATCACTTCCTTGTCTTCTTTCCTCACCTTTTGCCCATCCCTCCCCCTTTATTTCTTTATAGATTTTGAAGGCTGTTATATCCTTCATGGTATGTATGTAGTATTGCCTATTAAACCCATTCCCAATGTGAGATTTTCAGAACTATGAGCCCTACTCCCCTCGAAAGTCTCCATTTCTATTCTTCCTCTGCACCTCATTTATATAACATGATTACTAGTTTTACCTTAACTCTGCCAATCTTTCTTTTGAGCCACCCTATTGATAATGGGAATCTTAAACATGTAATATACATTTTCCATGTTTAAAAAAAAATTTGTCCATGTTTAAACAGTTTGTCTATGTTGAGTTCTTTGAAACTGATCTTTGTTAGTAGCTCTTATGTGTTAAAATATCTTTTAAGTTTAGATTTGATTGAAAGAAAATCCTGAAAATCTGCAAATTCATTGAAAATCCATTTTTTTCTCATTCAAAATTATAAATAATTTTGCTGGATATGATATTTTTGGCCATAGACCTAGTTCTTTTGGATTCCAGAACATGTGGTCTTTTATTGTAGCTGCTGATAAATCTTGTACAATTCCAATTGTAGCTCCAGCATATTTTATTTTTTTCTTATTTCTTGCAACATTTTCTCTTTGATCTCAGGCTTTGAAATTTGGCAATAATATTCCTGTGTGTTTTTCACAGAGGATCTCTTTGAGGTGGTAATTGGTAGATTTTTTTCTATTTCTACTTTCTTCTCATGTTTTATCACTCCAGGATAATTTTCTTGGATTATTTCATGCATTATTGTGTAAGGTTCTCTTTTTGGTCACAACTTTCTGACAGTCCAATTATTCTTATATTTTCTTACTTGGTCTGTTCTTCAGATTTGTCATTTTTCTTATGTTTCACCTTCTATTCTATTTTCCACATTTTTATAATGTTTTGTTATTTCCTGGTCTCTCCTTGTTTCACTCCGTTCCCCTTGCCCAATTCTAATTTTCAAAGAATTATTTTCATCTTTGAGACTCTGTACCTCCTTTTCTAGTTGCTTAACTCATTTTTCTTAATCTTCTTGCTTTTCTTGAATGGCTTTTATTTATTAATGTTCAAAAGTTTTTCCTCAATGTTTCTCATTTGATTTTAAAATTATTTTTGAGATATTTTTTAATTTCTCTTTGGGCAGGGAATCATTTCACATTATTCTTTGGAGTAGAAGCTTTTTGTTTTACTAAAATGTCCTCCTCCGAAGATGAACCCCAATCTTCTCTGTTCCCATAATGATGACATTCTTTCTTTTTTGCTGTTTCATTTTTTTTTATGGCAGGTATTAGTGTAAACACTTCCAATTATGGGGTGGGAGGATAGTGCCTCAAGTTTCCCTTCTGCTCTCCATTCTGACCAGGAACCCCAAACTAAGAGCTCCACCCTCTGCAAGTGCCCACAATCCAGCATCCCTGCCCCATTACTTCTACACTCTTTGAGAGTAAGTAGCTTCTCACCCAGGGCTATGTCTCAGCAGCATGGCAGGGTTTAGGATTCCCAATCAGTCGAGGTTCACGTAGTCTTCCCAGACTCAAATCCCTACTCATGACTCTATTGTTCTATTAGACTTCAGTTGAACTCAGCTAGCTTATGGGGTCCCAATTTGGTGTTTCTGGGGAGCTAACCTGGAGATGTTTGCACTTCAAACAGGTTAATCCCCAGCCTGGGGTCTTTCTTCAGATCTTCTGCAGTTGTATCTGACTGAACTCTGTTTTGCCCCAAATCTTATTTTTTACCAGTCTATGTTCATCTTGAGGTGCAAATTTGTTCTCTTTGTGGGGGGAAATGAGAGAGCTTGGAATTTACCAACCTACTCCACCATATTTCTAGAATCCTCCTGATTTTTTTAAAATAAAATTTCAATGGAAGAGAAAACAAACAAGATGTCAGAACGAAGGTCTCAATTTAGCCGAACTTTCCCAATATTCCCTTCCAAAAAATTTTAAAATAATGCCTCAGATCAGATTCTGGAATGTCAAAGCCAGCAAAAGGTTGGAGTGAAACAGGTTTTCAGCCCGACACTTTAGGAGATCTTCAAGAAAGCTCATCAGTTTAGAGCATAGTACACACTGGCAACATGCCTTGGAGACAATTTCAACACCATGTTTGGGAACTAGTTGCCCAGAGATGCTACGGGGGTCAGACATCTGGTCAGAAAAATTATAGAAAAAACTTTATTGGCACTGGGTACAAGACCTAGTTGTGTTGCCTATATGTAGTTTGAGGATCACAGTCCCTGAGGAAAGAAGAGTACTAATGCTTTGAAGCCACAGGGGAGCAGAGCCCTCCACATTTAAGATGACATTTTATGGCCTATTTTAAATTTTTTTTAATATTTTATATTTAAAGATTAATCCAGAAATAATGGTTTGCCTTAACCTTAAGAATGTGTAAAAGATACTTGATCATGGTTGTTCATCAGAGTTCTTGATTCTGCAGTTGCTTAAGAAACTCTCCCTGAATACTGCTTCTAAAAAATAAATATAATTGTAATTAAAAAGATACTAAATATGAAAGGAGGCTTATTTATTTACTATGAAATACTAGTTCACTGATATAGGTCATCAACTGTTCTGTCCTCAATTACTTCTAGGCTATTTTTGTGCCTCCATTCTCCATCACCTAATTAGCTGACAAATTTTATTGCGTTTTCATTTTCCCCATCTTTTATAAAGATCCTCTTTTCTCTATTCACAGTCTCTACAGTAGTTCAAGTCTTAACTCATCTCATAGGTGTACATCTGTAATAGCTTCATCAGCTTATAATGCTGGTTTCTGCCTTTCTTCTCTTTACTCCATTCTCCACACAGTGGCCACATGAATCTTCCTAAGACTCAACAACATCATACCATAGTTATGCACAAAAACCTTTAGTGATTTCTAGTAATTATAGACTATAAAACAATCTCTTGAGCTTGGAGTTTAAATCTATACACAGTCTATATCTTAACTCCTTTTCAGATTATGTTTCATACAACTTCTCTTTCTCAACTCTGATACAAGAAAATTGAACTACTACTCTATTTCCTGAACTTGATATTGCATCTTCTGTCTCCATATAGTTGAAGAAATCATCCTCCATATCTGAGATTCACTCTTACCTCATTTTGACATTTGAGAATACTTGACTTCCTTCAAATTCTACCTCTTCCAAGTAATCTTGCCTCCCCCCCTAATTGTAAGTACTTCTTCTTTAATTTCATTTATAGTACATATATGTGCATACATGTTGTAGCTACTCAAGAGAATATAAGATTGGGGTGGCAAGGATTATTTTTATATTTGTTTTTGTATCCTCAGTTTTTTGTACAGTGTCTGCATATAGTATCATTGAATTATATTCATAAGAGTTGTTTGACATCATCTAGTCCAACTATTTCTTTTTCTAAATGAGAAAAGTGAGGTTTAGAGAGATTAGGTGATTTAAGGTCAAATAGGTCATACCATAAGTGGCAAATCTGGAATTTGAATGTAGGTCTTCTGACTCTAAAACCAGACTAGGCACATAACAAATGTTTAATTGAATTAAATAGGAAATTAAGTAGGGAATAAAATCCAGGGAGGTAAAGGAAGGACCAGAAGAGAACAAAGAATAACAGTTTTTAATATTGCTTTTTAATGACCAGAAATTGTATTCCACAATGCATGTAGACATTCATTTTGTGCTTCTGAGTTGTGTGTTTTTCAGTAAAGGCTCAAAGCTTGTGGTGGGTGGTAACACAAGGGGGTATGATTTCCAAATGAAGAAGCCAGTAATTTGAAAACCTTGCCTGGGGCACACCATTGTATAGAATGTTATTTTATTTTCTGTAAATTTGTTGCTCTCTGTCCCAGCTCACATAATTGCTGTATGAATCTAATGAAAGTTTATAGGAGAAAATATAGAGCAGCTGGAAACCTGGGAAGAGTTTTGTTTTGTTTGTGAAAGTCAGAAATTTAGAACAAATGATGTGAAAGGTAGAGGATCTAGTAATTGTTTCACCACCAGCTCTCCAAAACAAACAATAATTGTGTGGGACATATTTTTAAGTTTAATTTTCATTATTATCATTTTTTCTCCATTTCATTCTTAAATCTGGAAAACAATAATAAATCAAGTCCTAATTTGTAATATTTGCTGATTTTAAAGGTATAAATGCTCATGCTGAAAAATTAACCATTAGCACTCAGAAATCCATAAAAGCTGAATTCAGTATGTCCCAGGTAGAGTGCAATTACCTTTCAGAGACTCAAAATACCAAGTGTTCTTGTTTTCTTTTGACTATTGGGCCTGAATCAAAACTGGTGATCTTTCCTTGAGCTATGATCCCTAGGACTAAGCGGATTGGGGCCAGAGGCAACATATTCAAGAAGAATATGAGCAACAGGTGGAGAAACAGGGTAACAACAATAAGTTAGTGAATGTAGCTTTCTGACTGGTATAGTTGGGCATCTTAATAGGAAAGATGTTTCAGAGTTGACCCTTGTGCCCTGGTCTTTCTGACACAAAGACTAGCTCCCTATTTACTATGCCATAATAACTTGCTATAGTAAAACTTCTTCTTCTTCTTCTTTTTTTTTTTTTTTTACTTTTTTTTATTGTAGCTTTTTATTTACAAGATATATGCATGGGTAATTTTTCAGTATTAACAGTTGCAAAACCTTTTGTTCCAACTTTTCCCTTCTTTCTCCCCCACCTCCTCCCCCAGATGGCAGGTTAACCAATACATGTTAAATATGTTAAAGTATAAGTTAAATACAATATATGTATACATGTCCATACAATTGTTTTGCTGCACAAAAAGAATCAGACTCTGAAATAGTGTACAGTTAGCCTGTGAAGAAAATAAAAAATGCAGGCAGACAAAAATAGAGGAATTGGGAATTCTATGTAGTGGTTCACAGTCATCTCCCAGAGTTCTTTCGCTGGGTGTAGCTGGTTCAATTCATTACTGCTCTATTGGAACTGATTTGATTCATCTCATTGTTGAAGAGAGCTATGTCCATCAGAATTGATCATCATATAGTATTATTGTTGAAGTATATAATGATCTCCTGGTCCTGATCATTTCACTCAGCATCAGTTATGATAAAACTTCTAAAAGCTTTTTCACATGCATTTGGCAATCCTAATTTCTACAAAGAAGTATTCACAGGGGGATTATTTTTTCTAACAAATTTATACCAGAAATAGACTACATATGTCAGGACTGAGGATTAGCTAGGAGCAAGAAGGATAAGTCTATGATGACTGGCATTTGATATCAAAATAGGCTTATTAGAATCTCTCAATCTAAGATACTAAGATCTTGAAAGCAGACAAATCAGCAAATCTCTGTTGGGAAAAACAACATGCTATTGCCTGTCAGACAGCAACAGGTAGATGTCCTTTATGATAGGAGGATGGTTCACATTGACAGGGAAATCTGACTGCAGGTGACAAATAGAAGTTCAGGAGGAAAGCACTTGTTGTAGGGTGGCAGTAAGGAGTGTCTGACTGGAAGTACAGGCAGATTAATACTGGATTAATACAGACTCAAAGCAATAAGAAAGAGACAGAGTTGTCATGAAGTCATGTCTAATATTCCCAAGAAAATGACTTTTCTAAATCCTCATCCATTTTCCCTACCTTCTCCCCACCAGCTATTTGCATGCTTTCCCTCCTCCCCCTCATCTTTCCCATGAAGTTACCAACTCTATCAATCAAGTACATGCACTAAGCCTTTGTTGTAACTCTGCTTTACTCTCCATGACAATGTTGTCCTGGGATCATTTGTTTTCCTTTCAGTACTAAAACTGAAAGCTCAAGCAGTCCAAATTCTAAAGAATTAAGAACTCTTCAAGTTCTTAAATCCTTCAGAAATCTATACTTCCAAGCCCAAAATGACTACTTAAATTCCTCATAAATCCTTCCCTCATCCATGCTCAGCTTTCACACAGTTATACCAGTTATACCTTTCTTCTTTATTTCCTATTTATACTATCCTAAATAAGTGAGTTTGGCTCAGAAATCTCCCAGTTGTAACTAGTAGTAGAAGGTTTAGGAAAAAGCTCAGGCTGAATGTTCCATATGCAAGTGCTTAATATATATATTTTTTATTTTTGCTGGGTTCAGTCAATCATAAGTACTATCTGTTCTCAAGGTCTCTCTTCAGAACTTGAGAACTGATTGCATGACATGGAAGATATGAACACAATACCGCCCAGTATGGGGTGCCTTTATGAGAGAAGGTATTGTGCTTTATGAGAAAAGTAGAACTAAAGGAGCTCAAAAGAAATGTGAGATGTGTAAAGTTAGAGAAACCACCTCAAATGTTCATAGAAACTATTTGAAAAAAAAGTTGTGCTAGAGCATTCTCAGATTATATTGGTCTGATCACCCACAGTTTTGACATGTTGTAAATTGACTAACAGAAGGATATCATTTTGGTCTTCTTCAAGAATGAAAGCCAGCAACCAACAAGCCAGTTATCAATCACTTCCTCTGCCTGTCTCCAAGATTAATTCCTCTAAAGCCCAGCACTGAAATTCTGTCCAAAGTTGACCTTCTTATACTTTCCATTCTACTCTGGAAGTGATCTCTTAAAAAATACCCAAGGCTGTTAGTATCAGACCTTGGAGTTGCCTATAGCTTAAAGGAAAATTAATCAATTACCAGAGAAAACTACAAATCCTTTTATATTTTTGTTCTTAGCATCTAGCACAGAAGGCTAAGAAAGTAGATAGTAAGTGTCAGGTAGATCTAGCCCTAAGTACAAATTTTGAGGACTGAGGTTGGAGTGGCAGTGTGGAGTGAAAAGAGTGGCTTGGGGTCAGAAAAAACATAGGCTCAAACCTTATCTTCCCAGTTTACTAGCTGTGCATCTTTGGGTAAATTACTTATCTGCTCTGCGCCTCAACTATAAAAAAGAGAGTTGAATTTAATGGTCTTTATGATCCATTTTGGCTAAAAATCTATGAATTCTATAACTGTGATACTTATAATGATTGACAGGCAAGGTAGATCTGGACTCTCATTTAAGGGGAAAAAAGACAGAGACCCATATATGAGAGAATAAAACAAAGGCATTAATATTTGGGGCCTAGTATGCCTTGCCGCTGGGTGATCCAGTAGATAGATCATTGGGACTGGAGTTAGGAAGAATTACTTTTGTGAGTTCAAATCTGGTCTTAAACATTTATTAGTTGCGTGACCTTGGGCAAGTACCTTAAACCTGTTTGTCTCAGTTTCATCATCTTTAAAATGAATTGGAGAAAGAAAGGGCAAACCATGCCAGTATTGTTGCCAAGAAAACCGTAAATGGAGTCATGAAGAGAAAGATGTGAAAATAACTAATCAACAATTAGAATTGAGAAAAAAAATTAGAATGTGACCAACAGTGACATAAAAGAAAATATTTTTTATTTTGTCAAATATTTCCCAATTATAAGTTCTCATTTACATTCTTTTTTTTAAAAAAAATTTGCATTCCAAATTCTTTCCCTTTCTTCTCTCCCTTCCTCCCTCTTTAAGAAGTTAAATTTGTGATATCAATTTGATGTGTAAAATCATGCAAAACACACTTCAATATTAGCTCTGTTGCAAAAGAAAAATATATACAAGACAAAAATAAGGAAAGAAGAAAATGGGAAAAAATGTTCTTCTATCTCCACTCAGAGTTCATTAGTTCTCTCCTTGGATATGAATAACATTTTTTACCATGGGTCCTTTGGAATTTGTCTTGATGAGAATAGCTATATTTTTCACAGTTGATCATCATTACAATATTGCAGTGGTGGCAAATGCTCATGCCTTAAGGGAGAATTTGATTTTTAGAAATTAATGTTAATTAGTGCTAGTTTCCAGAACACTTTCCCCCCCCAAATAGTCTTGTGAGCAAGATAATACAAATATTCACATTATAGTATAACTAATGAGGAAAAGTAATATTTGAGGTGACTTCCACATAAATCCAAAACTGAGAAGTATCTCCAGCAGGATTCTAACTGAGGTCTCTTGATTCCTTGTCCACTACCATCCAAAACACTATCCTCTTCCTAGTCAAAGGTCATTCAGAGAAAAATATGATAAATGCTGTATGTGATATCACTAAAATAGTGATGCAATAAAATATGAAGCAATGTCATTATTCTGTTTTTCTTTTTCAGTGATTTTAAGCAATTTCAACAGAGTTCTCCAAAAGGTTGTGTTGACAAAATTGTTGAAATAATCATATTGTCCTTACGGTAACTACTTTGGAACCACAAAATTGTGGGCTTATACAGAACTTTCAAGGTAATTTTGCCCAAATCCCTAGCTAATGTATACAATCTTTATTTGAGCAACCTTTGTAAGATAAAGTTCACTACTTATCAAAGTATTTTATTTCATTTTCAGACAATTACAATTGTTAAAATTCTTTATATAGGGTATATGGGATATTTAAGGAAGACTAGCATCTCTGACATGCGACATTATTTAGTTCTTTTTACTGTTTCTCATTCACCTTTGGTGTACACTTTCACTAGTGCTCACCTGTGGCTTCTAGAAGGTGTAGAATATGCAGCTGTCACATCCTGGCAAACTGTCTTGCTGAACAAGCTAAACCAGGTTAAGGATAACCAATAAGCCTCAAACCTATCAGTGAGTTAAGGGGATGTCTACCCTAAGCATGGGAAGAATTCCCCCAGAACAATATGCAGATAAAAGCATTTTTTCTGGCTAAAGCAGGTACCGTGGACTGTTTAAAGCTCGGTCAGACATTGAAGATAACCGAGGTCATCCACTACATCTGAGTCAACACCAGTAGTCTCACTTTCATTTTTCCATTGAACTTTAATGCCTCTGGATGAGAGAGTAAGGCTGATAATTTCACACAATTCTACCTCATTTAAATACAATTCATACACAAGTCAATGCATCACTCCATGATGTTATTAGTCCTCTTCAAAAATGCAGGATGAACAACATTCCTTATATTGATTTAGCATAAATATTCCTATAGTTAATACATGGGTTTCTTGGTTAGAATCATAGACTTTTAGAACCAGACAGGATCATAAAAATCCATCTAATCTAAATACCTTATTTTACAGTTGAGGAAATCAAGGACCAAAAATGTCAAGTGATTCAACAGAGATCATACAGCTCATTAGCAGCATAATCAGTCTAGAATCCTGAGTCATAGTTCAGCTTTTTTCAGTCTATTCCTCTATCCAGTCATCATTTTCAAAGATCATTTCCTTTAGCTTGATGATGTGAAATCAGTCTAGTTATCTTCCAGAGGCCATTAATAAGGATTATTTCATAGGTTAAGTTTTAATATGACCTGTATTATAGGCTTTGGAGTTCAATTTTCTAGTCCCCTTTGGATTCATAGGCAAATTCTAGACTGGTTTTACCCATAAGATTTTATGAAAATTGAAATATCTTTAGGTTATTGCCATTAAAATGCCTAATAAAGTCCCTTTTATGTTGATTTATGAATAAAGACTCATAAACTATAGTTATGAGACTAGCACAACCTTTGCTTTATTCACTTTCATTTCTCAGTATATTCACAGGAAACATTTAAGATGTCAGCTTCTTATAATCATTATGGCAAAGATGATGAGTTTATCTGTGGTTCTCCATAAGTGATTCTAATGCATATTTCAAGTGGTAGATTTATTCCACACTCGGATATAAAACTATTACCCTACTCATTTGAAGGTTTGGATTTAGTTTTTATTTAGCCTTGAAAAATGACCCATTAGAGCACTTTAGATATTCTTTCTATACATTCTTGTAAAGTTTTATGATTCTGAGTGAACATAAGAAAAAATAAAGGTTGAAACGTTTGTCGTAGGCAAAACTGAGAAACCATCAAATGTTTATAAAATTGTATGTCACCCTTGTACGAAAAAACCTACATGACATAAATCATTTTGGGGATTTATCAGTTCTGAATAATTGTCCCCATTTATGAAACTGAGAAAAATACCATATGAGATGGCCCAGGATATGATCACTTATCTTCCCTTTAATTCACAGAGTTGACAAAATTCAAAGAAGTAGATTTACATTTAAAAGTTGAAAAAAGCATCTTGAATGCTAATTGAAAATTATAGAAAATAATGCTGTCACATAGTGATTATTCTTTCTTAGCAAAGTGTATGACTATAGTTATTCAAGGTTATTATTAGTAGATAGACCTTTCACCATTAATCTCATCTAATCTCATCTAATTGCTTCCTTAGAATGAGATTCCTCCTATAATTCTAGATGCCTTCCCACAAGTACTATTGGTGAGCAAATCCCATTCTTATTCTTGACATTTTCATAGTTCCAAAGAGATAAAGTATGTGCCAATCTCTGTTGTCATTTCTAAATATTTTTAGTGATTTTGAACACTTTCACATCAGTCCCACAATAGTATTCCATAATAGATGACATTGCTAACCTTCTTTCCTAGACAAACTTTTACAAAACTTCATACTAATAAATAAACAAAGAGACATTTTAAGTGTTTATTATATGATTGGTAAGCAACTAGATGGTGCAGTAGACAGAGTGTCAACCCTGAAGTTCAAAGGATCAGAGGTGGCCTGTATCTGTGTGACCCTGTCACTTAACCTTGCTTGCATCAGTTTCTCTTCTATAAGACGAGCTGGAGAAGAAAATGGTAAATCATTGTAGTACCTTTGTCCAGAAAGCCCCAAAAGGAGTTTTGAAAGGTTGGATATTACTGAAAATGATTGAACAGAGTAGAGCATGTTTGATGCTAGGGATACAGATCAGAGAAGCAAAGATAGCTTTGACCTTAAACTCTAATGGAAGAAATAACATATAGAGCAAACAAGGGAATAATAAAAGAGAGGAATATTTTGATTTGAAAATTTTATAGTCAAGGTTAGGTTATCAAAAGGAAATAGACTGGTTACTCTTTACCAGAAGCAATGGTTTAATGACAGTTCCTAGACTTGTAAGTAAGAAGACTTGTAAGTTGGAAAGTGGCTAGGGATTAAAGGGAACATTACAGGAACTTCCTAATTGTAGTGGGCCATGTGAAGCCTTAATTAATCAGGATAATGGGAATCACAGGACTGGAATTACAGAGTTGAAAATATAAAGTTTTAATCATGAACACCATTCCATCTAATCCAATTGTACTTTTATAGTAATTCCCCAAAGTGGCAAAGTAGCCTTATTTTTTACCTAAAGAACTCTACCTAAAGAGAATCATCATATACTTACTGTTGTATGTATATAACACTGATATCTAAATTTTCCTTCCATTATCAAGTCTAAACTTGCCATTATTTTTAGCTTTTCTCTTTGAGAGCAAACTAAACGTTTATCCCTCTTCCACATAACAGCTTTACTTGGAAGACAGGGAGAATTTTTACCCAAGATTTCTCTTCTCTAGGCTAAATATGTACAGTTTCTTTATCCAATTCACTTGTGGTATGAATTTGTGGTCCTTCAACATCCTTATTTCCCACTTAAACATACTGTCTATTATTATTAATCTTCTTCCCAGAATTAAACACAAAATCCACGTGTGGTCTTGCCAAGATAGAGTATGATCAGATTAACATCTTAGCTTTGGACATTATTTCTCTGCTAATGAAGGTTGTTTGAATTAGTTTTTTTGGCTACTGTATCAAACTACGTATTTATATTGAATTTGAAATTATTAAAAAACCCTATTTTTTCAGACAAATTTATATCTTCATGTTGTCTCCTCCCTACCTTACATTGATGAATTTGATTTTTGTACTCCACATGATTTTGTACTCCCATTAATTTTCATCTTAATAAATTCAGTGCACTTTTCTACCTATGATTGTCAAGATACATTTGTACTCTGATTGTAATCCAGTTTGTTACCTATTCATCATTGCTTTAAGTTATCAGAAAATTATATCTGGAAATTGCAAATTTTTGAGATATTCTTTTGGAAATGTTTTCGCCCCCAAATTTATAAGAAGCCTTTAATTATTGTTCTTGGGATGTGATTGTTAAATTAGTTTTAAATCCACTTAATGATGTTATCATCTTTCCATCTTTTCCTTAAGAATAGTATAGAAGATTTTGTCAAATGCTTGGCTAAAATCTAGGGAACTTGGATATATTGAATTCCTTTCATTAATCAATCCAGTAATGCTATATAAAAGTAGAATGAGTTGAATCTAGAATGTTATCAATTTAATTATACTGGTTTAAAAAAAAATTCTTCTCTTTCTTTCCTAAAGAATCATTGAGCATTTCTTTAATCTTTCCTTATACACAGTTGTAAGGAATGGAAATAAACCTCAATTATTTAAAATTCTTCTCCTTCCCTTCCCTTTTCTGAAAGTCAGTAAAAATGTCTTATATTTCTGTTGAGATTCAAAAGGAGACCTCAAAAGTTTGGGGTTGCAGTCCAGAGTCACAAGATGTCTCAAAAGAATTTGCAGACTTGATCCTATCTCCAAGTAAAGGGGCAAAATTTATTATAATTGTCATGCCATTTGAAGCAGGTTAATTTTCAAAAGGATTTAGCAAAGAACCAGAAGCAAGAAGATAAATTTATAAGAAAAGACACAGAGATCTGTCTCTTCATGTCACTGATATGCTAATTTTATGGCTTAGAGGTAGAACTGAGGAGGAGTCATTTGTCTCAGAAACCCCCTCTTATCACTGACCAACAGATTGTCAACTGGCAGTTAGCAAGGTTTCCTAAGATTACAAAACTTTAGAATCATTGTTAAAACAAGAGCTCTCCTAAGATTTGGAGAGTCCTTCAGAGATCACTGATAGTATCTGACAATTGACAATTCTTTCCATACCCTATGATATAGTTCATTTTGGCCAAATGACTTGAATGCATCAAGAACATTAGGTACACTCTCACTATCCGCCTACTTCTCTTGTGTATGAATTTCCTATTAGTCACTTTTCTTCCTATGTTCTTTCCAATCCAAAAATCATTCTATGTGACTGAGAAAACAGAAGCAAAATGATATCTGAAGAGATTTACTTTTTTTTCTGTAATCAGTGATTATAGTTACATCTACTCCAAATAGTATTCCTGTCTTATTAGGAAACCTCTTCTTTCCCCCAGTATGACTTTAAAAATACAAACTCTTTTTTAAAAAAATTCTTAATTTTCCTGGACTTTTCCAATTTATTCTGATAGGACTTCTGAAACTATTTTTACAGGATTGTACCATACTTTGATATTCATTCTCAAAAGATCAATCAACAGACAGATATATACAGCAGTCATTTTTGAAAACACTTACTTTGTGTCAGTTACTGTGGCCACTACTTGAGATACAAATACAACAGTCTCTGCCCTCAAGGAGTTTATGTGGCAGATAAGTAAGACAACACATAAAAGGATACTGTAAAGAATGGGAGGTAAGGGATCATGTTAAAGATAAGCACAGTAATGAGTTGGTGGCCCAGTTCCCAGAATAAGGCAAAAAATTCATGATATAAGTGCCTTATTTGTTCTTGCTTTCATTTTCTATCAATGTCTTTTTTCAAATATAAATTGGTTGGTGAATTCCTTGTGTATATACAATAATCTTGTAGTCACTTGTGTATATACAATAATCTTGTAGTCAATTGCTTCTTTTCCTTTGAACAATAAACAGCTCTTATTAAATTATAATAAGTGCCAAGCACAAGGCTAAGTCCTGAGAATATAATGACAAAAGTGAAACAGCTTCTTCTTTTAGGGAGCTTATATTCTAATAGGGGGAGATAACAGGAACATTTGTAATGATATACATAATGTATCCCCAATGAATATAAAGAAGCTATAGAAGATGATGCACTAATAACTGGGGTTGGAAATAGGAAAACTTCATTCATAAATTGATCCTTGCACTGTTTTCAAGGAAATCAGTAATTATAAGAAATGGGAGTATTATGCCAAAAACAGAAAAGAGGCCTATATGACTAGACCACAAAGTACAAAGTAAATAGCAGTGTATAAGAGGACTGAGAGGATAGCAAAAGAAGAAGCTGTAATTTAAATATCCTAGAGGCAATAATGAATCACTGGAATTTATTGAGCAATGGATGATTTGATCATATCTATGCTTTTGGAAATTCATTTTGGCATTTATGTGGAGTCTAAATTAGAACTGGAAGAGTCATGGATACCAAATAGACTATTACAATAGTGTAGTGAGATAATGAGGGACTGA
Organism: Antechinus flavipes; assembly: GCF_016432865.1. NCBI lineage: Eukaryota > Metazoa > Chordata > Mammalia > Dasyuromorphia > Dasyuridae > Antechinus > Antechinus flavipes. The sequence goes on along the minus strand of NC_067398.1, from coordinate 453,809,474 downwards.
AAGAAAAAGATATCTGCATAAATGGAGAAGAGAAGACATTTGTGAGAGATATTGTGACAATAGAACTGATAAGATAGGGCAAATGATTGGACATAGAGGGTGAGAAAGAATGAGGAGTCAAAAATAAAATTAACATTGCAAACCATGGCTGACTGGAAGGATAGTGGTACACTTGATAAGTTTGAGTTGACTATGATAGATCCATTTGGAAATAGATAAGTAGTTAAAACTGGTAATGAAAGCCTGGTGCTCAGGGGAGACAAATGTTCAATATATCGATCTGTAAGCAAACTTCATAGTGATGGTAATTAAACTCATGGGTTATACTTTTGTATGTTCAGTCTTCTGAGCTGACTGCTGCTGAATATTAATCCTATGATCCTATGTAAATAGGATAAATTGAGGGAAGAACTCTCATTATAATGTGGGGTCTTGACATATGCCTTAAGTGTGACTTGAGATTTTACAAAAATAAGTTGAGCTTATAGCTAAAATCTGTAGTGGTACATTAGCTAAGATAAGTAAACATTTCCCTCCTGTCTTCCCCCACACATGCCTGTTCATTAGCATTTAAGTACCTACTAGGTAAAATGTGTTCTGGGATCAATATTTAGTTTCTGTATAAATTAGAACTTGCCAACCAATGGAAGAAAAAAATCAGAAGCTGGGGTTGGGACTTCTGATTAGGAGCTTTATCATCTTGTGTTTTGTAGTTTGCACTTTACACTTCTACTGGTAACTTGTCTGTTGGGAGTTGCCCTTTTATTTGAGATTGAAATAAATCCCTTTTTGTTTTTCACCTTTAGAGTTTCTGATTATAATTTAAGTTGGACTCATAACTATCCCACACAGTGTTTGGGGCTTATCCAGGGTATTTCCTGTTCATGAGGGGTTTCTCCCATACTGAATCCTTGAACAGTTGCCCTCCATAGTATTATCTACTGGTCTACAATGGCTGGCTCTGAAAACCTATCTAGTGTCCTGGGATGATAGCCCTTTAGGAAGAATTTCGATGAAGTACCAAAATGTATAGGGATTAAATACTGTTGTTTTGTTTGCGTAAGTGCTGTGCTTTCTCAGAGGAACTCTCAATCCCCTACAGACTAGGTATAAATTCAAAGGACCCTTCAATACCTAGCTCAAAGCTCCTAAGTCTTTGGCTCCAGAACTCCCCTCCTCACTTCCATCCCAAAGTGGAGCTGAGAATAGGAGCTTTATTGATTTTTAAAAATCAGTTTGTATTTGTGCAGGTGAGCCTGTGTTTTGTCTTCTGGGTTTTTCTCAGTCAGTCAAATTACAAAGGAAAAAAATCTGGCTATTTGAGATTTTAAAATGTTTGTTTTTGGACTTGTGCAAATAGCTTTTACCTAGAAAGAACTCTGCACATGACAATTAATGATGTTTTTTGGAGGGGAGATTAATTGTGCTTATTTTAACAATATTGGTCTTGTACCTGTTATTTATGATTCCAGAAAAGTTTATATTGATTCCTTGATTGGAAGTTGAATTAAGATTTTTTGATAAAGAAATTATTAATGTGAATTAATGTGAAATAGGACAGTATAGTCTATATTGTATGTGAGTTTTAGTTTTTTGCATTGGTTCCTTTAAAACTGTTTCCATTGTTTAGGGAGATCCTGAGAACAGTGGTCTATGTCTTTGTCTTCCTGGCTAATAACTGAACATGTTTTCATATAGATTGGTTATCAAGCATCTTAAAGTAAAATGATTTGTGTAATGCTAGATTTAAAATCCATCTACTTAGATATGAAGATAAGCTATGGACTTTCTAGGATGAATCTCTTACTGTCATCAATGTGAGATTATACTCAAAATTTATTTAGGACATGTGATTCTTGAAAGCTAAATTTACTCGAAACTTTGATTAATGAGACTTGCTATTAGAGATGAAATCTCTTGGGATTTTAGCTGATATTATTTGATTATTTGGAGTTTTGAATTCAAGTATGATTAATGGATCATCAAGCCATTAATCCACCATCTGAAAATCAAATGCTACAAGCTATTCAGTGGAATGTGATCCTGAATTGTTACAAGTGTTAGTATCTGGGCAAGAGTTGGGAGGACAACCTTGGCTTCTGCTTAAGATGGGATCTTTTTGATTAAGTTTCTCAATGGCGTTTCTTTGAACAAGGATCCATCAGATTATTCCTGTATCTGGCTATGATGTGAAATTATTATTACATACAATTACTTAAAGTAAAACTGAGCTAAGGATGCTTTATCCTGTTATATGTGTGCTCTCAGGCTGAGTCCTGAAGGAACAGTTTTTTATTATAATCTTGTCTTTGCTTTTTCCTCTTACAACAAATTTCTATAATCAGGGAAAGAGTTCAGGAGAAGCTATAAGCACAATTCAAATATATAAGATGTACAATCTTGCAGTTTCCTATCTGAAAATATTTAGTCATTATATCTTAAATAAGTAGGTAAGTGAGTATTTGGGCTAGTCATTTACCTGTTGCTAGATGCATATGTCTGTCTATTTCTTTTAACATTTCAATTGTTGCTAACTTTTCTGATAGGCATCTTTATTCAGGACAAGTTATCTATTCTACTGGAGACCCAAATAGTTGAGGTGATGGATGGTCCTAGATGGGAGTTGGGGGTACAGAATCCCAATTTGTATGCTGAATAACTCTTTAGATTCCAGGTCATGGTCGAAATAATTACTAACCAGACAACAAAGACACTGGACTTGTTAGCAAATCAGCAAATTAGACTAGATTAGCAGTACTCCAGCACAGATTGGTATTAGGCTACTTGTTGGCTGAAGAAGTACAAATAGTGAATAAAATTGCCAAAGACATAAAAATTGGCCATTCTAGACCTGGTTCCCTTGGTGATCTTGGCCTGGAGGCAGCTAGTGAAAACAGGTGTTTTTGGTTCCTTCTGACAGCTTTAAATAGAATCATACTACTGCCTTCCCATGTGATACAGTTTATTACAAGACATCCCTGATCAGAATAGCAAAGAATGAACAACGTGGAGGGGGCACTTCAGTTAGACTTGGAGTATTGAAAAGATGAGGTTGGCTCACAATACAGGAGGACGACTAAGCAGGTCCAGAGGGATTGGAGCATGAGAACAAAATGATTGAGGAAATGTATCAAAAATGGTGTGAGAGATCTTCAAAGAATAATAAATAAAGAGGAAGGACTGAATGGGATAAACTGAATGAAGACCTCTCATAAGAGTATGGCTTAGACTTATGTCCTAATTGTGACTTGAGACATTGCAACAACAAGTTGAGCTATAGCTAAAAGCTGGAAAACCTTAGATAAACAAATATTTCCCTCCTGTCTCTTCCCCCCAACTTTTTCATTAGCATTAAAGTATCTAAAAAGTAAAATGTATTTGAGATCAATATTTAGTATCTGGATAAATTAGTACTTGCCAGCCAATGGGAAAAAGGGTCAGAAAGGGGGTGGGGGCTTCTGGTTAAAGTTTATATAATCTTGTGTTTTGCACTTTGCACTCCTACTGACAACTTATCTGTTTGGAGTTGCCTTTTTTCCTTTTTACCTTGATAATCTCTGATTTTGGGGGGTCATATCTGTCCTACACACTATTTATTTGTTCTCCGAACCCATTGAATTTTCTTTTCTAATATCTAAGAAAGATTTTGGATACTTACATCTTTGCCCTATTTTTCAATCACAATACTAGACAAAATGATTGATTCCCATTAATATTCCATAATTTCTACCACAGCAGTTTCTCATCTTTTGTGTATGCATGTGTATATAAGTGTGAATAAGTTTTAGAACAGAATTCCTTTTTGATGGTTTCTGTAACTTTTGTAGGATGAAATTATAATTAAGGCAAGTCAATAAATTATTAGCTGCTCTACTTTTGGCAAAGAGAGAGTCCTAGCAGATGCTTGGATTATTGAAGTACTCCATCACAATTATAACTTGCTTCTGTGCTAGGCTTGTGTACTCTTCCGCAAATACTTCATCTCTTTCCTCTTTCTCTCTAGGTGGTCTACAATGCACTAAAATATCTACTTTCTTTCTCTACTGATCTTTAATCTTTGCCCAAATTCACTTCCCATTATAATTCTTCAATTTCCTCAAATAAATATATATTCTTAATATATACCACTCATAACTCCTCCATGCCTTGAATCCATTTTGTTATATATATATATATATATATATACACATATGTATATGCATATACATATATGTCTATTTGCATACGCATATATTCATGTGTTTTATATGTATGTGTGCATCTATTTACCTATCTATATAATAAGGATGATGATGATGATAGTTCATATTGTATAGTGCTTTAAGGTTTTGCAAAGTGCTTTACAAATGAGATCTCATTTGATTATTATAACAACCTTGAAAGTTATATGCTATTAGTACCCTCATTTTTTAGTTGAGGAAATGGAGGCAAATAAAAGTTAATTGACTTGCCTGGAGTCATATTGCTACTAAGTGTCTGAAACTAGATTTGAACTTGTCTTAATGACTCCAAATCTAGCCTTCTATTCACTGGTGCTACCTAACTGCTCCATACTCCAAATACCATTTATGTGTCTCATTTTATCAAATCTCAATAATATCTGAGGTCATTTGGAGCATCAATACTCTATGTTATTCTTACAAGTTGTTGGAATCTTTACAAACTGCTAACTAATTAGAGTTGATCTGATCTTACAAGAAGATGTTTTGGGCCAGAACCTGAAACAAGGTACTAAGTAGAACTAATTAGTACAATGCTTGTGTTTACACTTTTACTCATCGGAGTTCACAAGTTTGCCAGATTCACAAAGTAAACTTTGTAACTTGGTGAATTCACACCTCCCTTAAAGCTCTTAGGGCCAGAGAGTACTATGGGAGAAAACCCATAATCCCATTCTCTCAGAAGAGTCAGATATAAGGCCAGTGAAGAGAGAGCTATTCCAGAATATATTCCACTTGGCTGGCTGGTCGAAAAAGAGAGTTCAGCTGGATTGGAGAAGAGCACTCTGGTTTAGACACAGAGCACTTTGGGAGATTTCAGCGGAATTATGCCAGAAGCCCTCTCTCCAAGGCAAGAAAGAATATATTCCATTTGGCTGGCTGGTGACAGAAGAAGAGTTTTCAGAGGATAAAGCTACGTGTGGAGAGTTCAGTGGACAGCCAGATTCATCTTCATCTCACACCACAGTAGTTGGTGGCTGGGCTCCTGCACTTCCCCCACTGAGACCAAGCTGGTCTAAAAGACTCACCAGAAAGCTAGCCGAGCCCCAAGTGAAAGAGACAAGAGATTCATTCCATCTCTGTTGCTGGTTGGAGGCTGAAGAAAGCAGAGGCAGAGGCTGAAGGACAAAACCTTTGGATTTGGAGATATTCGGAGGTCTCTAAGCTAAACCGGCTGTGTTTTGAGAAGAACAAGAATTCCAACATTTGAACTTCAACAATTTGGCACCCAACGTGGGCACAATTTTATATTCATCCTCTTTAAAATCTGAGTTGGTAGATAATTTCCTTATGAATCTCCAGCCATGTTTTTTTTTTTTTAAATTCCTTTTCCTCTGAAATGAAGTTGTTTCATTTTATGTAATCAAAATTTCATTTTTGATAATTTCTATTTCTTTTATTTCTTCGGCCTTAAAAATCTTACTAGTTTCTCTCTGAATTGTTCAAACCATGATGATGATGTCTAGTTTTGCTAACTTTATCTATCATGTTATAAAATTTCAAGATTCTCAGTCTTCCTAACCTAAAAGCCATTCCTTGCTTATTAGTCAGAAACTATACTGACTTTATTAATTTTCTTTGTTTTTAAGTTCTTGGGTAAAACTAAAGAATTTTTAGAAGATCTTCTGCCAGTAAAGAAGTAGAGCTCCAAAGATGTCCAGATAATTGGAACTTCCTATCATTTCTATTGCGAGGTGCTGGCTTTGTATCTTTTCTCTAATTTATTCTATTTTTTTTTGTTCAGGTTTTCAAATTTTATGGCAGAGTGCAGTGCTTTAGGGTGTCCTTGTTTTGGCATTAGATTATTTCTACTTTTGTTATGGATTTAACACAATGCCAAATAATCTGGTCTACACTCAGCAACATTTCTTTTGAATTGCCTAAAGTTAATCAAGTAGAAAGAATGAGCAATTAGAAGGTTGGTGATGCCTTTGACAGTAATAAAGAAGTTAAGAAGAAGGAAAGATTTTTCAAGTGAGGGATGGATGGGACGAGGGAGAAAATAAGCTCAATTTTGAATATTTTGAATTTAAAATGTCTATAGAAGACCCAGTTCAAGGTGTCCAGTAGGCAGTTGTAGATTTGGTTTTAGAATTACATCTCCCAGAATTGATTCTCAGTTTAGGGAGCTGTTAAGATCGCAAAAATAGATAGGATCATTATATGTAGCTGATAGTTGAACTCCTTACAGCTGGCAATATCATAAAGGGAAATGATATAGAGGAAGAAGAAAAGGATAGTCCTGAGGACATCCACAGTTATTTGGTATGACTGAGAACATATGCTCATCTTCTACAGGCTCACTGAAAACAACTTTGGAACAATTCCTGTGGCAATCAGGATGTATATATTTCATCTTGTTCTCACATGGTTATGATTTTTTCTTCTAGGTCTATTTTTTGAAAACTTTTTCTTCCATGCAGGATGGATACTTCAAGCATCTAGTGGAGTTCCATATATTAAAATATTCTTGCTATTGAATAATATAATTATCATTATTAACCAATACTAAGTAAAGTTTTTCTACAGCATTTAAATTAATATTCCCTAGGACTCCATTCATTCGATATTTTTGTGAAAAAATATTCTTTCCCTCAGAAAAACACCGTCAAAGTCACCCAGGATGCAATGGAATCCAATGGCAGAAACAATAAGAATCGATGCCTTTCTCCAAAGCTTATTATTCTGCTTATTCAGCAGCTTATTGATGGACATATTTCTACTTCTAATCAGATGTAATTTCTTAGCCCCAGTTACATGTATAAAGTTAGTTAACTTCAGTTAAAGTTAAGTATTATAAAGTCCAGGCATCATATCTGACTTGCTATCCATTATGATGCTACTGTGTATATTTCAGCAGTCACCTTTAAATTTGTATAACTTCTTTTCTCCCTCACATGAATTACTAGTCACTTATATGTCATGGACTCAGCAAAATATTTAGGGTGCATAATAAGTAAATTGAAGGCTGCATTCCAGTAAATAATCAAGTAAATAAATGATAATTAGTTAATTAATGCTAATTAGAGGGAATTACCTAATTCAGGCTTTGCTGTTTCAACTTTTTGAAAATATTTCATGCTAAGTAAGAAAAGGGATTCTTTTATATCCCAAAGAAATCTTAAAGAAGGGAAAGGGATCTGTAAGTGCAAAAATATTTGTGGTAGCTCTCTTTGTAGTAGTTTGAAACTGGAAACTGAGTGGATGCCCATCAAGTGGAGTAAGGCTAAATAAATTGTGGTATATAAATGTTATGGAATATTATTGTTCTGTAAGAAATAACTAACAAGATGATTTAAGAAAGTCTTGGAGAGACTTACATGAACTGATGCTGAGTGAAAAGATCAGGACCAGGAGATCATTATATACTTCAACAACAATAACATATGATGATCAATTCTGATGAATGTGAATCTCTTCAACAATGAGATGAACCAAATCAGTTCCAATAGAGCAGTAATGAATTGAATCAGCTATACCCAGCGACAGAATTCTGGGAAATAAGTGTGAACCACCACATAGAATTCCCAGGCTCTCTGTTTTTGTCCACTTGCATTTTTTATTTCCTTCACAGGTTAATTTTACATTATTTCAAAATCTGATTCTTCTTGTGCAACAAAACAATTATATGGACATATATACATATGTTGTATTTAACGTATACTTTAACATATTTAACATGTATTGGTCTACCTGCCATCTGGGGGAGGAGGTGGGGGGCAAGGAGGGGGAAAATTGGAACAAAAGGTTTTGCAATTGTCGATGTTGAAAAATTACCCATGCATATATCTTGTAAATAAAAAGCTATAATTAAAAAAAAAAGAAAAGGGATTCTTAATTTATGGCAACCTAGGGAGAGAAAGTTGAGTTCTTGCTATGGCCCAGTCCAATAACACATGTAATTGTCTAGATTTAGTTATATGAAAGTGAAGCTGAACATAAAGCAAGTGACACATGTGTTTGGTGAAATTGAAAAGATGGTTGTGATGACTGTATTTCCCCTTTGATATTATAAATGCCAAGGATACTGAATTCCTGACTAGTTGTCATTCCTCTTACAATTATGGAGAGCTATGGATAGTTCCTGATTTTCTGAGTAGTCCTATTCCCCTGAAAAAAGATAAGGACAGCATTGGCATTTTAAGAGTTGTATTTACTTAAGCTGATGACAGTAAGCTAGAACCAGCACATTTCTTAAAAAAAAAAAAAGTCATATAAATTTGTTTCTTTCAGTTAACTTGCTTGGATTGGATGCTGTGTCATCTTTCTTGCCTGAAGGGGAAAAATGAAAACAAAAAGATTCAATTAAAGTCAGTGAAGCTATGTCAGTGAAGACTGTTTGCAAAGCTAGTGAGATTGCACTTTAGCTAGAGGCAAAATATCCAACAGTTGAATTTAAAGAATAGATTAATTTTGTTATTCTATGGGTAATACAGGAGCAGTGGAAAGCTAGTGGGTGCAGATTTCAGATACAAAATATGTAGTTTTGTTTCTCTCTCCAAGAATAACTATTGGTATCATCATTAACAGTAATAGTGTCCATTTACAAAACACTCTAAATTTACTAAATTTATTCAAAGCAATGCCTTCAGGTAAGTTGTAGATGTGTTATACCCCTTTGGCAGGAGAAGAAATAGAAATACCTAATCCAAGGGTTTTCCATTAATAAATGAAAGATGCTGCATTTTTAGTGCAAGACTTATAGCCTGAATTCAAACCCAATAGTCATATTTATCAGTCTTGTACTGCTGGAATACATGGGAGACCTATTGAAATACACGGGAGCCACCTGACAGTGGCTGCTGGAGGTCCAACCCAAAATGGATCTCCTCTTGTGAGAGGATGATACAAGGAGTCTGAGAGGCAATTGCTGTTCTCTGACCTCTCTGACTAAGAGGCTGTTATGTCGTCTGACCTCTCTCTCTTTCCTCTGCCTCCAATTTATCTCATTCCTAGTCCGTAATACCTGTGTCAGCAAAGACTGCCTTGCAGCTCCTTCAGATGTTATGATCTATAGCTGTGGAAGCTCTCAGAAAATTGACCTGTCCCTTAACAAATCTCCGTTGTTTTTTGTTTGTTTGTTTGTTTGCTTTGTTTTGTTTTGCTGCTGTTATTCCCTCACCACACACACACACACACACACACACACACACACACACACACACACAGCATGGTCCACACACTGAGGAATGCAAGCAGCACTATCACTTCTGGATGGTTGTAGCAGGTGTTGATTGAGGCAGACTTTCAAATGGAGAAGAGTACTTGGTCAGAACAGGCATTTAAGTCTCTCATCAGTCTCCTGGCTTGGCCCTTTGATTGTTGGCCCATTTAATTACCCCAACTAAAAAAGTCTTACCAGGGCTCTTCTTCCTTAACTCCGAAAGGATCCTTCTCATGAACAGCTCTGGTTCTTCTTGTAATTCTTACCCCACATTCAGGTGCCATATGTTGGAATACATGGGAGAGCTGTTGGAATACATGGGAGCCACCTGACAGTAGCTGCTGGAGATCTAACACAAAATGGATCACCTCTTGTGAGAGCATGATACAAGGAGACTGAGAGGCAGTTGCTGTTCTCTGATCTCTCTGACTGAGAGGCCGTTATGTTGTCTGATCTCTCTCCTCTTCCCTCTGTCTCCAATTTATCTCATTTCCAGTCCACATCACCTGTGTCAGCAAAGGCTGCCCTGCAACTTCTTCAGATGCTATGATCCACAGCTGTGAAGGTTCTTGGAGAATTGACCTATCCCTTAACATTATACCAAAAATGCTGCTATGGATAACAGGTAGCACTTGAATTTCCTCATCTGTAAAAAATATATGATTAAACTAGATAACTATATGTGTGTGTGATTTTTTATTACATATGGAAGTAGTTTCTAAGATTAGTTTTTTTAAATTTTTGTGTTTCAAATGTTTTCTGTCCAGGTCTATACCTCCTCCCCTTTGAAAAGGAAAGTACTTTTATATAGCTTGTATATATGCAGTCTTGTGAAACATATTTCTCTATTACTCATGTTGTTAAAGAAAACAAAAACCAGAAAAACAAAGAGAAATATGTTCACTTTGATCTGCAATTCTTTCTCTCAAGATGGATGGCATTTTTCATCATAAGTCCTATGGAATTGTTTTGGATCTTTGTGTCTTAGAATAGCATCATCATTCACAATTGATCACTGTACAATATTGCTGTTTCTCTTTATAATATTTGGATTCTGCTCACTTTGCTTTGCATCAGTTCATATAAAACTTTTCAGGTATTTCTGAGAGCATCCTACTAATCGTTTCTTATAGCAAACTAACATTCCACCTCAATTATATACCAAAATCTTTTTCAGCTATTTCCCAATTGATAAATATCCCTTTAATTTCCAATTCCTTACTACCACAAAAAGAGCTGTAGCAAATGTTTGTACATATAATCTTTTTCTATTCCTCTTTCCTTTTCCCCATTTCCCTCTTTCCCCCCTTTCCTTTCCTGGTTTCTTTTCCCTTTTTCTTTTCCTGCATCTTTGAGATACAGACCTAGTAGTGAAATTGCTGGTCAAAAGGGTTTGATCCACACAGTTTGAAAGTTTTTTGAGCATGGCTCCAAATTGCTATCCAGAAGTGTTGGATCTATTCAGAACTCTAGAAATAGTGCATTCATGTCTCAATTTTTCCACATCCCCTTCAACATTTATCATTTTTCTTTTCCATAACATTAGCTAATCCAGGAGGTATGAAATAGAATCACAATTTTTTAATGTGCATTACTCTCATCAATAATTAAAATTAATAATTTAAAGATTTTTTTCATATGATTATAGATAGCTTTGATATTTTTATCTAAAAACTCCCTGTTTATAACCTTTGACCATTTATCAATTGGGGAATGACTCATATTCATATAAATTTAATTCATTTCTCTGCATATTTGAGAAATGAGGCCTTTATCAGAGAAAATTGCTATTAAAATTTTCCCTGGTCTTTTATTTTCCTTTTTTTTTCAACTAAATTGGTTTTGTTTGCACAAAAATATTTTAATTTAATGTAATCAGAATTATTTATTATATCTCTTGTGATTCTCTCTTTTTCTTAATTGCTTTTTAAACTCTTATCTATAGATCTCACAGGTAAACTATTCCATTATGCCCTACTTTGATTATGGTAACATTTTTCTTAAAAAAATTTCTGAATAATATTTTATTTTTCCAATTACATTTAAAGATAGTTTTCATCATTCATTTTTGTAAGGTTTTGAGTTCAAATATTTTTCTCTCTTATCCTTTACCTTCCTCTTTCCCCAAGACAACAGGCAATCTGATATAGGTTACACATGTACAATCATTTTAAACATATTTTTCTATTAGTTATATTGTGACAAAAATCAGAACAAAAGGGAAAAAAACACAAAAAAGAAAAAAACAGATTAAAAATAATATGATTTCCATTAGTATTCTGTCTTTATAGTGCTCTCTCTCTGGGTGGAGATGGTATTCTTCATATCTAATCTATTGGTATAGTCTTAGATCACTGCATTGCTGAAAAGAGATGAGTCTATCACAGTTGATCATCACATTATCTTTCTGTTACTATGATGTTCTGGTTCTGTTCATTTCTCTCAGTATCAGTTCACATAAGCCTTTCCAGGCTTTCCTGAAAAAAGCTTGTTTATTTCTTATAGAATAATAATATTCCATTATGTTCTTATGCCATGACTTATTCAGCCATTCCCTAATTGATAGATATCTATTTAAACAGGATTTTTTTTGGTAGTGAATTCACCCTTTTTCATTTTTGATGCTGTGTAATTTGATTTTCTTCTTTTTAAGTCAAATTTTCATGGTTTCCCTCTCCCTATAAAACTGGTTCCTGGTTTTATTATTCCATGGTTACCATGCTTTCAGTTTTATTAATCTTGTCTTTGATTTTTAGGATTTAAAATATGGTGTTTAATTGGGTTTTTAAATTTTTTTCTAGTTCCTTTTAATTGTATGTCCAATTCATTAATGTGCTATTTTTTCTATTTTTTAAATGAAAATATTGAAATATGTAAAAATTTCCCCAAACACTGCTTTGACTACATCCCACAAATTTTACTATGCTGTCTCACTTTTAATTCTCTTTAATGAAATTGATTGTTTCTATGATTTGTCCTTTGTCCCAACCATTTTTTAGGATTAGATTGTTTAGTTTCCACTTGATTTTTAACCTCTCTTTCCATAGGCCTTTCTGTAATGACATTTTTAGTGCATTACTATCTGGAAAAGATTCATTTAATATTTCTGCTTTTTTCACTTGATATTATGGTTTTTATGCACTTTTTATCTAGATGCCATGCAACCCTCAGAAAAATTATAATTCTTCCTTTTCCTATTCAGTTTTCTCTAGAAATCAAGCATATCTATTTTTTCTAAAATCCCATTCATCCCTTAAGCGCTTTTTAAAAAATCATTTTTGGTTAGATTTAACTAATTTAATCATGAGAAATTTGAGTTCCCCTGCTAGTATTATTTTATTATCTATTTCCTTTTATAACTTACTTAACTTTTTCTTGAAGAATTTGGATGTTATAACATTTGATGTATGTATGGTTAATATTGATATTACTACAATGTTCATGAAACCTTTTAGCAAGATGTGGTTTCCTTATTTATGTCTTATAATTGGGTCTATTTTTGCTTTTGCTTTGTCTGGGGTCATGACTGCTATCCCTGCTTTTTTTTTAACTTTAGCTTAAACATAATAGATTCTGCTCCAGGCTTTTATTTTTACTTTGTCTCTGACTCTCTCTTTTAAGTGTGTTTCTTGCAAAGAATATTTTGTATGGTTCTGTTTTTAATCCATTCTGCAATTTGCTTCTGTTTTGTTGGTGAGTTCATCTCATTCATATTCATAGTTGTAATTAGTAAAAGTGAATTTCCCTCTATCCTATTTTTCTTCTCCCCCTGTGTCTGTCTCCATCTCCATCTCTATCTGTGTGTATGTGTGTGCATGCATGCTTCTCTGTCTCTGTCTCTCTTTGCCTTATTGTCCTCAAAATGTTTTATTACCAACCACTACTTCTTCCAATCCTCCCTTCCTTCTTTCCATACCTCTTCTTCACTTATACCCATCACTCTACATTTCTATGCTCACATGAATATATATGTTATTCTTTCTTTCAGCCAATTCTGATGACAATAAAATTTAAACATTAGCCACCGCCTGCCATCCTCCTCTCCATTGTAAAAATTCTTGGGTACCTCTTTTGTGTGAAATAATTTCCCCATTCTACCTCTCCCTTCTCCTACTTTATCCCTTATCCCCCCCCCAATTTTTTTTATCTCATCCTAATCAACTAATGTGTTTCTTTCCATGTATACTCCTTCAAACTGGCCTAATAGTAATAAAGTTCTAGGAGTTACAAATCTCATCTTCCCATGTATGAATGTAAATAACTTAGCCTTATTGAATCCCTTATGATTTCTATTTCCTGTTTACCTTTGTATGCTTCCCTTGAGTCTTGTATATGAAAATCAGATTTTCTGTTTAGCTCTGACCTTTCTACTAGGAGTGATTGAAAATCTTATATTTCAATAAATAGCCACTTTTTTTGAAGAATTATATTTAGTTTTGCTGGGCAGGTGATTCTTGGTTGTAATCTTAACTCTTTGCTCGTTAGTATATTATTGTCCTTATTGGGTTTTATGTTTAAGTTATTTATTTTATACTCTGAAACAAGTAGTAATGATGTTTTTTTGCACCATATTTTATTATATATACACACAGATTTTCAGAACTGTGATAAAATTCAGAGACTATTCAGAACAATCCCCAAACTCAGAGACCATTAAGAACAAGCCCAATCTTAAATATAATTCCTTTCTAGAACCTCTCTGAAATATGGTTCTTAAGCTTCTATTTGTGATCTAATGACAGAGAATTCTTTACTTCCCTAGGCAGCCCATTGTTCTTTTGGAAAGCTCTAATCATTAGAAACCTTCCTTTCCTCATAATGAACCAAATTCTCCCTCTCTGAAACTCTATCCATTGCTCCTCATTCTCTTTTATATGACAGATCTTTAAATACTTAAAATAGCTCTTTTTTCTTATCTAGTCTTCTTTTGGTTAAACAGCCCCAATTCTTTCAACTGTTACTTTTTGTGATGTTCTTAAGTTTCCTCTGGACTGACTCCAACTTGGCAAAGTCTTTCTAAAATGTAGCACTAGAAGAAAGGACAGAACTGCAAATATTGTTTGACCCATTTCAGGACATTTTGCTTTTAGTACTATAGCTCATTATAACAGCTTTTCAGGTTGTCACGACACATTATTAACTCACATTAAAACTGTACTCAAGTGTCCAAACAGACCAATGATTTCATTCATATGAATGTTATAGCAAATGATGCAAATCACAATTCCCACATGTTTAACCATCCAGCAAGACTATACCCTGGTCATCTCACAAGCTAAGTATATAGTTCTCCAAAATTCATAGGCATTTTCTACATCTATGGGATTACGATAAAGACAGATTTCCACATTTTGCATTTTTTAACCCAAAAAGAATTTTATGTTTATTCCCTTAAAATTTACTTTAGGGGTTTTATGGGATAATGTGGACAAAAGTCACATAGGTTTGGGGACTGGTGGCTCTCAATAACTTGTTGTCTTGAAATACTTAATAAATTCCTTTTGATTTTCTCTACCTGCATTTACTTCATTATTTAAGGCAAGGAAAAACAGATTTTCTTTTAAGACCATCTTCTTGTCATTTGCACATTTAAGAAACCTGCCATTAACATTTTCATTTTAGTCATTTATAAAATATTGAACAAAACAAACCTAAGTAAAGGGACCTATGCCTCCTTCCTTTTCCCCCAACCTCCTCCTCTAGACAGCAAGTAATCCAATATTGTAATGACTTCACTAGCACCCAGGACACCCCAGAATTAGCCAGAGTCAGGATAAGCAAAAGTCCTCAGTCTTTATTCTTCATCTTAGAGGTAGAAGTGAAGGAGATGGAAGAGAATCTCTGCAAGCGCCTTCTCCCTCCTCTACCGCCGAAAGTGTGTCCCTGTCTAGTTTTACTCCCATCCCTTAGTCCCTCATACAATCCTCTATATACCAATCATTGAGCCAGTATGGATAGTGGAAAGAACCATTTTCCAAACATATGCCCATAAAGTACTGTCCATTCAATAGTTAGCCTCAAGCACTCAGCAGTCCTGACCTCAGTGCATCAACCCAATAGCATCCACCCTCTACACAATGTCTGTTAAACATGTGCAATTCTACATATATCTCCACATTTATCATGCTACACAAGAAAAATCAGATCAAAAATGGGAAAAATGAGAAAGAAAACAAAAAGCAAGCAAACAACAATAAAAAGGTGAAAATACTATGTTGTGATCCACATTCAGTCTCCATGCTCCTCTTTCTGAATGAAGATGGTTCTCTCTATCACAGGTCTATTGGAATTGTCCTGAATCACCTGATTTTTGAAAAGAGCCACATCGATCAGAAATGATCATTGCAAAATCTTGTTGTTGCTGTGTATGATGTTTTCTTGGTCTATACTTAACTTCAGCTCATGCAAATCTCTCCAGGTCTTTCTGAAATCATCCTGCTGATTGTTTCTTATACAAAAATAATTTTCCATAACATTCATTCTCCAATTCATGGGCATCCACACAGTTTCCAGTTCCTTTGTTGCTACAAATATTTTTGAACAACATAAATTATTTAATTCAGCATATATGCATATAGTACTTCTTGCATTACTCACTTGAATTTATGAAAGTTAGACAGGTAATTCTATATCATTTCTTCACCTGTTGCTGGTTCTACCATTTGTGGATAAATATATATTTTAAAATACTAATTCTATTTAACTGTTAATAACAATAATAAAATAAAACTATCTTAGCCCATAAACAAATGTTTAGCCCATTATGTGGCAAACTTACACAGTTAGATAACAATAGGATAATATGATCTAATCATTGATAAATTGCAGTATTTTGTAATTTTCTTTTTAAACATTGTTTCTGTGCAATTGGATCATTGTGCATATGTATGTATTTCATGACCCCCCCAATTACATGTCAAAACAATTTTTTAAATTTTCTTTTTAGTTTTTAGTTCTAAAATCTGTTCCTCTCTTTCTTCCTTCCTTCTTTCTCCCCTCCTTGATATGGTGAACAATCAGATATAGAATACACAAGTGCAATCATGTAAAACATTTTCATATATATTTATCAGATTTGCTACAATGACAAAAAAAAAGAAAGTGACGGATGTTGGAAGGGATTGGGAAAACTGGTATAGTAATATACTGATGTTGGAGTTGTGAAATGATTCAACCATTCTGCAGAGTAATTTGGAATTATGCTCAGAGGTCTATAAAACTTTGTCCCCTTAAATCAGTGGTAGATCTATATTCCAAAGACAAAAACAATTGGCTGGGTTTTACACTTAGCATTGACTTCTGCTGAAAGTATTGATATCTCCTAATGGTAAGAAGAGACTATTGAAAGTAATAGAACTTTAGGAAAATAGTCTGTTTTAGGAGAAACAGAAGGGAGAGAGAGAGAGAGAGAGAGAGAGAGAGAGAGAGAGAGAGAGAGAGAGAGAGAGAGAGAGAGAGAGAGAGAGAGAGAGGATAGGAGAGAAAAAGGGGGAGAAGAAAGAGGGAGGGGAAAGGAGAGAAAGAGAGGAGAAGGGTGGAGAGGGAATGGAGAGGAATGGAGAGAGGGGGAGAGGGAGAAAGGAGGGAGAGATGGGGGAGATGGGGAAGAAGGGATAAAGAGGGAGGAGAGGGGGGAGAAAGGGTGAAAAGGGAGAGAAAGGGGGAAAGAGGGGGAGAGGAAGGAAAGAGGGAAAAGGGGAGAAGGGGGAAAAGAAAAGGGAGAGAAATCTATGATATAAGAGATGTAGGGAAGTATCAGCAAGGGAATATTCTACTAATGCATATTAGCATGTATTTTCCAACTTATAGACTTAGATATATTTGGGATGTTGTAAGACCAAGTAACTTACTCAGAATCATACAGGCAATAAGATGTAATATTTGAATACTAGTCTTCCAGATCCTGCAGTCAACTCTCCACCATCATGTCATAACGTCCCTTATTATTTATTATAGAGAGGGAATCAATGCAACCTTTATTTAGCTTTGTGTATTAGGTTTGTGAGTATACATTTGATTTAATTTGACTTTTTAAAAAATGCTAAATTCAGATAAACTTTTAATACATGATTTTGTCTACATTCTTTCCAAGTAAACTGTTACATTGATTTTTTTTCTTTTGCTTTCCATAAGTATTAAAATAAAACAAACTTTTGCTTTATTCATGTTTTGGTTTTCCTAGTAAAGTTGGTACATGACAGTAGATTTCTGTCTATAGGCAATGCTTCCTAGGATGAATGTTTGCTAAAACAGAGCTAAAAGCCAGTTAGAGATATCTCTTAGAGTAATTTACTAAATTGACATGTAATATTCTGATTGACAAGCAAGTCAAAATCCAAATTAAAAAATCAAAGAGCTAAAGGAATAACCAGAATTGCTCTTTATGAAGGAAACAATATGCAAATGTGTTATCAGATATAGATAAAGCTAAAGAGAATGGTGTGGTACTCTAGAAATGGTGCTGAATTTGTTGGCAGAGAATGTTGTCTTAAATCTTGGTTCTGTCATTTGCTAATTGCATATCCCTAGATAAATTACTTAACCTTTGTATATCTCATTTTCCTTGTCCCTAAAATAAAAGGGAGAGGCCAAGATAATCGTAAAGGCACTTTCACCTAGAATTCTATGATCCTATGAGGAGGAGTGACATATATTTTGAGGTACAAGAGGATTACTTCATTCTATTAACTCATAGTTTACTTCTACTAGCAGGTCCATGCAAATGTTTTCTATTTCCATCTGCTGCTACTTGGCCTTTTTATTTTCAGTTCCAGCTTTTGCTCAGAGTAAAGACAAAGACCACCTCTATCCTAATTATCCTTCACCCTGCTCTGAAATGTAACATATCATTTTTCTTTTAGATATTTTAAAGGGTTTCAATTTTTGCAACTACAGGGAAATAGAGTTACAATAACAGATCTCTTTTCAATTATACATACCTAATTGTCTGATGAACTGAAATAGTTTCATTTAAGACATAACTCTTAAGGACAGTGATAATTTATCCAAATTCATTTTTATATGACTAACCACTTTGTCATAGCCTCACCATCCCAGTGTCATTTTTCAAACCCCATTCTCCATCCCTCATTGACTACTCTCTTATTCTCTTTCCCTTCAATTCAAATCCACTAATGTCCCTCTCTAAAGCTACTCAAAGAACTGTGCTCTTTGGAATGCCTATTCCCTACCTTTTTTTTAAAAGGAAAAAAGCAACATACTAGATTTTTTTTTCTTTTCCTTCTTGTTTCCTCTATCTTTTTACTCACATTGAGCCTTGATTCCTTAGACACACTTCTTGCTATCCTCCAACCCACCCCTTTTTAAAGCAATGATTGCATTCATACTGTCCCATTCACTGGTCAACTGGAGAAGTTGGGATACCCCCTTGCTCCCTGTTACCATTTCTAGGCTGCCTCTCTACAACCCTGACTCAGCAATCTTTATTTATTTGAGGTTCATTCAATTCTTATTTATCATCCAATCAAGATTTTGGTAATTCAAATCTCATCTTTCTTGACTAATTTTTGTCCACTGATATTGTTAGTCACCATTTTTGACTTGATCATCTCTTCTTTCTACAATTCTGGGATACAGCTTGTTCTATACTATATTACCCCTATTCTCTTCCTATCAGTCTTATACCTCTTCAATTTCCTTCACAGGATCTTCATCTAAGTCTTATCTATTAGTAGGGTACTTTCTCCAGGGCTCTGTTCTGAACCTTCTTCCCTTCTTCCATTATATAGTTTACTTAATAATCTCATTAACTTCCATGGATTAAATCTTGTTTCTATGCTGATGATCTACTAATGCATTCCTAACCTCTCCTAATTTTCTTCATTACAAATTGCCTAATGGCCATCTTAAACTGAATGTCTTATAGACATTTCAGATTTAATATAACTTCATTATCTTTCCCTCAGAAACCATCTCTATCTTCTTAGTTGCCCAGATTCACAACATAGACATCATCTTTGATCACCATTAATATAGGCCCTCAAAACCTCATACTTGGATAATTAAGTAGCCTAATGCTCTCTCTATCTCTGTCCTCTATATTTAAGTCATTTATATATTCAGCTGTTAACCTCATCAACTTAAAGTATATATTTGATCATATAATAATACTCTTTTCTTTTTTTATTAAAGCTTTTTATTTTCAAAACATATGCATGGATAATTTTTCAACACTAACCCTTGCAAAACCTTGTGTTCCACTTCCCCCCATTCTTCCCACACTCTCCTCTAGATGGTAAATAATCCATTATATGTAAAAAATATATGTTAAATCCAATATAGCATGCACACACACACACACACACACACACACACACACACACACACATATATATACAATTATCTTTCTGCATAAGAAAAAAAAAACAAAGCAAAAAGGAAAAAAATGAGGGAAAAAAAGGCAAGCAAACACCAACAAAAAGAGTAAAAATGCTATATTGTGATCCACACTCAGTTTCCAAAATCCTCTCTCTGGGTGTAGATGGCTCCCTTCATCACAAGAACATTGGAACTGGTCTGAATCACTTCACTATTGGAAAGAGCCACAGCATCCATCAGAATTAATCATTGTATAATCTTGTTGTTGCCATGTACAATGATGTCCTGGTTCTGCTAATTTCACTTAAAATCAGTTTATGTAAGTCTCTCCAGGACTCTCTGAAATCACCCTGCTGGTCATTTCTTATACAACAATAATATTCCATAATATCTATATATTATAACTTATTCAGATGTTATCTAACTGATGAGTATCCACTCAATTTCCAGTTTCTTGCCACTACAAAAAGGGCTGCCACAAACATTTTGGCACATGTAGGTCTCTTTCGCTCCTTTAAGATCTCTTTGAGATATAAGCTCATCACTGCTGGATCAAAGGGTATGCACATTTTGATAACCCTTTGGGCATAGTTCCAAATCGATTTCCAGAATGGCTGGATCTGTTCACAATTCCACTAAGAATATATTAGTGTCTCAGTTTTCCTACATCCCCTCCAACATTTGTCATTATTGTTTTCTGTCATTTTAGTCAATCTGAGAGGTGTAGTGGTATCTCAGAGTTGTCTAAATTTACATTTCTCTGATCAATAGTGAGTTAGAGCACCTTTTCATATGACTAGAAATAGTTTTAATTTCTTCATCTGAAAATTGTCTGTTCATATGCTTTGACCATTTGTCAGTTGCAGAATGGCTTGAATTCTTATAAATTTGAGTCAATTCTCTATATATTTTAGAAATGAGACCTTTCAGAACCCTTAAATGTAAAAATGTTTTCCCAATTTGTTGCTTCCCTTCTAATCTTGGCTACATTAGTTTGGTTGGTACAAAAACTTTTTAACTTAATATAATCAAAATTATCTATTTGCCATTCAGTAATGACCTCTAGTTCTTCTTTGGTCACAAATT
The DNA here is from genome assembly GCF_016432865.1 of Antechinus flavipes. NCBI lineage: Eukaryota > Metazoa > Chordata > Mammalia > Dasyuromorphia > Dasyuridae > Antechinus > Antechinus flavipes. Next base: position 453,788,666 of record NC_067398.1, on the reverse strand, counting down.
CCTTCCTTCTCCACAGATCAGAGAGATAAACTATCCTTTGTTCTTCTAATTTGCTCATAATATTATTCTTTATGTCTAGATCATGAACCCATTTCAACCTTATCTTGTTATATGGTGTTAGGTGCAGATCAATGACTAGTTTCTGCCATACTGATTTCCAATTTTCCCAGCACTTTTTGTCAAATAGTGAGTTCTTATCACAAAAGCTGGAATCTTTAGGTTTGTCAAATATTAGATTTCTATAGTCATTGACTATTTTGTCCTGTGAACCTAACCTATTCCACTGATTGACTGCTTCACTTCTTAGCCAGAACCAAATGGATTTGATGACTGCTGCTTTGTAATATAGTTTTAGATCTGGCACAGCTAAGTCATCTTCATATGAAATTTTTTTCATTAATTCCCTTGACATTTTTGATCTTTTGTTCTTCCAGATGAACTTTGTTACTATTTTATTCTGTAAAATAATTTCTTGGGAATTTTGACTGGTATGACACTGACATATTATCTTCTTTTCAACAAATTCCAGTGGCTTTCTATCAGGTCCTAAATCAAATACAAAATTTCCTATTTAATGTTCCTTGTATATCTTGGCCTCCTCATGTCCTTCCAGTCCTCTTATACTTTACTCTTCCCCACATACATGAATCCAGTGATACTGATTCCCTTGCTGGTATTTACACACTCCATTCCCATTCCCATGTCCAAGCATTTTATTGGCTGTCTTCATTGTCTTCATCTCTGCCTCCTAACTTCCTTCAATTTTTTAAAAAGTTTCCTATAATAGAGGCAGTTAGATGGCACAGTGGATAGAGCCTGGTCCTGAAATCAGAGCATTAGTTCAAATCCAGCCTCGGGCACATCCTAGCAGTGTGATCCTAGGCAAGTCACAACCCCAATTGCCTTGGCAAATATTATATGTGGGTATATATATATATATATATATATATATATATGTTAGAGTTCAAATGTTCTTCTCAAAACACAGGGCTTAGAGGCTTAGAGCCCTCCAAATCCAAAGGTTCTGTCCTTCAGCCTCTGCCTCTGCTTTCTTCAGCCTCCAACCAACACAGAGATGGAATGTCTCTCTTGTCTCCTTCTGGGGAGCCCAGCCACCAACTACAGTGGTGTGAGATGAAGATGAATCTGGTTGTCCACTGAACTCTCACTCGTAGCTTTATCCTCTGAAAGCTCTTCGTCTGCCACCAGCCAGCCAAGTGGAAAAAATGTATTCTTGAATAGCTCTCTCTCCTTATATGAGAATCTTCTGAGAGAATGGGATTATGGGTTTTCTCCCATAGTGCTCTCTGGCCCAAAGAGCTTTAAGGGAGGTGTGAACTCCCTTGAAGTTAGAAAGTTTACTTTGTGAAGCTGGCATACTTGTGAACTCCAATGAGTAAAGGTGTGAACACAAGCCTTGTATTAATTAGTACTTAGTACCTTGTTTCAGGTTCTGGCCAAAATCTTCTTGTAAGATTAGATCAACTCTAATTAGTTAGCAGTTAGTAAGGATTCCAACATCTCCCCCTTTTGTTAGATGAAAACACCAAAGGAAATAGGAAATCTATAGCAAGAATATGCCTAGAACCTGGACAGAACTACTTGTGGCTTTCTGAATATAGTGAGCTCTGTAGGATACAAGCCCAACAAAATAGTCAAAGTGGAGTTCATGCTGCAATCACCTGTGACCTACTAACAGGTGTAGGTGCTTATGCAGATGTCGCAGCACAAATTAGTTATTCTGTAGCAGCATATCAGCAAATTGCTGATAATGCTATCAAAGCGTGGGCTTCTCTTCACAATAAAGACGACAAGGGGGGGGGGCTTCACAAAAATAACACAAGGGCCAAATGAACCCTTTGCTGACTTTGTGGGACGCTTGCAGACAGCTATCACAAGAACAAATGGAGAAAATGCAATAACAGACATTTTGATAAGGCAACTTGCTAAGGTTGCAGAAGAATTATACTAGGACTGCACAAGGATGCTCCTTTAGAGGAGCTCATAAGACACTGTGCCACAGTGGGCACAGGTGCCTTTTATAGCCAGGCTATGATGCAGACTTCCCAAAATCCAAACATGAGAAGACAGAGTCCCTCCTGGCAAGGGACTTCCAGAGAGACTCGTAGATGCTTTCAGTGTGGAAAAGTAGGACATCTGAAAGCTCAATGTTGGTATAAAGATAGAATGGGAAAACAAGGTGGGAGAACAAGACCCCAAACCCCATGTCCAAAATGCAACAGAGGCTTCCATTGGGCCTCAGAATGCAGACAGATTCAGGGAAACGGGATGAGGGGCCCAGCCCCAGGGCCCAAGGCAAAAAACACTTGGGGCATGATGGCAGCCAATGGTGCACCCAGAGAGTGCCTAGAAGTCCAGTACCCAGACATGACCAATCAGCCAGAAAGCCATATGATGGGAGAAGGGGATTACACAGTCAACCAGCCAGGAAGCAACCTGATGGCAGAAGAGAATTACAATTGGGGAGAATAGAGCTGTATGCAGCTGGGACAACTGAGATACCCCCTGGAGAGGTGAAATCTGTTCCTCTCCAGCCTATGGATCCCCTACCTCCAGGTACAGTAGGCTTGACCATTTCACCTCCTTGTATGTACAAAACAGTGTCCGTCCACACACTGATGTGGGAAACTGGGGAATGTGTAGATAATATCCCAGTCACTAATACAGGTAGACAATGTGTGACTTATCACCCAGGAGACGTAGTAGCATCAGGTTTACTCATACAGAATCCTAATAAGCAGCCTGGTGATAGTCACCCAGGTTCTGACTCCAGACCACAAAATCCAGGAATATACTGGACAGCAGCTGTAACAACTGACCGACCTATGCTCACTATCTATATAAATGGCCTACCATTGGAAGGATTGGTAGACATAGGTGCAGATCGTACAGTCATTAGAGGTGCCAATTGGCCCAGTCACTGGCCAAAGATTAAAGCAGAAACCTATATGTCTGGAGTAGGAGGATCAATAGCAGCTGAAGTTAGTGCTGCCCCTATGAGATGGACTTTTGAAGGCAAAACAGGAGTTTTTACTCCTTTTATAGTTGAAAAACTCCCCATCAATCTGTGGGGAAGAGACGTTTCACAACAATTGGGGTTAAAAATGAGTACTTCGGTTTTTTAAGCAGGGCTGCTGTTGAAGGCCTGCCAACACTTTCACCTGTTCCTATCCAATGGAAAACTGATACACCAGTGTGGATAGAACAATGGCCCTTAGGTAGCGATAAAATTCAGGCCTTATTAGATATAGTACAGGAGCAGCTTGAACAAGGGCATTTACAACCTTCTCTAAGTCCTTGGAATTCCCCAGTGTTCGTTGTAAAAAAAGAAATCGGGAAAATGGAGGATGCTCACTGATTTAAGAAAAGTGAACAAACAGATGGAAACTATGGGAACTCTTCAGCCTGGACTTCCATCTCCTACTCAGCTTCCTAGAGAATGGCCTCTTTGGGTTATAGACATCAAGGATTGTTTCTATTCCATTCCTCTGGATAAGGAGGATATGAAAAGATTTGCCTTTTCAGTGCCCAGTGTTAATTTAGCTGAGCCTTATAAAAGATATGAATGGACAGTTTTGCCACAGGGAATGAAAAATAGCCCTACTATATGCCAAATGTATGTTGCTGCTGCTCTTGCTCCAGTAAGAAAAGCATTTCCAAAAGTTATGCTATTACATTATATGGATGATATATTGGGATGTGCACCTGAGGAACAAATGCTAGAAGCATGTCTACAAAAGACCATAGAAACACTAAGATACTACAAACTTCATATCGCTACAGAAAAAATTCAAAGGCATGCTCCTTTTCAATATTTAGGATATGAAATATATCCTAAGGCACTTACACTACAAAAACTGTCTTTAAGAACAGAGAGGTTGAACACCTTAAATGATTTCCAAAAATTAATAGGAGATATCCAATGGATGTGTCCAGTATTAGGTTTAACTACCAATCAATTGCAACCCCTATATGACATTTTAAGGGGAGACACTGCTTTAAATTCACCACGCCGGCTTACAAAAGAAGCTCAAGAGGCTTTGAGAGAAGTTGAACTGGCTTTATCCAATGTAGTTGAAAGAGTAACTCAAAAACCCTTGGAAATATCAGTTTTTGCTACGAAAGAAGCACCCACAGCAGTCCTTCATCAAGGAGACAGTGTGATCGAGTGGGTGAACCTCCCAGCACAACCAGAACAAAGCCTTACGCCTTACCCAGTGCTTGTGGCTAGAATTCTATTAAAGGCCATTAAGCGAGCAGTACAATTATCTGGGACAAGACCTGACAAGATATACACCTTTTATACAAATGCACAAATTAATGTATGCTGTGAAACCATCCCAGAGTGGCAAATTTTATTGGCCATGGCTTCAAATTTTGCACATGGATCTCCATTAAAGATAACCAGACTACTGCATAATTGGCAATGGATTTTTGAGGAGAAGGTTTCTAAGGCTCCTCTTGAAGGACCAACTATTTTTACAGACACAGCCAAACAAAATATTTGTGCTGTATACTCTCATGATCTAACCGTAAAAAGAGTAGTCAGAACTTCTTTTCAGTCCACTCAGCAGAACGAATTATATGCGATCATGCTAGCTCTCACTTATTACCCAGGCGACATAAATATAATATCTGATTCAGCCTATTCAGTAGGTGTGGTACAAAGAATTGCCACAGCCCAAATAAAATTTGCAGCTTCTAATATATATCAGCTCTTTAAGGAACTTCAAGAGCAAGTGAGAAAGCATCCAGGAAAGATTTATATCCTGCATGTCCACTCACATAGTGGACTTTCAGGTCCTATTTTTGATGGAAATTCAAAGGCAGATAGCCTTTTAACTATGTTGGCCAGTACGCCTTTATTTCAGGAGGCCCAGGAATCCCATTCTAAATACCATCAGGCTGCTCGAGCTTTGCGTTTACAGTTTGGGATTACAAAAGAAGAAGCTAGGAGCATAGTAAAAAGCTGTACAGCTTGCCTTCCCTTCCACGCTCCTACACTGCCTCCAGGGAAGAACCCTCGTGGTTTGAGACCCAATGAAATCTGGCAAATGGATGTGACCCATTATAAATCTTTTGGTCATCTGTCTTTTATCCACGCTGTGGTAGACACCTTTTCAGGATTCACTTTTGCCATACCAGCAGCAAAAGAGACAGCCCGAGTGGTCACTGAATTCCTCATTCAAGCATTCGCAATTATGGGTGTGCCACAAGAAATAAAAACAGATAATGGATCGGCATATACCTCCAAACATTTTGAACACTTTTGTGCACAGTATAAGATTTTACACACTACTGGCATACCCTTTAATCCTCAAGGTCAAGCAATAGTAGAAAGAAGAAACAGGGACATTAAGACATTCCTCCAAAAACAAAAGAAAGGGGCAGCCACGGGTAACCCTAGAGAACTTCTAAATTTAGTTCTCTATACCATTAATTTTTTAATCTTTGATAAAGATGCACTGGCTCCAGCAGACAGGTTTTATAACCCACCAGAAGAGCAGTGTCCAGTGCGAGCAGCTCCACTATCTTTAGATAATCGCCAGGTAATGTGGAGAGATCCAGAAAGTGGTGAATGGAAGGGACCAGATAGGCTAACTGCTTGGGGGAGAGGATTTGCTTGCATCTCTACATGTGGAGAAGGAATCAGGTGGGTGCCTACGAGCCGCATTCACCTTGTCCATCGCAGAGAGATGGAACAGACCCTTGAAACAAAGGTGAAGACTCAAGAAATATCGGGTGGTTCTGTTGCTGATTGTGCTCACCATTGAAAGAGCATAGCTGACAAGGAGATTGTTAAAAAGACTTTTAAAATCCCAGGAATCATTGGATTTCCTAAGACAAGATGAGACTGTTTTAGTTCTTGAAAAACCAGCGAGAATCATTGGATTCCTTAAGATGAAAAATTGTTGATGAGACTTTTGCAGTACTTCAGGGCTTACAGGAACTATTGGATTCCTGGCACATGAACTAATGAACAATGGATTCCTTATGGACTGTTTCTAGGACTTATGGACATGTGTAAATTTTCAGGTTGATTCATGTATGTTACATTAATACTAGCCTGTGTTATATTGCTATGTGCTTTTGTAAATTATGTATAATGCCTCCCATATTGATGGATTTATGTATACCATGTAGATCTGTTACAAAGTTCTGGCCCATATTGATGGATTTATGTGTACCCCTTCAGAAACCCACTAATCCGATTAGATTTCCTATTTCCTTTGGTGTTTTCATCTCCCTTCATCTTCCCTCCTGAGATGTCAGGGAAGGCGTGATCACCTTTTAGGTGGGGTTCTCACCTCCTTGAGAAATCAGGGAGGTCATGACCACCCTATGTTCTAAAACAAAAGAAAGGGGGAGATGTTGGAATCCTTACAAACTGCTAACTAATTAGAGTTGATCTAATCTTACAAGAAGATGTTTTGGGCAGAACCTGAAACGAGGGACTAAGTAGGACTAATTAATACAAGGCTTGTGTTTACACCTTTACTCATTGGAGTTCACAAGTTTGCCAGCTTCACAAAGTAAAGTTTGTACCTTTATGAGTTCACACCTCCCTTGAAGCTCTTTGGGCCAGAGAGCACTATGGGAGAAAACCCATAATCCCTCTCTCTCATATCCCACAATTCCTCCCTCTTGGATAAAAGAAACAGACAGAGGCTCTCGGTCAGATTTCACCGGAATGACATGAAGAGTGGAGCTGGCTGGAGGCTGAAGAAAGCAGAGGCAGAGGCTGAAGGACCAGACCTTTGGATTTGGCGACATTCGGAGAGAGCTCTTGGAACCAAGCAGAGAGATAGGCCTCTAAGCTAACCGGGCTATACTGGAGATAATAAAAGATCTGAACTTTTATCACCTGGCTGCGTTTTGAGAAGAAAAAGCTCACCACACACACACACACACACACACACACACACACACACACACACACATATATATATATAATAAAAAAAAAATCTATTCCTACTCTTATAATCTTATTGCCATGCCTCTAAATCTATCTTCAGTTTATTTTGTATATATTATTTATACATAATTGTTTGCATGCTATCTTTCACATTAGATTATGAGATCCCTGGGGATAGAGACCAGTTGCCCTCCCTCCCTTCCCCGCTTCTTCTTTGCATCCTTAATACTCAGCACAGTGCCTTGCAATAAGTGCCAATATGTGCTTATTTATTGACTTACTGCCCAAAAAAATCACATTCCCCACTCCATACCCCCAAATTATCAGCAAATTACAGTAATAAAAATATACTTGCCAGGAAATAGGTCCTTTTTTAATTTTTAGTTGCTTCCCTTGTAACTGACAATCCACTTCTTTCTTAAACTCATTGATGTGAGTGTTCCCACTTCTCCTAAGATGCGATATATAAATGTGGGAATATTAGAACAGAGTATTTTCAGTTAAAATTGACATTGGTGTAGTCTGAACCTCTATTTCATTTGTAAAAACAATGAACCATTATCCAATAGGTTCAATTCAGTTGTCTGATTCCATTTTGACAGATGTATAAATTCTTATTTTTTAATAGATGTCCATTCTCCCAGACAAACATGAACAAAATATACTTCTTTGGAACTAGACTCAAGTGGTCTGTATCTCACAGACTGTACATGTTCTGTCTCTATTTCTCTTCATTGGTTATTCTTCATGCCAAGAATATATTCCCTCCCCATTTCTTTTTATACAAGGAAGCTAGTACACTTCTATAAGAACTATTTCCTGATGCTGTCAAGTGCTAGTGAACAACTACTCTGTGTTTAACTTTCATTTACTTTAACATATTTTGCACGCATGTGTTTATGTGTATGTGAAAATACACACATATTGTCTTTTTGAATAGGAAGCATACTCATTGAAAGTAGGGATTATGTTAACTTTGGTGTTTATATCCTTAGCACATTATACAATGTCTGGAATGTAGTAGATGGTTAATAAATACTTATTGAGTGATTGAAAAAAAGTACTTGTTTTAGTAGGGCAAAATGTCTTAAAAAGAATTTCTTATCAAAAAGTGTCTCCTAATTATATATCAAAATCATTCAAATATTCCATGTTATATACAACAACAGGAATTACCTTGTTCAGTATGCTGATAAGTATCAGGTGATTCATAAAATAGGAAAATCTAAAATTTACCAAAATCATTCACCATTTTGATACGGAAATTCAACATAGAATCCAAGTTGATGAGAGATTCTTTGTGTATGATGGGTTTTTCAGATGCTCCTGTTTGTATATGATATGCATTGTGTAGGTTGTATCAAATCCTGGCCTGGAATATTGCAAAGATACCCAGATGAGATATTTAGATACTCAAAGGAAAAAAAATCAACTGAATGAAGATGATCTATTAATTATTTTGCAACATAAAATCAGATAGACAATCTGTGAAATTGATTCATATGCACATATGTTAATATATGCATTAAATGTTTATGTGTACATATGCATGAATATTTACACAAATTTACACATATGTGTAATGTGTTTTGCATATATTGTATAAGTATATATTATGTGTATATATGGCGGACAGGACAAAAAGATCATGAAGTAGACTTAGAATTAAAATTAAACAAAAGAATGAAAATAAATTTGAATCCTCAAGAAGATTACAATGCTTCTTCAATAACCCCAAAATTCTACTAAAAAGACACATCTTTATAATCCTAAAATTCTTTCAATGTGGTATAATCCTGAAATGTGAATGACAAAGATGATTGAAGACTTTTATATTGGTCCTTTGAAAGTTGCATGGTAGCTGTGAGAAGACTGCAATATAAAATAAATAAGGAACTTCAAAGAATAGCAATAAAGAATCATATCTTAGAAATGCATCTTAGAGGAGGGGCCGGTCATATGTCAAGAATGATGGTTGACAAGTGGATCATCTAAGCTCTCCATTAATACCTCACAATATATCAGGAAAATGTAAGGGACTCCAGCATTTTCTGTGGACTCCCTGTCATTTATTAATACTTATGGGAAGACCTGAATATTGGCAAACATGGTTTTGTTAAAATTTACATAGTTGAATATCAAAATTGATAAGATGAGATCCACCTGAATATTTGAATATCAATATCTTTTGCTCTGCTTTTATCTGTTAGAGAAGTCCATCAAATTTTCATATACTGGATTTTGCTCATAAATAAGTTTTCATGAATCTAGTCTGGATTTTTAATTCCTGAATTCATCATCCATTTCCTCCTTCTGTTTGAGTAGTTAGCATATCCTGACTAGGTTTTTCTTTTTTCTTTTTCTTGCTCATACAATTTGGTTCCTTGAATTCCTTGTGACTAAATGTTTTTTAAGCACACAATTCTATTCCATCACTGCTTTTTATCTATTGTTTTTTCAGTAAGATGACAATATTTTCCTTTTGAGTCTCATTGCATTGTTTCAGTGATAGATGCCAATGAGATCTCTAGTTCACCTTATTAAATATTTATACTAAGCACATTTGTGATTAGATAGCTGAAACCACAGGACTTATGACTGCCATTATTCTTGAAAACAGTTTCAGTAGGATTGCAATATTTCCTGATTCTCTCCCTTTGTCAGATCTATCACTCTTTTGTATCCATTAACATAGACATTTTCCCCTTCTCCTACGATATTCACTTTAAATCTCTCTCTTTTTTAAAGATCTTGAAGTTTCCAGGCTAAGATATTTTTGCCATCTCTCATTAAATATATTTCAACACTGGTAAAGAATTATACCTAAATATTAGTTGATGGTCTAGAAAGTCAAACATTGTTTTCAGATACAACCTTCTTAACATGTTCATTTCCCAAATCCCTCTTTTTATTGATTCAGAAACAGTGAAGAAAATATTACCCTTGTCCCAGTGGTCATCAGTAACATGATAAATATAATCTATAAAAATTGCTTCTTGCTTCTTTTTGTTGAGACTTTGTAGTCTTCTGATAAAGCATTGAAAGGACATAATGATGATTCTTAAGATCAAATTTATCATATTGTGAGATGTTTTTGTGTACATCTTAAAACTAATTCCTCAGAGTCTTTATTGTATCTCTTCCTTTTTCCTATGCTGATCATGATATCTTGAGAACATTATAAGCGTTTGATGATTTTTTTCTTATTAAATTGCTGAATGTATACATAGGGCATAAATGATCTGTTTCAGAAATAATGTCAATGAAGCTATACTAAAATATGAAAAACAATGATGTATTGGATAGTTTTTTCATTTTACAGGATTATTGGTGTTCATTAGAGAAAATGGCCTGGATCCAGGGAAGTTTTCTACATTAGCAAGCTTCCAAATAGGACCACTCAAAGTTCTGGGCTCTTTTCCAAAATTATGCCATGGTACATATTCACTCAGTCACGCACAGAACGGCTGCTTGATCCTGGATCTCTATTATAAACACATTTTACAATATGTTCTGATTTTTGCTCCAAATTCAACATGTCTGAAGGTTGCCAAAATGGGGGAAAATATTTTAAGTTCAGGTAAGAAATCTCTGAAAACTGAGCAAGGAAAAGTATTAGTTCAGTATAATAAAATCAAATAAAAGGGTCTGTCTAATTGTAATTATTTCAGTGAACCAAAATCAAACAAACACCCGAAAGACAAACAGGATTTGTTTGTTAACAAAGAGTTCATTGCATCACTGGTATATTCCTATTGTCCTATATAATGAGCAGTGAACAATTAACATTATGAATTAAGATTCTTAAACACAGGTGAGACTGAAAGATTTCTAAAATGTAATTTAATTATCTTTTAATGTTTGTAAGTTGGGAAAGGAAAATCTCTGTGTAAACCAAGATAATTATTTTATTTCAATCTCAAACATATATTCTTTTTTTATCAAACAATCTCAAAGTCCTAAATTGAATTTAATGATATAATGGTCATAAAACTAGATAAGAAAATGTATTGATTGTGCCAATTAATGCTTTTTGTGAAATGGAATTTTTAAGAACAGTTAAGTCACAAAATGTGAAAATGTTATGTGAAAAAGCACTTAAATTGTGAAATTGAACAATATAAAACAATCTAATAATCTTGGTATATTACTTAAATGTTTGAGTTCACAATTTTGATTGATAGTGAAGGAAAATTAAGTTCACCTTTATTTATGTAGATTTAATTGACATAACCTTTTTCTACTTTAAAGCAGTTGCTCCTGCCTATTTCTTAAGGGAGATTCTGCTCTCTGTATGTCATTGTTGAGATACCTAGAATTTTTCTTAGGACTTTTGGGAAACTTAGTTCATTTAAAGAAAAATGTTACAGTTCTGGAGGAAAAAAAAAAACTTCCTTCTTGGTAATTTTTCTAACACTATTAGAGCTGATTCAACTTGAGATATGGTGAAATCTATCTTTATAAAGTGATGAAACTTATAAGCCATCTTTGCCTGACCCTTCAGTACAACTCTCATCTATGTCCTCCCCTTCCTTAAATTAAGGAATTTAATTCCTTAATTAAGGAAAATTTGCTGCCAAAAATAGCCCCTGAACTGGAGGATTTCCTTCCATTCTTTTCACATTAAGTGGATAGCAATGAAGAAGAAATGCTGCCTATCAGTTATTCCTCACCCTACCTATAAGAATGGATCATCTTCTTTCCTTCCATTCATATTTTTTTTCTTTATGATAATCTAGATAACATTTCTTCTTGGGGATTATTTATTTGAGATATGTGATAGCTTGTTCAAGCTATTATTGTTAGCCTTTCCATTGCCTTTTGGTTGATGTTTAACTTCATTTCCTATAGGATTCAACTTAATGAACTAACAAAGTATAATAGAGGCATGTTCCCTATTTGTCTTTCTAGGGAATAAATGCATCTAGGTTAGGATAGTGTCTCTACTTTCCCACTAGCATTATTGTATAGCGTTTTCATTAACATTTGCCTCCTTTACTCCCTTCTTTCCCTCCTACTTTTCTCTAAATCTGTTTTGCTTGCCTTGAAATATTGAACCAGAATTTGTCAAATGTCTGTTTTGTGATAGGAATTGTGATTGATGCTATAATAATGACAATGATAATAATAATAATAATAATAATAATAATAACAAGCACATATCTGGCTTTAAGGTTTGCAAAAAACTTTGCACATATTTTGTGAATAAATTTTATCTTCTCAACATCTCTGTGAGGTGAATACTACTATTCCTTCTGTTTTACAGGTAAGGAAATTAAGGATTATTGGAGATTACATGACTTGCCCAAGTCACATAGCTAATAAATGAGGATTCCCAAAACCACTAGGCCTCCATGTTAAGTATGGATTCAAAGACAATAATAAAATAATACTTGCCTTCAAAAATCATAAAATAATATAAATGAAACCATATTAGACCTAGAGATCCATTAATCCAGCGCCCTCATTTTACAGATGAAAAAACTCTGACATTGAGTTCTTATGTGATTTAGCTAGGGTCACATAGAAAATATCTGCAGTAGAATTTTAACTCATCACTTTCAGATTCCAAGTTCTATGGCAACACCTTGTTGCTTCTCCAATGTGAATGAGATTATATTCATTTGTGAGACAATGCATACATATACACAAATAAAATGTACATAAAATAAACATAAGCTAATTTATTTGGAGTGAGTACTCACTGTTAGGAAAGAAAGAGCATCAAGAAAGGTCTAATGTAATAGTTATATTTTCAATTATGCCATAAGGCAATTTTAAGAGGTTGACATGAAGAAATGCATTCCAGACAAGGAAAAGAGTCCATACAAAGACACAAAGATGGGAAATTGAATGTCATGTTTTAGGAGGAATAAAACCATAGATAAATCAGTTATGGGAAAGTTGTGAATTCTTATATAGGATTAGGCATGTTTTGATTAAGCAAAGTTCTATCTTTTTTACATATTAATTATTGAAATTGACTAAGGTCAAATAGGTTTGAGATACAAATATAGCTATCTACTCTCATTTCTCCACTTATTCTATTCAGTCCTCAAACATTTTACAATCTAACTTCCAACTTCATTACTCAACTGAAATTATTCTCTCTAAATTCCCACAGATTCTTTAATTGCAAACTTCAATGGCCTTTTCTGAATCCTACTCCTTCTTGCCTCCTATGTAGCTTTGACACTTGATCATTCTCTCCTTTTGGAAATTCTTCACTTTCTCTTCTTTGGATTTCATGATACTGATCTATTCTGAATCTCCTTCTACTTGACTGATTGCTCCATCCTAGTTTCCTTTGATGCATCATCAACTATATCCTACCCCCTAATTATATCTATTCCCTAAGGCTCTGTCATCAATCCATTCATACTTTTTCTCAACACATTCTTGGTGATCAATTTCCATTATCCTAATTATAATCTTTATGTGGATGATAACTATCTTCTAAGTTTATTTCCAACCCTATTGTCTTTGTTTTAAATCATCAAATATTTATTAGACATCTTGAAGCAGATATCATATAAACATCTCAAACTCAATTTATTCAAAATAGAATTCTTTTTTTCCCTTTCAAACTCACTTCTCCTCTGAACTTTTTCATTTCTATCGAAAGTAACACCATCCTGCCAGTCGTTCCATTTCATAACTAGGGCATCCTCAAATTTCCAATCCTCTACACCCCACATATTTAAAATTACCAGAAATTCATCAATTCTACCTTCAAACAATTTCTCACACCTGTCCCCTTATATTCACTCATAGGGACAGCCATAACTCCTGGCCTCTCACCTACATATTGTGATAACCTCCCAAATGTTCCACCTGCCTGTTATCTTTTGATCATTTATCAATTGAGAAGTTTGGCTGTGTGATTACACAGCTTCCAAAGTGCTTTTCTTAAGGCATGGATCTAATCATGTCACTCCCTTGCTCCATAAATTCTGGAAGCCCCCTATCCCACTGCCTAATACCTCTATGACAAATTATAACTAAACAGCCATTTAAATCCCTTCACAACCTAGTTCTAATCACCTTGCCAGCACGCATTATATATTATTCTCTATCACAAACTGAAGTCTTGCCAAACTTGCCTTATTGTTCCCTAGAGAAGCTTGGAATACACTTACTACATATTTACAAATCTTAGAATCTTTAGGGCTTTTAAACTTTTCTAATCTTTAAAATTTTTTTCTAACCTTTAGTTTTTTATTACCATTGTTCCAGAAACTAGCACACTGCAAATGTATGTGTATGTGTGTACATATGTGTATGTACATATCTAAAATACTAGCTTTTAACTATAGAGAGAAAATGCCAGCTCCAAACAATATTTATAGTTTTGTATATGAAGGAGAAAAAGCTGATTTGTCCCTTCTTTTCAAGCAAAACAATTTAATTTAAATACACACAAAGGAAAGCTTGTCTTTGTCATCATGATGGATTTGGGTTTTGAGCAAGGCAAATGGGTAATGAGGTATAATGTTAGGTATCAATACTGATTGAAAAGAATTGGCAAAGGAAAAAATATATATATACTTTCTAAATGAAACTGCCTAATGAATGTAATAATTAATGAACAGAAGAAATTCAAATGAACCTTGAGAACATAAATCATTTAAGAGCTTTTAGTGCTTCTTTTCAGTCGTTAATTTCTTCTTTTTCCTCTCTGTTTTCTCTGGCATCATCTTCTGGCTTTGAGCCATCCATGAAAGTGAGAAGTTTTATTAAGAGAATTTCACCTAACAGTACTTAACATTTTAGGAATTTATGAGCTAAGTCACAAACTTCGCCTTTAACATGCTTCAAAATTGAGTAGCTTCTGATTCTGGGACTGCTGCTGTTTCTAGTGTCAGGTTCCTTATTGCTTACATTTTCAGTATAGGTTTGAATTACAAAGCTAAAATTATCATCTGACATCCTCCAGTGGAACTTGGGTATTGGTTAAAAAAAGAAAATACAGTATGCAATGAAGAGATCATTTTCAGCACAGGCATAATCTAGTTATTTGATTGTTGTTGATAATTGACAAATAGCCACAGATCCATAAAGATACTAGGAAATTTTATCAATTAGCAGAAAGAGATCTTTCAGCACTCTTTCTAGGTAATAGTTTAGTAAATATATATTGAATGACTACTATGTGCCAGAAGCTGAGATGAGTACTTCTGATATAAAAACGAAAACTGAAATTGTCCATGACCTTGAAGAACTTAGATTATTTCGGGGGACGTATGTAAATTATATAACTATAATTATAAACCTAATGTATACAAAATAGATACTGTTTTAGTGTATCTATTTTTTCTCATCTTCTCCAACATTTATTTTTCTTTGCTATCATATTAGCCACTAGGATATGTGTAAGGTGATAATTGTTTTAATTTTAATTTCCCTAAGTTTAGTAATCTAGATCATTTTATATCATATACCACATCTATATTGATAGTTTTGATTTCTTCTGAAAACTTCCTGTTATCTTTTAATCATTTATCAATTGAGAAGTTTGGCTTTGATTTTTAAAAAATAGGCTCAATTTCCTATATATTTGAGAAATTAGATTTTTATCAGTGAAAATTCCTGCAAATTCTTTCTCTCTCATGTTCTGTTTTCTTTCTAATTTTGGTTATATTAGTTTTATTTGCACCAAAAATTTTAATTTAATGCAATCAAAACTATCTCCTGTGATTTTCTCTCTCTTGATTGGTCATAAATTCTTTCCTTATCTATATATCTGGTGGAAAATTTTCCATGGTCCCCTAATTTTTCATTGATATCACCCTTTATGTAATGGGCTGAGGCTTGAGTTGATGCACTGAGGTCCCAACCACATGAGGCTAAATAGTAATTGGACCATACTCTATTAATATATAAGCTTGGAGAAAGAATGCCTCCCCCCCCCCCCAGCCTACTCTTTGTGCAAGTCCTGATGTGTTGTATAGGAAATGACGATTCTGGTGGGTGGAGGCAGGGAAGTGAAAAAGGAAGGGGAGGAGAGCTCAGCCCTCACTTGCTCTGCTAGCTGGCTTCCTGTCGCAGCTGCCCATATTGCTATTGCAATTCTTCTTGCCCATATTGCTATTGCAATCTTTTTTCACCTCTTCACTTGAATAAAGACTGAAGATTTTTTCCCTTAACCTGAGTTCCTGACTCCGGCTGATTTTAAATACGCGATCATTACACCTTTATATTTAAATCCTGTGCCCATCTTGACCTTATCTTGGCATATGGTATGAGTCTATGGTATATGGCATATGGTATGAGGTATATAGAGATTTATGTCTAATTTCTGTCAGACTGCTTTCTAGTTTTCCCAGCAGTTTTGTCAGATAGTGCTCCTAAAACTGGTGTCTTTGGATTATCAAATACTAGAGTACTATAGTTATTTTTTTTTATATTGTGTACTTTCCTCTATCTCTCAAAGGTTCTCACAGCAAAATGAAATTCTTAACCAGTATTGTTAAGATTATGACATACTCAGTTCTCTGGTTTAGAGTTAATTTTATACCGTGTTTCTTAGGAACTGGTTTGGCTATAAATCTCAGAAAATGTATTGATAGGAATCAATGTTTTGCAAAGCATACTTATATTTATAATGAATATGGAATCAAAACGGCACAAAACTGTTATGGTGAATCAAAAGACCATGGAGGTAAAATAGCTTGTCATTGGTGGTAAAACAAAAAAACTATACCATAGTTCTTGTGCTGTCTTTGTTACTTTTCTGTCCCTGTCTCTCTTTCTATATGTACATAGACATATGTATACATATCTACTATCTAGCCACACATTTCTATAAAACACACATGTTGGGGCAGCTAGGTGGTGCAGTCGATAGAGCAGCAGCCCTGAAGTTAGGAGGACCTGAGTTCAAATCTGGCCTCAGACATTAAACACTTCCTAGCTGTGTGACCCTGGTCAAGTCACTTAACCCCAATTGCCTCAGCAAAAATAAATAAATAAATGAATAAGTAAGTAAACAAACAAATAAATGAATGAATGAATAAAAATAAAACACATCTATCATCTTTCTATCTGAGTGAGAAGGGGGGCTCATAATTTCATCAGTTTAGGAAACTGTAAGAAATTCTTGTAATAACTCAGATCAAGACCTTACAACTTTTTAAGTCTTAGAAAATTGCCTGAGACACTTAGATATTAAGCAATTTGCCCATGACAATGTCACCAATATATGTCAGAGAAAGGTACTGACATTGGGATCAAAAATATCTACGACACCATGATTCCCCTTAATGTGGCATTATTTTTTAACAATTTTAATCACATTTTGCTCATATAAGGTTTGTCTATATGTCTATGCAACTGTTCCTATCTATTATAGTAAATTTCTATTTGTTCAAATATATTAAAACTCAAATGAATGGATTTTTCTTTTTTATACTCCATCTGCATGAAAAAGAAAATAATTAGTTTTTAAAAGAATTAGTTTTACAGAAACATATATTGATAACCAACGTTCGCAATTTGTAGTATTCTCTGAACCACTAATAATATTACTTAGTAAAGCTTTATTTTTATTGCATTTATGTTTCATTTGAGTGTTTTGAATATTGGTAATTTAAGAATGGTGTACATTATGTGTCAAGCTCTCAGTCTAGCCTGAACTCTGCCTCCATTGCCAGACTTGGCCCTAGAGGGCTGTTAGCATCATCCATCATCAAAGAAAAATAGCATAGTGTAATGGAAATAACACTAAATTGGAGTAAGAGAACTTGGATTTAAATCCTGGCTATGATATTTATTAGTTGCATGATGTTGAGCAGATCACATAAATCTCTGAACCTTGATTTTGGTACCTATAAAATGTTAATAATACTTATACTACCTACCTCATGAGGCTATTGTAACAAAAAGTAAAGCTGTGTAAATCTGCCGTTACTCTTACTGAAAAGGATGGCCATTCTTGAGAAGTCTACAATCTGGCAGGGGACATAAACTTTATGTTTATGTCCCATGGGAAATAGAGAGTGAATGTTTTAAGAGATTGTGGATGACTTCATTACTCCATAGATAATAAAATAATAATCTAAAAATGGATGAT
The DNA here is from genome assembly GCF_016432865.1 of Antechinus flavipes. Lineage (NCBI taxonomy): Eukaryota > Metazoa > Chordata > Mammalia > Dasyuromorphia > Dasyuridae > Antechinus > Antechinus flavipes. Next base: position 453,770,658 of record NC_067398.1, on the reverse strand, counting down.
CTCCCTTCAATATTCAGAGAGTCAAAGAATTACATAGATACAAAGTTTTTCTCTTTGTCTCTGTCTCTCCTTCTCTGTCTGCCTCTGTCTTTTTGCTTTTGTATATATGCCATATACATATAATTTCCATATGTATCCCATACATAGATACACACATGTACATATATATATATGTTTATACACACACACACATACACACACACATACACACACACACACACACACACATACAGAGACACATATACTGCACTACACCACATCAATACAGATATCAACTATCTCCCTGGAGTTAGAGAACTCTGGTTCAAATATTTCCTCTGCTTCCTGTGGAACTTTGGGGAAATCAGAATTTCCCTTAGCTTCAGTTTCTGCAACTGTAAAGTAAGATGAACTTCAGAGTCTAGATCTATAAGTCTATGAGACAAGATCTTAGGACTTTTATATAGTAAATACAATCAGTGGTTTCACTCTTACTGAACTATCCAGAATTCTGGTCTGAAGCTCTATTATTCCTGGTCTATTGCCTCTGCCTCTCTTGCCATAGTTTTCTAGGCTGTGTTTATCTTAATAATAGGCAATTGCCCTCATTTATGCTTGATTTTTACTAATATTTGCCCATGTAGTCTATTAAGTTCACTGATCTCCTTGAATTGGGGTCACTTAGTATTTCACACTCCTATCTTTAAGCTCATCTCTCTCCTGTTTCCCACTCCCAGCACTCAGACTAATCTTACTTCTGAGGTCTGCAATTTCTTCATCAGTTCTTCAATTTAGCACTAAATCATGCTACTATTGGACCCACTTTTCCACATTCCCTTTTAGTTATTAGGGCCTGGGTTCTTAGATTATCCTTTCATTCTACTTATGCTTTGAGTTCCTTCTTTATACTTATATTTCTAGTATCTAAATTTCCTGCTTCAGTACTCCACCCTCTATGGAAATGGATCCCTGGTATTTGCCACTTTATAATAGCAACTTATACTCCCATGAACCATCCAATTAACTCACTGGGACACATAGTATTGAGATTAGTTTGGGCCATTTTCTTCATGTTACATGAAGTCTGCTTGTCCTTTCTCCTCCTGACTGATTCTAACCTATGTTCAGATATTTGACTCTCAAATAATTTACATGTAACCTAATTCTAGAGAATGGCAAGAACCCCTAATCACAGCCTTATTCCTATCAGTCACTATTCAAGTCCTAATCACAACACTACTTAAATTATCTAAGCCTTGGACCAATAATCCAGTTTCCCTGCTGAGGTTCTGACAAAGCCATTTTAGTTAAAGAAAACATCAAATGAATCTGAGAACTCCATTCTTAAACCATTCTGGACAAATATTATTTAGGCATTGAATCCAGGGTTCAATGTTCAAAGCTTCTTTTTGTTGGTCTCTGAATGGGTTTGGGGGTGGGAAGGTGATTTGATATATTATAATGAATTATTAAAAATCTACAAAGCTGCTTGTGGAATCTATTGCAGACTAAGTAACCTTAGTTAACCCAAGCTTTTCACCTCAGTGATGTGATATTTATGCTGAATTTGGGTTATCACGTAATTACTTCTAGATTTTTTAATCGAGTATTTTTCTTTTCTTCTATGTTTTCCAATGTTTCCTCTTACTAGCTTTTTTACTCTAGAGAAACATATACATTTTATTTGTATAATATCTTCATTTTATTTGTATTAAGATATCACATTATTGATGTGATCCATTGCTTTCAATCCTTTCAAAAAGGCTGTTTTAATTCAAATTCAGAGGTTTAAGGTAAGAGAAACTATTTTGGGCCTTGATAATTTATAATCAACTTCTTTTTTCTTGCTTCATGTTTACTCCATGCTGCAATTACATTTACCAACTTCTTTAGTCTCTTGTACATTTTCTAGTTATCTCTAATGCATCTTGTTTCTCAAAGATAAAGATTAGTTTGTTATTATTTTGACACAATGTTAATTATTCTCTGACTTTAACTTAACTACATATAAATCATATAACAATATTGTTGAAATAGTAAAGTATGTTATTTTAATTTTTGGAAAATTATATTTCACAATTTGTCATAAAAATGACTTTAAAACATTATGTAGATATACTTCCAGTCAAGATGGCAGAGAGGAGGCACATAGCTGTGTAGCTCCGCGTTTTTCTCTCACTATCCATTTCATTACAAGCCTCTGAATTGATGCTTGACTGAAAAAAAACCCACAAATAGTTTCCAAGAGAAGCCATCCTTAAGATTCGCCAAGAAAGGTCTGTTTTTGCGTGAGGGCTGGGATGGTTTTGGATCGGGCGCAGGGTGTGGGCAGGCAGCTGAGAGCACAGAAGGCGGCCCACAGCCGAGCAGACTGGAGAGGGGGGTGGGGTGTGATCGCAGCCATCTATGTGGAGAGAGCTTTGCTACAGGTTTGGATACTTTGCTCCAGCAGCAAGCCAGCAGCCCAGCAGAGAAGCTAAAAAACACCGGGGCAAAGAATACAACCCCAAACAGCTGGAGTCTCTCTCGGGACCTGGCTACCCCACCACCACCACCACCACCACAGTGACTCAGCACACTCTGGGATCTCAGAGCGCAGGCGCAGCACAGTAGGGCTGGTGCCTCAGTGCTGCCCCCCCCTCCACCCCACAGTCTGTAGAGGAAGCTCGGTAACACCACCCAGCCCCTCCCCACAAAAAGCAGACTCCAAATTAGGGGTGATTTCTTTTTCTCTTTTTGCTAGTTTGTCTTTGATTCTTTGACATAATGAGCAAAAAACTGAAGAGGACTTTAACCCTTGACAGCTTCTATACAGAAAGAGAGCAGACTCCAAATCCTGAGGAGACTAAAAACAGACAGTCCCCAGGTGAATCCCCAAAGGAGGAGATCATCTGTTCCTCAGCACAGATGAACCTCATAGAAGTAATTAAAAAGGCTCTCACAAGGGAGCTAGAAGAAAAATGGGAAAAGGAGAGGGAGGCTTGGCAAGAGAGTCTGGAGAAGTCATCCCACTCAGTTAAAGAGAGACTGGATAAAGAAATAAAATCCTTGAAAAATAGGATTAGTGAACTGGAAACAGAAAACAGCTCTCTAAAAAACAAAATTGGCGAAATGGAAAAAAATTCCACAGAACAAAAGAACTCAATGGGACAATTAGAAAAAGATTTTAAAAGAGTGAATGAAGAAAACATTTCATTAAAAATCAGAATCGAACAATTGGAATTGAATGACTCCAGGAGACAAGAAGAATCAATCAAGCAAATCCAAAAAAATCAAACAATGGAAAAGAATGTGAAATACCTTCTGGGGAAAACAACAGACCTGGAAAACAGATCCAGGAGAGACAATCAGAGAATCATTGGACTCCCAGAAAAACATGATGAAAAAAAGAGCCTAGACACTATTTTCCAGGAAATTATCAAAGAGAACTGCCCAGAAGTCATAGGAACAGAGGATAAAATAGACATTGAAAGAATTCATCGATCACCCACTGAAAGGGATCCTAAAATCAAAACACCAAGGAATATAGTGGCCAAATGCCAGAACCCTCAGATGAAGGAAAAAATATTGCAAGCAGCTAGAAAAACCGAATTCAAGTATCAAGGAGCCACAATAAGGATCACCCAGGATCTGGCAGCATCCACATTAAAGGATCGAAGGGCCTGGAATATGATATTCCGAAAGGCTAAAGAACTTGGTATGCAACCAAAAATAACTTACCCAGCTAGAATGAGCTTCTTTTTCCAGGGAAGAAGATGGACATTCAATGAAGTAAGCGAATTTCACCTATTTTTGATAAAAAAGCCAGAACTTAACAAAAAGTTTGATCTACAAATATAGAACTCAAGAGAAATCTAAAAAGATAAAGATTAATCTTGGGAACTATATTTCTGATATAAAGAGGTATAAAGAATACATGTATATCTTGTTCTAGAAAGTAGATGTGGAAAGGACATTGTACCAGAAAAAGGGTAAAGTGAGAGTACTACATCTCATGAAGAGGCAAAGGAAACCTATTATATCTGAGAGAAAGAATGGAGGGGGATGAATATAGTGGGTATCTTACTGCCTTCAGAATTGGCTTTAAGAGAAAAATTTTAGACATATTTAATTTATGGTGAAACTTCTCCCACCTCATTGAGAAGTGAGAAGGGAAAAGTGAAAAGGAAAGGAATAAGCTAAGTGGAAGGGAATACGGAAACGGGGAGGGAAAGGGGTAAGACAGGGGGAGGAAATCTAAGGTGGGGGGGAGAGATACTAAAAAGGGAGGGGTGTGAGAAGCAAGTAGTGCTCACAAGCTTAATACTGGGAAGGGGGGTAAGGGGGAAAGAAGGGAGAAAAGCATAAACCGGGGTTAACAAGATGGCAAGTAATACAGAATTGGTCATTTTAACCATAAATGTGAACAGGGTAAACTCCCCCATAAAGAGGAAGCGGTTAGCAGAATGGATTAAAAGCCAGAATCCTACAATATGTTGGTTACAGGAAACGCACCTGAAGCAGGGAGATACATGCAGCTTAAAGGTAAAAGGTTGGAGCAAAATCTTCTATGCTTCAGGTGAAGTCAAAAAAGCAGGGGTAGCCATCCTGATCTCAGATCAAGCTAAAGCAAAAATTGATCTAATTAAAAGAGATAAGAAAGGGCACTATATCTTGCTAAAGGGTAGCATGGATAATGAAGCAATATCACTATTAAACATATATGCACCAAGTGGTGTAGCATCTAATTTCTTAAAAGAAAAATTAAGAGAGCTGCAAGAAGAAATAGACAGCAAAACTATAATAATGGGAGATCTCAACCTTGCACTCACAGAATTAGATAAATCAAACCACAAAATAAATAAGAAAGAAGTCAAGGAGGTAAATAGAATACAAGAAAAGTTAGATATTATAGATGTCTGGAGAAAATGTAATGGAGACAGAAAGGAGTACACTTTCTTTTCAGCAGTTCATGGAACCTATACAAAAATTGACCATATATTAGGACATAAAAACCTCAAATTCAAATGCAGTAAGGCAGAAATAGTAAATGCATCCTTTTCAGACCACGATGCAATGAAAATTACATTCTACAAAAAGCCAGGGGAAAGTAGACCAAAAAATAATAGGAAACTAAATAATCTTAGACTAAAGAATGATTGGGTGAAACAGCAAATCATAGACATAATTAATAATTTCACCCAAGAAAATGATAATAATGAGACATCATACCAAAATGTATGGAATACAGCCAAAGCGGTAATAAGGGGAAATTTCATATCTATAGAGGCCTATTTGCATAAAATAGAGAAAGAGAAGGTCAATGAATTGGGTTTGCAACTAAAAATGTTAGAAAAGGAACAAATTAAAACCCCCCAGTCAAATACTAAACTTGAAATTCTAAAAATAAAAGGAGAGATCAATAAAATTGAAAGTAAAAAAACTATTGAATTAATTAATAAAACTAAGAGTTGGTTCTATGAAAAAACCAATAAAATAGACAAACCCTTAGTAAATCTGATTAAAAAAAGGAAAGAGGAAAATCAAATTGTTAGTCTTAAAAATGAAAAGGGAGAACTCGCCACTAATGAAGAGGAAATTAGAGCAATAATTAGGAGTTACTTTGCCCAACTTTATGCCAATAAATTCGACAACTTAAATGAAATAGAATACCTCCAAAAATATAGCTTGCCCAAACTAACAGAGGAAGAAGTAAATATCCTAAACAGTCCCATCTCAGAAAAAGAAATAGAACAAACTATCAACCAACTCCATAAGAAAAAATCCCCAGGACCAGATGGATTTACATGTGAATTCTACCAAACATTTAAAGAACAATTAACTCCAATGCTAAATAAACTATTTGAAAAAAATAGGAATTGAAGGAGTCCTACCAAACTCCTTTTATGACACAGACATAGTACTGATACCTAAACCAGGTAAGTTGAAAACAGAGAAAGAAAATTATAGACCAATCTCCCTAATGAATATTGATGCTAAAATCTTAAATAAAATATTAGCAAAAAGATTACAGAAAATCATCCCCAGGATAATACACTATGACCAAGTAGGATTTATACCAGGAATGTCGGGCTGGTTCAATATTAGGAAAACTATTAGCATAATTGACTATATCAATAACCAACCAAACAAAAACCATATGATCATCTCAATAGATGCAGAAAAAGCATTTGATAAAATTCAACATCCATTCCTAATAAAAACACTTGAGAGCATAGGAATAAATGGACTTTTCCTTAAAATAGTCAGGAGCATATATTTAAAATCATCAGTAAGCATCATATGCAATGGGGAAAAAACTGGAATCCTTCCCAGTAAGATCTGGAGTGAAGCAAGGTTGCCCACTATCACCATTATTATTCAATATCATATTAGAAACACTAGCCTCGGCAATAAGAGTCAAGAAAGATATTAAAGGAATTAGAGTAGGCAATGAGGAAACCAAACTATCACTCTTTGCAGATGATATGATGGTATACCTAGAGAACCCCAGAGATTCTACTAAAAAGCTATTAGAAATAATTCACAATTTTAGCAAAGTAGCTGGATACAAAATAAATCCCTGTAAATCCTCTAAAATTATATTATAAAGCAGCAGTCACCAAAACCATTTGGTATTGACTAAGAAATAGATTAGTTGATCAGTGGAAAAGGTTAGGTTCACAAGACAGAATAGTCAACTATAGCTATCTAGTGTTTGACAAACCCAAAGATCCTAACTTTTGGGATAAGAATTCATTACTCGATAAAAACTGCTGGGATAACTGGAAATTAGTATGGCAGAAATTAGGCATGGACCTACACTTAACACCATATACCAAGATAAGATCGAAATGGGTCCATGACTTAGGCATAAAGAATGAGATTATAAATAAATTGGAGGAACATAGGATAGTTTATCTCTCAGACTTGTGGAGGAGAAAGAAATTTGTGACCAAAGATGAACTAGAGACTATTACTGATCATAAAATAGAAAATTTTGATTATATCAAATTAAAAAGCCTTTGTACAAACAAAACTAATGCAAACAAGATTAGAAGGGAAGCACCAAACTGGGAAAACATCTTCACAGTTAAAGGTTCTGATAAAGGCCTCATTTCCAAAATATATAGAGAACTGACTCAAATTTATAAGAAACCAAGCCATTCTCCAATTGATAAATGGTCAAAGGATATGAACAGACAATTTTCAGAGGATGAAATTGAAACTATTACCACTCATATGAAAGAGTGTTCCAAATCATTATTGATCAGAGAAATGCAAATTAAGACAACTCTGAGATACCACTACACACCTGTCAGATTGTCTAAGATGACAGGAAAAAATAATGATGAATGTTGGAGAGGATGCGGGAAAACTGGGACACTGATGCATTGTTGGTGAAGTTGTGAACGAATCCAACCATTCTGGAGAGCAATCTGGAATTATGCCCAAAAAGTTACCAAATTGTGCATACCCTTTGATCCAGCAGTGTTTCTATTGGGCTTATATCCCAAAGAAATACTAAAGAAGGGAAAGGGACCTGTATGTGCCAAAATGTTTGTGGCAGCCCTGTGTGTAGTGGCTAGAAACTGGAAATTGAATGGATGCCCATCAATTGGAGAATGGCTGGGTAAATTATGGTATATGAATGTTATGGAATATTATTGTTCTGTAAGAAATGACCAGCAGGATGAATACAGAGGGGCTTGGAGAGACTTACATGAACTGATGCTAAGTGAAACGAGCAGAACCAGGAGATCACTTTACACTTCGACAATGATATTGTATGAGGATGTATTCTGATGGAAGTGGATTTCTTTGACAAAGACTCAATTTCAATTGATAAATGATGGACAGAAGCAGCTACACCCAAAGAAAGAATACTGGGAAACGAATGTGAACTATTTGCATTTTTGTTTTTCTTTCTGAGTTGTTTTTACCTTCTGAATCTGATTCTCCCTGTGCAACAAGAGAACTGTTCGGTTCTGCAAACATATATTGTATCTAGGATATACTGCAACATATTTAACATATATAGGACTGCTTGCCATCTAGGGGAGGGGGTGGAGGGAGGGAGGGGAAAAATCAGAACAGAAGCGAATGCAAGGGATAATGTTGTAAAAAAAAATTACCCTGGCATGGATTCTGTCAATATAAAGTTATTATAAAATAAAATAAAAACATTATGTAAAATTCCTTTTAAGCACCTTTGGCATTTCTGAATTATTAAGCTAAAGATTTTATTCTGTGGCTGAGGGAAAAATTCATCATGGCCTTAATTACTATATGCTGTATCTATATTTTTATTATTACTTTTGTCAATATAAACAATTATGACTAGGAAACTTATTTCATTAAACCCATCCCCCCACAGTGTCATAGTGGACTATCATAATACCACAGTAGAATTTCAGCATTATCTTACATGCATCTGTCTGAAAGCATTCTCTTTATAGGGCAGTGCTTAAAGAATAAGAAATCAGCTTCTTGGTGTTCTGTCATTATTGGTGGTCTTCATTTTCTCAGTTGGATTTCATGTTTCTGGCAATTCAATTTGAAATTAGCTTTTATACTCCACTAATATTTGTGCTAGATTTGCTGGGATTATTGTGCATATGTGTCTATGTATTTGACATTGCTCTCTGAATATTTTAAATTTGATTTCATTAAGATCGCTGATGTCTTCGATTTATATTTTATTCATGATTAAGCTTCATTTATTGGACCAGTACCAACCTGGTCTGAGAATTCATTTCACATTTGCTTATGAAAACAATTTGATTTATATACAGTAGCCCTCAAATATTATTGATTCATACTAACTCAAAATGCTTATTAATTTGGTAATGCTAGATGAAATGCTGTGACCAAAGACTAATTTTTAACATATTGATCATTTCTTTATTCTTCATATGTGTCTAGAAAGTTGACTTTCAAAATCAAGATGAAATCGGTTAAGTCAATATGAATAAGAAGCTTTGGGCTCTGTGTATGGGAATGATAAAAGCTGATTTCTTCTTATTCTATGGTACATAATTTAGAAGTTCAAATATTGACTAAATTTAATAATACATTCATCCAATCTATTGAAGGAATGAAGAAAAGATGTAATGACCCTCCATGTTTATATTCACCAATTTAAGTAGCATGGAAAGTACAGTGTATTACAAGTTTGATTGTGGGAACCAAGCAAATAAATAAACATTTTTTATGAAAAAATGTATTACATTTTTTAACTGCATTCTTAGTTTTTATCTATGGAATTATTGTAAGCTCCATGGGCTTAAGGGATTTCTATAAATATATACCAGGCATTAGGCTAAACACAAACAATCATACCAATAGTCACAAGGAAACATTTTACAACACCTCCTAAACACATGGAATAATAGCTGATTTAGTTTTGCAGCATTCTAGGAGAGAAAACTGGCCACATTTTCCCCTTTTGCCACTCTACTGGTTCTGAGATTTAAATAGGAAGAATTTTGACTTATCCTTACATAATAATAAAAGATAGTTCATATAGATAAAATTGATAAAGCATCTTCTTTACAAGAGGGAAAAAAAAACCATCAACCCTAAGAGGTAAACTGTTAGTTTTATTTCCTTAACCCTCATTCCAATTTTTTAAAAAAATGGAGGAAGAAGAGAAATATGAAGTAATAGGGAGTTGGCTTCTAAATCAGGGAGATCTAGGTTAAAATTCTACTTTTGCCACACAGATTCTGTGATCTGATAAGTTAATTAAATTTTTGATACCCTTTCTAAGCTTTCTAAGACTACAAATTATAAGGTTGAATTGGTAGGAGATGCTTCTTTATCAGATACACCATAAAATATAGAAAGATGAACAAAATGAAAGACAGAGAGACAGAGAAATGACTTGGCTAGGGTTAAATAAATAGCTACTGGAAAAAAAACCTAGATTCAGACCCAGTTCTGAGTCCCATTCTAGTGTTCATTTTGAACAACATTTTTTTTAAACATGGGAATAAACTGTAGAAATTTCTACTATTTCCCCATATATGCTGTCTCACAGAGAAATGTCATCTTCTACCCTCTTTCTGTGTGTGTGTGTGTGTGTAGGAAGGGAGGGATCTACTATGTAATTTGAATACAAGGACTTTACCCAGTCACATTAAAAATACTTCACAAAAGGGGATTCTGGGAAGGTGGCAGAGTTGGATGGTAAATTTCAAGCTTTCCTGGTTTCCCCCAGAAATAAAACAAATTTGTGCCTGTGCCTCAGGACAAACTCGTGAAAAATCAAGAAGATTTAGGGTAGAATAAGGTCCTTCTGATACAATGGCCAGGATTAACCTAAGTGAAGTGCAAACAACTTTGGGCTAGCTCCACTGAAAGGCCAAGTAAAGAGCCCTGGGGCTAACTGGATTTGGCTGGAGCTTTAGCAGGACCCACAGAGATTTTCACCTCCTGGACAGCTTGGGGAGTCCCAGTCTGAGTCCAGAAAGACTGAGTGAACCTCAACTGAATAGGAATGCCAGGCCCACTGTGCTGCTGGATAAAGTTCTGGGTGAGAAGTAACCAACACATCTGTGAAGGCAGAGATATGTATAAGTATATATGTGTTGTATAGGCTTCTAGCTGGCCAGGTATTTATATGTAACTCCTAATTTCTACATGAGGAAAAATAGACATACAGAGATAATATGGTGTATAACTGCTGTTGATGAAGAAGCAACTAGAAGAAAGATCTTCTGACACCATGGAGAAGGATCCAAGAGTTGGAAGAGATCACAGAAGGACATTAGTCTCATATCTGCAGGAAAGATGTCAACTATACCTCTGATCAATGGTATTACTGCCCCAACTTGAAGACCTCCAGTGATAAGGAGGACTATTTCCTGAAGTAGCTTATTCTACTGTCAATAACATTCTTAGGTCATTTTTTAATCTTTAGTTTTAGAGGACATTGCTCTCTCTTGCTTCATTTCCAGCTGGGTCCTCCTCTCTTCTCCTATACTATTTTGCTTGGTGATCTTATTGGTTACTATGAATTCAATTATAATCTTAAATGGTTCCCTAATCAATATACCCAGTCTTAACATGTCTCCTGATATATTTCACATCAGAAACTGGATTACCATAATCATCTCAAACTCACCATGTACAAAAGAGAAAATGATGATTTGCTGGAATTTTGTTTTCTGTTTCCTGCTACTCTTCTAATCTTGATTACATTGATTTTGTTTGTGAAAAAAAAAAACCTTTAATTTAATGTAATTAAAATGATGTAATTTTTATATTTTGTATCTCTCTATTTGGGTATAACTTCTTACCTTATCCAAAATTCTGACAGGTAAAATATTCTACATTCCCCTAATTTGCTTATAATATCAGCCTTTATGTCTAAATCACATATTTCACCTCAATACACCGTGTGAGATGTTAGTCTATACCTAGTTTCTAACAAACTATTTTCAGTTTTCCTAGCAGTTTTTGTCAAATATTGATTTTCTTTCCCTAAATCTTGCATCTTTGGGTTTGTGAGACATTTAATTAACACAGTCATTTTCTACTATATACTGTGTACTTTATCAATATACTTAATCTACCACTTTTTTTTTCCCTGAGGCATTTGGGATTAAGTGACTTGCCCAAGGTCACACAGCTAGGAAGTGTTAAGTGTCTGACAACAGATTTGAACTCAGGTCCTCCTGACTTCAGGACTGGTGCTCTATACACTGTGCCACCTCACTGCCCTTACCACTCTTTTTTTTTTAAAGCAAATATCCAATTTTTTTGATGCTCACCACTTTGCAATATAGTTTCTGACATGGTATTGCTAAACTACCTTCCTTTGCTTTTGTAAAATTGGTTCTTTTAATGCTGTCAACTTTTTATTCTTCCAGATGAATTTTACTATTATTTTTTCTAGCTCTATAAAATAAGTCTTGTGTCATTTGATTAGCATGTTAATAAATAAGCTAATTAATACAAGTAGAATCATATTTTTTATTATATTGACTTGATTTAATCCCTAAGCAGTTTATTTCTGCCTTTATTTGTGTGAAAAATATTCTTTTATTATGTTCATATTGTTCCTGATAATATCTTGGCAGGTAGATTTCCAAGTACTTTATATTGTCTGCTTAACTTAAATGAAATTTCCTTGTCTAGTTCTTGGTTCTAAAGTTTGTTAATAATAAATAGAGATGTTGATGATTTATGTGTGTTTATTCTGAATCCTGCAATTTTGCTAAATTTGTTTCAATGAGTTTTTTATCTGATTGTACAGATTTCTCTAAAAATATCACCAAATTATCTGCAGAGAACAAGGGTTTTGTTTCCTTGTTGCCTATTTTAAGTCCTTATTTTTTTTTTCTTCTCTTATTGCTATACCTGGAATTTCTAGAACAATATTGAATAAAATGATGATAATGGGCATCCTTGCTTCATCCCTGATCTTAGCAGGTACTTTTTAACTTATCACCTTAAGGATAATTCTTGCTAAGTTTTAGATACTACTTATCATTTTAAGGAAATTGCCTATGTTTTCTAGTGTTTTTAATAGGAACCAGTAGTATATTTTGTCAAAAGCCTTTTCTGCATCTATGGAGATAATCATATGTTTTTTTTTTGCTTATATGGTTAATTATGTTGATTTGTCATTTTATACCAGTCCTACATTCCTGGTATAAATTCCAATTGGTCATTATGTAACCGTTTATTCTTACTACTAACAACCCTGTGAGGTAGATTTTTATCCCCAGTTTACAACTGAGGAAATTTTAGGGGAAGTCATGCAACTTGTTCAAAGTCACATAATTAATAAATATCTGAACCTGGATTTGAACTATTTTTCCTACTTCTAGATCTAGTGCATTACCTAAGTGTATGAATATTTTACATAATTCAACATTGCAATAGTAAACGCATTTTATATGTGAGGAATACAATTCTGGTTCTAAGAAAAATAAAAGGAATTTCAGAGAGTTCAAAGAAAGCAAAAGCCAAATTATTAAAAGCCAGGGAACTTAGGGGAAGAAGGCTAGACAATGATTAATGAGGAAAACTGGCCAGTGTGTCATAATAGTCATTTGGTGTACAGGAAAAAAAAATATTGAGCAGTGTAATATCCAAGCTACTCTCTGGAGGGCCTCAGGATCAGTTGGAGTTAGGATCAGTCAAAGTCCTTGGTCTTTAGGAGGAGAAAGTGAAGGAGACAGGCAAGCTGCCACACAGCTCATTAAAGATGAATCCTGGACTCTGGAGTCTGGAGCCTGAAGTCTTCCCTACTGAGGGAACTGAGGCAGAGAGACTCTGACCCTCTCCTTCAGCTTTCCAGTCCTTGCCTCAGTCCTGAGGAGAGCCATCACATCCCCATATCATCTAAGTATATGTTTATAGAACCATTATCTCACATTGAATAGATACTTAGCCTTAAGTACTCTGCTGTCTTAGATTCTAATACACTTTTTTCAGAGTTCTAGCCTTCTGCAATCCTTCCAGCCCCCTACAGAGCAGAAAGAAAGTTGACTAGGAAAGGATATCAGTGTGATGTCGAAATTTTAAAAATGAAGCCACTTGAGAGGATGCTAGAAAGATAGTTGTGTAGGTCAGAAAATTCCAAGCTCTCTAGATTTCCTGCACAAATAAGACAAAACTGCTCTTCACTGTGAACATAGACCAACTGAAAACAAATATGAGTTGGGGCAGAATAATGGGTCCTCCTGGGAGAACTGGAGAAGATATGAAGAAAAATACCAGGATGGAAGTTCAGGATCCTGTGAAGTGCGAACATCTTCAAGCTAGTAACACTGAAACAATGAGGTGAGCTCTGCAATTGGGAACTAGGCTCAGCCCTAGACAGAGAAGTTTTCACTTTTCAGACTGTGTGGGATGCTGGGTATCTGAATTGAGGAACACTGAAGGAACCTCTCCTGATAAGGAACAATAGGCCTAACTGTGCTGCTGAAAAGGGGGCCTGAGGAAGAAGAAACACACATAGCCAGTGACTGCAGAAGTAGTGTCCCAAAGAAGTTGCTGATGGTAGGCACTTAGAAGAGATTTCTCAATTTGAGGTTCCAGAAAACAGAAGGAGAACCTGAGGCCAGAGACATTTTCCCTATCCCTTTTCTCACACAGGATGAGAAGTGGCTACACTAGCAAGCTCTTATCATAATTTTTTTCTTCATAAGCAGGTGAAGAAGAAAGAAAGCAACCATATAAACTTACTATAGGGATAGGAAAGACTGGGTTTCATCTTCAGAGGAGAATATTGAAGTTAAAAAAAAAGTCTTTCCTACCTTCAAAAAAAACACCAAATGGTTACCTGCTCAAATAGAAGAACTTATAAAATACTTTAAAAATCAAATGAGAGATTGAGGATTTTTTTTACTCCAAGAAAAACAAGATTTTGAAAAGAAAGTCAACCAACCAGAAAACGAGATCCAGTCTTTATTTATTTATTTTTAAATAACATTTTATTCTTTCAAATACATGCAAAGATAATCCTCAACATCAAATTCGCAACTGTTCATACCCTTTGATCCAGCAGTGTTTTTACTGGGCTTATACTCCAAAGAGATACTAAAGAAGGGAAAGGGATCTGTATGTGGCAAAATGTTTGTGGCAGCCCTGTTTGTAATAGCTAGAAACTAGAAAATGAATGGATGCCCATCAATTGGAGAATGGGTGGGTAAATTGTAGTATATGAATGTTATGGAACACTATTGTTCTGTAAGAAATGACCAGCAGGATGAATACAGAGAGACTTGGAGAGACTTATATGAACCGATGCTAAGTGAAATGAGCAGAACCAGGAGATCATTATATACCTGAACAATAATACTGTATGAGGATGTATTCTGAAGGAAGTGGATTTCTTCGACAAAGAGATCTAACTCAGTTTCAATTGATCAGTGATGGAAAGAAATACATGTATACATATACATATACATACAAATATATAAACAACAAATCATAGACACAATTGATAAGTTCATCCAAGAGAATGACAGTAATGAGACAACATACCAAAATTTATGGAATGCAACCAAAGCAGTTCTTAAGGGAAATTTCATATCTCTAGATGCTTACTTGCATAAAATAAAGAAAGAGAAAATCAATGAATTGGGCATGCAACTAAAAAAGCTAGAAAAAAGAACAAATTAACACCCCAATTAGATACCAAATTTGAAATTTTGAAAATAAAAGGGGATAGTAATAAAATTGGAAGTAAAAAAAAAAAACTATTGAATTAATAAACAAAAGTAAGTTAGTTTTATGAAAAAACCAACAAAATAGATTGGGAGTTATGGGACCCTGTCAAGAGGGTGTATTTATGTAATTACATGTATATATTTGTATATATACACATATGTCTTTATGTACACACACATGCAACCACGCATGAATATATCTGTGTTTAAGTATGGCCTGTTTGGGAGAAATGAGGGGGAGAAAAGGGGAGAAAAGAATAAAATAAAAACATACAACAGAGAACAAAAGAAAACCTACAGGAAAGCAAAGACTAGATGGACAGTTCTGAACACAATAGAATACATTGTATTCTATTATTGTGTATGTTTTCTTGAAATGGAAATTTATTGCTACTTTTTTGAATCTTTTAGAGTCTGCTGTGCAAATGACAATTTTTTTCTTTTTTTTTTCCTATTTTGTATTTAACTCTTAAATAAATAAATATATTTTAAAAAAGAAATTTAAACAATGAAACTGTGGAGGAAAAAAAAATCAGACTGAGTAATAGAATAAGTATCTGGGTTGTACAATGAAGCATCTAAATATAGTACTGTGGGTAGTTTCTTTTCTGATTCAGATTATAATCATTCTCTGACTTCTTATCTGGCTTAAAATAAAATAGATACTGTGCTTGAAGAATTTGGTGATGATGGAAGTGGCCTTTCCAGATTTAACTGGAGTGATCCTTAGACTATAAACACATAACCTACCATGGAACCTGTGCTTGCATTCCACTAGTAGAGCCTTTAGATCCAGGAGACATCTCCATTCTGATAAAAAGACATCAGGAGAAATGTAATGGAAAGTATAACAAAAAGTCACAACACTTAGAGCATAACAAACTAGTCATAGATTCAGAAAGAGCTGGGTTTAAGTCTTTCTTCTTGCTATGTGACATTGGACAAATAATTTAATCTCGCTTCTCTCAGGCAATTTTCTAAGAGTATAAGTTGTAAGACAGTTGCCATCTATACAGGCATTCCTCATTTGTCATTTTTTAGAACAATGAAATTGAAGGTCTAGAAAATATACACTAACACACACATACTTATATTGAGTGAAATATCATATATATGCTTTGCAAACTTTAAAGCCCTGTTATCTATTCTTAGTTTTATTTCTGTCATATATAACTTACTATATCTATGTGTATATTTTGGATACATTCCTTTCCTATATAAAAAGCTTGTCTACATGTTTTTTTTTTCTCATTTAATAATATTGGACTTCAAATAAGGGAAACCTAACTTTGAATACTACTTGAGACACTTAACAAATTATACACACACACACACACACACACACACACACACACACACACACATTATTTGGCTGCGGTGGGGATGGTGAGCTGGATTTCAAAGGGTCCTTTCTACCATGGCTCCAAAGAGTGTTTTTGGAGATGGCATTTCCAATAGATCTAGTCACTGGTTTGGATTGAGACTGAGTCTTGGCTGGAATTTCTAAAGAATGAAACTGTGAGATAAACTGAACAGTTTCTATAAGGAGGGAACTTTTAACTGCTTTGCTTCTCACTTACAGTACAGTGGCATTGGGCTTCCTTTTACTATCTCAAAGGGACTAAGCTTAAATCCAAATGATTTAGATCTAGGGCTTAGTAGTACTAAAGGAAGGACTTTGGGCCAGGAGAATTTAGAGAATTTAGCAAAAAGAGGTTTTAAGTAATTCTTTAATTCTTCCAACTATTCCTGACTACTGGAGGTGATAGGCATGTGTAGGACAGTAGTTGATGAAATGAGATTCAGGGAACCAAAATGATGAGATTAGGGTTCCTGGTGGTCAGGGAGTTAAATGATGAGATTAGTGGTAGGTTTGGGGTTCAGGGAACCAAATGAAGAGGATTGGCTCCCCTAAATCCCCTTGGGATTTGGTTCAAGGTATTGGCAAGATCCTGACAGAGAGATAAAGAGATAAAGTCTCATTAGGGTAATAGGTGAGGGAGATAAAGAGAGAGTAACACTGAAAAAGAATGTTATTTCAGCAGGCAGAGGTTTCCTTGGCATGGTAAGTTAGATCCTCTGCAAGGAGTGAGTTTAAAATTGTCTCTTTTTATAACAGAAGCCTTAGCTACAAGCTGAGATTTTTGCTTTTGATGGGGGCTGAGTTTCAGCTTGAGCTGGAATTGAATAGAAAATCTTAGAATTGAATGGGTGTCTCTTCAATTCAGTAGATTTGGAATTCTCCAACTCAGGACTCAACCAGCCCCACCTGCATAATAAAATGAAGCGCTTTGTCCTGAGACCAGAGGCCAGAATTCAGGGGGACTTTCTCCTTGAAGGAGTTTTGGAGAGTTTCAGGGCTCCCTTGTCATAGTGACCACTACAACAATCAAAAGTCTGAGTAAGAGTAAGTTCCCTAACACAAGCTCCCCTACCCAACCTTCTAGTTCCCTTTCCCCGTTGGCTGATGTTTCTAAGGTACAGTTTCTTTTTCTTTTTTTTCACTTTTTTATTAAAGATATTTATTTATTTTCAAAGCATATGCATGGATAATCTTTCAACATTAACCCTTGAAAAAAACTTGTGTTCCAAATCTTCCAACCCTTTCCCCCACCCCCTACCCAGTTAGGAAATAATCTGATATATGTTAAACATATTAAAATATATGTTAAATCTAACATATGTAAACATATTTATACAATTCTCTTGCTGCACAAGAGAAATCAGATCAAAAAAAGAAAGTAAATGAGCAAGAAAACATAATGCAAAGAACAACAACAAAAAAAGTGAGAATGTTAATATTGATATTGTCCTGTACAATATCCATTCAGTTTCCAGTTTCTTGCCATTATGAAAAGGGCTGCCCAAACATTTTTGCACATGTGGATCCTTTCCCTCCTTTAAGATCTCGTTGGGATATAAGTCCAGTAGTAACACTGCTGGATCAAAGAATATGTACAGTTTGATAACTTTTTGAGCATAGTTTCAAATTGCTCTCCAGAATGGTTGGATTCATTCACAATTCCACCAACAATGTATCAGTGTCCCAGTTTTCCCCCACACCCTCCAACATTCATCATTATCTTTTCCCGTCATCGTAGCCAATCTGAGAGGTGTGGAGTGATATAAGGTGCTGTTTCTAAAAATGAGGTAAAAAAAAAAAACTGAGTCTGTCAAATGCTTAATAGAGTAGGGTGTTTCCTACTCAATCTAGTCCCTGACTCCAAGTTTCCATTCTAGAAGGGGAAGTTAACAATGAAAGCAAGACGCAAAGACCAAAAGGTTCTTTTCAAATCTCAGGCCATCCCCCTTGATTATAAAACTCAGTTCCTGCTTCTAAGGCACTTACATCCTTACTTTCTTTTGGGTTAGATTATGTCTACCCCTGACCACCCTATGGGTTTCAAGTTAATTCAAATTTCATTGCTCTAATTTAATTTTTATACCCTGGAAACCAAATTCATTTCTCACAGGTTTTGAGTTATTGTCCAGGATGAAAGCAGCTTAGCTAATGAAGTGCTGGTGAAATGGGTGCTTATATCATTACATATTTCTTTAGGAACAACCCATAATTGAGTGATTTTTTTTTCCAAGAGAATTTTTGCTACTCTAGAGTCTGTGGCAGTATGCTACTGGGACACTTCCATTTACTGGGAGAATATATAGACAACGAAAGCATATTTGTAATCATGGGCAGGTGGCAATTGAAAAATTGACCTTCCAAGTTTCAAAGGGTACATCTGAGAGAGGAAATTGCCTATGGCCAGGCTTCAGTATCTTGGATGCATTGTGCTTGAAGCAGGTGGGACATACATGATAGGTAGTAATAATAGCCTTGTGAAAACTCCTTCACCAATATTTTTCAGGCAAGTTCTACTAGTCTGTCAGGTCCCCAGTAGCTGAATGAATAAAGGAGTTTTCTCACAGAGAGGAATATTCTTAGGGAGTACTGTTTGGACCTATTCATGGTCTTATCAAGTTTATACCTTTTTTTCAGAGCTCTTCCAGGCTATGTGATAAACTTTCTTTTCTGGGCTATAGTTATTTGTTCCTTTGGTAGGTTACTTTGGTGGGTCATCAGGTTGAGATGATATGCTAATAAGGCTAGGGAAGCCACACCCTCAGGAATTTGGGGAGTTAAAGTTGTGCTTTTTACTGCTTGCTCTGCTAAGTAAATTGGGCTTAAATGCTATTTTTTGGCTGTGCCCTGGAAGTTTAATTACTGTTGTGGCCTGGGGAAATAGTAAACATTCTAATAGACAGGAAACTTCTTTCTGATATTTAATGGGCTGTCCTCAGGATGTGATGAAGCCCTAATGATCTTTAGCATTCCAAAGTCAAATGCCATCCCAAATGCATACCTGCTATCAGTATAGATATTAATCCTTTTTTTCTTTTCCTAAATCACAAGCTTTACTGCCTCAAGTTTGGCTTGTTTTGTCAAATGGGCATCAGATACAGAAGCACACTTCTGTAGTTGTAGTGATGCTATTGTTGAGGGATAAGAAGAGATCCAAAAGGGGGGACCAGACTCCCTATACAGGGCCACTAAATGTAGAGGTTCAAAAGGTTGGGGTTGCAGACTGACGTCATAACATGTCTCAAAAGAATTTGCAGTCTCCAGGCAGCTAAGTGGCGCAGTGGATAAAGCACAGCCCTGAAGTCGGACCTAAGTTCAAATCTGGTCTCATGCACTTAATACTTCCTAGTTTAAGACTTCCTAGCAAGTCATTTAAACACAATTGCCTTAGGGGAAAAAAAATTTGTAGGCTTGAACCCATCTCCAAATCAAGGGGTAAAGTTTATTATAATTATAACATCAATTGAAGTGGGCAAAATTCCACAAGTATTTACCAAAGAACCAAGAGAAAAAAAGATAAATTTATAGGACAAAGAGAGCCAGGGCTTTATGTTACTTATTTGCTAATTTTATGACTTACAGGTAGGTCTGGTGGTGTTCTATTCACTATTGCTTAGAAATTTGATTATCGTTGACCAACAGATTATCTATCTGACTGTAATGTTTATAAGACTATTCCAAGGCTAGAAATCTTTAGAATCATTGACAGGCAGATTGTTAGAGGAAAAGCACTCTAACGTCAGGGGACCTCATCATTGCTGTGTTTTCCTTTAAAGCTGTATCTCATCATTTCCCCTCTCAGGCAGTTTGAACCTCAAATTCATTTGGACCAAAAGGACAGAGAGCTCATCTTCTGGAGCTGCTTCAGGTTGATAAGGGGCACAGAGCTGGGCCTACCCAATATAGTCCAGACTGAGAAGGGGAGACATGTGACTAGTAGATGGCATCAGCAGCATCAGGTGCTGAATGTCAGAATTAGATATCAGGTGACATTCAGGTTAACCAAGTAGTTGGAATTTCGTGGTTTACAATCTGGAAGAAAAAACTCTCACAAGTGGCTTAAAAATGCAGGGGACAAAAAAAAGAAAGAAAGAAAGAAAAGAAAAAATTTTAAAAATGTAGGGGCCAAATATGAACCAAAAAAAAAAAAAGAAGAATAAACAAAAGTGGAGTTAGTATGGAGATTACTAGGATCATTTATCAGGAGAAAAGAGGAGGCTATCATGGATGTCTCACATCCAAACAGCTTTTCCTAGGATAAATACCAAAGAACATTTTCCCCAAATCCCTGTTTTTTGTTTCGTCAAAGGAATAGGGGCAATGGATGGAACAGCAGTGTTATATACAGTGAAAGGAGTGCTGAGGTGGCCTAGGGTGCAAGCACCATAATGTTTAAAAAGCATTAAGCATTGGGTAGAGAGGATAACATGCAGAGTAAAGAAAATAATTAATCTTAAGTGGGCTTGATCTTCCTTAGCAAAACCTCTGAGCCTTATTCAGTCTTATAAGGGAAGGCTTTTTACTCAATTAGTTAAGGTGTCAACAAAAACCAAAAGCAGTTTGAAGCCCTCCCACCCCCACCCCCCTCCCCCCCCCCCCCCCCCCGGCCAGGAAGCATATGTGTAAAATTTATCATCCAGTCCTCTCCTAAATATGTATCCCTCCTCTGAATGGGGGGAAATTTAAAAGCCCTTTCAGGATTTATTTGGGCACAAACTGGGCAGGCCTGACAGCCCTGTTTGATTGTTTCTTCCAACTTGTGACCAATGAAAATAGATTTCACAAGAGATTGGAAAGCACTTTTTCCCCAAGTGAGTAGCTTGATGCAGGCCAAAAGGAAATTTCCATTGGCTGGCCTCTGAGATTAGAAGTTAGCCTAAAGGTGTTTGAAACTACCCAGGAGGAGAAAGAGTGTGTCCCCTTTCTTTAGCAAGGGCTGGTTCCTGGAAGCTATAGGAGAGAGTGTAGGAATTGGGGAATTAAAGGTGCCATGGTGAGGAGCAAGCAGGCAGTAGCACAGGCAGCTGAATCTGCGATTCCCTTGACCTGAAGTCAATCCCTCTTCTATTAAACTTTACAAAACATAACAGAAACCTCATGGACAGCTTGTATTAATTGTAGAATTTCCTCTTTATACTTAATAGAGGAATTCATTCATTTGTTCGTTCATTTATTTATTTATTTATTTTGCTATCAAAAATTCCCTTTCTTTACATTTAGCCCCATGAACATGCAAAACAGGGTAGGCATATTTGGAGTCAGTATAGATATTCACTCTCATTCCTTTCCCCATTTCTAAAACTCTAAGAGGGCAAAAATGCTCTTAATCTAGTGGAGGATTAAAACCTCCACTGCTTGGCCTAGGGTGAGCTTGGAGGTTTCTTCAATTAGAAGGGCTGTAGAAGCTAAGTCTAAGGCAGGAGGGCCACTCCAAAGACACCAAGTTTCTTTGAGAAATAAACAAGAGGCCTGGGATCAGGTCCCAAGGACAGAGTCAAGATCCCTAGGACCTGGCCCTGCCATTTATCACTATACAGAGTAAAAGGCTTTAGGTAGAGCTAAGACTATTTGCTCTGATTATAGAAATTTGCCATAAGAGGAAAAAAGCAGGAACATGATTTTAGTAGCATCAAAATAGACCTTTCAGGTTTTAGTCTGAGAGCACACACATGACAAGATAAAGCATCTCTAGTGCTGTTTGATAACCAATCATGCAGTTACAATTCCACCTCACACCCAGACTCAGGAATAATTAGATAGGAAACAAGGAAACAAAACTGGGAAACTGAGTCAGAAGGATCCAACCTTGAGCAGAGGCTAAGGTCGTCCTCCCAGCTCTTGCACAGATAAGGCGTCCACTATTGATAGCTTGGGAAGGCATCCCTCTGACGAACTTAGGGCATTTCTCTCAAATAGTGGGTTAATGACTTAGTGATCAGGCAATGATCACTCAAATTCAAAACTCAAAAGAATATCAGTTATTTTTTTCTTAAATAGCAAATTCTACTAATTGAAGCTCAGGGCTAGATAACATTATTTTAAAAAGTTTACTAGGACTTATACACATAGGATATTTTTTTAAACGTATTTTCTTTGTTTTTCTTTTTCTTGAATTTAAACTCAACCTGGTACAACGATCAATCATTAAACAAGCTTATAGATTCTTAATAAAACATTCCTTGTTTAGGAGCTATACATCCTAAACAGGTTCATTTCTCAGGGCTGATGACCTTGCTTATAACCCTGATGATTTCAAAAAAACCTGATAAACTTACAAATTAAAGGGAGTTCACAGAGACCTCAGAGAAGGAACTGGGCTTGCTATTGCCCACCCAATTATTTTTAGTGTTTTCGTAGTCTGTGCTCCTTCCACTCTGCAAAAGAGAAAAAAGATGCTGCACAATCTCATACTTGAAAGTGAAATGATAAGACTCACTGTTCCTCTTGTTCCACACATATTAATTACCAATTTTAGGTTTAATATGATGGCAATAACTCCAAATAACTTAGTTTAAAATTTTAGAAATGTCCTAATAACCAAATCATTTTAACTGTAATTTCCTCTTAATTGTCTAGCAAAAGTAAAAATATCTAATTCCTTAGATCACATTTACAAAGCATTATAAAATAGGATTGGCAAGGCTGAATAAACTTTTCACCTCCTTTTAGTTGTTCAATTTACTCTGTACCCAGGATGTTACAACTTTGTAAGTTCTCTGGAAGGATTTCTTTTCCCTTAAATAAGTTTTCTTTTTGTTTTAGGGAGAAAACAAGACAATTTTTAAAATTGAGATAGAAAAGGTTTGAAAATTGACTTAACTTTAGTTCATGAAATTCCCTAAATTCCAATTAAGTGTTCCAGATAAACTGAATTGCCATTTGGTTATTTTCCAATTCACACAAACCATTTTTATTTTGTGAGCCAGGAAAGGGTTCAGATACAGATTTTACTGACAGATCCCTCAAAAATCTAACTGTATGTAACTCAAAAGCAGGCTGTTTCTTGCTAGTTTTTAAAGTAGTAGTGACCTGCTTTTCTGTTTTCCTAAAGTTTCCAAAGTCTTAAATCTTCTGTTAAACACTATTAGTGCTAATAGATTACAATTTACATATCCTTTTAGTGGGCTTTGATTAAAACTCTTTTAAAACTGTTTTTACTATCATATCTCAAATAACAAATTTCATTGAACTATTTTCTTTCTCTCCCTTTCACTCTTTCCTCCATGTACCTTGTTGCAGTCAGAGAAGGAAAGAAGGGAGAAGAAAGAAGAAAGAGAAAGAGACTTTCTTTCCTTTGTGTACCATCTTCCTAGTTCTGGGGAGACTTTAATTTAATTGAATTTGATTCCAAATTCCTTTATACACAAACACAAAAATCATTTATCTCAACACTGATATTGTATGTTGGTCACATCTAAAAACCCATGTAAAATTAACATATATGCAGTAATTATATCCAATAAAGCAGTTAACATTCATGTAATATTTGTTTTATGCTAAGCATTTTTGCAATCATGTGATCTTCACAAATACCATTATTTCTCTTTCAAATCAGAAAACTAGGAAGAGATAAAACAATTTGCCATAAGTTACATAGTTAATACATATCTACAGCTGAAACAGAGAATGGTACTCTTACCAAATGCAGAGACTGACTGGGTTTTGTCACCTTACACTTCCATTCTGGGTACTACCAGGGACACCCAGATTCTTTCCAGGCAGTTGCTGGAACTATCCCGTTGAAGCTGGAGTGACTGGTGCCAGGATCTCCCTTTGATGGTAATTTCAGGTGCCCATGCTCAGGGAATGCTGACCATAGGCTCTGATCCCACTCTACTCTTACTCCCCCAAATTGGGTTGGGGAGGTATTTGGGCAAGGTTATATGAGTCCCAACGACTATTGATGCCTCCCCATTTCTACAGGTGAGGCAGAATTTGAATTTCTCTATAATTCTTTAGCATTCTCTTTTATAATTCTGATCTGAGATGAGAGGTGTTAAGAGATATGGGCTATATTGATCTTGTTAGCAATTCCCACCACTAAGATACACTCAGCATTCTGGGGAATGGAACTTGCTAAGTGATCAGGGTTATGAAGAGGGTCCATTAATACTTTCTGGGGTACTTTCCCAATGGAGCAGAAGGGGACTCCAGACAAGATAGGAGTCAAGGAAGGGTTAGCAACAATTTGCTATTTACCTAGTTTGTTTGTTTGTTTTTTGTTTTTCTTTTCTTTCAGAATGGAGTAAATTCCTGAAATTATCCTCAGTATTTCAGGAATTGTTCTTGTAATCTTAAAATGACATTGTCAAACTTCTTAATTATTGCTTTCAAAACCTTGAGAATCTACTACAACATTATTTTAGAGTTCTATAATTTTAATTAGCTAACTTAGTTTCTGAAGTCTCAGTTTGGCCAGAACTGGGATCCACAGGAAAAAGATGGGAGTCAAGGATGTTAAGAAATCTTTCCCAGAATTCTAATTACAGCATAGAAATTTTTTTTTCTTTCTGGCTGCATTTTAAATCTTTCCAGGTGAGAAAATCTAGCTTACAGAACAAACATGACAGACATTCTGCACAGAGATGTAGACATGGACAAAAATGACATGGTAGAGGACTGTCCTATTTTTGCCAAAAGCCATAAAATTTCTTTGCCAAAAGCCATCCTATAGCATTTCATCTCCTGTGGTATACTAGAGAAAGTGGAAAAGTGACAAGTGGCAAGGTTCCCTAGGAACTTTGCTGAAAATTGCAGGAATTTCAAATCTGGGTATCCCTAGTCAAGGAAAATTTGCTGAGCACGGAGCTTAAGACAACCCAGCAAACCTTCTCCCAGATGCTTGCAGTATCCCAGTTATAGGATTGAAGGAAAAATGGGGGGCTTACCTTGACATGGGCAGGATAAAAACAGGGGAGGAAGATTCTGTCTGTACAGGGTCATCAAATGCTGAGGTTCAAAAGAAGACCCCAAGATGTTGGACATCACAAACCAATGTCATGATGTGTCTCAAAAGAATTTGAACCCACCTCCAAGTCAAGGGGCGAAGTTTATTACAACTGTAACTCTAATTAAAGTGGACTAAGTTCCAAAAGGATTTAGCAAAGGACCAGGAGAAAGAAGATAAGTTTATAGAACAAAGTTATAGACCAGAGCTTCACGTTACTTATTTGCTGATTTTATGGCTTACAGATAGATCTGAGAGGTGGTCTATTTATTATGTCTCAGGAACTTAGTTAACATTGATCTGTAAACGATTTTCTATCTCACAATCAGTAATGTTTGTAGGACTATTCTAAGTCCAGAAACATTGACAGACAGATTGTTAGAACAAAAGTATTCCAAGGTCAGGGGACCTCATCACTGTTATGTTTCCCCTAAAGCTGTACTCCATCACTATAACTGACAATCAAGTCTTCTTTATCATCTCTAAGACAAATCCAGGAATATATCAAAGTTTACTTCCTCTAACAAGATTTTCTTCATGTCTTCCCAGGGAAAAAGCAAGACATTCAGATCAATTACATAATTATGGTCTAAAGTCTCATTCTCATTTTCCATCTCAAGTACATAATTGGCAGGATTGAGTGTGTTACACATTTGATAGTTAGATTAGGCTTGCTTTCCTACTAGAAGATAAATACTTAGTATGGTGTGAATTCTGGGGTGTTTCAATGGCCTGGAGCATGTATCATTAAAGGAAAAATGAAGACAAGTGTCCTTAGTGTCAAAGATGAGAACAGGTATGGCTACTACTGCCTGAAGATAGTATTATCCAAAGTTTTACTATAGTATTCCATGGGACAAAAGTTTTCACTATGTTTTATGTTAGTATACCATCTGCATTCTCTTATTTCTCAGAGATGAATAAATCAAATGGGAAACAATAGTTGGATAGGCCTAAAGTTGATGTATTAGAACTAAATTCAAAGGATTAAAGGAATTTTGTGCTTCAGGGGAGAGACCTAAAGGCTCAGGTATAAAATCCCTTTAAGACATCATAAAAGGGGTGATTAATACCCGAAAAGTCAAGAATCCAGAGGTGGCAATAGCCTACCAGACAAAAGAAGGCACAGGTGTATGATGTAGGGTAAGGAGAACTGAATGATAATTTTAAGGTGGGAGAAATCTACACAAAGGCCAAAGGTAAAGAGGAGAAGTCCTAGGAACTTTACAGAGGGCAGAGCAAAATGGAGTTTGTCCCAATATCTTATGGTGTCTTGTTGGTGAACCATTATAAAGATATACAGAATCTCAAATAAAAAAATGTTTTGGGAGGGGAACAAAGGAGGAGATTATGAAAATGTTAAAGGACAGAGTCCTTAAAACCTAATGAGAATAAATCTTGTTTTTAATATCTGTGAGAAATAAGATGGTGACTCAGTGAAGGACAGTCCAGGTAGATTGGAATTCCTCCCAGGTAAAAACAAAAATGAAAGGACAGCACTAGAGAAGCCAAATACCAGGAAGAAAGTGGCCCTGAGTCATACAAGGTTGAACAGAGTTGGGGTTTGGGATGATAGGTACTTGGACTATTCCAATAGCATTAACCGTTCAAAAATCATGCACAAGTTGCCAGCCCTGTTTACCAGACTTACAGACTAGAAAAATGGCTGTGTTCAAAGGAGAAATACAGGGAATAATGAAGCCCTTAGAGAGATAGGTCAAACCCTTTTAATGGCCTCAGTGCTTAGTGGGTATTGATGCTAAGCATTTAGATGAGTCCTAATTCATGGGTCACTGATAGCTGACCTGATAGCTGTTGCATTTGAGGCTCACTAGGTGGGAAGAAGTCAGTTAAAATCAAAAGAATTAAAAAGAAAAGACCCAAGGCAATGGGGAGACTCTCAGTGGTAGAGGGTATTGGGGATAAAAGGCACGAGGAAGGAACAACTGTTAGGTCAAATGAAATCCTAGCCAGTTTTTTGATACCAATTCTTTAGTGTCCCCTTTCCTGACCAAGGGAATTGTGAGTTAATAGAGCTCCAGATTCCTCAGTCTATATGAATACAAGGTGAGATGGATCTGCTCCACAAAGGCTAGGGGATGCTCCCCGGGTTGGGATAATTTATGGAGCAGACTGCATCCTAGGAAGTGACAAGGGTCCTCAGGGACCAGGAGAAAAGGATGAAAGGCATTGATTCCTAACATTAAAATGGGGAGTGGTTCTGAGATATGGACTGCAATGGTCTTATTAGGAATCCCCAGGTTTGAGATCTCTGGGGGAAGGAAGTACCAAAGGCAAAGAGGTTTAAAATGAAAAATGTGACACCAGTTTCAATTAGGGCAGACACCTCTTACCCAGAATGATAAAGAGACATCTCCATCAGGAATCATGGGATAATGGGCATAGCCTGTCAGCCTTCCCCAGACCCAAGTCTGAATGCTCTGGATTGGAGGGAAATGCCCACAATGCTTTTGGGGATACATTTTTCTTTTATTCTCTTTAGCAACTTACATTCTAGCCTTCCGTTTACATTCTTTTCTCCAATGTCTGGTTTGTTTGGGGATTTTTGCAAGAAAAAACAAATTCCTGACTTGATTGATTTTGATGGTAGGAAGTAGGGGCAAGAAGGCAGTAAAGGAATTGCCTGCTGCAGCTGCAGAGGGATTGCAAGAAAAAAAAAATTGTGCATACAGTGTCTCTATTATTTGTATCCCAAAGAGATCATAAAAGAGGAGAAAGTATCCACATGTACAAAAATGTTTGTAGCAGCCCTTTTTGTGGAGTCAAGAACTGAAAATTCAGTGGATGCCCATCAATGGGGGAATGGCTGAATAAGTTTGGCATATAAATGAATGGTTTAAGGATATAAAAATAATATGGAATATTATTGTTCTATAAGAAATGATCAGCAGGATGATTTCAGAGAGGCCTGAAGAGTGAAGTAAGTAGAATCAGAAGAACATTATACAAGGCAACAACAAGATTATATAACAATCAATTCTGACAGATGTGGCTCTTTCCAACAGCAAGCGATTCAGGCCAGTTCCCCAGTTCCAATGATCTTGTAATGAAGAGAGCCATATTCACCCAGAGAGAGGACTATGGGGAGTGAATATGGATTACAACAAAATATTTTCAATTTTTTATTGTTTGATTTAATTTTGTTTTCTTCTCATTTTTCCTTTTTGATCTGATTTATTTTGTGCAATATAATTGTAGAAATATGTATAGAAGAACTGCACATGTTTAACATATTGGATCACTTGCTGTCTAAGGGAGGGTGTGGAAGGAAGCAAGGGAAAAACTGGAACACAAGGTTTTGCAGAGATGAATATTGAAAGATATATATGCATGTTTTGAAAATAAAAAAGCTTTAATAAAAAAAAAAGAAATGATGAGCAGGCTGTTTTCAGAAAAGCCTGGAAACTTACATGAACTACTGCTAAGTGAAGTGAGCAAAACAAAGTGAACATTGTACACAGCAACAACAAGATTATGTGATGATCAACTGTGATGGACTTGGCTATTTTCAACAGTGAGATGATTCAAGTCAATTCCAATAGAATTTTGATGATAAATGCCATCTACATCCAGAGAGAGAACTATGAGGATTAATGTGAATCAAAGCATAGTATTTTCATCTTTTTGTTGTTATTTGTTTGTTTGCTTGGTTTTTTTTCTCTCTCTCATGTTTTTTCCTTTCTGATCTGATTTTTCTTGTGTAGCATGACTAATATGGAAATGTGTTTAGAAGAACTGCATACATTTAATCTATATCAGTTCAGTTATCTTGAGGGAAGAAGAGGAAGAAAAATTTGGAACACAAAGTTTTGAAAAAGGTGAATGTTGGAAAACTATCTTTGCATTATTATTATATATTACGTAAAATAAAACACTATTTTAAAAAAATAATCCATAGTTCTCCTCATTGCCAGGGCTTGAAACCATAAATTGTGATCAAGTTACTATTTTCTTTTTTTCTTTTCCTGGAAGAATTTTGGTTTTTACTTTCAAAGGGAGCATAGAAATTGGGGAGTTGATGGATTTGTTTGGTAAAGGTGGGTATATTTAGGTAGTGGGATAGTTCATGTTAAATTAAGTTAAGGAGTTAGTTTTCAAATGATTTAATCCTTTCATTAATTCTAATTCAAACCTATCTTCTCTTTCATTTGCCTCTAAATACTATTTATTATAGTTGTCCCATTCAAGAGGTTCTTTTCTTATTCTTCGGTTTCTGCCTTAAATGCAAACAAATCCAATATAGGTTAAACATGTTCAATTCTTCTAAAGATATTTTCACATTTACTATGCTGAATAATAAAAATCAAATCAAAAGAGGGAAAAATGAGAAAGGAAAAAAAAAGCTAGAAAGCAAACGACTGCAACAACAAAAAGTGAAAATACTATGTTATGGTCCTCATTCAGTTCCCGTACTTCTGTCTGGATATGGATGGCTGTATACATCACAAGACTATTGGAACTGCAAAACCATAGTTCTTTTTTTAAAATAGCTTTTTACTTTCAAAATACATGCAAAGATATTTTTTAACATTCACCCTTGAAAAACCCTGTGTTTCAAACTTTTCTTCCTTTCTTTCCCCCTTCCTCCTCTTCTAGATAACAAATAATCCAATATGTGTTAAACATGTACAATTCTTCAATTCATATTTCCACATTTATCATGCTACACAAGAAAAATTACATCAAAAAGGTAAAAAAAAATGAGAAAGAAAAAAAAACAAGCTAACAAAAGCAAAAAGGTGAAAATACTATATTGTGATCCACATTCAATCCCCATAATTCTTTTTTTTATCAACTTTTAATTTTATTTCAATTGTATTTCACCATGTTTTTTTTAAAAATTAATTAATTAATTTATTTATTTTTAATTTAATGATTACTTTATAATGACAACATTATTCCTTGCACTCGTTTCTTTTCTGATTTTTCCCCCTCCCTCCCTCCACCCCCTCCCCTAGATGGCAAGCAGTCCTTTATATGTTGGATATGTTGCAGTATATCCTAGATACAATATATGTTTGCAGAACCAAACAGTTCTCTTGTTGCATAAGGAGAATTGGATTCAGAAGGTATAAATAACCCGGGAAGAAAAACTAAAATGCAGATAGTTCACATTTGTTTCCCAGTGTTCGTTCTTTGGGTGTAGCTGCTTATGTCCGTCATTTATCAATTGAAACTTAGTTAGGTCTCTTTGTCAAAGAAATCCACTTCTATCAAAATATGTCCTCATACAATATCATTGTCGAAGTGTATAATGATCTCCTGGTTCTGCTCATTTCACTTAGCATCAGTTCATGTAAGTCTCGCCAGTCCTCTCTGTATTCATCCTGCTGGTCATTTCTTACAGAACAATAATATTCCATAACATTCATATACCACAATTTACTCAGCCATTCTCCAATTGATGGGCATCCATTCATTTTCCAGTTTCTAGCCACTACAAATAGGGCTGCTACAAACATTTTGGCACATACAGGTCCCTTTCCCTTCTTTAGTATTTCTTTGAATCCCCATAATTCTTGCTCTAGATACCAATGGCTCTCTCCATCAAAAGTCTGTTGGAATTGGCCTGAATCACCTCATTGTTGAAAAGAGCCATGTCCGTCAGAGTTGATCATCATATAATCTTATTGCTGTTGTGTACAATGTTCTCTTAGTTCTACTCTTGGTTCACTTTGCATCAATTCATGTAAATCTCTCCAGGCCTTTATGAAATCATCCTGCTGATAATTTCTTATAGAACAATAATATTCCATATATATACATACCATAATTTACTCAGCCATTTTTTATACATTTGAAAGGTACATGTTCATTCTGGGGTCCAGCTATTGATGAACTCTCCCATTTTCTCTTACCACATTTCCCCATTTAAAAAGGTTATAACACCATTAATGATGCCACTTAACTAACAAGTACACACAATACACAAATATAAGTAATCTATAATGTGCTAGCAATCCACTTGAATTACAAAAATAAGCATTCCCAACACAACTCTAACTAAGCAGGCAATTAAAATGCTAATTTCAACCAGTTCCAAACACACACAAAACCAGAGGCATAAGTAATTCTTAATGCAAATAAAATTTGATGCATGCAGCAATAGAAATTAAAATTAAAATAAAAAACAAGGACACATTTTTTTTTGACAATTATGTGTGTGTAGAAAAAAAAATAGAAAAAAAACAGGCTTTCTAGAGTCATCTGCAGCAAAAAATGGAGCTCTGGAGCATTCCTCACAATGAAAGACAGGCTTGATCAAAGGCTAGATTGGGCAGTGGAGCTGGGAGTCTAGAAAAAAGCTCCAATTCCACCTAGTCACTTCTCTCAGGCACAGGAGATCTCAAAGATTCATTTCTATGTCCAACCCTTAAAACCACTACCACCAATTAATGTTAATAGAATTTTAAATGTAATTTGGACAGCATTAGTCCTTAACCTGGAAATAGCAGATGATAATAGAATAAGCTAGAGATGGGGGTGTCAGGAATCAATTTAGCAATTTAACTAATTTCAGAGTGAAAAAGCAATTTGCAGATCTTTGAAGTTCTGAGAAGGAAAACTCCTCATGCTGGAATGAAGGGACAGTTTATATACATAAATCACAAGTGGGAAAAGGGAAGATGAATTACAATGTAATAATTTCCAAGGCCAGAATGGTTTCCCATGATAAACCCATGAATGCAAGATAATACAGGTGTTCTTGAATCCCATGAGAGCAGTCCTCTGGTTTATTGTTTCAAGTCTTAGGGGTGTTACTTGGTATGGTACAGAACCAGAGTTATGTGATGGGAAGAGATTCTTTAATCTTTGATTCACTTCACCTAAAGTGCATAAGCACAGGAATGTAGTGATTGTGAGAGTGTTGTCAAGAATTGATTAGTCACTTCAAGCTACATTGTGAATCTCCGGCTCCCAAGCAAAAATCTCTTGGTAAAATGGGAGTTCTAAAAAAATTTAAGTTATTGATATATTTATTACACATATATTGATTAATATGAAATGATAAATCTCTGTATACTAGTCATCTCTGGACTTTTGAAATAGCCTTTTAATGGTCTCTGACTAAAATTTCTTCCCTCTCTAAGCTATCTTCTTTTTTAATTAAGTTACATATATATATATATATATATATATATATATATTCATTTTGTAAATATTTCCATATTTAGCATTTTGTGAAAGAAAATCAGAAAAAAGAGAAAAGCCACAAAAATAAAAAGCAAACAAAAAATGTTGAAAATAGTGTGCTTTGATGTTCATTCAGTTTCCACAATTCTTTTTGGAAACAGATGGCATTTTCCATCCAAAGTTTATTGGAATTGTTTTGGATCACTGAATTGCTGAGAAGAGCTAAGTCTATCATTGTAGATCATCATACAATCTTGCTATTCCTGTGCACAATGTTTTCCTGGTTCAGCTTGCTTCAATCAGTATCAGTTCATGTAAGTCTTTCCAGACTTTTCTGAAATTAGCTTGTTCACTATTTCTTATATAACAATAATATTCCATTACATATACACTATAACTTATTTAGCCATTGCCCAATTGATGGGCATTCACTCATTTTCCAATTCTTTACCATCACAAAAATTGTTGCTACAAACATTTTTGCATCTGTGTGTCCTTGTTCTTCTTTTCTGATCTCTTTGGGATATAGAAATTGTAGTGATACTTCAGGATCAAGCATATATACAATTTTATGTCTTTTGAGCATAGCTGAAAATTGCTCCAGATCCCTGAGGTCAGGAGGACCTGAGTTCAAATCTGGCTTCAGACACTTAACACTGCTAGCTGTGTGACCCTGGGAAAGTCATTTAAGTAACCAATTAACCCCAATTGCCTCAATTTAAAAAATTGCTTGGTTGGAGCACAACTTTACCAACAATGTATTAGTTTCTCAATTTTCTCATATTCCCTTCAACATTTATCATTGATTCTTTTCTAGTCATTTTGGTCAATCTGATAGATGTGAGAGTGTTTTAATTTGCATTTATTTAATCAATACTGATTTAGAAAATTTTTTCATAGGATTATAAATGGCTTTAATTTCTTCCTCTGAAAATTGTCTTTTCATATCCACCCCAATATGGGGTTTCCTAACTGAAAATTATGTTTGTTATCAGTAAATACCTGATTTGTATAACTATTTTATATACCAATATATTGAGGATTATGTAAAAATTCCTTGGACAAAAAAAGGTATTGCAAATGGAAAAAGGTTTAAGAAGCTCAGTTCTACTCAACTTCTGATGTGATTTTCCTAAAGCACAAGTTTGACCATTTCACTCTCTTAACAAATAAATTCCAGTGAGGCCCTTTTTCCTCCAGGGTCAAACATAAACTCTTGTGTTGGGGTGTAAAATCCTTCACAGCTTGGTGCCAACCTTCACTTCCCTCGGCTCACCTCAGTTGAGTCAAATTGATGGATTGTTGATTCTAGCAATTCAGAGGAGATTGTTACTAAATTGGAGAAGACTATTTCACTTAAATGATAAATTCAGAAGCCAGATTGCAAAGAATTGTAAAGTGAGTGGGAGGAAAGGAAGTATATACAGCAAATATCAACAGCTTTTTAATCCCCCGCAGTAATTTGCCTGAAAAAGGAAAGAGTGATATAGAATTATAGCTTGAAGAGGATCTTGGGGGTAATTTTAAGACTTGATATATGGAGGAATGGGACAGGGAATCAATCAGAGAAGCATAAGAAAGATGGACTTCCTATGATGAGAGTCCAATTAACATTAGATAACATAAATATTAAAATTCCCAGTCAGGATGGTTTCTTATCCTCATGCTCTCTAAGTTTTTGCATGTATATGCAATTAATCTGGGGCTGAAGTTTGGAGACGAGTGTGGAATTGAAGACTAGGAAGAAAGAAAAGCAAAAACCTGAGCATGGGTGGCAGACTTGGAAATTATAAACTGGAACATTATGATGCCAGCAATGAATTTTGGGAGGTAGGGGAGATTAAGAAGAGATAGAATGAGAAGTCATGGTCAGAGAGTGGAATGTCAGAGATTTTAATTATGGACGTGGAATACTTTTGGGAAATGGCTAAATCAAGCATATAGCCATCACTGTGTATTATACTGATGATACAGAGACATCTGGACTGCCTGAGGTGAGAGGGAGCAGCTGGTTTAGGAGCTTGGAGCCCCTCAGTATTCAGCAGCTTCACAGGCTGTTGCCGCCCTCCCACAGGGATGAAATTGGCCTTTTCAAGTGGCACTGAAACCAGCTTCCAAATTAGACATCCTGTGGCAAAACAGTATTGGGGAGACTGGTTATTAATGACCACACAGTAAGTGAAGGTGTAGGAAATCAGAAGTTTGATCAGCCTGGGACCTCTCAATCACTGAATCGAAGAACAGAGAGAGAGCTCTTCAATGTATGGAGGGCTAGAACTTTGGCCAGTACCTAGCCAGAAGGAAAGGAGACCAGAATCTATTTGGGACCCATTCCATGCTCACTGAAGTCTCTTGGGGTAGGGACTGATGCAAATGAAAAGAGCAGGTGTGGAAAGAGGTGAAGACACCTTTGAGTTCCAATCTTCAGAGGATCTGGTGAAACTGAATAATAGGGGAATGAAAGAAAAAAAGAATGAAGTTGCCAAAAATCCTAAAAGAATCAGGGGATCATTGAACACAACAACAGGACTATATGATGATCAATTCTGCTGGACGTGATACTTTCTAACAGTGACATGATTCAGACCAGTTCCCAAGATCTTGTGATGAAGAGAGCCATCCACACCCAGAGAGAGGACTGTGTAGACTGAATATGGATCACAACATGGCATTTTCACTTTTTTTGTTGTTGTTTGCTTATATTTTATTTTCTTTCTCATTTTTCCTTTTTGATTTGATTTTTCTTGTGCAGCAAGATAATTGTATAAATATGTATGCATATATTGAATTTAACATATATTTTTACCATGTTTAACATATATTGAATTACTTGCTATCTTAGAGGAGGGGATGGGGGCAAAGGGGAAAATTAGAATGCAAGGTTTTGCAAGGGTTAATGTTGAAAAATTATCCATGCATATCTTTTGAGAATTAAAAAGCTTTAATAAAAAAATGATTTTTAAAAGTTAAGATAAATCAAGTTAATTATTAATCACTGAAAGGAAGATGGCATTCAAACCACCTGAGAAATCTCTGAGTAGATATAACAAGACAAAGAAAAATGAAGCAACAAGTGATGAAGCAACAAAAATTTTGGATTCCCAAAAGAGTATGGAATCACAGTAGGATGTTCCTGAATAGTGCAAGATAGAAATAAGAAACTTCAAAGTATAATGTATATGGCCTATATAGGAGAAATAATTGACAGAAGTGAAAAACTTCCATCTGCCTTTGCAAATCTCTCCAAAAGAAAAAAAAAAGAGAGAGAAACATTTTTAATTTAATGAGGAATACAAACTAAAGAAGAAATAAAGTTGTATAAGGACCGTCAATAAAACAAAAGTTTAGAATAGATACAAAAGAGAATTAATGAAGAAAAAATAAAGAAATTCTTTTAAGAAAGAGACCTTGAGTATTTAAAAACTAATGAAATAAATTAAAGGAGAAAAGAGGAAAGGAGTATTTTAGTCAACCAATAGAGAAAAAATACAGGGAGAATTAAATATGTGAAAGGAAGAATGAAAAAGAAATTAATAAATAAACTCCAAAAAGTAAGGGAAAGGATGATAAATGGAATATTTTATTTATTTTGTATTAATTAATTAATTCATTCATTTATTTATTTATTAAATAGCATTCTTTTTTAAATGTTGAGTTTCAAATTCTCTCCCTTTCCATCCATTTAGAAGGCAAGCAATATTATATCTTTTACACTTGTAAAGTTAATCAAAACATTTCTGTGTTAGCTATTTTTGGGAGTAGGAGGAGGAACAGGTCAAAAAACAATGAAAATGAAAAACAGTTTCTTCAATGTGCACTCAGTTCCCTTTCCAGAGATAAATGCCATTTTTCGTTTTGAATCTTTTAAAATTATCCTGGATCATTATGTTGATCAGAATAGTTAAGTCTTGCCTTAATATAATGATAATAGAGTGATTACTATATTGCTGTTTCTGTGTATAATATTCTGTTAGTTCTGCTCAGCTTTGCATGTATCTTTTCAGGTTTTTTTTTAGAAAAACCGTCCTGCATTATTTCTTGGAGCATGATAGTACTCCATCACAATCATATATAGAACTTGTTCAGTCAATCTACAATTGATGGGCATCTCCTAAATTTCCAATTCTTTGCCACTACAAAAAACTGCTAAAATGTTTTTGTACATATGGATCCTTTTCCTTTTTCTTTTTTTTTATTTAATTTTTATTTAATAATTACTTTATATTGACACACTCGTTTCTGTTCCTTTTTTTCCCTCCCTCCCTCCACCCCCTCCCCTAGATAGCAAGCAGTCCTTTATATGTTGGATATGTTGCAGTATATCCTAGATACAATATATGTTTGCAGAACCGAACAGTTCTCTTGTTGCATAGGGAGAATTGGATTCAGAAGGTATAAATAACCCGGGAAGAAAAACAAAAATGCAGATAGTTCACATTTGTTTCCCAGTGTTCTTTCTTTGGGTGTAGTCGCTTTTGTCCGTCATTTATCAATTGAAACTCAGGTCTCTTTGTCAAAGAAATCCACTTCCATCAAAATATGTCCTCATACAATATCATTGTCGAAGTGTATAATGATCTCCTGGTTCTGCTCATTTCACTTAGCATCAGTTCATGTAAGTCTCGCCAGTCCTTTCTGTATTCATCCTGCTGGTCATTTCTTACAGAACAATAATATTCCATAACATTCATATACCACAATTTACCCAGCCATTCTCCAATTGATGGGCATCCATTCATTTTCCAGTTTCTAGCCACTACAAACAGGGCTGCTACAAACATTTTGGCACATACAGGTCCCTTTCCCTTCTTTAGTATTTCTTTGGGATATAAGCCCAATAGAAACACTGCTGGATCAAAGGGTATGCACAATTTGATAACTTTTTGGGCATAATTCCAGATTGCTCTCCAGAATGGTTGGATTCGTTCACAACTCCACCAACAATGCATTAGTGTCCCAGTTTTTCCGCATCCCCTCCAACATTCATCATTATTTTTTCCTGTCATCTTAGACAATCTGACAGGTGTGTAGTGGTATCTCAGAGTTGTCTTAATTTGCATTTCTCTGATCAATAATGATTTGGAACACTCTTTCATATGAGTGGTAATAGTTTCAATTTCATCCTCTGAAAATTGTCTGTTCATATCCTTTGACCATTTATCAATTGGAGAATGGCTTGATTTCTTATAAATTTGAGTCAGTTCTCTATATATTTTGGAAATGAGGCCTTTATCAGAACCTTTAACTGTGAAGATGTTTTCCCAGTTTGTTGCTTTCCTTCTAATCTTGTTTGCATTAGTTTTGTTTGTACAAAGGCTTTTTAATTTGAAGTAATCAAAATTTTCTATTTTGTGATCAGTAATGGTCTCTAGTTCATCTTTGGTCACAAATTTCTTTCTCCTCCACAAGTCTGAGAGATAAACTATTCTATGTTCCTCTAATTTATTTATAATCTCGTTCTTTATGCCTAGGTCATAGACCCATTTTGATCTTATCTTGGTATATGGTGTTAAGTGTGGGTCCATGCCTAATTTCTGCCATACTAATTTCCAATTATCCCAGCAGTTTTTATCAAATAATGAATTCTTTTCCCAGAAGTTAGGGGCTTTGGGTTTGTAAAACACTAGATTGCTATAGTTGACTATTCTGTCTTGTGAACCTAGCCTTTTCCACTGATCCACTAATCTATTTCTTAGCCAATACCAAATGGTTTTGGTGACTGCTGCTTTATAATATAATTTTAGATCAGGTACAGCTAGGCCACCTTCATTTGATTTTTTTT
The DNA here is from genome assembly GCF_016432865.1 of Antechinus flavipes. NCBI lineage: Eukaryota > Metazoa > Chordata > Mammalia > Dasyuromorphia > Dasyuridae > Antechinus > Antechinus flavipes. The sequence continues at coordinate 453,732,268 of NC_067398.1, read as the reverse complement.
CATTAATTCCCTTGAGATTCTCGACTTTTTATTGTTCCATATGAATTTTGTTGTTATTTTTTCTAGATCAATAAAATATTTTCTTGGAAGTCTGATTGGTATAGCACTAAATAAATAGATTAGTTTAGGGAGTATTGTCATCTTTATTATGTTCGCTCGGCCGATCCAAGAGCACTTAATATTTTTCCAATTATTTAAGTCTGACTTTATTTGTGTGGAGACTTTTTTATAATTTTGCTCATATAATTCCTGACTTTCCTTTGGTAGATAGATTCCCAATTATTTTATGGTATCAACAGTTATTCTGAATGGAATTTCTCTTTGTATCTCTTGCTGTTGGGTTTTGTTGGTGATGTATAAGAATGCTGAGGATTTATGGGGATTTATTTTGTAGCCAGCTGCTTTGCTAAAATTATGAATTATTTCCAATAGCTTTTTAGTAGAATCTCTGGGGTTCTCTAGGTATACCATCATATCATCTGCAAAGAGTGATAGTTTGGTTTCCTCATTGCCTACTCTAATTCCTTTAATATCTTTCTCGACTCTTATTGCCGAGGCTAGTGTTTCTAATACGATATTAAATAATAATGGTGATAGTGGGCAACCTTGCTTCACTCCAGATCTTACTGGGAAAGGTTCCAGTTTTTCCCCATTGCATATGATGCTTACTGATGGTTTTAAATATATGCTCCTGACTATTTTAAGGAAAAGTCCATTTATTCCTATGCTCTCAAGTGTTTTTATTAGGAATGGATGTTGGATTTTATCAAATGCTTTTTCTGCATCTATTGAGATGATCATATGGTTTTTGTTTGGTTGGTTATTGATATAGTCAATTATGCTAATAGTTTTCCTAATATTGAACCAGCCCTGCATTCCTGGTATAAATCCTACTTGGTCATAGTGTATTATCCTGGGGATGATTTTCTGTAATCTTTTTACTAATATTTTATTTAAGATTTTAGCATCAATATTCATTAGGGAGATTGGTCTATAATTTTCTTTCTCTGTTTTCAGCCTACCTGGTTTAGGTATCAGTACCATGTCTGTGTCATAAAAGGAGTTTGGTAGGACTCCTTCAATCCCTATTTTTTCAAATAGTTTATATAACATTGGAGTTAATTGTTCTTTAAATGTTTGGTAGAATTCACATGTAAATCCATCTGGTCCTGGGGATTTTTTCTTAGGGAGTTGATTGATAGTTTGTTCTATTTCTTTTTCTGAGATGGGACTGTTTAGGATATTTACTTCTTCCTCTGTTAGTTTGGGTAAGCTATATTTTTGGAGGTATTTTTCTATTTCATTTAAGTTGTCGAATTTATTGGCATAAAGTTGGGCAAAGTAACTCCTAATTATTGCTCTAATTTCCTCTTCGTTAGTGGTGAGTTCTCCCTTTTCATTTTTAAGACTAACAATTTGATTTTCCTCTTTCCTTTTTTTAATCAGATTTACTAAGGGTTTGTCTATTTTGTTGGTTTTTTCATAGAACCAACTCTTAGTTTTATTAATCAATTCAATAGTTTTTTTTACTTTCAATTTTATTGATCTCACCTTTTATTTTTAGAATTTCAAGTTTAGTGTTTGACTGGGGGTTTTTAATTTGTTCCTTTTCTAGCATTTTTAGTTGCAAACCCAATTCATTGACCTTCTCTTTCTCTATTTTATACAAATAGGCCTCTAGAGATATGAAATTTCCCCTTATTACTGCTTTGGCTGCATCCCATACATTTTGGTATGATGTCTCATTATTATCGTTTTCTTGGGTGAAGTTATTAATTATGTCTATGATTTGCTGTTTCACCCAATCATTCTTTAGTATGAGATTATTTAGTTTCCAATTATTTTTTGGTCTACTTCCCCCTGGTTTTTTGTTGAATGTAATTTTCATTGCATCATGGTCTGAAAAGGATGCATTTACTATTTCTGCCTTACTGCATTTGAGTTTGAGGTTTTTATGTCCTAATATATGGTCAATTTTTGTATAGGTTCCATGAACTGCTGAAAAGAAAGTGTATTCCTTTCTGTCTCCATTACATTTTCTCCAGAGATCTATCATATCTAACTTTTCTAGTATTCTATTTACCTCTTTGACTTCTTTCTTATTTATTTTGTGGTTTGATTTATCTAATTCTGAGAGTGCAAGGTTAAGATCTCCCACTATTATAGTTTTACTGTCTATTTCTTCTTGCAGCTCTCTTAGTTTCTCTTTTAAGAATTTAGATGCTACCCCACTTGGTGCATATATGTTTAATATAGATAGTGCTTCATTATCCATGCTACCCTTTAGCAAGATATAGTGCCCTTCCTTATCTCTTTTGATTAGATCAATTTTTGCTTTAGCTTGATCTGAGATCAGGATGGCTACCCCTGCTTTTTTGACTTCACCTGAAGCATAGTAGATTTTGCTCCAACCTTTTACCTTTAACCTGCATGTATCTCCCCGCTTCAGGTGTGTTTCCTGTAAACAACATATTGTAGGATTCTGGCTTTTAATCCATTCTGCTAACCGCTTCCTCTTTATGGGGGAGTTTACCCCGTTCACGTTTATGGTTAGAATGACCAATTCTGTATTACTTGCCATCTTGTTAACCCTGGTTTATGCTTTTCTCCCTTCTTTCCCCTTTCCCCCCCTTCCCAGTATTAAGCTTGTGAGCACCACTTGCTTCTCACAGCCCTTCCTTTTTAGTATCCCTCCCCCCGCCTTAGAGTTCCTCCCCCTATCTTACCCCTTTCCCTCCCAGTTCCCGTATTCCCTTCCACTTAGCTTATTCCTTCCCTTTTCACTTTTCCCTTCTCACTTTTCAATGAGGTGGGAGAAGTTTCACCATAGATTGAATATGTCTTAAGATTTTTCACTTAAAGCCAATTCTGAAGGCAGTAAGATACCCACTATATTCATCCCCCTTCATTCTTTCTCTCAGATATAATAATAGGTTTCCTATGCCTCTTCATGAGATGTACTACCCCCACTTTACCCTTTTTCTGATACAATGTCCTTTCCACATCAATTTCTAGAACAAGGTAATACATGTATTCTTTATACATCTATATAGTCAAAATATAGTTCCCAAGATTAATCTTTACCTTTTTAGATTTCTCTTGAGTTCTATATTTGTAGATCAAACTTTTTGTTAAGTTCTGGTTTTTTCATCAGAAATAGATGAAATTCGCTTACTTCGTTGAATGTCCATCTTCTTCCCTGGAAAAAGATGCTCATTCTCGCTGGGTAAGTTATTTTTGGTTGCATACCAAGTTCCTTAGCCTTTCGGAATATCATATTCCAGGCCCTTCGATCTTTTAATGTGGATGCTGCCAGATCCTGGGTGATCCTTATTGTGGCTCCTTGATACTTGAATTGGGTTTTTCTGGCCACTTGCAATATTTTTTCCTTCATCTGAGGGTTCTGGCATTTGGCCACTATATTCCTTGGTGTTTTGATTTTAGGATCCCTTTCAGTGGGTGATCGATGAATCCTTTCAATGTTTGTTTTTTCCTCTGTTCCTATGACTTCTGGGCAGTTCTCTTTGATAATTTCCTGGAAAATAGTGTCCAGGCTCTTTTTTTCATCATGTTTTTCTGGAAGTCCAATGATTCTCAGATTGTCTCTCCTGGATCTGTTTTCCAGGTCTGTTGTCTTCCCCAAAAGGTATTTCACATTTTTCTCCACTGTTTGATTTTTTTGGATTTGCTTGACTGATTCTTCTTGTCTCCTCGAGTCATTCAATTCCACTTGTTCAATTCTGATTTTCAGTGAAGTATTTTCTTCACTCACTTTTTAAAAATCTTTTTCTAATTGTCCAATTGAGTTCTTTTGTTCTGTGGAATTTTTTTCCATTTCGCCAATTTTGTTTTTTAGAGAGCTGTTTTCTGTTTCCAGTTCACTAATCTTATTTTTCAAGGATTTTACTTCTTTATTCACTCTCTCTTTAACTTTCTCCAGGCTCTTTTGCCAAGCCTCCCTCTCCTTTTCCCAAGCCTCACTCTGCTTTCCCCATTTTTCTTCTAGCTCCCTTGTGAGAGCCTTTTTAATCACTTCTATGAGGTTCATCTGTGCTGAGGAACAGATGATCTCCTCCTTTGGGGATTCACCTGGGGATTGTCTGTTTTTAGTCTCCTCAGGATTTAGAGTCTGCTCTCTATCTGTATAGAAGCTGTCAAGGGTTAAAGTCCTCTTTAGCTTCTTGCTCATTCTGTCTAATAGTCAGAGACAAACTACCAAAGAAAAACAGAAAAAACTGGAGTCTTTCTTTGGGGGAGGGGCTGGGTATGTTATCGAGCTTCCTCTCCAGACCGCAGGGGGCAGCAGTGAGGCACTAGCAGGACTGTGTTGCGCATGCGCTCTGAAGTCCCAGAGCGTGCTGAGTCACTGTGGGGGCGGGGGGGAAGGGGAGGGGTGGCCAGGTCCCGAGAGACTCCAGCTGTTTGGGGTTGTATTCTTCAGCCCCCGTATTTTTAGCTTCTCTGCTGGGCTGCTGACTTGCTGCCAGAGCAAAGTATCCAAACCTGTAGCGAAGCTCTCCCTGCAGAGACGGCTGCGATCACTCCCCACCCCCTCTCCAGTCTGCTCCCGTGCTCTCACTGCCGCTGCCCGCTGCCCGCCGCCTGCGCCCGATCTAAAACCGTCCCAGCCCTCCAGTAAAGACAGACCTTTCTTGGCGAATCTCAAGGATGGCTTCTCTTGGTAATTATTTGTGGGTTTTTTTTTCAGTCAAGCATTAATTCAGAGGCTTGTAATGAAGTGGATAGTGAGAGAAAGCATGGAGCTTATGCAGCTGTGTGCCTCCTCTCCGCCATCTTAACCGGAAGTCCCTTTTCCTTTTTCTTGAAACTTTTTAGGATATATAGGATACGGTGGTGATATTGCAGATTCAAAGATTATGTATGCCCTTTGGGCATAGTTCTAAATTGTTGTTCAAAATGGCTCGACCAGTCCAAAACACCACCAACAATGCTTTAGTGCCCCTATAGTTAGTTGCACATTCCCTACAGTCATTTTCCTTTTCTGTCACTTTAGCCAATCTGATAAGTGTCAGGTGGTATCTCAGAATTGTTTTAACTTGTATTTCTCTAGTCAGTACTGATTTAGAGCATTTTTTTCTCTAAAATTCCTCATGTAGAGGAATTTAAGTATAAAGGGAAAAGAACCTATACAAATGGGATTTCCTTAAAATAGATTAAGCAAAAAATAACTTGAACTATAATATCTTTAAAGAGCATGGGCTTTTTTTTTAAATCCCAGTTTGGAAAAAGAAAGTCATATTAGAAACAAGAACAAAAATATAAATCTAATTTTACATGTGAATGAATGAAATAATCCAATAAAACAAAAGTTAGAAATAGATTAAGAAAACAACCCCCCCCAAATCTGTTCTCAGTATTATCAATAAAAGTTTTTAAAAAAGAAAAAAATTAACACTGCTGATACAGCCATATTCTTGTTTGTTTTTTATTGTTGTTGTTGTTGTTAAAAATTTCAGTAAAGTACAAAAACCTAAAGACAGGGATAATTTCATTTTTTGTCTTTGCATCCTTAACACTTATAACTATGCTTGATACCTAGTAGGTTATGATTGTTGATTTGAATTGAAATGATTATTGTTTTGATGTTCGTAAGGAAATCTATCATACTTGCAAAATGCTGTCATATTGTTAAAAATCAAACCCATGTATTTGAAGAGCTATATATACTTTAATCCAACTGATAACTTGTTTTATACATACATATATATGTATAAATGCATATACATACATACATACACATATATATATATATATATATACATACATATATATATATACATTCCTTATAAGTCCATACTGGACAGAAGGCACTTTGGCTTTCTTACTAAGATATCTTATTGTTTATCAGTGAAAAAGTATATCTCTGTATAAATCTAATAGTATTGCTTCTTATAATATATATAATATTTAGCTTATAAAAGAGATCAGGATATCAGTTTTCTCTTAAAATACTATAGTAACTATAGTTTTAAATATGTCTTTGTCTCTATGACTTTTTTTTTAACTCTGTCTTTTTTTCCCCTTTATGTTACTGATGCAACCCATTTCGTACTTGGCCTCCTGAGTCTTTTCCTTTGTTCTTATAAAACAAATCACAACTTGCCATTTATGCAAATTTTTCTGATGAGGATGGTAGAATATCAATTATAATTGGTATTTTTTGTTAGAAACTAACAATCATTTTCTTTTTCCTTTCAATATCCTATATTCTCCAACTTAAATGAATTAATGAATCATAATTTAATGAATCCTGCCCTTTATTTCTTCTTATTCCTTCTTAATTACTTTATTTTTCCTTAATCTTACCTGATTAATCTTCTTCCCAAAAGAATACTCATTTAGTCCTTTGAGAATAATGCCCCCCCCCACTTCTTACTAGATACTGAACATAATAATAAATCATCATTTTTCCTGTACCTTCTTTTATTTTACTAAACTTTTATAAAAAATTATTTGACTAGGGCAGCAGGGTAGTACAGTGGATAGAGTACCAGTCCTGAAGTCAAGATGACCTGAGTTCAAATTTGACCTCAGATACTTAACACTTCCTAGCTTCATGACCCAGGGCAAATCAATAATCCCAATTGCCTCAGCAAAAAAAAAAAAAAAAAGTTATTTGATTCTGAAGATCAAAATGTGAAGTTCCCCAGTTTGTTATTTATATCAATATAGTTTAATAGTTTCACTAAAGAATTATTGAAATATTAAAATTGTTTAAATATGTATACATTTGCATTTATATACATACCTATAAATAAGTATGTATTATCCCTGCACCCTGGTTGCATCGTGTTATCATAGATAACATAGCCTGATTGGAATCAGGAAGATTTGGATTCAAGTCATGCTTCTGACATATACTGGTCATATGATTCTGGGCAAGCATTTGATTTTTTAATGTCCTAGAAACTCTTAAATTGTATAAAAGTTTCTGATAGGAATTCCTCAAACCAATGATATAGTTTCAGATCAAAGTATTTAAGTATTATTTTCCACATATCTAAAAGTTGCTGTGATCTAGATAGTAAAGGTCAGTAAATCTTGTACTCAAGATTCTACTCCTGTCTCTACCACTAAGATCTACACTTTCCACAGAAGAATATGCTTTGATTTGGAAAAGTTCCTTAATCTGTCATTCTAAATTTTTAACTGTTCTTCACAGATACTTTGGAGTTCTTTTGCCTTTGAAAAAATCCTCAAGTTGAAATTGAAAAACATTAGATGATTGGAAAAAAATATCTATCAATAGATACAGTGCTTAATAAAGCACTCAGGATTAAGTACTGTTGATACAAATACAAAGCAGTCTCTGTCCACAAGGATCTTATTAGTGTAATAGGAAGAGAGAGCACACATAAGGAAGTAGTGTCAAAGGCATGTTGGCCCATAAAATTCCAGGGATGGTAAGTAGGGTACTACTGACATTCTTCTTCTACAAACAATGGCAGAGTTGCTTTGATCTTGGATTCAGGACTAGGGGAGAAGGGGAGGGCACAAAGGGTGGTAAGACAGGTGGCAAGGATGCTGAGAAGATAGTAAAGGAGAAAGCAGTGAAATGAACATAGTTGGAGCCTACCTGAAATAGTAAGTCAGGTGAGACAGTGACTTATCAGAGTGGCTGATGGGGGTAGTGTTAGGACAGAAACTAAGTAGATGAAAGCATTATAGCCTCCAGAGCACAATCTCTGATGGAGGCCATAAGGAGCTTAACAAGATTATTGATAAAATGGCTGGGTGCAAACATGCTTAAGTAATCTGTCAACCAGTCAACAAATATTTCATAAGCACATGTACCATGCTAGGCACTAGAAAAAGACACAAAAAATGAAATAGTTCTAATACTCATGGAGCAGTCATTCTATCAGGGAGATTACATATATATATATACACACACACACACACACACACACACACACACACACACATACATATATACATTTATAATTTTACATGCACATATATACATACATATATAATCCAATATATACATACATATATAAGACAATATATACATATACATGCTAAATGAATGCATGATAATTTGGGGAGGGGAGTATGGAAATGCTAGCTCCTAGAAGGATTTGGAATGGTTTCAGAAATAACTGAGCTGGACTGTGGAGATTAAAAATTCTAAGTGGTAGAATTAAGGCAGGAGAAAATTTTAGGTATGACTGACAGTAGTAGGAGAAAGGGTTGAAATGAAACATAGTTGGAACCTACCTGAAAGAGTAAATCGGGTGAGGCAGTGACTTATCAGAGTGGCTGATGGGGGTAGTGATAAGACAGAAGTATAATTGCTAATTGTGAAAATATTAGGTAAACCCAAAGACCCCTGCTTTTGGGATAAGAACTCACTGTTTGACAGAAATTGCTGGGAAAATTGAAAATTAGTATGGCAGAAATTAGGCATTGACCCACACTTAACACCATACACCAAGATAAGATCAAAATGGGTTCATGATCTATGCATAAAGAATGAGATTATAAATAGAGGAACACATGATAGTTTACTTCTCAGACCTGTGGAAGTGGAAGGATTTATGACCAAGGAAGAACTAGAGATCATTATTGATCACAAAATAGAAAATTTTGATTATATCAAATTGAAAAGGTTTTGTACAAACAAAACTAATGCAGACAAGATTAGAAGGGAAGCAATAAACTGGGGAAACATTTTTACAATCAAAGGTTCTGATAAAGGCCTCATTTCCAAAATATATAGAAAATTGACTCTAATTTATAAGAAATCAAGCCATTCTCCAACTGATAAATGGTCAATGCACATGAACAGAAAATTCTTAGGAGAAGAAATTGAAACTATTTCTAGCCATACGAAAAGATGCTCCAAGTCATTATTAATCAGAGAAATGCAAATTAAGACAACTCTGAGATACCACTATACACCTATCAGATTGGCTAGAATGACAGGGAAAGATAATGTGGAATGTTGGAAGGGATGTGGGAAAACAGGGACACTGATACATTATTGGTGGAATTGTGAATACATCCAGCCATTCTGGAGGGCAATTTGGAACTATGTTCAAAAAGTTATCAAACTGTTCATACCCTTTGATCTAGCAGTGTTATTACTGGGCTTATATTCCAAAGACATCTTAAAGAAGGGAAAGGGACCTTTATGTGCAAGAATGTTTGTGGCATCCCTTTTTGTAGTGGCCAGAAACTGTAAATTGGGTGAATGCCCATCAATTGGAGAATGGCTGAATAAATTGTGGTATATGAATATTATGGAATATTATTGTTCAGTAAGAAATACCAACAGGATGATTTCAAAAAGGCTGGAGAGACTTACATGAACTGATGCCAAGTGAAATGAGCAGGACCAGGAGATCATTATATACTTCAACAACAACACTATATGATGATTAATTCTGATGGATGTGGCTATCTCCAGCAATGAAATGAACCAAATCAGTTCCAATAGGGCAGTAATGAATTGAACCAGCTACACCCAGTGAAAGAACTTTGGGAGATGATTAAGAACCATTACATAGAATTCCCAATACTTATATTTTTGTCCTCCTGTATTTTTTATTTTTTCACAGGCTAATTGTACACTATTTCAGAGTCTGATTCTTCTTATACAGCAAAATAACTGTTTGGACATATATACTTATTTTGTATTTAATTTGTACTTCAACATATTTAACATGTATTGGTTAACCTGCCATCTAGGGGAGAGGGTTGGGGGAAGAAAGGGAAAAATTGGAACAAAAGGTTTGGCAATTGTCAATGCTGTAAAATTACCCATGAATATAACTTGTAAAGAAAAAGCTATTAAAAAATAAAATGAAAAAAAGAGAAAATATTAGGTAAATTAGTTTCCACACAAACTGTAGGTCTAGACATATTTATCTTCAATTTCCACTGGAAAGTTTTGGGCTGCCTTACTAGAAGCCATGAGAGGAGAACACCTGAAAATAAAGTTTCAGTTGCCTAAGAAACTGGGGAATTTTTGTAGGTCTTTGATTAAGGTAAAGGTACTCTATGACAGAAATGCCAAACATGCAGCTCACAGCACTCCTATATACAACCCTAAACTAGATTAAGATATAATTAATCAAAATTTTAAAAAAAATAAAATTACAATAAAACATATATAAAATTAACATGTGATTTTCTAAGCTAGCATATGACTGAAGGAATCCTTATTTATAGTTTAGTAGCATGGTATGATTGGAAAGATAGTAGTAGTTTTGTTGTTTTTGGTTGTTTTGCTTGTTTAGAATTAAGGACAACTTTATCTTTAGTATGATTTTATGATGTATCTCTCACAAAGGTTTTTATAAGTGCTAATTATGAAAACAATTGCTTTCTCTGGGAGAAACTACCACCACTCCACAAAAATATGGAATCCAAACTTATGCCACAAATCAAGAGCTAAGTCAAGTAAGTTTCAAATTTTTCCTAAGTTCATAGCACTGAGATCAAGGTGACAGGTAGAGTGATAGGTGGATAGAGAGGGCTTGGGGTATGGATAGAAAATCAGTGGGTGTGGATCAAAGTTGAGCCATACTAACAAATGTGCCTGAGAAGTCACTGTCCTTTGGATGCAACATATCTCCTCAAAGCTCAGTTTTTTCATCCTGTTGAATTAAATTTCCTCTCCTATCACCTATCATCTATCATAATTGAACCTCTGAGAGCACAGTTTCTTCTCTTGCACTTCTGGATTGTTAGTTTTTTTTAGAAAATACAATCTCCATTAAAGAAAACTATATGATAAATACATGCTGAATGTAATTTCTGCCATCATAACTGACCTATGATACCATATCACAGCATATTTGCCCTGAGAACTTTGTGTGAGTGTACTTCATCTTCATTGCCAGTCTTATAATGATGTACCTTCTGTTTTTGCAGGCACATTTCCATGAGAAGAGCAGCACATGGTAAGTACCTTTCAGAATTATTGCCTTCTCACTTATTCACTCACTATGTGACCTTGGGAAAAGACCATAAACTCAGGTAATTTTCTCGGTTGTTTCAACTGTCTCAGTTGCCTCTTCAGTTACAAAGAAAGCTTTTTTTTAGAATATGTGACCAATAAGACCTCAGATAATGAATAGAGGGCCATCATCCTGCTATGCTGACAGATAAGAATCACTCTTTGAGAATCATTTTACGGTTCCCTACATTTTCCCAAAGTTGATTTTTAACATCTTATGATTTTCTCAATCATTTCATCCTTTCTTGTTTTAGAGAAATTGCTACCTGATAATTTACTTTCCTATTTACTCCACTTCTCAGTTAGCAATGAAATGAGTAATTGTGACTTGAAGTTGAAAATAAATGATTACTTTCAAGTATTGTAATGCTTCATTTAACATTTTGTCAATTGCTGTGATGGACACTCCTATAACAAAGGAGAGTTGGATTTGGCGTTAGAGGATCAAGAATTATAAGATCAGAGATTTAGAACTAGAAGAGCTTCGAGTCTAACTCCTTTATAGGTGAAGAAATCCAGGCGAGACATTAAGTTACTTGTCCACAATCATCTAATTAACAAATCTCTGAGATGGGATTTGAATCAAAGACTCCCTGACTCCAAGTCAGTGCCCTAACCACTGTACCATGCTATTCATTATTATCTTTTAAGTTTTCTGTGCCTCAGTTTCCTCATCTTTAGAATAAAGAGTTTGGATTAAATGACCTCTTGGTCTCAGCTCTAAACCTATCATCCTCTAATAATTTTTAACATTCTGCCATTTCTTAACTTTCATCTCTGAAATTCACAATGAAAATAGATTGCTTTATTTTAAGAGCTAACATGTTATAGCAGTCAAAACTTGGAATTTCCCGGGTGTTAGATTTAGTAGCTGTGTGACCCTGGGCAAATTACTTAGAGTCCCTCAGATTCAGTTTGCTCAGCTATAAAATGGTGGTAATAACATTTTCAGTGCCCATCTCACTTTGTAAACTTTGAAGTGCTATAAAAATAGGAATTATTATTTTCCTAAAAGAGGTTAATTCAATTTTTAAGAAAAAAATTAATCTAGTTCCCTTTCTTAAGATGTAATTTATCAGGGATCTGTCGTGCTTCTAAGTCACATCAGTTAGTGTGCTTTTTTTAAAAAATGCTTCATTCTCTATTTTTACAGGAGTAATTTTAGGTTCAGAGTTGTGGCTTGAAGGTGAAAGAAGAATCTAATAACTATCAACAGCATAGAGCCTGAGGGCACCCTCTAACATGGAGAGAGTTTATCTTTGAACATTATTTCTGATTTTTAAGGTCGAAAGCAATGCTAAGGGCAATTTAGGTTTGGTATATAACATTAAAACAGAAGCTACCTTTCATTATGTGAATAGTACTATAGCTGGTTCTGTGTGTCTTTGAGAATCTTAGCTTACATTTATGTAATATGTTAAGCTTTTCAGAGCACTTTATATACATATATAATTATAAACATTTTTCTCTGCATAGATATGTATATACATATACATATATATGCACATATATTTTTGGAAATTTATTCTTGTAATAATTCTGGGAGATAAGTGTTATTATTATTCCCATCTTATAGGCAGAAGTGAAATACTCTGTCCATAACCACAAAACTGGTAAATGCTTGAGGAAGGTAGGTTATGAATATGAGTCTTCCTGACTCTCAATTCAACAACTCTATCCATTATTTCATGAGATTTTCTAAGTATTGAGATGGTTTTTCAGAGAACAGAAAATTCCCAGTAGAGAACTACTCCCTACTAATTCAGATCAGCAAGTATTCTGCAATTTATACTCTTAGGGATTTGTCTAAGGCATTGCGGAGTAAAACAACTTTGCAGTGGTCACAAAAATAGGAATTGCATTCAGACCTTCCTGACTTTAGAGATTGGGTCTCAATCCAATACCTCACACAGCTGCTGCTCTGTTATGTGTGCTGTTAATAGTGGCATTATGGTGGTATTGTTATTGCTGTGATGGAGGGAGAGGGAAAGAAAGAGAAGAGGAAACAGGAAGGGAAGGGGGAAAGGGAAGAAATGAGAGGAGAGAGAGAAAGATGGGATCCTGTGGTTTGAGAACTTGGTGTTGAGGGAGGTGGGTTATAGTGGAAATTTATTTTCTCATTGGAGACTCGGTCTAATCATTCAAAGTCACTTCATAGAAAGAACAATGTAATACCTCAGCATTTTAAATCTAATCATTCTTCAACTAAGCCTTCTGTTTGCTGTACTTTCCAGATGGGCAAATGCTCTAATGGGTAGATATCAATTTATTTAATATTCAATGTGGAGAAACTAATCAGAACTTCCAGAAAATAAGCAATACAAGTTCTTCCTAGGACAAGGACATAACCTATGAAACATGCCTTATTCTCAAACAGAATAAAGCCAGACTCTTTTTATAAATTCATCCTCAGGGTCTCTGAAGTTGCTGCCTCAAGCTCATTCTGTCTCTGCCTCTGTCTCTCTGTCTCTGTGTATATGTCTGTCTCTTGTCTGTGTCTGTGTCTATGTCTCTCTCTCTCTCTGTGTCTCTGTATTTTACCAATTTCTTTCTGTTACTGTGTCAAAAATGTGGATTCATTTTTAGCTTGGAAACATACCATGAGGTTTCAAGTTCTATTTTTTTAGGAGATTTGCCTTAATGCCTTGATAGTTTCATAGCAAATGATTGCTAGGAGATACTACAAACAGCTTACTTACAAACTGATAGATATATTTGGAGGAAATAGGGTTCTCTAATTATTTTTCACAATGGGCAACAACATTATGAACTTTAAGGAAAACATAAAACTTAGCAAGTGGTTTTAGAAATAGCTTCTCTGTCTCATTAAGGGGAATATTAAAATGATTGTACTCTAGTCTGTTCAAATAATGGGTTCAAAAGGGACTGTCCTTCTAAATATGCACATTTACCACCAATTCATTCCAGGTTTACTATTTAGATCAGTTAATATTAATGTTAGAACAAAGGCTTTGGCAGTAAATTAAAAGGATAGATTTACCATAGTTTAAATCCACTCAAGTCAAGGAAACAGTTATTTATTAAACATGTTCTCAAACAAACAAAAAAAAAACTAAACTATTATTTATGTACCACCTGTGTTTCCCAATACATCCCTCCTTCTTTTCCAAAGAAATTCTTATTTTTAAAATGAAAGAATAAAAAAAAACTTTAGCAAAAATAGTCCATAAATCAACCAAGTCTGACACTGTGTACAATAGTCTATATCCATAAATCCCCAGCTCTGCAAGAAAAGGTAAGAGGTAAAATTCCATGTCTAGCACTAAGTTTGGTCCTTATAATTTCACAGCACAGATTTGTTTATTTTGTTGTCATTTCCATTTGCATTGTTGTAATCATGGTGTATATTATTTCCTTGGTTCTGATTCTTTATGTGAGTTCATATAAAGTTGATTTAGCATATTATATTACATAACTATATTATTGGATTTTTAAATCATTCTTCAGTTGATGGACCTTGAAGATATTATCAACATATTAAATAATTAGGTAAATTAGAAAGTGCTTTAGGCATTTTCCAAAGCTTAAAAGGTATCAGGAAGACATTCAATAAAATAAAGGTCTCAGTTAAGAATGTCCTCCTTATAAAAAGATCTGTACCTTTTTCTAGGGCATATGGGGCAGGGAAGACTAATATTTCTGGTATGAGGACTTGCCAAGCCCTTTCCAAGGCTGTTCATTCACGTTTGATTCACCCAACTCTCATTTGTAGTTCCAAGGGGCTGTAGCATGCACATACCCTGATAAACTGCCTTGACAGAGTGACTTAAACCAGGTTGAGGGTAACTGACAGGTCTCAAATCTATCCATGCGTTAAGAGCATGTCTACTCCAAGCATATAAAAACTTTATCCTTCCAAATAGGTAGATGAGAATAATTTATTCCAGCCATGAAGGGAGCTAAAGCACTTAGGGATTGGCAAGACAGTGAAGTTACCAAGGTCATTCAAATTAGCCTGAGCTATTGTCAATCATCTTGACTTTTTTCCTGCCATAGGACTTCAATGAGTCAGGAAAAGAGTGAGCCTAATAACTTTATGTAATTCCTCTTCATTTTAATCCAAATAATGCACAAGTCAAGATATCATCTGTAAGGTTATTGGACTCTTGGAAAAGAAACTCTTTCTCTGTACCTTTTTGGGGCAGGTAGGTAGCACAGTCAGGCAGATTCATCTTCCTGGGTTCAAATCTGACTTCAGATACTTAATGGCTGGGTGCCCTGGGTAAGTCACTTAACTCTCTTTGTCCTCATCTGTAAAATGAGCTAGAAAAGGAAATGGCAAAATACTCCAGCATCTTTGCCAAAAAAAAAAAAACTCCAAATGCAGTCATAGAGTCACACCTGACTGAAAACAATTGGATAATAACTATTCTTGACAAGGCTATTGGATCAATGGGTTCGAGAGTTGCTGAATCTAGTCTACCTAATCGATAAACAACAAATATTCTAGATTCTGAGGATACAAATCCAAAGAATAAAATAATCTCTTCTCACATAGATCTTATATTCTAATGGAGAAGACTACTACACTGAGAGGAACTTGCCTAAAATCTTATAGTTAATGTTTTTCATAGATAGGTCTTAAAACAAGGTCTTTCTGTATCTAAGACAACATTTCTATCTCTGTCTCTCTGTGTCTCTTTCTGTCTGTCTCTGTCTCTGTGTCTCTGTGAAAATTTCTGTCTCTCTGTCTCTGCCTCTGATTCTGTCTGTCTCTGTCTCTTTATATGTCTCTCTCTGTCCCTGTCTCTCTGTCTCTCTTATGCTGCATACTTCATTGAAAAGGACAGTTTGCATTTCCTCTATGGAAACTGTCAGAAAAGGGAGTCTCCAAATAAATCTACATGCTACAAATCACACTGAATATGCTAATTTCTCCCAAACAAAAGCTTCTCTGCTTATTTATTTCAACTAACCAGGGTTAGTTGGATATTAGATATATAATGGTATTGGTATTGGATATATAATAATGTCGACCGTGATATCATTGACATGAGTATCCCTTCTACCTCTATAGAGAGCAAACCTCATCAAGTCATAACCAGAAATTTTAGTATATAGGGAAAGTTTGGGAAAAGACCCTAACAGATTTATCAACTCCTCGAGACAAATTCAGTTGGAGGATGGTGGTTGTTGGTTCCCAGGGACAAAAAAAAAATCCTAAGATTTGAAAGAATACTTTTGGGGAGTCTACCACTTGGGTGAATGAAGAGTTTGTTGAAGGACCAAATAAGGAAGAACTAACCTGCTGGAGATAAAGAGAGCAGATCTGAATCCACTTAACTGTGTCATCTACTCTATTTCTTTCCATCTTGTTCACAAGAATGTATCAATGACTTAGCCAAATTATTTTTTAAAACCATGTATATTATATGTCTACAGCAATCCCCTGATGTATCCTTATTATCCTGGAGACACAAGGAAATGAGAAGAGACTTACATTAAAGGGATAGAGTGCCAATCCTGGAATTGGGAAGATCTGAGTTCAAATATGATCTCAGACACTTACTAGCTGTATTACCCCAGATAAATCATTTAATTCCATTTGCTTCACTTCCTTGGTCTATAAAATGAGATGGGGAAGGAAATGGCAAACCACTCCAGAGTCTTTGCCAAGAAAACCCCAAATGGTGTCATAAAGAGTTAGACATGATTGAAATGATTCAACAACAAAAAAGGGACTTAGAAAGTATTAGCAAAAGGATGGTTTGTGGAAGGGAAGGTATGTTAGTAATGCTCCACCCAAAAATACATTTAAGTAATTTGTATATATTTTAATTTGTCAACTTTTTGTTTCTGCTATATAGACATTTATAAGTACTTGTCTTCTCCATTAGAATGTAAGATCTATGTGAGAAGAGATTATTTTATTCTTTGGATTTGTATCCTCAGAATCTAGAATATTTGTTGTTTATCGATTAGGGAGACTAGATTCAGCAACTCTCGAACCCATTGATCCAATAGCCTTGTCAAAAAAAAAAAAAAAAAAAAAAAGGAAAGAAAAAGAAAAAGAGGCTGGCCTGGAATATCTCTGTTTGATGAAGCTGGACTTTCAGTGATCATTGCTTCTCTTGCTAAAGTGATCATAAAGTATCTTTTTAATAATGTGTTCTAGAATCCACCCCATCCCAGGAATTATTAAGCTACCTGAGCTATTTTTTGAAGACTCTCTCTTTCCCTTTTTTGTAGACAGGGTTTTTTTGTGCCATTCCCCAATTAATGGAGTTTCTCAGAATCTACAATTCTTTTCCATCACAAAAAAAGCTGCAATAAATATTTTTCACATAAGTCTTTTTTTTTCCTTTTATAATCTCTTTGAAATAGAGATCTAGTAGTAGTGTTGCTGAATCAAAGGGAATGGACACTTTCATTGCCTTTTGAGCAAAGCCCCAAATTTCTCTCTAGAATGTTGGATCAGATCACAAATCCACCAATGATTCCCACATCCTTCCCTACATTTTTCATAGAGATAGATATTCTCTTATCATCTCTACTTCATTGTCAATTCTCTCCTGATCATTTTTGTTTTCCTTTCTGCTGCAATAATCTTTCTCCTTATTAGAAAAAAACAGAAGTGAATTTTCTAATTAATCCATTTTCACTGCCTCACCCAAGTCACACAGCTGTCCCATTCCTCCTTTGATCTTATATTTGCTCCAGACACAGTAAGATAATCCTCACAATTAGTTAGGTTTAGTTTAGTTTTAGTCATCCTAATATTTTTTGAGAGGGCTCTGCCACTCTTTTGTATTTATTTTTCAATCTCTGGATTTGATTCCATCTTCTACACACACACACACACACACACACACACACACACACACACACACATACACACACACATTTATTATTCTTTTTAAGTATTTTAAATTTAAATACAAGATAGGAAAAGAAAAAAAAAAACATACATAAAAGAACAGAAGGGAAGATTCAAAATAAAAAGCAATAGTTTCCATTTCAAGAAAGCCTATATAATCTATATTATACATTATGTTCAGAGCTGTCCACCTTTGCTTCCTTGTAGGTTTTCTTTTGTTCTACACTGTGCAATTTATACTTTTTTTTTCTTTCCTTCCCCACCTCCCAGGAAGATTATAATTAAGCATGAATACACACACACATACACACCCATACATATATGCACACATACACACACACACATATATGTACATATATTAAATGCAAAATAAGAAAAAAAGAAAAGTAGAAAAAGAAAGGCAGAAAAAGAAAAAAAATCATTGTTATGTATAGTGTTCTTGGTGGTTTTCTGGAGGTCTTGGGGCAGCCTTCTTTTTAGTTCAGTAATCACCACAATAATAGCCAGGTGCTAAAGTCCAAATTCTTTATTGTCTCCTTCACAATCTAGTTTCCTTGTCTGGGGCCCGGGCTAGTTTTCTTGAGGCCTTTCAGACAGGCCTTGGTCTCAGTGGAGAAATGAAGGAGGAGAGCCTGGCACCATGGTGATGTGAGATGGGATGAATGAATCTGGGAGATTGAGCTCCTGCCTCCAGTCCTCTTGTTTTTTTCTGGCTCTGTCTCCGAGCTTCCTGGCTCCCAGAAGAGCCACCAGGAGCCTGACCAAAGATGGAATGAATCTGTCTCTACTTGGCTCTGAGAGCTTGAGCTTCCGTCTCCAGTGTGCTTGTCTTCTCTGGCTCTGACTGTGGCTGAGGCTCCCAACTTATATGCTCTCTTATTAATATATTAATTAATTAATACATTAACTATATTAAGTACTAAGTACATGTACTGAACTAGAGAACTATTAAGCACCATGCTAAACTAGATAACCATTGTCTTTATATGAATTCCACTAACTTAGCACCTTGTAAGAATCCTTGTTTCAAGTTCAGAGTTCTGGCCCATAACATCTCCTGCTTTCTTTTGTTTTAGAACATAGATGGTCATGTCCTTCCTGGCTTCTCAGGGAGGTAAGAACTCCCAAAAAGAAGTGATCATACCCTCTCTGACTTCTCTCTCTCTCTCTTTTTAATAACTTTTTATTGACAGAACCCTTGCCAGGGTAATTTTTTACAGCATTATCCCTTGCACTCACTTCTGTTCCAATTTTTCCCCTCCCTCCCTCCACCTCCTCCCCCAGATAGCAAGCAGTCCTTTATATATTAAATAGGTTACAGTATATCTTAGATACAATATATGTGTGCAGAACTGAACAGTTCTCTTGTTGCCCAGGGAGAATTGGATTCAGAAGATATAAATAACTCAGGAAGAAAAACAAAAATGCAAGCAGTTTATATTCATTTCCCAGTGTTCTTTCTTTGTGTGTAGCTGCTTCTGTCCATCCTTGATCAATTGAAACTGAATTAGCTCTCTTTATTGAAGAGATCCACTTCCATCAGAATACATCCTCAAACATCGTTGTTGAGGTATATAATGTTCTCCTAGTTCTGCTCATTTCACTTAGCATCGGTTCATGTAAGTCTCACCAGTCCTCTCTGTATTCATCCTGCCGGTCATTCCTTACAGAACAATAATATTCCGTAACATTCATATACCACAATTTACTCAACCATTCTCCAATTGATGGGCATCCATTCATTTTCCAGCTTCTAGCCACTACAAACAGGGCTGTCACAAACATTTTGGCACATACAGGTCCCTTTCCCTTCTTTAGTATCTCTTTTGGGCATAACCCCAGTAGAAACACTGGTGGATCAAAGGGTATGCACAGTTTGATAACTTGTTGAGCATAGTTCCAAATTGCCCTCCAGAATGGCTGGATGTGTTCACAATTCCACCAACAATGTATCAGTGTTCCTGTTTTCCCACATCCCCTCCAACATTCCGCATTATCTTTCCCTGTCATTCTAGACAATCTGACAGGTGTGTAGTGGTATCTCAGAGTTGTCTTAATTTGCATTTCTCTGATTAATAATGATTTGGAGCATATTTTCATATGTCTATAAATAGTTTCAATTTCTTAATCTGAGAACTGTCTGTTCATACCCTTTGACCATTTATCAATTGGAGAATGGCTTGATTTCTTATAAATTAGAGTCAGTTCTCTATATATTTTGGAAATGAGGCCTTTATCAGAACCTTTGATTGTAAAAATGTTTTCCCAGTTTATTGTTTCTCCTCTAATCTTGTCTGCATTTGTTTTGTTTGTACAAAAACTTTTCAATTTGATATAATCAAAATTTTCTATTTTGTGGTTAATAGTAATCTCTAGTTCTTCTTTGGTCATAAATTCCTCTCTCTTCCACAGGTCTGAGAGATAAACTATCCTATGCTCTTCCAATTTATTTATAATCTCATTATTTATGCCTAGGTCACAAACCCATTTTGATCTTTTCTTGGTGTATGGTGTTAAGTGTGGGTCAATGCCTAGTTTCTGCCATACTAATTTCCAATTTCCCCAGCAATTTTTGTCAAATAATGTGCTCTTATCCCCAAAACTGGGATCTTTGAGTTTGTCAAACACTACATTATTAAAGTTATTGGCTGTTTTGTCCTTTGAACTTAATCTATTCCATTGATCAACTAGTCTATTTCTTACCCAATGCTAGATGGTTTTAATAACTGCTGGTTTATAATATAATTTTAGATCTGGTACAGCTAGGCTACCTTCATTTGATTTTTTTTCATTAATTCCCTTGAAATTCTTGACCTTTTGTTTTTCCATATGAACTTTGTTGTTATTTTTTCTAGGCCATTAAAAGAGTTTTTTTGGGAATCTGATTGGTATAGCACTAAATAAATAGATTAGTTTAAGTAGTATTGTCATCTTTATTATATTTGCTTGCCCAGTCCAAGAGCATTTAATATTTTTCCAGTTGGTTAGATCAGACTTAATTTGTGTGGAGAGTATTTTGTAGTTTTGCTCATAAAGTTTTTGATTTTCCCTTGGCAGACAGATTCCTAAATATTTTATACAATCAGTAGTTACTTTAAATGGAATTTATCTTTGTAACTCTAACTGTTGGGTTTTGTTAGTGATATATAAGAATGCTGATGACTTACATGAGTTTATTTTGTATCCTGCAACTTTGCTAAAGGTGTGGATTGTTTCTAGTAACTTTTTAGTAGAGTCTCTGGAGTTCTCTAAGTATACCATTATATCATCAGCAAAGAGTGATAATTTGGTTTCTTCATTGCCTATTCTTATTCCTTTAATCTCTTTCTCAACTCTTATTGCCAAAGCTGGCATTTCTAATACAATATTAAATAGTAACGGTGATAGTGGGCAACCTTGTTTCACTCCTGATCTTATTGGGAATGGTTGCAGTTTGTCCCTGTTACATATGATGTTTACTGATGGTTTTAAATAGATGCTACTGATTATTTTAAGGAAAAGTACATTTATTCCTATACTCTCAAGAGTTTTTAATAGGAATGGATGTTGGATTTTATCAAATGCTTTTTCTGCATTTATTGAGATGATCATATGAGTTTTGTTAATTTGGTTATTAATATGGCCAATTATACTGATAGTTTTCCTAATATTGAACCAGCCCTGCATTCCTGGTATAAATCCTACTTGATCGTGGTGTATTATCCTGGGGATGATTTTCTGTAGTTTTTTTGCTAATATCTTATTTAAGATTTTAGCATCAATATTCATTAGGGAGATTGGTCTATAATTTTCTTTCTCTGCTTTCAACCTACCTGGTTTAGGTATCAGTCCCATGTCTGTGTCATAAAAGGAATTTGGTAGGACTCCTTCATTCCCTATTTTTTTCAAATAGTTTAAAAAGCATTGAGGCTAATTGTTCTTTGAATGTTTGGTAGAATTCACATGTAAATCCATCTGGTCCTGGGAATTTTTTTTTTAGGGAGTTGATTAATAGCTTGTTCTATTTCTTTTTCTGAAATGGGACTATTCAAGTAATTTACTTCCTCCTCTGATAATCTGAGAAGCCTATATTTTTGGAGGTAGTCATCCATTTCACTTAGATTATCAAATTTATTGACATAAAGTTGGTCAAAGTAACCCCTTATTATTTCTTTAATTTCCTCTTCATTGGTGGAAAGTTCTCCCTTTTCATTTTTAAGACTACTAATTTGATTTTCCTCTCTCCTTTTTCTAATCAGATTTACCAAAGGTTTATCAATTTTATTGGTTTTTTCATAAAACCAACTCAGTTTTATTTATTAGTTCAATAGTTTGTTTTTTACTTTCTATATTATTAATTTCTCCTTTTAATTTTAGAATTTCAAGTTTAGCAATTGATTGGGGGCTTTTAATTTGGTCTTTTTCTAGCTTTTTAAGTTGCAGGCCCAAATCATTGATCTTCTCTTTCTTTATTTTATCCAAGTAAGCCTCTAAGGATATAAAATTTCCCCTTTTTACCGCTTTGGCTGCATCCCATAAATTTTGGTATGATGTCTCACTGTTGTCATTATCTTGAGTGAAATTAGTAATTGTGTCTATAATTTGCTATTTCACCCACTCATTCTTTAAGATGAGATTATTTAATTTCCAATTACTTTTTGGTCTATGTACACCTAACTCTTTGTTGAATGTAGTTTTTATTGCATTGTAATCTGAAAATAAAGCATTTACTATTTCTGCCTTCCTGCATTTAATTTTGAGGTCTTTATGTCCTAATAAATGGTCAATTTTTGTGTAGGTTCCATGAACTGCTGAGAAGAAAGTATACTCCTTTCTGTCACCATTGAGTTTTCTCCAGAGATTTATCATACCTATTTTTCCTAATATTCTATTTACCTCTTTAATTTCTTTCTTATTTGTTTTGTGATTTGATTTATCTAAATCTGAGAGTGCAAGATTGAGATCTCCCACTATTATAGTTTTGCTTTCTAGTTCTTCTCTCAACTCTCTTAACTTCTCCTTTAGGAAGTTAGATGCTATACCACTTGGTACATATATGTTTAATACTGATATTGCTTCATTGTCTATAGTGCCCTTTAGCAAAATATAGTTTCCTTCCTTACCTCTTTTAATTAGATCAATCTTTGCTTTTGTTTGATCTGAGATAAGGATGGGTACCTCTGCTTTTTTGACTTCAACTGAAGCATAATAGATTCTGCTCCAGCCTTTTACCTTTACTCTGTATGTATCTCCCTGTTTTAAATGCGTTTCCTGTAAACAATATATTGTAGGGTTCTGACTTTTGATCCAATCTGCTATCTGCTTCCTCTTTATGGGACAGTTCATCCCATTCACATTTATGGTTAAAATTACTAGTTCCGTATTTCCTGCTATCCTAATATCCCCAAATTATACTTTTCTTTTTCTTGCCCTCCTTCCCTTCTTCCCTAGTATTAAACTTATTGGTCCCACTTACATCACACAGCTCTCCCTCTTTAGTATTCCTTCCTCCTCCCTTTGAATCCCTTCCCCTTTCTTGTACCCTTCCCTTATTACTCCTTTTCCTTTTCCCTTTTCCTCTCCCACTTTTTAAATGAAGTGAGAGAAGAATCTCTGTAAAACAAATATGTCAATTATTTCCTCTTTGAGCCAACTCTGATGAGAGTAGTATTCACACAATATTCCTCCCCCTCTCTAAGTTCCCTCAGATATGATAGGTTTCCTTTGCCTTATCATCACATGTACTTTCCGTCTTTTTATCTCCCCTTTTCCCTTTTTCTGACACTATCCCCTTTCCATTTCTACTTCCCTTTTTTACATTATATCAGTAAAATCAAATTTTACATATGGTTTTTATGTATATTCACAACAGTAATACCGTTCTCAAGAGTTTCTTTTACCTTTTTCTACTTCTCTTGAATCCTGTTGTTGGAGATCAAATTTTTTGTTTAAGTCTGGTTTTTTCTTTAGAAACAAATGGAATTCCTCTATTTCATTAAATGTCCATCTTCTAACATGGAAAAAAAAATACTCAGCTTAGCTGGGTAGTTTATTCTTGGCTGCATTCCAAGCTCTTTTGCCTTTCAGAATATCTGATTCCAGGCCCTTCGATCCTTTAATGTTGAGGCAGCCAGATCTTGCGTGACCCTTATTGTAGCATCTCTGTATTTGAACTGTTTTTTCCTGGTTGCTTGTAAAATTTTTTCTTTAGTCTGAAAATTCTGAAGTTTGGCCACAATATTCCTTGGAGTCTTTATTTTAGGGTCTTTTTCAGAAGGTGATCGATGAATTCTTTCAATGCCTATTTTTCCTTCCAGTTCTATTACTTCTGAGCAGTTCTCTTTGATGATTTCTTGTAAAATAATATCTAGGCTCTTTTTTTCATCATAATTTTCTGGTAGTCCAATGATGCTCAGATTATCTCTCCTAGATCTATTTTCCAAGTCTGTTATTTTTCCAAGTAAATATTTGACATTTTTTCCCAATCTTTCATTTTTTTGGTTTTGCTTGACTGATAGAATCAGTCATTTCTATTTGTTCAGTTCTGATTTTTAGTGAGTTATTTTCTTCATTAGCTTTTTTTATTTCTTTTTGTATATGTCCAATTGAGTTGTTTTGCTCTATGGAATTTTTTTCTATTTCACTAATTTTTTTTTTTTTTAGTGAGTTATTTTCTTTTTCCAATCACAAATTCTGTTTCCCTGCACTTCTTGGGAGTTTTTTATCTTTTATAAATCACATTTTAGGAAGTTGTTGCTCTCTTGCATAGCTTCTCTTTCCTTTCCCCATTTTTCTTCTAGTTCTCTTTTAAGGTTTTTAATAGTCTCTTCTAGGAGAGCCTTTTGTATTGGAGACCAACAATTGTCTGGAGACTGTCTGCTATTAGTCTCTTCAGGGTTGAAATCTGTATAGAAACTATCAATTGTTCTTTTGATTTTTTTACTCATTTTGTTAAAGCCTGTAAGGTCTGCCTTCAGAACCAGGACCTTACCAGCTTCCTCTACAGAGCAGTGAAAGGTGTATGGATGGGTAACTGTCCTGCCAGCTGGCTACAAAAAGCAGCAAGGTACTGGAGTGCTCTGGGAAAGAGTTCCCCACCTGGGAGTAACTCAGGCCTGCAGGGTAGGGCTGGGAAAGTGCCCTGCAAAGAACCCCTCCCCCCCTCAGCTGTGTGAGATAACGACTGCCCTGGGGCTAGACACTGAACAGTGAGAGTTTCACTACTCCAAGCCAAAGCCTGCCCTGGGGCTGTGGGTATTAGCAGTTGAGCAGTGAATGGATTTGCAGGGACCAGAAGTGTCTGCCTGGGAAGCACAGTCTGCTGGGGAAGTTCTATTGCCCCAGGCCGAGCCCCACACTGTGCCAATTAGAGGCTGCCCAGGCTGTGCCCCGCCCCTGCCGTGCAGATTTGTAAGTGCCCCTGCAAAAGCCTCAAACTGCAGGATGTGGCTGCAGGGCTGTGTTACAGTCTGCCTGAGTCACTTCCAAGTTTGAGTGGTTACAGCCAGATCTCATTAGGTTCTGGCATTTTTTAGAGTACCTTCTGCTTTAGGCTTTAATTTCTCTGCCAGTTTACTGCTTTGTAGTCAAGGTAGAGCAGTTAGCCTATAGCAGAGTGTCTCTATAACTTCTCTAGCCACAGAGGTCACCCCTGCCCCTGGTCTACTCAGGATGCTAGTCTCTCCCTGCCTGCGCTCCTTTCCTCGTGATTTTCCAGATTGACTTCGGCTGATAAGTTGTAGTGCTTCTAATCTTTATGAATTTAATCAGTGAAGAGCTATTTTTGAGGCTGGATTAAATAGTTGGTTATGAGGGGAATGAGAGGAGCTTAGAGAGTGCCATCTGTGCCATCTTGGCTCCGCCCCCAGAAATCCCTCTCTGACTTCTCAAAAATGAGGGTGAAAACACCAAAAAAGAAGGTGATGTCCTGATGTCCCAGGAAGGGAGATGAAAACACCAAAGGAAATGGGGAATCAAACCAGATTAACAGATTTCTGAAGGGTCTCACTTGAAACAGGTATACATAAATCCATCAACATGGGAGTTATTACATAATCAAATAGCAATATAACACAGACTAGTAGTGATGTAACAAATAACATGAGGCAACTTGAAGAATTATACATATCCATCAGTCCTAGAAATAGTCCAAAACCAATCTATGGTCCATTACTTCATGTGTCTGGGAATCCAATGATTCCTGCAAGTTTTGAAGTTCTGCAGCAGTCTTATCAACAATTTTTCATCTCAGGGAATCCAATGATTCCTGCTGGTTTTAAAGTTCATTAACAGTCTTATTATCAGCCATGCTCTTTCAATGTCAGATGTTTTTTGGGTCTTCCCTACTTTGTTTTGGTTTTTGTCTCTTTTTCTATCTGTCTCCAGGTGCTTGTTGGCACCCATCTAGCTCCTTCTCCATCTGTAGAGATACAAGCAAACCCTTTCTCCCATGCAGTTAACCTATCTAGTCCCTTCCATTCCCCACTTTCTGGATTTCTCCATGTCACCTGGCAATTACATTGGAGCTGCTCACACTGGACACTGTTCTTCTGTTGGGTTAAAAGGCCTGTATTCTCCCCAATTGTAATCCTTTCTCCCATCTGATTGCTTTTTGGCTGATTTATCATGTATTCCCTTTCTCCCATCAGATTGCTTTTCTTCTGACTGATCATATCAGAGTATTAAACTTCTAAAGATTCTCTGAGTGTAAACTCGGCTGTCATCATGTCCCACCTGTTTTTTGATTTATATCTTGAAGCTGGGGTCCACTTCTCATTTCCCTGGGACAATCTACATTCTGAGACCCAGTGGAAACCCTTATTGCATTTTGAACATAGGGTTT
This sequence comes from Antechinus flavipes, assembly GCF_016432865.1. NCBI lineage: Eukaryota > Metazoa > Chordata > Mammalia > Dasyuromorphia > Dasyuridae > Antechinus > Antechinus flavipes. Next base: position 453,705,622 of record NC_067398.1, on the reverse strand, counting down.
GGAGTCTTATTCTCTCACCCTGTCTTCTCACTCTGTCTCTATGCCTACATTGAGCTTTCAGATGTCCTCCTTTACCACATTGAAAGCATTGATGAGTCTCTTTGGAAGTCCCTTGCCAAGAGGGACCCAGTCTTCCTATGTTCATCATAGTCTGTGTATAATAAGCATTTGTGCCCACTGTGGCACAGCATCTTATGATCTCCTCTAAAGGAGCATCTTTGTGTAGTTCACATATAATTCTTTTACAAACTTCATTAACATTTTCTTTAGTAAGTTGTTTGATCATTGTTCCTGTTGCTGAATTTTCACCAATTGTTCTTGTGACAGCTGTTTGTAGACATCCCACAAATTTGGACCTTGCTCTATTTTTGTGAAGGCTTCTCCTCCATTTTTTCCTGGGAGGGAGAGCCATGCTTTGATAATAGCAGCAGCAATTTGCTCATATGCTGCCATGGGCTAATTAATCTGTGCTGAAGCATCTGCATACTGACCTTTACCTGACAGTTAGTTAAAAGTGATTTGTAGATTAACTCCAATTTGCCTATTTCGTTGGGCTTCTAGTCTACATAATTCACTATACTCCCAAAGCCACAACAAGTTTTGTCCAGGTTCTAAAAATGTCCTTGCTATAGATTTCCAGTCACTAGGGGTTTTCTCTAATAACATCTTAATGTAAGACGATATAGCTTCATAAAAAGTGCAACCCTTTTAAAAATCCTTGATATTTTCCAGATCAAAAGGAGTGTATCTTCTCCCTTGTTGACCTGAAGAGTCAAACTCTTCAATAACAGGGTATGCATTTATCAAATCAGATATATCCTTCCTTATAGGTTTTCTTTTGGCCCTTTGCTGTCACTTTTGACTTTATTCTCTTTTTTTCCCTCTTTCCTAACTTCCTATCTCCTCCAAGAAAGCTACAGTTAAGCAAAAATATTATTTATGTATACAAACATATATACATACATAACATATTCATAAATACATACACACACCTATATACCTACATACACATACACACACATATATATGTATATACGCATACGTCTAAGACAATAGCATGCCTGATATATAATGTAGATTTCTCTCTTGATTGAATCTTTATTTTTTGTTTGACTTTGAGATCAATGATTACTACTCATACTTTTTTTCCCTCCTATTATATTTAATTTAATATAATTTTGATGGAGTTATTTTCTTCCTTAAAATTCTGGATCTTCTTTATTGTACATGGCAACAAGATTATATGAAGATCAATTCTGATGGACGTAGCTCTCTTCAACAATGAGATGATTCAGAACAGTTCCAATGATCTTAGGATGAAGAGAGCCACCTACACCCAGAGAGAGGACTGTGGGAACTGAGTATGGTTCACAACATAGCATTTTCACTTTTTTGTTGTTGTTGTTTGCTTATATTTTATTTTCTTTCTCATTTTCCTTTTCAATTTAATTTTTCTCATGCAGCAAGATAATTGTATAAATATGTATGCATATGTTGGATTTAACATACATTTTTAACATGTGATAGATAGATAGATAGATAGATAGATAGATAGATAGATAGGATTATTTGACATCTAGAGGAGGAGTGAGGGTAAGGGGGAAATTGAAACACAAAGTTTTGTAAGGGTTAATGTTGAAAAATTATCCATGCATATCTTTTGAAAATAAAAAGTTTTAATTAAAAAAAAAAAGATTCTGGATTTCCTTTGGCAGTTTTTTGACTTTCTTTTTATAATCTTTTTTTTTTAATTTTAAAGAAATTTTTTCTCAATCTCTCTCATTTGATTTTTTAAAGTCTTTTCTGAGTTCTATGAATTCTTTCTGGGCAAGTGACCATTTGATGTAACTCTTTGGGGCAGGAAAGGATTTTTTTTGCTTCATTATCCTCCTCTGAAGATGAACTCTGATCTTCTTTATTTTCATAATAATTATCTATGATTTGATTCTTTCTCTATTGTCCATCTGCCTTTTTTATAGCACATTATTATGATAATGACCTCTAGCCCTGGCATATTAGGGTTGGTGTCTCTGCCCTCAGGTTCTTCGATTCTTCCTCACATCCTGTAATTAAAACCAAGAATTCCTTCCCTCTTTACCCCCTACATGCCCATAGTTAGCAGCACTCCTGCCCCACTGCTTTTGCACTGAGCAGGCAAATGCTAGTTCCTTCCTACCCAAGATTGTCTCTCAGGAATAAAGCTTGGCCTGGTGTTCCTTATCAGAACAGGTTCCCTCAATCTATCCCTCACTCAGATACTGGACTCCCCAGGTAGTCCAGGAGGTGAAAATTCCTATGGCTAAGGCAGAGGCTTCCTCCCAGCCTAGGTAGCTTCAGAGCTCACAATTTGAAGTTTCTGTAGAGGCATTTATACTTTCCATAACCCAAAGGATCTTTGGATCTTTTCTCTGGTTGTCCCAGGAGAACCATTGTTTTGCTCTCACTCTTATTTATTTTTGCTGTTTATATTCACCCTAAGGTGCTATTTTGTTTTGTTTATGAAAGAAATTTGGAGAACTTGTAATTTTCTGACCTACTCCACCATCTTTCCAGAATCCTCTTAGATACATCTAAATTGTTTATCAAGTTTCCAATATCCATATTGGTCTTTTGAGACAGTATCTCACCAAACTCTTTTTATTCTTCCAAGAAACATTTATGTTTCTATCTATAAGATGTTATTTTAATGGCCTTTTATCTTTCTAGGGCTGATTTACTGTTATATAATTTTGAGCCATAGGATTCAATCTCTTTTTATTATCTTAGTATTAATAATAACATTTACAGAGCACTTATTATGGAACAGCCACTTTGTTAAGTGATTTATAAATATTATTTCATTTTATTCTCACAAAAAGGTAGGTGTTATGATTGCTTTCCTTTTTCTCAGATGAGGAAATCGAAACAGTCAAAGGTTATTTCTTGCCTAGAATCCCATAATCTCATTAGTTGTTGTCTGAGGATTTGAAGTCAGGTCTTCCTGACTCTAGGCCTAGTGCTCTATCCACTGTTACCACCTAGCTGCCTGTAAGATCCTTCTAACCTGATTATCTCTCATCACTTTTTGTATTCTGTTGATCCTACTGATATTCACTCACACTACTGATATAGAAGCTACCTTTTGCTTTTGGCTCCTTGGCTCAGCAACCTTCTCTGCTGTTGATTTATGCTGAGCTCTGTACAAAAGTCCAACCCCTTTGTCCTTCCCTAAGAGGGGGACCTTCCAGATCCCTTTTCTTGCTCCCTGACTTTAGAAGCTTCGGCTTGCACCATAGAGAGCCCTCAGCCTTAGCTCGTAGCAGTCTCAATTATTATTAGGGTTGATAGGAATAGCACACTAATATTAGGGTGAGGATGAAACTGAACTTATGATTCAATTGGCTTACAGAACCCCAGGGGAGAAATTACCTATATTAATATTGATCAGCACCTTCTCAGGAACTTAAATAGTTAAAGAATTTCCTGGGGTATTGAGAGGTTAAATTGACTTGCCCCCAGGTGATGTAGACAATCTGTCAGAAGCTGTCTTTATAATTTCCAGGTACCTCTCTATTTGCTACAGAACACTGCTTCTTTAGAAGTAATAGCATTTCTTTCTTTTTTTCTCTTTAGCATTTTTCCTTTACCTTTTATCACTGTTTCTCTCTTTGGCCAAATCTTTTTCTCCCATACTGGTGTTTCTTTTTCTATCCTTTTCTAGTTTAATTTCTTGGTGCACATTTTTCTTCTCAGTTTTTGTCATAATTTTTATCAGCAGAATTACTTCTATCCTATTTAAATAACTGAAACAGACAGAGGTGAGATAGCTTCACTATAGATAATTAAATGGAAATTCAGACAGGGATTGACCAAAAATCTCTCTGAATTTGAAAATCAGTTATATGCTCTGACAGGGTCTTGATCAACTAATTATGCTATAGAAGGAAAGAATCTGCATGAATAAATAAAATCAATGAATAAATAAGAACTAGAAATAGCAAAATAACAAAATAATATATGTGTATATTCATCTCCCTAATCATTCTTTACATGAACTTCCTAAAAGTAGAAAGATAACAACTAGTAAGTAGTTATAATTAGATTTTTAATAATTATTCCTATATAATAATGGTTTGGATTTAATTCCTTTTCTTTCATTTCTCCTTTACTTAGGAATCTTCAGCTTACACCATAGAGAACCTTAGCTGATGGCAATCTCAACTATTGTTAGGGTAAATGGGAATAACATACATGTCAGGGTATGGATGAAACTGAACTAGTTATGGAAATGATAAGGAATAGTCAAATACTAAAAATTAGAGAGCTAAGAATAAGGATTGGACCTCTGATTTCAATGATATGAAATTCCAGAATAAGGAAACTTTATCAAGGAGGCACTTTCTCTAACATCATATGGAATCAGGGATTACTCTAGGGCAGCAAGAGGTGAAAAAACTTGCCTAGGATCACATACTTAGGACATGTCATAGGCTAAAAAATGTATAATAAGAAGGAAATAAATGTGTAATTAGTAAGCACATATTACATGCCAGATATTATGCTAAGTGTTTTACAACTACTATCCCATTTGATTCTCCCAACTACCCAGGAAGATGCTATCATTATTCTCATTTTACAGTTGAGGAAACTGAGGGAGACAGAGATTAAGTGACTTGTTCAAGGTTACCTTCTCAATCTTAATTCCTCACAAGTTTGTACTTCTGGACTTTTTTGACCATGCCATAGAATCCTCTTCATCCTGGAAGTTCATTATATCTCTGAACTTATCACATTAGAAATACTCTCTGTCCCTGCAATCAATATTTTCCACTTAAAAATTATTACAAAGACATATATATATATTCATGTCTCTCAAGAAGTTACAGAATAAATTTATTTAGTGATTAGAGAAATTTGCATCATTCAGCTTGATAAGGTCTAGATATGGGGTACCTAAATGAAATTAGGGTTTGAGGTCTAGTGGCAGGTTTGGGGTACAGGGAATCAAATAGAGTTCCCCTGCAACCCCTTTGGATTCGGCGCAAGGATACAGAGTTAAATGAGGTCTAGAAGCAGCTTGAGTCCCTGCAAAGGAATTTACAGGCCTGAAAAACAAGGTTGATAAAAGAGGTTTATTATGGGGTTTGGAAGTAAGGTTAAAGTATAGTTAAGGAAATAGATGAGGATAAAGAGATAAGAGGACACTGGAAATAGGATTCCAGTGGACAGAGATCCCTGGCATGCCAGGCTGGCACATTTGGAACCTCTGCAAAGAGAGAATTCCAGCCTAACACTTCTTTAATGAGAGCGATTCATCTAAAGGGGCCTGTGGGTGGAGTCCCAAGTTGGCTCCTTGATGAATTTCAGTGGGGGCTTGAGTTCATTTGCTGGGGGCTGGGAAACCTGAGCAGATCATTAGAATGGGGGCTGGGACAGCCCAAGTTGGCTCAAATTCAGATGAGGGCTGGGACAGGCCCAGATCTTCTATTGGAATTCAAAGGGCCCAGGATTTGTGAATCAAAATCCTAGTTTCCTGGATTGATAATCCATCAGTTAGGAGGGATTGGGAATCAGAAAGAAAGGAATAAATAAATTCTTAAAGGGACCACAATCCGCATCAAGCTGACAAACCATCTCCCTTGAGTTTTCATCAAAGAAACCAATCATCTGAAGGTTTTGACCAGGGATGAGCTGATGATGTTTAAAACTGGTTCTCTGAAGAAAAAGAAAATAAAAGGAAGGAAAAAGAAAGGGGAAGAAAAAGGGTAGGGAAAGGAAAAAGGTAGGGGAAGGGAAAAGGAAAAGGCAGGGAAAAGGAAAGGATAGGGCAGGGCAGGGCAGGGTGGGGAGGGCAGGGCAGGGCAGGGCAGGGAAGGTGAAGGGCAGGGAAGGGAAGGGAAGGGAAGGAAAGAGAAAGGAAGGGAAGGGAAGGGAAGGAAAGAGAAAGGAAGAGAAGGGAAGGGAAGGGAAGAAAAGGGAAGGAAAAAGAAGGAAAGAAAAGAGAAGGGAAGGGAAGGGAGGGGAGGAGAAGGGAGATGAGGAGATGGCAGGGAAAGGGAGGGCAGGACAGAGCAGGGAAGGGAAGGGCAGGGCAGGGAATGGGAGGGAAGAGAAGGGAAGGGAAAGGGAGAGGGTGAAAGAGAAGAGAAGGGAAGAGACAAAGTTGACAAAATACAGCACCCATTCCTATTGAAAACACTAGATTACATAGGAATAAATGGAGTTTTACTTAAAATGATAAGTGGTATCTATTGAAAACTATCAGAAGCTTAAATGCAGTGGAGATAAACTAGAAACATTCTAGTTTATCCAGTAGGATAAAGAGTGTAACAAGATGGCCATTATCAATATTTTATTCAATATAGTACTAGAAATGTATTAGCCATGAGAAGAAAAAGAAATTGAAAGAATTAGAATAGATAATGAGGAAATTAAACTAGCACTCTTTGCAGATCATAAACTTAAAATCATAAACTTAAAAAAAATCCTAAACAATCAACTAAAAAAAATCTTTGGACAAATCACAACTTTAGCAAAGTGACAGAATATAAAATAAACCTACATAAAGAGAAATCCCATTAAAAAAAAAAAACTGTACACAATATAAAATATTTGGGAGTTCATCTACCAAGACAAACCTAGGAACTAAAAGTACATTGTTGCAAAACACTTTTCACACAAATAAGTCAGATTTAAACAATTAGAAAAAATATCATTTGCTCATGTGTAGACTGAATTAATATAATAAAAACGAGAATTTTACCTAAATTAAATCTACTTATTTAATGCCATGATAATCAAACTGCCAAAAATCATTTTATAAAGTAGAAAAATAATAACAAAATTCTCAAGAACTAAAGGTAAAGAATGTCAAAGGAATTAATGAAAAAAGAATGAACAGAAAGGTGGCCTAGCTACATCAAATCAAATATAAAGAGGGAATCATGAAAACCATTTGATAATGACTAAGAAATAGAGTGGTATTTCTATGTAATGGGTTAGGTACACAAGACACAATAGACAATTAATATAGTAATTTATAGTCTAATAAACCAAAGACTCCAACTTCTGAGATAAGAACCTACTACTTTACAAAAATTTCTGGGAAAAATGAAAAATAATATGTCATAAACTAGGCACAGTCCAACATCTCACACCATATAAAAAGATAAAGTCAAAATGGGTTTGTGATTTAGACATAAAAGGTGACACTTTATTAGGAAATGAATGGATAGTTCACCTATCAGACTGATGCAGAAGGGAAGAATTATCATCAAAAAAGAGACAGGGAACATTAGGGAATGGAAAATGGTTAATTTTGATTACATTAACTAAAAAAAAATTGCACAAACAAAACCAATGCTCAAAATTAGAAGGAAAGCCAAAAACTGGGAAATAATTTTTATAGCCAATATTTTCTTATATATATGTCAAATTTATAAGCATATGTCCCTTCTCAATTAATAAATGGTCAAATGGTATGAACAGATAAATTTCAGATGATAAAATGAGAGTCATCTATAGTCCTATGAAAATTGCTCTAAATCACTATTTATCAGATGAATACAAATTAAAACAACTCTGAGGTACCACCTCATAGCCATTGGGATTGGCTAAGATGACAGGAAAAGATAATGATAAATATTGGAGAGGATGTGGGAAACTAGGAACTCTAATGTGTTGTTAATGGAGTTATAAGCTGATTCAGCCCTTCTGCAGAACAATTTGAAACTGCACCCAAAGAGCTATAAAATTGTATATGTATATAGTTTTAGATCTGGTACAGTTAAGCCACCTTCGTTTGCATTTTTCATTAATTCCCTTGAAATTCTTGACCTTTTGTCTTCCAAATGAATTTTGTTATTATTTTTTCTAGGTCTGTAAAATAATTTCTTGGGAGTTTAATTGGTATAACATTAAATAAATGGATTAATTTAGGCAGTATTGTCATTTTAAATTATATTTGCTTGACCTATGCAAGAGCATTTGATAATTTTCCAATTGTTTAGATCTCAATTTATTTGTGTGGAAAGTGTTTTGTAGTTCTTTTCAAATAGTTCCAAACTTTGCCTTGGCAGATAGACTACCAAATAATCTATATTATCAACAGTTATTTTAAATGGAATTTCTCTTTGTATTTGTTGCTGCTGGACTTCTATGGTAATATGTAAAAATCCTGATGATTTATGTGGATTTATTTTGTATCCTGAAACTTTACTAAAGTTGTGAATTGTTTCTAATAATTTTTTAGTTGATTTTCTAGGGGTCTCTAAGAATACCATCATATCTGCAAAGAGCGATAATTTATTTTCCTCAATACCTACTCTAGTTCATTTAATCTCTTTTTCTTCTCTTATCACCAATGCTAACATTTCTAATACAATATTGGATAGTAATGGTGATAGTGGACAACCTGATTTTATTGGGAATGTTCTAGTTTGTCCCCATTACATATGCTACTTGCTCATGGTTTTAAATAGATGCTACTGATCATTTTAAGGAAAAGTCTATTTATTTCTATACTCTCTAGTGCTTTTGATAGGAATGGGTGATGGATTTTATCAAATGCTTTTTCTGCATCTATTGAGATAATCATACAATTTTTGTTAGTTTGGATTTTGATATAGTTAATTATGCTAATAGTTTTCATAATATTGAACCAGCCCTGCATTCCTGGTATAAATCCTACTTGGTCATAGTGTATTATCCTGGGGATGAGTTTCTGTAATCTCTTTGCTAATATTTTATTTAAGATTTTTCATCAATATTCATTAGGGAAGTTGGTCTATAATGTTCTTTCTCTGTTTTATCCACCTGGTTAAGGTAAAAGCACCATATCTATATCATAAAAGGAATTTGCTAGGATTCCTTTCCCTATTTTTTCAAATAGTTTGCATGGTATTTGAATTAATTATTCTTTAAATGTTTGGTAGAATTCAATGTAAATCCATCTGGCCCTGGAGTTTTTTTTTTTTCCTTAGGGAGTTGATTAATAGCTTGTTCTTTTTTTCTTTTTCTAAAACAGGACTATTTAAATAATATATTTCCTCTTCTGTTAACTTGGACAATCTATATTTTTGTAGGTATTACTCCACTTCACTTAGATTTCAAATTTATTGACATATAGTTGGGCAAAATAACTTCTAATTATTATTCTAATTTCCTCTTCATTGGTGGAAAGTTCTCCTTTTTCATTTTTGAGACTAACAATTTGATTTTCTTCTTTCCTTTTTCTAATCAAATCAACTAAAGTTTTATCTATTTTGTTTGTTTTTTCAGAAAACCAACTCTTAGTTTATATTTATTAATTCAATATTTTCTTACATTCAATTTTATTAATCTCTCCTTTTACTTTTAAAATTTAAAATTTGGTATTTAATTAAGGAGTTTTTAATTTGTTCTTTTTCTAGCTTTTTTTATTTGTAAGCCTAATTCATTGATCTTTTCTTTCTCTTTTATGCAAGTAAACAAGTAGAGTTATAAAACTTTACCTAATTACAGCTTTGGCTGCATTCCAAAAATTTTGGTATGTTGTCTCATTATTCCTTCTCTTGAATAAAATTATTAACTGTGTCTATGATTTGTTGTTTCACCCATTTATTCTTTAGGATTAGAGTAGTTAGTTTACAATTAATTTTTTATCAATTTTCCCCTGGCATTTTATTTCATATAATTTTTATTGCATTATGATCTGAAAAATGCATTTACTATTTCTGCCTTTATGCATTTGATTTTGAAGTCTTTATGCTCTAATATGTAGTCAATTTTTATATAGGTTCCTTGAACCACTGAGAAAAAAAGTGTACTCCTTTCTGTCTCCATTCAATTTTCTCCAAAGATCTATCATATCTAACTCCTCCAAAATTCTATTTACCTCCTTACCTTTCTTATTTATTCTGTGATTTGATTTATCTAGTTTGAGGGAGCAAGATTGAGATCCCACACTAGTATAATTCTTCTATTTCTTCTTATAGCTCTTTTAACTTCTCCTTTAGGAATTTAAATCCTATACCACTTTGTGCATATGTCTATTATTGATATTACTTCATTATCTGTGCTACCCTTCAATAAGTTATAGCTTCCTTCATCATATCTTTTAATTAGATATATTTTTGCTTTTGCTTTCTTTGAGATCAGGATTGCTTTCCTTGCTTTTTTTTTTAATTATTTTTTTTTACTTCACCTGAAGCATAATAGATTCTACTTCAGCCTTTTACTGTTACTCTAAATGTATCACTCTGCTTTAAATGTGTTTCCTGTAAATAACACTTTGTAGGATTCTGGCTTTTCATCCAGTCTGCTATATGCTTCCATTTTATGGGACAGTTCATGCCATTCCCATTTGCAGTTAAAATGACTAATTCTGTATTTCCCACTACCTTATTTATCCCAACGTATGCTTTTCTCTTTCCTTTCCCCCTTTCCCTACTCCCCAGTATTTTGCTCCTGACCACCACTTCTCTGAAACATCCCTTCCCCTTTACAGCCCCTTGCCCTTTCTTATCCTTCCACTTCTACTTCTGTTTTCTTTTCTATTAGCCTCCTTTTTTCTTTTCCCCTTTCCCCTTCCACTTCCCTATAGGGTGAGACAAGTTTCTCTGTGAAATCAAATGTGGCTAATATTCTCTCTTTGAGCCAAATCTGATGAGAGTAAGATTCACACTATGTTCATTCCCTCTCTTCTTTCCCTCAATTATAATAGGTCTTCTTTGCCTTTTCATGAGATAAAATTTCCCACATTTTACCTCTATTTTCTTCTTTTTCCAGTACAATCCCCTTTCCACTTTATTTCTTTTTTTATATTATCATAATAAAATCAAATTATACCTGCACTAAGTATTCATAACAGAGATATAGTTCTCAAGAGTTCTGTCCTTTTTATCTTTTGAGTTCTGTATTTAGACATCAGTTTTTTGTTTTGTTTTGTTTTTCAATTTTGGTCTTTTCATCAGAAATAAATAAAACCATCTGCATCATTGAATGTCCATCTTCTTCCTTGAAAGATAATACTCATTTTAGCTGAATAATTTATTTTTGGCTATATTTCAAGTTCCTTTGCTTTTCAGAATATCAGATTCCAGGCCCTTCAATCCTTTCAGGTGGAAGCTGCTATGTCCTGCGTAATCCAAACTGTGGCTCCTTGGTATTTACATTGTTTCTTTTAGACTGCTTGCAATATTTTCCCCTGGTTCATTAGTTCTAAAATTTGACTAACATATTCATTTTGTTTTCATTTTGGGTTCTTTTTCAGGAGGTAATCCATGAATACTTTTAATGGATCTTTAACCTTCTGATTCTAGGATACCAGGGCAGTTTTCTTGTTGATTTCCTGAAAGATAATGTCTGGACTCTTTTTCAATCATAGTTTTCAGGAAGTCCAGTAATTCTTAGATTGTCTCTCCTAGATCTATTTTCCAAGTCAGTTGTTTTTGCAATGAGTATTTAACATTTTCTTCTATTTTTTCTTTTTTCTTTTTCTTTTTTTTGGTTTTGCTTGACTGATTCTTGATGTCTCATTAAGTCATTCATTTATTTGTTCAGTTCTATTTTTTAATGAATTATCTTCTTTAATCCTTTGTTGTTGTTGTTGTTGTTGTTGTTGTTCCTTTTGTATTTGGCCAATTCAATTTTTAAATGAATTGTTTTGTTCTATGGATTTTTTGCATTTCACAAATACTGTTTTTCCAGGAGTTATTTTCTTCTTCCATTTCACAAATTCTGTTTTTCAAGAAGTTGCTTTCTTTTTACATTTTGTCAAATCTATTTTGCAAGGAGTTACATGCTTTTTTTCCATTTCACTAAATCATTTGTAAGGAGTTTTTTCCAGATAGTTTCTGTGTTTCCTTTTCTAAACCCTTTTGCCAAGTTCTCATTTCTTTTTTCCATTTTTCTTCTAGCTCTCTTTTAAGATCCTTTTCGAATTCTTCCAAGAGAATCTTTTGAGATGGGGACCAATTTATATCAACCTTTGAGGCTTCATCTGGAGACAATCTGCTTTTAGTGTCATCAGGACTTTAAATCTGTAATTCTCTTTCTCCATAAAAATTACTTATGGTCATACTTCTTTGTGCTTTTTTGCCCATTTTTTAAAAGGTTGATGTCTGCTTTTAGAGCAAAGGGGATATTATTGAAGCTTCTTCTACAGACATTAGTGCCTTCACTGGGTCAGTGCTGACTAACTTCTGGTACTAGGTGGGCATGGCGGGGTCCCAATATTCTGGGGTTTAGGGTCTCACCAGTTGCCTTTTATATTTGTGTTGGATGTCTTACAGTTAATTTGCTTATCTACTGGCAGGACAGAGTAGCCAACACTGTCTGTAGATTCCCCCCAGTAGATTCTCCAATGGGCAGAGCCCACACTGCCCTGAGTCTGGGTGCTTACCTGGCTCAGTTTCCACATAGCTGCCTGCACTCAGCCTGCCCTCTTCCATGCCCAATTTAAACAGACCCTTTTTGGAGATCTTCCAAATTATCTTCTGATGGAAATTTGTTATACTCCAATTATTTATGGGTTCTGTCACTCCAGAACCAGTTCAGAGGCTGGACTTACTGTTAATTTGAGGGATATGGGGAGAGCTCAGAAAAAGACTGTCTCCTCTCCACCATCTTGGCTCTGTCCCCCATAAAATACTATTTGTCCATCTATATTCACTTTCCATAGTGCTCTCTCTCTTTCTTTGAATAGTGATTGGCATTTTTCCATCTCAAATCTAGTGGAATTGCCTTGAATCACTGCATTGTTGAGAAGAACCAATCACAGTTGTTCATCACATAATCTTATTGTTACTGTGTATGATGTTCTCTTGATTCTGCTTGTTTCACACATCAGTTCATGTATGTCTTTTTAGGATTTTCGGAAATCAGTCTGTTCATCATTTCTTATAGAACAATAATTTGATTACATTCATATACCAAACATAATCAGTCATTCCCCAATCAATTTCACTAAATTTCCACTTTCTTGTCACTACAAAGAGTTGCCACAGACAGTTTTTTGTTTTGTTTTGTTTTGTTTTTTTTGTTCTTGTTTTTTTTTTTTTTTTTTTTTTTTTTTTTGCTCACATGGCTCCTTTCTTCCCTTTTATGATTTCTTTGGGATACATAGGTGACACTGCCAGCCACAATATGAACACAATGGGAATAGGGTCTTTTAAAAAAGTAACATTATTTTGTATGCCTCTTTAGTTAGTCAAAACAATTTAATGAGGTTTCTTTTTAAAGTCTAAAAAAAAGAAGTGATTAGTCTAATTCTATTTTTAATTTATTCTATATATAATAAACTATGTGATCATAGTATTCAAAGTCTGAATTTATAAAGTAGGAAATGACATATAATTTTATAGGGTAAGGGATATGATTTAGTAATATACAGAAAATTTTGTCATTTAATATTTTGAGTAATACTTCATTTCATTCTCTAGATTAAACATGTTCTATAAGAAAGGGGTTGAACAAAGCTGCCTTAATGCTACTTCCTGTTGTCTTAGTAGCTGGGGAGTAGTCTAGATTGAAGCAGCAGGGCAAATGGAAACTCTTAGGAGAGAAAAGTTCCTCAAACATATTTCAGAAAGTAAATGACATGAACTAGATTGGGATCTCAAATCAAATGCCATTTGTACATAAATAAACTTTCTTGTTGGATAATTAATGCAGTAACATACTATCATTCTGTAGGCTTATGAAAGCAGTACTCAAAACACACAATCAAAAATACCTATGTAGTGTCAGTTTTAATATACTATAACATTATGTATGTATTTCTTTCAGGGAAATTCCTTTTTGCAAACTTAATTTTATATGAGATTGTCTTGTTTGTCCATTTTGCATTAGGAAACAGAATATTCTACAACAAAATTTTATCAATAATATTGTGAGGAAATGTTTTGCTTATATTAGGTGAGATTCTATGTATAAAATATTTATAAGATAGTAAAAAAAATGAAAAAAAAATGGAATTCTTTGCTGAGGAGATAAGATCTAAGAGAAATAAGAATGAATAGAGCTGTTAAAATAAAAAAAAAATAGGGGCAGCGAGGTGGTACAGTAAATAGAGCACCATCTCTGAAGTCAGGAGTACCTGAGTTCAAATCTGGTTTCAGACATTTAATACTTCCCTAGCTATGTGACCCTGGCCAAATTACTTTACCTCGATTGCCTCAGGAAAAAATTTATATATATATATATATATATATATATATATATATGTGTGTGTGTGTGTGTGTGTGTGTGTGTGTGTGTGTATTTAAATATAAAAATAAGTCTCTTAATACTGGCAGGAAAGCTCAAGAGCTTAAAAACAGGAAACCATTCAGGTTTATTTGAAGATTAATTAGAATAGGTTTTTGTGGGAAATAGAGGAAGTGGAGTCTTAAGGTTATACCCTTAACGTATAAAGCGGATACAGTTTTACATATTTAGCCCAATTCCCATACTCAATTATACAAATTATACAAATATATTCCTATACTCAATATGTACAATATTACCTAAACTGGGAAAAATATTGATAATAGTGAATGTAGGCTTCTAATTGAATAAGTTAGGCAAATTTTCCTGGGATATAATGTATGAGCAGGGAATTGATTAAATAGTTCCCTTTGGCCTATTTGATGAATATATTTCTGACCCTAAGGAGTATGGAAGCATATGCATTTTATTGTGCCTATGTTATTCATTGACACTTTTTTAAAGAAGACAAATTCTGATTTGTTTTCACTGACTGAGACTGCAACTAAGATGTTATAGATGTTTTGGAAGGATGGACTCTTGTCAAAGGAGTTACCTCCCTCTGTACTTACTAATCTATAAAATAATGATAGTGACAAAAAGAAAGAGTTGACTTTCTGTTGGTTCAGAGTAAAAATATATACAGAATATATTTGTGCAGGTGGGAGGTAAGGAAACGTATATAAGAGAATAACCTCTTCCCACTAAAACTATTAATGCTTGTCTTGGGTCAGGAGCACAGAAAATGACAAGCCTATGGAAAAAAAAAATATTGCTGATAGCAAATTTTCCTTTTTCAAGAGATGGGAGTATTATCTGAATATGGGGTTTCATCATGGTGTTTTTACAGAATCACAAGGCAAAAAAAAAAAAAAAAAAAAAAAATCTGCGCTTGCTCATCAAGCCTGAGAAGGGATTATGTGAACAATATTCCTGAAACTCAACCTCAAGTGTAGAAAAGATAGATCTTGTTTTCTTTGATAGTATGATCCTATAACCACATCTTCTAGCAGAGAAAAGAGATTTCAATGGCATCAGCTTTAGAGGTTGCCTTGAAAGCAAATCTCAATTGGGGCAGCTAAGTGGTATAGTGGCTAGAGCATCAGCACTGGAGTCAAGAGAACCTGGATTCAAATTTGACCTCTGACACTTACACTTAATAGTTATGTGATCCTGGATATGTCGGTTAACCTTGATTGCCTCATTGCTCTCTTTCCCTTCCTCTCCAATTTCAAACTCTAACCATCAAACCTTCTAGAGAGAGAAGAGGAAATCCTGACTTGCATGCCTTAAAGAAAATACAAGGGAATTTGTCCACATGATTCCCATAGTTTACTAAAGATTAAAAGTAGGAGCAGAAGAAATGTCAGAGGGTTGCCCTCCTGGAAACATGAGTTCATTTCTTTTCTTAGGAAAGTTTATTGTCTACTGAAAGTGTTTATTATGTTTTCTATGTTTATTGACTACCATAAATTCTTTTCACCTTTTCTGGGGTGACGTGATGGCTATTCTCTATCACATACACATTTATTATCTTGAACATCTTTATAAGATTTGTCATTAATCACATTTAGTGAAACAGAAACATGAAAATATTTGAAAATTTCTCAGAGTCAAGGAATAGAAATGAACAGTAAATAAGAGGAAAATAAAAAAAAAAACTACAAAAAACAAAGTAATCTTTTGGGGATCTTTCCTTACGATTGGTATTTGTGAGACAAGAACTTGAGATGATAAATTTCAAATGTAGTTTTTAAAATCTATGCTACAATGATAGTTGGTATAAAGCATATACATAAAATTAATCAAAACTTCTCTTTTATATAAGAGTGTTGTGACTCAACATTTTGACATATGACAAATAAAAATATAATGTGATCACAGATAATGAATACTTATAAAGAAGACCAGTTGAAGTGGAAGATGATGGAGGTACTATACTAGAAACAAACATTAACTTTCTTGTTCATGGCAAATAGGAAAGAGAAGGAGGACAAAGAAGAAAAAGAGGAAGAGGAGAACTTGTGGCTTAATTGACATAGGGGAACTCTACTAAAACAAGTTCATAACTTCTATGCAAATTGTAGTCCCTGACAGTTGAGTTAAGCATGAGAGCTAAGTTACTTTTCGAGATCAGAAAGCTAATATGTTTCAGATATGGCTTTTCAGATCAGGGTATTCTTTTAGGTACATAATAGATTTCTCTTGTCTCTATCAATTGACTAATATGACTACCGGATTTTAATTTTTTTAAACAAAGTTTTCATATGATTTTGTTAAAGTCAATATAATGAAAATGAAAGAAAATAAATACTAACTTATTTTGTTTTTTCCTTTAAGTAATGATTCTGTTAAAATTAGGTGCATCAATCATTATAAAGTAAGAGGAGACAGTAAAGGATAGGAGAAATCCTTTGGGTTCAGTGGCAATAATAAGGTGTTCCAATGTGCCCAGGAACATTAACTATCAAGGACAAGCATTTACAGAAAGAGAAACTTGAATAGCATTTTTGATGCAGAGGAAGCAGAAACTTGAGTCATCAATTTAAGTTAATTCCCTGTCATTGACTCCTGACAAATGAACATTTCTGCCTTTTGTCCTAGATGTTGAAGTGAAACAATTCTGATGAAAAAGAAAATTTACCAAATTGCAGAATATAGGTTTCAAGAAAGAGGGAAAGGAAATAATGAAAGACAGATCATCAGTCTTATTATTACAATACAAATTGCTTTACTAACTTCTAAAATGATTAGAGACTACTCTATTGAATGTAGTCAAACAATCATCATCATCATCATCAATAAAATTATTATTATTACAATGCAACATCTAGAGCACCTCTTCTTAAATATGGGTTCCCTGGAAATTACTTTGAGTTCAAGGTTCACTATATATCCATATCTATTCAAAACTATTCCTTATGACCCCTACTTTTGTTTCTCCAATCAGATGATATAATTAGTTCAATGAAAAGGCTTTAATAAATAAAATAATAAGAAAAATAGTGAGAGGTTTGTTTTGTTTTGCTCTGTGTTATCTTCTGAAAAATTCCCATGAGAAACTCTTTTCCTTTCCTTGTCCATTCTCTATATTGCTGAGGAGCAAAAATAAAAATAAAAAAAAATGAAGATGAAAACCCATGTGGGAGTGCATCAACTTTGACTTCAGGTATTACTCTACCAGGGCATACTTGGGAGATGGAAAGCAAAAAGGAGATTCTATAAATAGTTTTTCAACAGAATTTAAGAGATAAGTCCTGTCCTGAGATGCATGCTGGGAAAGGTTGGGACCAGACACTCCATACTAGATCCCATGTTCAGCTTCCTCTACTTCCTTTATGGCTAAAATTGTGTGAAGTACCCTGATCTCCAGGAGCTAAATTTCCTGAGCTCTCCAAATTTTGTTCTGTTGTTTAAAACCATTTGCTATCAACTTCATGATATATTCAGGAACACTCCTACAATAGTTATAACATTCTTCCCATGAATCTTCTCTCAGCTCATTAAAAAGTCGGAGAGAAAAGGGAAAAGGAAAAAAAAAGTAATAAGGGAAGGGAACAAGAAAGGGGAAGGGATTCAAAGGGAAGAGGGAGGAATCCTAAAGAGGGAGAACTGCATGTCGCAAGTGGGGCCCATAAATTTAATACTAGGGAAGGGGGTAAGGGGGAGCAAGAAAAAGAAAAGCACAATCTGGGGATATTATGATGGCAGGAAATATAGAATTAGTAATTTTAACCATAAATGTGAATGGAATGAACTCTTCCATAAAGCAGAGGGAGATAGCAGACTGGATCAAAAGTCAGAACCCTACGATATGTTGTTTACAGGAAACATATTTAAAACAGGGAGATACATATAGAGTAAAGGTAAAAGGCTGGAGCAGAATCTATTATGCTTCAGGTGAAGTAAAAAAAGCAGGGATACCCATCCTTATTTCAGATCAAGCCAAAGCAAAAATTGATCTAATTAAAAGAGATAAGGAAAGAAAGTATATTTTGCTAAAGGGTACTATAAACAATGAAGCAATATCAATATTAAACATATATGCATCAAGTGGTAGAGCATCTAACTTCCTAAAGGAGAAGTTAAAAGAGTTGTAAGAAGAAATAGACAACAAAACTATAATAGTGGGAGATCTCAATCTTGCCCTCTCAGAATTAGATAAATCAAAACGCAAAACAAATAAGAAAGAAATTAAAGAGGTAAATAGAATATTAGAAAAAATAGGTATGTTAGATCTTTGGAGAAAACTGAATAGTGACAAAAAGGAGTATACTTTCTTCTCAGCAGTTCACAGAACCTACACAAATATTGACCATATGTTAGGATATAAAGACCTTAAACTCAAATGCAGTAAGGCAGAAATGTAAATACATCCTTTTCAGATCATGATGCAATAAAAACTACATACAACAAAAAGCTAGGGGTAAATAGACCAAAAAGTAATTGGACACTAAATAATCTCATGTTAAAGAATGATAGGGTGAAACAGCAAATTACAGACACAATTAATAATTTCACTTAAGATAATGACAACAATGAGATATCATACCAAAATTTGTGGGATGCAGCCAAAGTGGTAATAAGGGGAAATTTTATATCCTTAGAGGTTTACTTCAATAAAATAGAGAAAGAGAAGATCAATGAACTGGGCTTGCCACTTAAAAAGCTAGAAAAAGACCAAATTACAAATCCCCAATCAATTATTAAACTTGAAATTCTAAAATTAAAAGGAGAAATGAATAATATTGAAAGTAAAAAAACAAAACAAAACAAAACTATTGAACTAATAAATAAAACTAAGAGTTAGTTTTATGAAAAAACCCAATAAAATTGATAAACCTTTGATAAATCTGATTAGAAAAAGGAGAGAGGAAAATCAAATTAGTAGTCTTAAAAATGAAATGGGAGAACTTTCCACCAATGAAGAGGAAATTAAAGAAATAATAAGGCATTACTTTGCTCAATTTTATGCCAATAAATTTGATAACTTAAGTGAAATGGATGACTACCTTCAAAAATATAGGCTTCCCAGATTAACAGAGGAGGAAGTAAATTACTTAAATAGTCCCATTTCAGAAAAAGAAATAGAACAAGCTATTAATCAACTCCCTAAAAAAAAAATCCCCAGGACCAGATGGATTTACACGTGAATTCTACCAAACATTTAAAGAACAAATTAGCCCCAATGCTATAATAAGCTATTAGAAAAAAATATGGAATGAAGGAGTCCTATCAAATTCCTTTTATGACGCAGACATGGTACTGATATCTAAACCAATAAGTTGAAAACAAAGAAAGAAAATTGTAGACCAATCTCCCTAATGAATATTGATGCTAAAATATTAAATAAGATATTAGCAAAAAGACTACAGAAAATCATCCCCAGGATAATACACCATGATCAAGTAGGATTTATACCAGGAATGCAGGGCTGGTTCAATATTAGGAAAACTATCAGTATAATTGGCCATATTAATAACCAAATTAACAAAAACCCTATGATCATCTCAATAGATGCAGAAAAAGCATTTGATAAAATCCAACATCCATTCCTATTAAAAACACTTGAGAGTATAGGAATAAATGGACTTTTCCTTAAAATAATCAGTAGCATCTATTTAAAACCATCAATAAGCATCATATGTAACAGGGGCAAACTGCAACCATTCCCAATAAGATCAGGAGTGAAACAAGGTTGCCCACTATCACCATTACTATTCAATATTGTATTAGAAATGCTAGCTTTGGCAATAAGAGTTGAGAAAGAGATTAAAGGAATTAGAGTAGGCAATGAGGAAGCCAAATTATCACTCTTTGCTGATGATATGATCGTACACTTAGAGAACCCCTAAGTTCTCTTTTAGGGAGATTCTACTAAAAAGTTATTAGAAATAATCCACACCTTTAGCAAAGTTGCAGGATACAAAATAAACCCACATAAGTCATCAGCATTCTTATATATCACTAACAAAATCCAATAATTAGAGTTACAAAGAGAAATTCCATTAGATTCCTAATCAAATAGATTCCTAAATATTTTATACTATCAATAGTTACTTTAAAAGTCCTTCAAGTTACTTTTAAAGTAACTACTGATAGTATAAAATATTTGGGAATCTATCTGCCAAGGGACAATCAGAAACTTCATCAAAGCTACAAAACACTTTCCATACAAATTAAGTCTGATCTAACCAACTGAAAAAATATTAAGCGCTCTTGGATAGAGCAAGAAAATATAATAAAGATGACAATACTACCTAAACTAATCTATTTATTTAGCGCTATACCAATCAGAATCCCAAAAAATTCTTTTAATGACCTAGAAAAAATAACAACAAAGTTCATATGGAAAAAGAAAAGGTCAAGAATTTCAAGGGAATTAATGAAAAAAAAAATCAAATGAAGGTGGCCTAGCTGTACCAGATCTAAAATTATATTATAAAGCAGCAGTTACCAAAACCATTTGGCTAAGAATAGACTAGTCGATCAATGGAATAGGTTAGGTTCAAAGGACAAAACAGCCAATAACTTTAATAATCTAGTGTTTGACAAACCCAAAGACCCCAGTTTTGGGGATAAGAACTCACTATTTGACAAAAATTGCTGGGAAAATTGGAAATTAGTATGGCAGAAACTAGGCATTGACCCACATTTAACACTGTACACCAAGATAAGGTCAAAATGGGTTCATGACCTAGGCATAAAGAATGAGATCATAAATAAATTGGAAGAGCATAGGATAGTTTACCTCTCAGACCTGAGGAAGAGGAAGGAATTTATGACCAAAGACGAGCTAGAGATCATTATTGATTACAAAATAGAAAAATTTGATTATATCAAATTGAAAAGTGATCTTTTTCCTGCTACTGAAATTTTTCTTACAAATTGATGGTATAGTCAAGACTATCTTTACTCGTCCTGATTTATATCTGATCACTGCAACCAGATGGGTCCTAGAAGGGAAAATAAGGGCAGGTGAACTTGTACAGCTCTCCCTCACTTCAATCTGATTCTCTTGTATGTCACAGCATCACCTCCCTGATGTCATGGTCCTCTTCAAGCATGAAGGTCAAACAACAATAATCTCTATGCTTGTCAAGATAAAGGACACAAGGACCATGAGCATATTCCATCCATTCTCTATACAAAGCCTAATGAAATATCACAATACCTACCTACAAAGGTGTATGAGAAGCTGGAGTTTCTAGAAAGAATGGAATTCAACCTTGTGGCTACACAGGAATGTACATGGAATCTAAATAAAATATTATACAATATGAGCTCTTTTTATAAACCTCACTGGAGATGACTAGTATTTTTTTTTAAGGTGATGGAGTTAGGGGGGGATTGTTTAATGGAATGGTGAGCTGCCTTTTTCTGTGTCCAGATTTTCTGTAGCTATAAAGGAAAGAAAAAGGAAGCTTGATATAAGCAGGATCTATACCAAAGCTTCTTTAACTGTGGTCACAACCTCACATGGATATTTTTATGTCCTAAAGAGGAATCAAAGTTAGTGAGCACGCAATCACCACAAATACTGTTTTGCATAAAGAGATTAATTAAAATGAACCAAATCTGGTAGTTCCTTTGTAACTTTCATAAGACTCCTGAAAAATTAAAGATTATGCATTTTTATTAGCTTTTCAATTATATCTTTATAGTAAAATACTGATAAAAGGCACTGTTGGAAGGAAGTGAGTTGAGTTCATAAGTTAATCTCACATTTTATATTCACAGAGTGAATTTATATTTTCCTTTGAAAATCCATTATGTTAAATGTGATTTTAAGGTAAAATATTCATAATTGGAACCAAAATATAGTTTATTTCCATATTTCAAGCTACTTCATTCACTGAAACAGTGATTAATAGAGAATACCTCTTAGCTGTAGTCCCCCATTGCCAGGTGTACTAGTGGCTCAATTAGTCTTTGGTCAGCATTTTTTTAAAGGCAAGTTACTTGTGGTTTTGTTGTATTGAGGCTTTTATATTTCTGCTATATATACCTTAATTTGAATACATACTGTGAATACATAATATCTGTACTAAAAATTTTAGACATTTTTCTCTTGGATCTGGGATTAAGGAGAAATATATTTCTCCTTAATCCCAGATCCAAGAGAAAAAATTAATACTAAAATCTAGTTTTTATATTTACATTTTCAGCTTTCTAATATGATGGGAATGGACTCAGTACAAAGGAATGTACTTAGAACTCACAGAAAGAAAAACTGGATTGCTAGCTTTATTATGAAGTTCAAAAACAAATCTTTTTTAACATGGTCTTTTAAATGTTTTATAGGATTCTTTTGCCTTTCAACATTAAGCATGTAAAACAGAAAATAATTACTATAGCATTAAGAGATTTATTGAAGAAAATGGGTTTATTATTTTTTGCTACCTTTCTAAAAAGATAAATAATTTTTATTTTATTTAGGTATACTAATTTATCCTTACCTCCCCTGAAGGTCAGATCACTAAATGGCTTTATAAAAAATTTTTTTTGGCAAACTAATCAGGGTTAAATCAGCTAGTAGACCAGCCAGGGTCACACTAGTAAGTATCAAGTGTCTGAGGCCCTATTTAAATTCAGTTCCTCCTGATTCCAGGATTGGTGCTCTATCTGTTGAGCTACTACACTGCCCCTAACTTTTAAAAAAATATATAACATGCAGTTCTTTTGCTTTTAATCTTTGGGTAAGTTTTAGAGGTGGTAGGATATTAAATTTATTGGTGAAGATCTTGGTTGAAAGGCTTTGCCAAAAGATATATATATATATATATATATATAAATCCTACTTCAGAAATTGTAATTAAACCAGAAGAATTTGGACCCTCTAAGTTTCATTCTCAGCTTAGATATTTATTGTCTGACAGAATGATACTATTGTGATCTACCCAGAAAGTGAGCCATATTAGGAAAGTTTAATCATAAACTGCTAAGGAAGTCATATGCCTTTTTACAATATTATCTCAAAACAGACTTCTGAAAGCAGAATTTAATCTGCTCTGAGAGAATGCATTGCATGCTTACTGGATATCCATCTATTTCTGAGTTAAAGTGTATGCTTTCTCTACCTAAATAAAAGTGTATTTTGTTTGGGAGGAAAAAAAGAAATTTTTCTTTAATAAAAAACAGTCTAGCCTTCTAGTTAATAGAAATCAGTGAGAATTTCCCAAGGTTAAGAATAATTCACGTTTTTAAATGTCTATGTATGGTATGGAGATCATAATCTTTGGTTCCTTAGAAGAGGAAAACTATTTCTTTTAGGTTATTGTTGAATAGGACAAAAGATAATTAAAGTTAAGTGTGATTATTTTTCTTTGTCCAACTAAACCACCAACCCTCATGATGTGTGTCTGTCAGTACCAAAGCTAGATTTTATTCAGTAAAAATCTTAAACAACAATTTTTTAAAAATCATTTTTATAGTATTTTATAAAAGACACTGAACTAAGCAGGGCAGTGCATGTCTCAATCCCTACTACAATAGAAGAGTGGGTAACTTCAATTTGGGCATCCTGAGTTGTAATAGGGCTAAATCTGATCAAGAACACACACTAAATCTGGCATCAATAGAATCAGACCAAGAAATGGTGGCAGGAGGGGAGAGCTGATTAACTAAGGAGGGGAAAAATGAACCAGGGAGTGAAAGAACAGACCAAAACTTCTGTGCAATAATGGGACCTGGCAAAAGACTGGGCACTGAATGTCCATCTTTAGTGACATGGGTAAAGAGAATCTCAAAAAAAGCAATTTAAAAAATATAGCATATTCCTATCAAAAACCTTTTGAAGCATATGGAGCGAGTATTATTTAACCTTATTTTATAGATGATGACACTGGATTCAGAACAGTTATATAGCTTGCCTAGAGCCATAAAACTGACAAATGTTGGATGAGAAATTAGAACCTGCATATTTTAACTCTGAGTTCAATACTCAACGCCACTATATCACAATTATCATATATACAACAGATAGATGCATACATACAAATATAAGGGCTGAGAATGAGAGTGGGGGTTGGGTCAAGAAGGTTGGGGCCCAGATGGGCTGGATCAGAATGGCTTGTTTCTCTGAAGCTGGAAGTCCCCCTTGCACCCTTTGGGTGGGGAGGGATGGTTAGGCTGCTGACTGAAGATATATACATTATGGGAAAAAATTGATCCGTATTGGCATTTTTGCCACTTAGTTGTACCTTCTGGAACCAATTAACAATGAGTACTGAGGTCCTACTCAATACATAAAATATGTATTGATGTATGTGCATCTATATTTGGGTCTATATCTGAAAGGAAAAGCACTTTTTATGTAATATATAATTAGATGAAGGAATCAAAGGGCAGCAGAGTAGATAGAATCTAAGGTCTGGAGTCAGGAATATTGTCTACATCTCTCTTTAGTCATTTACTAGGTGTTTGACTCTAGGCAAGTCGCTTAAATCCTGTTTGTCCCAGTTTTTTTTTTTTCCATCTGTAAAAATGGGGAAAATAACTTCCTGGAGCTGTTATTAGTATCAAATGAGATAATAATTGTAAAGCACTTAGAACAGTGCCTGTCACATAGTTAGTACTATATAAGTGTTAGTTATTACAATAATAAAATATGAAAAAGTAGGAGGCAGCTAGGTGGTATAATGGATAGAGCACCAGCCCTGAAGTGAGGAGGACCTAATTTCAAATCTGATCTCAGACACTTAACACTTCCATGCTGTGTGACTCTGGGCAAGTCTCTTAAACCCAATTGCCTCAGCAAAAATAAATAAATATATATATACGGAAAAGTATATCAAATACATTTTATATTTTTAAAATTTATTTTATTTTTTATTAATAAATTATTTTTTGGAAAACATATGCATGGATAATTTTTCAACATTAATCTTTGCAAAGCCTTCTGTTCCAAAATTTCCCCCGCCTTCTCCCCTCTCACTCCCCTGGATGGCAAGTAATCCACTATATGTTTTACATGTTAAATTATATATTAAATCCAATATATGTAAACATATTTCTACAATTCTTTTGCTGCACAAGAAAGATCAGATCAAAAAGGAAGGAAAATGAATAAGAAAATAAAATGCAAATGAACAACAACAAAAAAAAGTGAGAATGTTATGTTATGATCCACTTAGTTCCTGCAGTCCTTTCTCTGGGTGGAGATGGCTCTCTTCATCACAAGATCATTGAAATTGGCCATAATCATCTCATTGCTGGAAAAAGTAAAGTCCATCAGAATTGATCTTATATATATAATAGTTATTGCTGTGCACAATGATCTCCTGGTTCTGCTCATTTCACTTAGCATCAGTTCATGTAAGTCCCTTCAGGGCTCTCTAAAATCATCCTGCTGATCATTTCTTATAGAATAATAATATTTTATAACATTCATATAACACAATTTATTCAGCTATTATCCAATTGATGGGCATCCACTCAGTTTCCAGGCTCTTGCCACAAACATTTTTGCACATGTGGACCCCTTTTCCTCCTTTTAGATCTGTTTGGGATATAGACCCAATAGAAACATTGCTGGATTAAAGAGTATCCACAGTTTGATAACTTTTTGAGCATAATTCCAAATTGCTCTCCAGAATGGCTGGATCTTGTCACAATTCTACCAACAATATATCAGTGTCCCAGTTTTCCTACATTCCCTCCAACATTCATCATTATTTTTTTCCTCTCATCTTAGCCAAGCTGACAGGTGTATAGTGGTATCTCAGAGTTGTCTTAATTTACATATTGCTGATCAATAGTGATTTAGAGCACCTTTATATATTACTAGAAATGATTTTAATTTCTTCATCTGAAAATTATCTGTTCATATCCTTTGACCATTTATCAACTGGAGAATGGCTTGAATTCTTATAAATTTGAGTCAATTCTCTCTATATTTTAGAAATGAGGCCTTTATCAGAACCCTTCAATGTAAAAAATGTTTCCCCAGTTTATTGCTTCCCTTCTAATCTTGTCTGTATTAATTTTATTTATACAAAAACTTTTAAACTTAATATAATTAAAATTTTCTACTTGGTGTTTAATTATGATTTCTAGTTCTTTGGTCACAAATTCCTTCCTTCTCTTTAGATCTGAGAGATTCACTGTCCTATGTTCTTTTAATTTGCATATAATATCACTCTTTGTGTCTAGATCATGAACTCATTTTGACTTCATCTTGGTATATAGTGTTAGGTATGGGTCAATGCCTAGTTTCTGCCATACCAATTTCCAATTTTCCCAGCAGTTTTTAATCAAATACTGAATTCTTACCCCAAAAACTGAAGTCTTTGGGTGTGTCAAACCCTAGATTACTATAGTTATTGACTGTTTTGTCCTGCGGTCCTAATCTATTCTGTTGATTGATTACTCTATTACTTAGCCACTACCAAATGGTTATGATGACTACTGCTTTATAATATAATTATAGGTCTGGCAGAGCTAGACCACCTGCATTGGCATTTTTTTTCATTAATTCCCTTGAAATTCTTGACCTTTATTTCTTCCAGATGAAATTCTTTATTATTTTTTTCTAGATCTCTAAAATAATTTCTTAGTAGTTTGATATGGCACTAAATAAGTAAATTAGGTAGCATTGTCATTTTTATTATATTCACTTAGCCTACCCATGAGCATTTGATATTTTTCCAATTAATCAGATCTGACTTTAGTTGTGTGTGTGACTTTAAAGTGTTTTATAGTTGTATTTATATAGTTCATGACTTTCCCTTGGCAAATAGATTCCTAAATATATTAAAGTTTCCACAGTTTATTGAATGGAATTTCTCTTTGTATCTCTTGCTGCTGAAATTTTCTGTTAATATATAAAAATGCTGATGATTTATGTGGATTTATTTTGTATCCTGCAAATTTGCAAAAATTATGAAGTTTTCCTAGTAGTTTTTTTAGTTGATTCTCCAGCGTTCTCTAAGAATACATCATATCTGCAAAGAGTGATGATTTGGTGTCCTCATTACCTCCTCTAATTCATTTAATATCTTTTTCTTCTCTTATAGCCAATGCTAACAATTCTAATACAATGTTGAATAGTAATGGTGATAGTGAGCAAGTTTATTTCACTACTGATCTTATGGAAAGGTTCTAGTTTGTCCCCCTTACATATGCTACTTGCTGATGGTTTTAAATAGATACTACTTATCATTTTAAGGAAAAGTCCATTTATTCCTATACTCTCTAGTATTTTTAATAGGAATAGGTGTTGGATTTTATCAAATGCTTTTTCTTCATCTACTGAGATAATCATATGATTTTTATTAGTTTGGTTATTGATATAATTATTTATGCTAATAATTTTCCTCACACTGAATCAGTCCTGCATTCCTGGTACAAATCCTACTTGATCATAGTGTATTATCCTGGGGATGATTTTCTATGACCTCTTTGCTAATGTGTTATTTAAGATTTTTGCATCAATATTCATTAGGGAAATTGGTCTATATTTTCTTTGTTTTCACCCAACTTGGTTTAGGTATTAGCACCATATCTGTGTCATAAAAGGAATTTGGTAGGACTCCTTTTTTCCCTATTTTTTCAAATAGTTTACATAATATTGGAATTAATTGTTGATTAAATGTTTGGTAGAATTCACATATAAATCCATCTGTCCCTGGAGATTTTTTCTTAGGGAGTCTAATAGTTTGTTCTATTTCTTTTTCTAAAATGGGACTATTTAAATAATTTGTTTCCTCTTCTGTTAACCTGGGTAATCTATATTTTTGTAAATATTCCTCCATTTCACTTAGGTTATCAAATTTATTGACATAAAGTTGGGCAAAATAACTCCTAATTATTGCTCTAATTTCCTCTTCATTTGGTGAACATTTCTCCCTTTTCATTTTTGAGACTAACAATTTGCTTTTATTCTTTCTTTTTTCTAATTAAATCAACTAAAGATTTATCTTTTGTTGACTTTTTCATAAAAGCAACTCTTAGTTTTATTTATTAATTCAATAGTTTTCTTATTTTCAATTTTATTAATCTTACCTTTTATTTTCAGAATTTCAAATCTGGTATTTAATTGAGGATTTTTAATTTGTTCTTTTTTCTAGCTTGTTTAGTTGTAAGCCCAATTCATTGATCTTCTCTTTCTCTTTTATGCAAGTAATCTGTATATATACAGATATAAAATTTCCCCTAATAACCGCTTTGGCTGCATTCCACAAATTTTGGTATGTGGTCTCATTATTGTCATTCTCTTTGATGAAAATTTTGATTGTGTAGTTGGTTCTATGAAAAAACCAACAAAATAGACAAACCCTTAGTAAATCTGATTAAAAAAAAGGAAAGAGGAAAATCAAATTGTTAGTCTTAAAAATGAAAAGGGAGAACTCACCACTAACGAAGAGGAAATTAGAGCAATAATTAGGAGCTACTTTGCCCAACTTTACGCCAATAAATTCGACAACTTAAATGAAATAGAAGAATACCTCCAAAAATATAGCTTGCCTAAACTAACAGAGGAGGAAGTAAATATCCTAAACAGTCCCATCTCAGAAAAAGAAATAGAACAAACTAAGAAAAAATCCCCAGGATCAGATGGATTTACATCTGAATTCTATCAAACATTTAAAGATCAATTAACTCCAATGCTAAATAAACTATTTGAAAAAGTAGGGATTGAAGGAGTCCTACCAAACTCCTTTTATGACACAGACATGGTACTGATACCTAAACCAGGTAGGCTGAAAACAGAGAAAGAAAATTATAGACCAATCTCCCTAATGAATATTGATGCTAAAATCTTAAATAAAATATTAGCAAAAAGACTACAGAAAATCATCCCCAGGATAATACACTATGACCAAGTAGGATTTATACCAGGAATACAGGGCTGGTTCAATATTAGGAAAACTATTAACATAATTGACTATATCAATAACCAACCAAACAAAAACCATATGATCATCTCAATAGATGCAGAAAAAGCATTTGATAAAATCCAACAGCCATTCCTAATAAAAACACTTGAGAGCATAGGAATAAAAGGACTTTTCCTTAAAATAGTCAGGAGCATATATTTAAAACCTTCAGTAAGCATCATATGCAATGGGGAAAAACTGGAACCTTTTCCAGTAAGATCTGGAGTGAAGCAAGGTTGCCCACTATCACCATTAGTATTCAATATTGTATTAGAAACACTAGCCTCTGCAATAAGAGTCGAGAAAGAGATTAAAGGAATTAGAGTAGGCAATGAGGAAACCAAACTATCACTCTTTGCAGATGATATGATGGCATACCTAGAGAACCCCAGAAATTCTACTAAAAAGCTATTAGAAATAATTCATAATTTTAGCAAAGTAGCAGGATACAAAATAAATCCCCATAAATCCTCAGCATGTTTATACACCACCAACAAAATCCAACAGCAAGAGATACAAAGAGAAATTCCATTCAGAATAACTGTTGATAGCATAAAATATTTGGGAATCTATCTACCAAAGGAGTCAGGAATTATATGAACAAAATTACAAAAAAGTTTCCACACAAATAAAGTCAGACTTAAATAATTGGAAAAATATTAAGTGCTCTTGGATAGGCCGAGCGAATATAATAAAGATGACAATACTCCCTAAACTAATCTATTTATTTAGTGCTATACCAATCAGACTTCCAAGAAAATATTTTAATGATTTAGAAAAAATAACAACAAAATTCATATGGAACAATAAAAAGTCAAGAATCTCAAGGGAATTAATGAAAAAAAAATCAAATGAAGGTGGTCTAGCTGTACCTGATCTAAAATTATATTATAAAGCAGCAGTCACCAAAACCATTTGGTATTGGCTAAGAAATAGATTAGTTGATCAGTGGAAAAGGTTAGGTTCACAAGACAGAATAGTCAACTATAGCAATCTAGTGTTTGACAAACCCAAAGATTCTAACTTTTGGGATAATATTTCATTATTTGATAAAAACTGCTGGGATAACTGGAAATTAGTATGGCAGAAATTAGGCAAGGACCCACACTTAACACCGTATACCAAGATAAGATCAAAATGGGTCCATGACCTAGGCATAAAGAACAAGATTATAAATAAATTAGAGGAACATAGGATAGTTTATCTCTCAGACTTGTGGAGGAGAAAGAAATTTGTAACCAAAGATGAACTAGAGACCATTACTGATCACAAAATTGAAAATTTTGATTATATCAAATTAAAAAGCCTTTGTACAAACAGAACGAATGCAAACAAAATTAGTAGGGAAGCAACAAACTGGGAAAACATCTTTACAATTAAAGGTTCTGATAAAGGCCTCATTTCCAAAATATATAGAGAACTGACTCAAATTTATAAAAAATCAAGCCATTCTCCAATTGATAAATGGTCAAAGGATATGAACAGACAATTTTCAGATGATGAAATTGAAACTATTACCACTCACATGAAAGAGTGTTCCAAATCACTATTGATCAGAGAAATGCAAATTAAGACAACTCTGAGATATCACTACACACCTGTCAGATTGGCTAAGATGACAGGAAAAAATAATGATGAATGTTGGAGGGGATGCGGGAAAACGGGGACACTGATGCATTGTTGGTGGAGTTGTGAACAAATCCAACCATTCTGGAGAGCAATCTGGAATTATGCCCAAAAAGTTATCAAACTGTGCATACCCTTTGATCCAGCAGTGTTTCTATTGGGCTTATATCCCAAAGAGGTGCTAAAGAAGGGAAAGGGACCTGTATGTGCCAAAATGTTTGTAGCAGCCCTGTTTGTAGTGGCTAGAAACTGGAAAATGAATGGATGCCCATCAATTGGAGAATGGCTGGGTAAATTGTGGTATATGAATGTTATGGAATATTATTGCTCTGTAAGGAATGACCAGCAGGATGAATACAGAGAGGCTTGGAGAGACCTACATGGACTGATGCTAAGTGAGATGAGCAGAACCAGGAGATCATTATACATTTCAACAACGATATTGTATGAGGATGTATTCTGATAGAAGTGGATTTCTATGACAAAGAGACCTAACTGAGTTTCAATGGATAAATGATGGACAGAGACAGCTACACCCAGAGAAGGAACACTGGGAAACGAATGTGAACTATTTGCATTTTTGATTTTCTTCCCGAGTTATTTTTACCTTCTGAATCCAATTCTCCCTGTGCAACAGGAGAACTGTTCGGTTCTGCAAATATGTATTATATCTAGGATATACTGCAACATACTTAACATATATAGGACTGCTTGCCATCTTGGGGGGGGGTTAGAGGAAGGGAGGGGAAAAAACGAAACATAAGCGAGTGCAAGGGATAATGTTGTAAAAAATTACCCTGGCATGGATTCTGTCAATACAAAGTTATTATTAAATAAAATAAAATTTAAATTTAAAAAAAAAAAAAAAGAAAATTTTGATTGTGTATATGATTTGTTGTTTCACCCATCCATTCTTTATGATGAGATTATTTAGTTTCCAATTAATTTTTGGCCTATTTTCCCCTGGCCTTTTATTGCATGTGATTTTTATTGCATCATGATCTGAAAAAAAATGCATTTACCTTTCTGCCTTCCTGCATTTGATTTTGAGGTTTTTATGCCCTCATACATGGTCAGTTTTTGTATAGCTTCCATGAGCCACTGAGAAAAAAGTAAACTTCTTTCTGTCTCCATTCAATTTTCTGGGAATCTATTTACCTCCTTAATTTCTTTCTTGTTTATTTTGTGGTTCAATTTATCTAGTTCTAAGAAAGCGAGGTTGAGTTTCCCAAGTAGTATAGTTTTGCTGTCTATTTCTTTTTGCATTTCTCTTAAGTTCACCACTAAGAATTTGGATGCTTTACTAATTGGAGCACATATATTTAGTATTTATATTGCTTCATTTTCTATGGTACCCTTTAGCAAAATATAGTTTTCTACCTTATCTCTTTAAATTAGATCTATCTTTGCTTTTACTTGATCTGAAATCAGGATCTCTACCCTTGCTTTTTTTTTACTTCATCTGAAGCAATCAATTCTGCTCCAGCCCTTTACTTTCACTTTGTATGTATCACTTTGATTTAAATGTGTTTTCTGTAAACAATCTATTGTAAGGTTCTAGCTTTTAATCGAGTCTTCTATCCACTTCCGTTTTATGGGAGAGTTCATCCCATTTACATTTACAGTTAAAATAAGGAATTCTGTATTTCCTGCCATCTTATTTACTTCAAGTTATGTTTCTCTTTTTCCTTTCCTGCTTTCCCTCTTTCCCAGTATTTTGCTTCTGACCACCACCTCCTTCAAACAACCCTTTCCCTTTAAAGCCCTTCCCCCCTTTTTATGCCTTTCCCCTACTACTTCTGTTTTCCCTTTTATTAGTCTTCCCCTTTCTTTTCCCCCTTTCCCTCCCACTTTCCTATAAGGTGAGACAAGTTTCTCACCTTACATGTTTGAACAAAATATATGAAACCAAATATGTCTGATATTTTCTCTTTGAGCCAAATCTGATGAGTTTAAGATTCACACAATGCTCATCCCCTTCTGTAGAGAGCCAGAACTTTGGAGAAGTATACTTGAAACAAGATGTTAACTCAATGGTTATCTAGTTTAGCCTGGTGATTAATAGTTCTCTAGTTCAGTATGATTAATTTAATTCTAAAACAAGGTGTTAACTCAGTGGGATTAAGATAATGATTCTCTAGTTTACTTAGAACTTAGTATAGTTCTACAAATTGACACCTCTGATGATGTACTTATAATAAAGTATATAAAGGGGGAACAGACTTAAAGATAAAGACCCTCATCTGGTGATCTTCTTCTTTTAAAATAAGTAGAATAGTTCTCTCTGGGGGAGAGGGTAGGTTTCTTGGGGAAGGTTTTTCTGGAAGCAGCCTTAGTATCAGTTCAGATCAATAATTACCCCAAATACAGCCAGCTGGTAAAAATACAAATGTTTATTTCTCCTTCCTAGTCTTGTCTCTTTCCTTGGGCCTGGATAGCTAGATTCTTAGAGGCCTCTCTTTCTGCTTGGTTCCAAGAACTCCCTCTGAATGTCTCCAAATCCAAAGGTTTTGTCCTTCAGCCTCTGCCTCTGCTTTCTTCAGCCTCCAGCCAGCACAAAGATGGAATGAATCTCTTGTCTCCTTCACTTGGGCTTGGCTAGCTTTCTGGCGAGTCTTTCAGACCAGCTTGGTCTCAGTGGGGGAAGTTCAGGAGTCCAGCCACCACAGTGGTGTGAGATGAAGATGAATCTGGTTGTGCCTCTGAGACAGCCTTCTCAGTCTTCAGTTCAGCTCCAACTCGTGGCTTCTTCTGACTTGACGCTCTTCTCTTTATGTAATTTGGCTGAATTCTGTCCAAGAGCCTCTGTCTGTTTCTTTTATATGAGAGAAAGGGATTATGGGTTTTCTCCCATAGTGCTCTCTGGCCCTAAGAGCTTCAAGAGAGGTGTGAATTCACAAAGTTACAAAGTTTATTTTGTGAATCTCTCATACTTGTGAACTCCAATGAATAAAGGTGTAAACACAAGCATTGTATTAATTAGTTCTACCTAGTACCTTGTTTCATGTTCTGGCCCAAAACATCTTCTTGTAAGATTAGATCAATAATCTATCAACTCTAATGAGTTAGCAGTTTGTAAAGATTCCAACACCCTCATGGTGGCTGCCCTGTCTCCTTCACTTATCCACTGAGATGAGAGATTCCATCATTGATCTGCCTCATGTTGGCTCTCCTTCCTCCTGCATTTTGAGAGAGAAGACTTGACCAGTCTCTGGTGGCTCTCTTGCCTCCTGCATTCCTCCATTGAAAACAAGACCCTTTTTGGAGGACCTCCAGAAAGCTAGCCTGGCCTCAGGTAAAGGAGACAGATGATGAAGGAGATAATAAAGACCCTGACCATTCTCATGGTTATTATTCTGCTGAGACCAAGGCTGGTCCAAGACCTCCAGAAAGCTAACCAGGACATTACACCCCTTCTTTCCCTCAATTATAATAGGTCTTCTTTGCCTCTTCATGAGATGTATTTTTCCTTATTTTACTTCCTTTTTCCTCTTTTGTCCAATACAATCCCCTTTCTACCTCTAGTTTCTTTTTCATATTATCATGTTAAAATCAAATTATGCCCAAACTCTCTAAGTATATCCATAACAGAAATATAGTTCTCAAGAGTTCTTTCCTTTTTACCATTTTATGCTTCTCTTGAGTTCTGTATTTGGAGGTCAATTTCTTTTGTTCAAGTCTTGTCTTTTTATCAGAAATAGATGAAATTTACTTGATTCATTGAATGTTCATCTTCTTCCCTGAAAGATAATGCTCATTTCATCTGGCTAGATTATTCTTGGCTGTAATCCTCAGTATACTAGATTCCAGGCTCTGTGATCCTTTAAGGTGGAAGCTTCTAGGTCCTTGATAATACTAATTGTGGCTCCTCAGTATTTAAATTGTTTCTTTCTGGCTGCTTGCAATATATTTTCCTTAGTTTGATAGTTCTGAAGTTTAGCCACAATATTCCTTGGGATTTTCATTTTGGGATCTGTTTCAGGAGGTGATTGATAAATTCTTTCAATGGTTATTTTACTTTCTAATTCTAGGACATAAGGGCAGTTTTTCTTTATGATTTCCTGTAAGATAAAGATAGGTTCTTTTTTTATCATGGCTTTTAGAAGTCCAATAATTCTTAGACTGTCTCTCCTAGATCTATTTTTCCAAGTCATTTGTTTTTCCTAGGAGGTGTTTCATATTTTCTTCTATTTTTTTTCTATTTTGTTTATTTGACTGATTCTTGAAGTCTTATTAAGTTACTCACTTACATTTGTTCAATTGTAATTTTTAGTGTATTATTTTCTTCGGTTATCTTTTTAGGGCCTTTTGTATCTGGCCAATTGAATCTTTAACTGAGTTGTTTTGTTTATTTCATTTTTTTCCAATTTCACAAATTCTGTTTTTCAACAAGTTGGTGTCTTTTTCATATTTATTTTGTAAGGACATATACTTTTTCCATTTCATTAAATCTATTTTATTAGGAAGTTATATGGTTTTCCCATTTCATCAAATCTGTGTTTTAAGCTTTTTTCTTTAGAAAAATTTCTGTTTTTCCTTTTCCATGCCCTCTTGCAAAGATCTTATTTCCTTCTCCCATTTTTCTTCTAACTCTCTTTTAAGATTCTTTTTGAAATTTTCCAAGAAAGCTTGCCTTTAGGAACCTCAGGATTTGAGATCTGTTTTCTCTCTACATAAAAGCTGTCTATAGTGAGAATTTGTAGAGGACCACAGATATAGGGGAACTCTGAGAAAAGTATACTTGAAGCAAAGATACTTACAGCAGATTGTTTACTCAGTGTGACTGATGAGATAATGGTTCTCTAGTTCACATATACATAGTACTTAGTGTGATATGGTGATGTAATGGTTCTACTGTTGACACATGCTCAGTGTGGTGTAGTGTTGTAATTGTACCAAGGTATTTAAGGATGGAGAGGACTGGAGACAATGTGGGCGAGGGTCTGCTCAAGCTAGATCTCAGACTCCAGACTCCAGACTCCATCCTTGACCATCCTTGTGGTGGCTCTCCTGTCTTCATCCCTTCTTCACCTAAGACCAAGGCCCTCCAGAGATCCTCTAGAAAGTTAGCCTAGACACTACAAGAGTTCTTTTTGTTTTTGTACTCATAATTTTTTCTTAAGGAGTGAAGTCTGCTCTTAACATAAAAGAATAACAGCTGCTTTAGTTTGCCCTGGGGCAATTCTGATTGACTTTTGATACTGGGTAATCAGGCTAGGTCCCCTGTTTTCAGCAGTTTACAATTTGCTTTTTGTAGCAAATCTATCAAATCTCCTACTTGCAACCAGGACAGAGTAGCCTAAGTGGTTTGCAGAAGATTCCCTGGTGCAGGACTCACAACACTGGCTCCTCACCCCAGCTACTTGCCCCAGGCTACTGTCTGGGCTCACAGACTGTCCCCCTGCCCATTTGAAACAGATCTGTTCTGAAGTTCTTCCAAGGTATCTTCTTCTTTTTTTTTAAATAATTTTTTATTGATAGAACGCATGCCAGGGTAATTTTTTACAGCATTATCCCTTGCATTCATTTCTGTTCCGATTTTTCCCCTCCCTCCCTCCACCCCTTTCCCCAGATGGCAAGAGTCCTTTACATGTTGAATGGGTTGCAGTATATCCTAGATACAATATATGTGTGCAGAACCAAACAGTTTTCTTGTTGCACAGGGAGAATTGAATTCAGAAGGTATAAATAACCCGGGAGGAAAAACATAAATGCAAGCAGTTTATATTCATTTCCAGTGTTCTTTCTCTGGGTGTAGCTGCTTCTGTCCATCTTTGATCAATTAAGGCTCTCTTTATCAAAGAGGTCCACTTCCATCAGAATACATCCTCAAACAGTATCGTTGTTGAGGTATATAATGATCTCCTGGTTCTGCTCATTTCACTCAGCATCAGTTCATGTAAGTCTCGCCAGTCCTCTCTGTATTCATCCTGCTGGTCATTCCTTACCGAACAATAATATTCCATAACGTTCATATACCACAATTTACTCAACCATTCTCCAATTGATGGACATTCTTTCATTTTCCAGCTTCTAGCCACTACAAACAGGGCTGCCACAAACATTTTGGCACATACAGGTCCCTTTCCTTTCTTTAGTATCTCTTTGGGGTATAAGCCCAGTAGAAACACTGCTGGATCAAAGGGTATGCATAGCTTGATAACTTTTTGAGCATAGTTCCAAATTGCTCTCCAGAATGGCTGGATGTGTTCACAATTCCACCAACAATGCATCAGTGTCCCTGTTTTCCCACATCCCCTCCAACATTCCCCATTATCTTTCCCTGTCATTCTAGCCAATCTGACAGGTGTGTAGTGGTATCTCAGAGTTGTCTTAATTTGCATTTCTCTGATTAATTATGATTTGGAGCATATTTTCATATGTCTATAAATAGTTTCAATTTCTTCGTCTGAGAATTGTCTGTTCATATCCCAAGGTATCTTCTTTTGGAAATGTGTTATACTCTAAATATTTGTGGGTTCTGTCACTTCAAAACCCAATTAAGAGGCTCAATCTATTGTTGATTTGAGATGTGATCAGAGGAGGTCACAGAAAGTCATGTCTGTTCTCTGTCATCTTCACATTTTATATATTTGAAAGAAAGAGATTTGATTGAAAACATGATTGTCCATAGAAGGAAGCACCAACTATTGACATACCTGTCATCTGACTGTCATCACTTTAATTTTGGTTTTCTTAATTGCCTTAGCTAACTTTTATAAGTGGATGGTATGATAAGTTTTATAACTTCTATATAAATTACTTGTGGCAAATTCACACACAAACTCTGTGAATCTCTGGTATTTATGGAATCATAGATGCTTTCTAGACATAACAAAATTATCTGCATCCTTATCCCAAAGCCATCTGGAAAAGAAGTTTTATACTGAGGATTAATTTGACAACTGCCTAGAAGGGAGAAAAATCTGCTGACGGCTTTGATACTGTCATAGAACAGAGTGCCTTTGCAGATCCAAATCATTGATTTCTTCTCCTGCTAGACAGTGGTTTCAGGCAACAGATTTAACCTTCAATGCTAGGATGGTTGAAAACCAATGGCTTCTTCCACAGCCATATAGTTGATCAATAGGCAACATGAGAATAAGTGTAAAACAGGAAGATTGTTTTAATAAAGTCCATAAATTGTGAGCGAAATTCCTTATACTATGGTGTACATAAAGTAGCTTATCTATCCCCCTATAATTTAGTCTCATTTGCTTTCTATTCCCTTTCACTGTGTTCAGTATTTAAAACATCAGTTGAAGTAACTTTTTTTTTGTCTTTAAGTTCCTATTTCACAGTTCTTGTGGGAACAAAGAAAAACAAATTAAAATTGAGAATGACCTCAAAGTTGTTTATTCTAACTCCATCATTTTACAGATAAGCAACTAAGGCCAGAATATTTAAGTGACTTGCCCAAAGTCACCGAGTTGGTAAGTGCTTAGAATTTATTATAGTACATGTTTTGGGGGTGACTATTTAGGACTCTCTTGAAAAGAAGAGAGGTAGGTATTTTAGACCTTCAAAATCTACAAAGTCATCCTTGAACCAATAATGAGAATGGAGGAGACCAGAGATAGACCAAAGTAATCTCCTCAGCTCTTAAACCACTTCTCAGAGGATTTAGTTAGAGAACTCTCTCCTCACTTGCCATTCATTATGGAGCGTTATCTTTTTCAGGTACTTAAATAACAGGGATTTATACTGGTCTTCTATTTCATAGAACCTACAATCTATACTTCTTGTCATTATAATTCCAGTTCATCCAAAAACACAATCTAAAATGTTTGATGAGTTAATTGAGTCTCATTTTATTAAAGTATATCTTAACATTTATTTTAAGTGGAGTGACTTGATTATATGCTCAATCAATCCATCTTTACATTAGTATTCACACAGAGCTCAATTGGCCAAACAACTGAGTAAAGATGATTTTACTGTACATACAGAATACTAAGGGCATACAGGGTTCTAGAATTAATATGATTTATTGATGATATCCCTGAACCTTCATGTCAATTATGCAAAAAGATCTGGTTTGCTATGAAACATAATTTTCAAAAAAATTCTATACATGTATAAAAATGCAAATTTTGTATACATTAGAAAAAATAGATATGTAGTTCAATAGTTGTAGATATTTTCAATCACCTTCTGTTATTACTTTTTTTTTCATTTTTTTGCCATTTCAGTTGTCATCAAAACCATTTGGTATTGGCTAAGAAATAGTCAAAAACTATCACAATCTAGTATTTCACAAATCCAAAGACCCCTGCTTTTGGGATAAGAATTTAGTATTTGATAAATACTGCTGGGAAAATGGAATCATGATCAAGACATAAAGAGTGATATTATTATAAGCAAACTAAAAAAAAAAAAAAGACAGTTTACCTCTCAGATCTGAGGAGAAAGAAGGAATTTGTGACAAAAGAAGAACTGGAAATCATAATTCAATATCAAATTGAAGATTTTGATTATATTAAGTTTAAAAGTTTTTGTACAAACAAAACTAATGCAGACAAGATTAGAAGGGAAGCAATAAACTGGGAAAACATTTTTACATTGAAGGGTTCTGATAAAGGCCTCATTTTAAAAATTTATAGAGAATTGACTCAAATTTATAAGAATTCAAGCCATTCTCCAGTAGATAAATAGTCAAAGCACATGAACAGATAATTTTCAGATGAAGAAATTAAAACCATTTCTAGTCATATAAAAAGGTGCTCTAAATCACTATTGATCAGCAAAATGGAAATTAAGACAACTCTGAGATACCACTACATCCCTGTCAGCTTGGCTAAGATAAGAGGAAAAAATAATGATAAATGTTGGAGGGAATGTGGGAAAATTGGGACACTAATGCATTATTGGTGGAATTGTGAATGGATCCAGCAATTCTGGAAGAGCAATTTGGAACTATGCTCAAAAAGTTATCAAACTGTGGATACCCTTTAATCCAGCAATGTTTCTATTGGGCCTATATCCCAAAAAGATCTTAAAGGAGGGAAAGGGACCCACATGGGCAAAAATGTTTGTGGCAGTCCTTTTTGTAGTGCAAGAAACTGGAAAGTATGTGGATGCCCGTTAAATGGAGAATGACTGAGCAAATTATGCTATATGAATGTTATGCAATATTATTGTTTGGTAAGAAAAGACCACCAGGATAATCTCAGGGAAGCATGGAGAGACTTACATGAACTGATGCTAAGTGAAATAAGCAGAACCAGGATATCATTATATACTATAACAAGAAGATCAATTCTGATGGACAAGGCTCTCTTCAATAATGAGATGATTCAAACCAGTATTTGTTCAGTGATGAAGAGAGCCATCTACACTCAGAGAGAGCATCATGGAAACTGAGTGTGGGCCACAATATAGCATTCTCACTCTCTCTGTTGTTGTTTGCTTGCATTTTGTTTTCTTTCTCCGTTTTTTTTTTCTTCCTTTTTTATCTGATTTTTTGGTGCAGCAAGATAACTGTATAAATATGTATACATATATTGGATTTAACATATATTTTAACATATTTAACATGTATTGGACTACCTGCCAATTGGGGAGAGAAGGGGAAAGAGAGGAAAATTTGGAACAAAAGGTTTTGCAAGAGTCTGTGAAGTCCAAGTTAGCTCCCTGTTGACCTCAGGATCAGCCAGAGTCAGGATCAGCAAAAGTCCTTGGTCTTTAGGGAGAGAAGTAAAGGAGATGGACAAAAACTCCATGAGCTCTCCACAACCTCCTCTCTCCTCCTTGTCCACAGCCAAAGTGAGCCTGGCTTGTCTTACTCCACCCCCTAATCCCTCCTACAATTGTCTATATACACCAAAGATTGAGCCAGCACAGAAGGGCCATTTCCCAAGCATATGCTAATAAAGTATTGTCCGATCGGTAATTAGCCTTAAGTGCTCGACTGTCTGATTCCCGTGTACCTATTCAGAGTTTCAGTTCTTTACAAGGGTCAATATTGAAAAATTACCTATGCATATGTTTTGTAAATAAAAAAAATTAATAAAAATAAAAGTGTTTTTATACATAATTGGTAAAAAATAAAATATTAAGAGAAAAAATTTTTTGCTATTTTCTTTTTAAAAACTATCTTAAGAATTAGTTTTTTTTTAAACTGTTCTCAAAATAATACTTCTTCCAATACAAAATGCCCATGTATATTCACTTTGGTTCAGCTGCTCTATATACATTTGTTTTTATGATTGTCACTTGTACTGCTGCATATAACGTACGATATCAGAGTCCAAATGTATTAATGTCTTTGATAGTTGGGAAGAAAATAATTTAGCCATGGACATGTTAACAGGCTTTTAAAAATTATTTCATTTGCTTTTTGTTTTCTTTTCACTTTTAAATAGCTCGACATCATATGACTTAAATGGATCTTAAATGAAGCATTATGCTTATTCTTTATTTTCCCACTCTATGGCTCACCACCATTTCATGAAGATGTATTGTTCATATTCTTCCTTTACATGTGTCCATTGTTTTTTTTTGTTTTTTTTCAAATTAATTTATATTTGAAATTAGTGTTTCAGTGTTATTGACTTCTATATCTCTCTCTCTTTGATAAAATGTTTGCTGACTGAAAGTTTTTTGGGTTCCACTGGCTATTTTATTGATATTGCTTTCCACTGGATAAATTTCCTAAGAAATATTGGTATCCTATGTCAAGTCTGATCCTTTAATCTATTTCCTTTTTTTAAAAAAAAAAGTCCTCTGATTTGAGCAGTTTTTATTGCATGCCATATATTCTTCATGTTGCTGTTATTTTTTCCACTTTATTGTTGATTTTTTTCCTTTATGCTAACAAAAATTAGTGTTCTTACTTATGTGATGGAACCAGATTAAACTGGTTTTCAAGAGCTCATTATTAAATTTTCAAAATTAACATTTATACCTTGGAAATCAGAAAATGCAACAAATCAGGGCTTGATTTACTGATTTCTATATTTTAGAAAGTAATATGAAAAAAGCTTTCCTTATATTTTTCTGGATATTAATTTAAATTAAACTTGGCTATGACATTCCTTTAAGTTTTCCTCCTGGTATCTCTTTCAAGTGTTGAACAATGAATTTTTTTTTCTATTTCTTCTTTACTCTCTTGTTCTAGAACACAAGGGCAATTTTTCTTAATTATTTCTTATAATATTGTATTGATACTTTTTAAAAACTGAAACTTTCGAGTAGTCCAACAAGGTTTATATTATTTCTCTTTGATCTGTTCTCCAGATCAGTAATTTTTCTAATGAGATGTTTCATATTTAATTCCATTTTAAATATTCTTTTCATTTTGTTTTTATTATTTTTTGGTGTTCCACAATGTCATTTATTTCCTCTTAGCCAAATCTAGTTTTCAAAGAATTTTATTCTTTAAGATTTTGGATCTCTTTTTTTCCAATTGGCTGACTTTCTTTTCATAATTTTCTTGATTGCTTTCTCCTCCCTAATTTTTCCTTGATCTCTTTTATTTCATTTTGAAGTACTTTTTAAGTTCTTCCAAGAATTCTTTTTGGGTTTGTGACTATTTAATATTGATCATGGGGATAGAGCTATCTTTTTTTAATCTTGTTATTTTCCTCTGAATACAAACCCAGATCTTCTTTTACAACATAGTAGCTCTCTATGGTCAGGTTCTTTCTTTTTTTGAGAAATGTTAATAACATAGATTAAACTTAAAGTTGTGTCATGGGTACTTTTTCCCACCTCCAGACATTCCACAGCATAGCACTGGTCTTACTATATAAAGATAGCTTATTCTCATCTCAGAAATCAATCATTTCCTAACTCAAAGTTTAGCTTCATTAAAAAAAATATATTCAGCATTTTTAGTGTTTAACACCTTGGAGAAGGAAATGCTGATGGAAGTAATGGCAAAATGGAGGACCTGGAAAGAAGACAGAAAGCTTTTCTTATCAAAAACTCCATTAAGAACTAGGGAAACCAAGAAATAAAACTATATGGTTGCTATTCTGAAGATTGACTTTTGATTAAGCAAAACCGCTTGCCAAAATGCTATGTAAAAAATAAAAAGCGTAGATAAAATGTACCAGTGGGGGAGGAGGAATTCTAGGAACCAGAAAAGGCCTTCTGCAGGAGGTGAGACTTGATGAGTTTTAAAGGAAGCCAAAAGGCAGAGGTAAGGAGAGGATAGTGAATAATTGTGAAGTTGGCAGATGAAGTGCCACTGTTGCTTTATGTATTTAAGTGGCAGGGAAAGAATATGTAAGAACACTAGAAAGATAGAAAGGGACCAAATTGTTAAGGAATTCAAATGTAAAGTAGAGGATTTTATATTTGACTAGAAATAATATGAGGTCATTGGAGTTTAGTGAGCAGCATAATCATTTAGTTAAACATTCAATTTAGGAAAATCACTTTGTCCACTGTAGATTACTGTCAATTGAATTTATTATATTTATTATTATTACAACATACATTACAAAAAATGTATGTTGTATATTGTTGTGGTTATTGCTATAATTATTTAGGATGAATCAGAGTAGGAAGAGAATTGATAAAGGAAGACCAATCAGAAGGCTACTGTAACCATAGGCCTGAGGATATTAGGGCTACACCAGGTTGTAGTTCTGATTATGGGGATACCTGTATTGTAAATGTCCTCCTCAATAGTAATACAAAAGATTGGAAGATGAGAGATGTTTGAAAGAAAGATATTGACTTCTATTTTGGACATAATGAATTTGAAATGTATATGGAACATCAAATTTGTAATGTCCAAAAAAAGTAGTCAGTGATAATAAGTTTAAAGATCAGGAAAGATGTGAGAAACTGTTTCAGTGTTCACCTTTGAAGAATCCCGAATTCAGTTCAGACTTGTTTGGTGGTATATATATATATTGGAGAAGCCAGTCTGGAAAATGTCACTTAATTGAATTTGGCATCACATCAATCTGAAATACACAATAAATTCTATTATCTTATGTCTTCAGGTATATTCACTCACTCAATCAAAGCTTCTGCTATGTGCCAGGAATCATGTTAACAAAAAAACAAAAACAAAAACAAAATAGAACAACAACAAAAACAAATCACAGTCCTTGCCCTCAAGGAACTTATAGTTTATTGGAGGGTTCAGAGATATAAAAATCAAACTCCCACATTTGGGGATAAGTTTTATATTTCAGACTACTTGCTCTGATGATTACCTGTTGCTTCTAAAATGTTTCC
Source organism: Antechinus flavipes (assembly GCF_016432865.1). Classification (NCBI taxonomy): domain Eukaryota; kingdom Metazoa; phylum Chordata; class Mammalia; order Dasyuromorphia; family Dasyuridae; genus Antechinus; species Antechinus flavipes. Next base: position 453,661,715 of record NC_067398.1, on the reverse strand, counting down.
CTTTTTTCCTTCCTAGATAGGAAAGGTTTGAGTGTTTAGATCCATCCCCTTGTGTTCTATTGTAACAGACTTCCTATTAAATTCAATATATGGGGTACAATAAGGCAAAGAATTTGGAAGTTTGAGAGGCAGTGAGTATATTCAAGCTCAGTGTGCCATTATTATATTTAATGTACCATTGTTTACAATAATGTATTAACTAGCACTTTTCAGTTTTGAAGCTAGGATAAAATGAAGTTTGCATCTAATTAAAATATATTTTAGGAATATATAAAAATGTTACTACATTATTGCAAGGCAACAAAATGGGCATATAGTGCATAAAAATCAAGGAAAAATCTTTCTCAGGGAGAAGACTCTCTATTGCTATGATATTTCAGCCAAAAATTGACTTAAATATTGAGATACCCGTCCTTTGGTTTGCTAGAAAATTTATTTGAGATCCTAATTTGAGTCTTGTTGCCATGCTTACTCAGTGGCATTCAGAGATGAAATTGAGCACCCGTAAGGAAATGAAGTTGGAATCTACTATCAAAAGACAAAATTTTATTTTTAGGCAAGTGTTCTGTGATAATGGTGATTCAATGTGCTTGCCCCTTTATTACATAGTTGAGCAGAATGTGTTCTTAATTTTTCTTGGATGCTCAAAGAGATAAATGTGGTTTGTTACAAAAATGGTAGATATTTTTTTGAAATCACATTTTGTATTTGCATATTTAGCCATATTGGATTATATTCCCCATTAGACTTTCAAATACAGATTCAATCTCATCAATGGTGAATCATATTTGTTACATTAATGTTACAACATATAAAATCAATTTTCAACTTGTGTGAGGGTAACATTTCTAGAAAATAGCACACACAAAAAAAACTAAAATGTTAATAAACTGAGCCTATGGGAAATAGGGGGTTAGGTTCCCATGACCACCAAAAATGATAATCTTTTGAAGAAATTGCTTAAAATACACTATTCTGTGCTAATTATTTTATTTGTTCTTTTCCGTATAATTCTTTATAATAAAACATTAATTATAATAATATGTAATTTTCTGATAATATTCAGCTAGGTGGCACCATGGATAAAGCACTGGGCTTGGAATTAGGAAGACTTCGCTTCCTGAGTTCAGTTTTTAGTCTCATTTAATAGCTATACGATCCAGGACAAGTCATTTAACCCTCTTTGCCTCAATTCTTCATCTGTAAAATGATCTTGAGAAAGAAATGGGAAACTAATTTAGCATCTTTGCCAAGGAACTTCCAAAATGGCATCATGAAGGATGGTTGGACATGATTGAAATGACTCAACAACAACTACCATGAAATCATCTATAATATGTACTACATAAAATAAAATCGGTAACATGCAAAACATTTTTCTGTCAATAATTTCCTAAAATTCTGTTATATTTTATGCTAATATGTTAATTAACATTTATTCCAGCCAATATTCCTTTTTATAACACATGAAATCTATAGTACTATGAATGCTTTACAGCAAATAAAATTCGTAAAACTAAAATTTTTTTTTAAAATCCAAATCTCACTATCTACTCTGTCAAATAATAGTATGAAGGTGTTGTTCCCTCAAAAAACACTTGATAGGTTACTTCAGCATTTTTTGAGTGGATTCATGAACACTTTTACAAATATTTGTCTCCTTTTTTCAGACAGAATAACAATTCATCTAACATCTTTATTTTCTCACTAAGCCACATCACTGTTTTTGCACACTAGGACCCAGAGGGCTTTCACTACCTGGGGTATAAAGGAGGTAAGTGCAATAAACTTGAGTTTTAAAGGCACACAATGAAAATATGCAATGGATTTCACAAGAAGTTCTTTACATTTGTTGGGTGAACAAGATCAGTGAAGCACATAGTAGGAAACCAGCAGCTCCACAACTGTCCATATGGTACCCCTCATTTTTTTGACTATACTGCACATAGCTATGAATGTGTGTCATTACCAATGCAAAATGAAAATGAAGTTACTAAGAAAATCAGATGAATGCTTGAAATCACAGAAGTTAAATGTTTAAATGTTGAAAACTGACTATATCTATCTTATAGTTTTGTATATTTTATCTTAATTGCCATCTATCTATCCCTATATCTAAATTTATATAGCCCCATTAGTATTGTTATAATATAATATACATTGTATCATAAAGTATGGATTTGCATATGGACATATGAATAATGCAACATTATTGCCAATAGAATTCATCTTCTTTCTCTCTAGATACAGAAATATAAAACTCTAAAAATAATAGATGAATATATGGCTATAGTTATAGATATCCATAGACATGGATATATATAGAATGTCTGATGTGGTGCGAAGGCTGCAATTATGATAGTCTTCATTTTTTGCTTTTTTTAAAAATTATGAACATTGTAATATAACATGGCCTAGTGTCATGTGAAATGTTTCTTGTTGACTGAATATACAATGAAACTGAATCCACAAATCCTTCTATCTGCCTCTCCAAGGAAAACTGAGCTACTCTTTCATTTAGTTGCTCTATTTTTATGTTGTCTGGTTTCATTTATAGCAAAATATGATACAGTTCCTCCAGCAGTATGTTTACGTATTGGCTGTTGGGTAAGGATCTCATCATTTAATGTCATACTAGTGAAATTAATTCTTATAAGTATCTAACTCTCTTGCTTTGTATCTTTTGCTTCTTCTAGGAAAAGTAGAAGAAGACTGGAAGCATTGAACATATGTTGCATTTTTTCTGCTTTCTGGATACCCATGGCCAAAAAATTCATCTCTTAGAGCCCAGCCTATATAGATGGGCTTCTCCATACTCAATATGGATACTTTTCAAATAGTAGGCACTATCTTTCACTGGGGACTATACTTTCTAGCATGTTACAACAAACCAGACTTTGCATTGGAGTAGGGCTTTTGGGAAGCTCCTATATATATAAAATAAACAAACAAAAAAGGCATTTCATTCAGTAGAGCAAAATTTAGCCTGAAAATCTCTCTTTTTCTAATAGTGTTTTATAACAATTCATATAAGAATCACATGACAGTATTTGATACATATGATAACAGAAAAAGTGTAGTTAGTTGATTCTTGAATTATAATAATAATAATAATAATAATAATAATGTAAAAGCTACCCTTTACATAGTGTCTGCTCTATACCAAGCACTGGACTAAGCTCATGACAAACAGTATTTGATTTGATCCTCTTAACAACCCTGGGAGTTAGGTACTAATTTTATTCTCATTTTACAGTTACAGAAACTAACGTGAACCAAAGTTAAATAAGTTGCCAAGGTTCAGACAGATAGTAAGATCTCAGATCTGAACAAAGTCTTCCCAACTCTAAACCCAGCTCTCTATGCTCTATGCACTCAGCTGCCATTTCAAATATCAAATTAGTCATTGTGAAACAGGGAGATAGGTGCTTGCCAAGCATTTTTTGGCCAAAAGGATGGATGGATGATGATCCACTGTTTGTGGATATTATGCTGATTGAAACAAGTTCCAGAAAATTATTCATTTTCTTAATTCAGATCCATAATCCCTGAAAATGTTTGACTTAACTTTCCTCAAAGTAAAAACCAGGCAGATGAAAAATGCCTATTTTCCAAACTATGATATACATTTAGATATACAGCTGGCCCAACAATACATATACACACACATACAAATACACTCACACACACTCATATATGTGTGTATATATTTATGTACATATTGTGTGTGTGTCTATGTGCATGTGTGGACAGTGTCTATGGATAATAAACAGAGTCTAGAACATAATAGAAGGAGGAAACATGAGATGGATTACTTTTGGGAAAATATCCTATATTTTCAAGGAACCCAATTTTGTCTCTGAAATAACAAAAGCCAAACAACAGCAAAAATTAACAATCCTTTAAAAAATACCCTAATATTCTTTCCATTGAGTCATAGTTTCATGTTGTATTACTGTAAGGCTTTAAATAGCACATTGTCTGAAAAATTGAGGTTGACTTGTGAGCAGTGGAGATACACATGATGGGTGTGAATAGAATCTTTTAAATCATACTTTAAAAGGATGAATTAAACAGTAAAGGTGATCAAAATGATTCTATCAGAGAACTGTAAACAAAATGAAACAAAGCATGTTGTTCTCACAGTGAAAATGAGAGGTAACAATAATCACTGTGTATGTCTTTGGTATCAGTGCATATCAAGAGAATATGAAGGCTCCCAGAATGTTGGCTGGAGTCTGGAAAACTTATGAGAATATGAATGAGAATACAAAACATGAATGAGAATACAGCACAGAAAGGAATGAATTAGTGTAATCTGAATTATTGAAAGGAATATCATCATAAATGAGATCATTGATTCATAATATAATATCAGATATTCATTGTTATGACTCAAAGAAGACCACAATCTATGAACAATCAAAATGTCAGGCTACCAAAAGATAAATAAAAGGATCCACCAAAAGGATGCATTGGCTGTAGTATATTGTTAGAGAAGACTTGCATATATGAATAGTGGCTTTGAGCATGTCATTGAAGAAATGCATGACCAGTAAAGAAGGTTGGCTCCTTATATAATGAAAGTAACAGACAACAAATGGATTGTCTATCCATTGAAATGGTACTTTTCTTTGCTATCAAATCCATTCAAATTATTTTAAATATTTTATTTTATTTATGAAGTAAAATAAGCATTGTCATAACAATAAAAAATAACTGCACGTAAAACAATTATGTATATTTTGCTATTTTTAAAAAATATATAATAAATCTGTCATTAAATTTCTTTTTTTTTCTTCCTTTCCCGTCTCCCCCATCTTATAGATTGCTACCATTAGACACAAATACACACACACACACACACACACACACACACACACAAACACATATATATGTAAAGTCATTCTATACATATGTATATTAATCAGTTCTTTCTCTGAATATAGATAAATTTTTCTTCATATATTCTTTGTAATTAATTTAGATATTTATAATAGACAAAAGGAATTATTTATTTAAAGTTTTTCTTAAAACAATATTGCTGTTAATTATATAAAGCATTCTCTTATAAAATTAAAAAAAATATATAAGGGAGAATCCCAGCATGTTTGGTGGAGACTCTATGGAGGATTCATGGGGGTGAGGTGGAGAGGGGAGATATGGACAAAACTCTCATATGTCAAGAAAGTGTGGAGATCCATTGGAAACATAGAGTCAATCAGTGGTAAAATAGAAGCAGTATAAAGAACATTGGACCTGGAGTCAGACACTTACTAGTTGTGTGACCCTGCACGAGACTTTTAACATTTTTTTGCCAGTTTCCTCATCTTAAAATGGGGATATTAATGGCATCTATCTCCCAGGGTTGTTGTGTATATAAAATAAGATAACATTGGTTAAATGCTTTGCAAACCTTAAAGCACTATATAAATATTAGCTATAATGATGATGATTATTGAAGCACTGAAAAAGCATTGATAGCAACTCTACTTATTTTAAAATCTACAACACTTAAAAATTTAACAGTTTAATTCTGGAATGGATCACTCAACAGGATCTAATTAAGCATATTTACAATGATACAACAAGTATGTATACATATATATATAGATATATTTCATAGGGTTGTATATAATGGATATTATTTGCGCATTAATGCATACCATGAAATTAATATCATACATTACATGGGCATAATAGTTATAATTTACATTTTATATGAATACATATATATATACAAGAAGCATACACATATAATTGTAATATTATTATTAAGCAGATGCAATAGATACTTTGTATTAGAAATACAAAGATAAAAGTGAAAAATATGTAGGAATATATAAGATAAATACATGATGACTTGCAAAGGGCATTGGAGGCACTAACAGCTGGAGACATCTGGAAAATCTTCATGCAGAAGGGGGCATTTAAACTGAGCCTTGAAGGAAGCCAATGATTCTGAGAGATAGAGGTGAAACATCAATTCAATTGAATTACTTTTGAAAAAAGCTATTTTTAAATGCCTCAACCTTAATATAGTACCATGGGGGATTGACATGCAGGGGAATAGAGAGGAGATTCTAAAGAACAGAGAAAAGTTGGAATGATGTGTGTTGTGCTCATTAGGTAACTGAATTTTGTCTTTTGCTTTTATATCTTCTTGTCCTTCATGTGTGTTTATGTCTTTCCTGCTTCTGTCTGCTAAATAAGTTAAGCATTTTCTCTCCCCTTTTCTTCCCTCCTCCATGCAACCTGAAAGCCTAACATCCAGGCAGATAGAAGGAAGCTTCTGGAGAACTGTTGCTGAAGGAATAAGGTCTGTCAATCTTGTTATGTAATTGAATTTTACCTTGAGTTCTTGAGACTTGCTGTTTTCTGTCTTATATGCTTTTGTCTACTAAATAAATTGATTTTTATTGTTCCTAGTGCCACCTAAAAGTATAAGGAAATATACAGAGAACAGCATCAAGGTTAAAAAAAAAGTTGATAGGGTTCATTAGGTAATTGGATTCCCCTCCCTGCCATGTCCTGTATGTTTTTGTTGTCTCATCTTTGCTAAATAAACTATAACTTATATGGTGATTATATACAGGTACATGTATACGTACATACACAAACACACAGACACATATTTCTAACACAAATATGGCACTTATATATGAGTACATACATGTTATATGTCACATATGTATGTGTGTGCAATGTGTGGATGTGACAGAATGGAGAGAATACCAGACCTGGAATCAGGAAGATCCCAAGGTTACTATGAGGATCAATTGACAAAAAGTACAGTGCCTGGCACATAGTAAGTGCTACAGAAATGTTAGATTTCATCATTATCATCATCATCATCATCCAGGCAGATACTTATAGAATAGTGTTAAGGTACAATCAGATGGGTAGCTTTTACGACATTTACATTTAAAGTCTCATGTTTTACAAAGCTTTAGTTGCAGTAGTTGGTGACAAGAACTTAACTAAGAAAGCTACCAAAAATTAAATAAATGACTATGGACTTATCTCAAGCAGTAATAGAAAGCAAGGGAAATGTCACTATGACCTTCATAGAGTACCGGCTGTACCATGTTTTTGACATTTGTGTGTAATACTTCTCATCATTTCCAAACCATTTCCACATACACCTTGGACATCCTCCTTTGTTCCGTCCTTCCCCTCACCCCCCAGAACCTGACTCTACATTCAGTGCTTTGTCTTGTCCAGAACCAGGCCTTTGTGGCACTTCCTAGCCTTTTCCATATCATGCTACCTCAAGTACCTCCATTTCCACTTTTTTAGTTTCCCTTTAGATGTCTTCTCCCATTGGAATGTAAGCTATTATATTATTATTACATAATATCAGAATATAAGTTGGATTTTATTGTGGGCAGGGACCATTTTGTTTGCTTGCATTTATATTATACTGCTGAGCCCAGTGCCTGGCACATAATAAGTACTTTAAAAAGACTTTTTCATTTCATTTTTACATATGCTGAAAGTATAGTTTAATTTTCAAATTAAAAGGAAAGAGGCTGAAGGAATACATTTCTACTTTTCAAGTCCTCATGGAGAATGAAAGGTACCTCATATTATTATATTCCTTACTTATAGAATGTAAAAAAAAGTGTTTTAAGGATAATTAAGGAAAACAAAATATTTAAATAGGTAGAGTGGATTTTTTTGGTCTATATCAGAAGATTAGATGGCAGAAAGGACACAGGAAAGGAAAAGATGTACCATTGAAACTCATAAGTACCATAACCGGGATAAGGCCTGTCCTTCACAGACACAACCTTTGGAACATGGACATGTTACTTTACTTTTCAGTGCTCAGGTCACTCTAAGGCTCTATCTAACATATAGGATGTATTGTTAAACTCTGTTGGTGGCCAGAATGTTTGCACTCTAGTTCCCCATTCTAGTTCTAGTTGTCTTAGGTCCCAAATAAAATAAATGGAAATCATGGACATGGGTTTTTTTCTGGAGAGGGAAAAGCTGATCATTTGGGGAGGGGACAGTTTCTAGCACTGAAGAACAATGAGGTAGATCCCTCCCTACTGAGGGTTATTGAGTTAGATATATGTTCACCTGATAAAAGAAATGGTTTGTTGTTTTCTCAAGGCATGAATCTGAAATGTCAATGTAGAGTCTACCAAAATATATCAAACTGAGTGGTTGATCTCATTTTGGATGATCTGAGGAAAAAAGATAACCCCTAAAGGAATCTAGAAAATATGACAAAGGAGTATCAAGTTTTTAAAAGTGAAGACATTTAGAGAATGGATGTCATTTTTCTCACTAGTTGCCAATTTGTGGTACAAGATTCAGAAGAGAAAAACATAGTTGGAAAGTGAATAACTAACTAAAGAGATGGTATCTGGAACAGAATATGAATTTTTGGACCATGACTCAAAATATAAGAATGATGGCTTCTTGGCAAGAAATATACAACCAAAAGCCAGTAAACATATTTGCCTAGAATTGTGTTCAGTTAATAAGGAGGGCAACAAACCAAAAAAGAAAGCATGTATTAAGTGCTTACCTTGAGCCAATGACTATGCTAGGCCTTGGAGATAACAAGAAAAGCAAAAATAGTCTCTATCCTTAAGGAACTCACATTTAAATGAAAGATGCGGCATATAAATAACTAGGCACACACAAAATGCATAAAAAGTAAATAGAAAGTCTTCAGGGGAAGACACTAATAGCTCAAGGCACCAGGAATGGCCTATTGCAACAGTTGAAATTTGAAAGCCTATGAAAATAAACAGTGGAGGTAAAGAGGGAGAGTATTTCAGGCATAGGAGATAGCCAGTTTAAAAACTGAGGGACAGGAGATTGAATGTTCTGGATGTGGAACAGTCAATTAGCATTTATTAAATGCCTACTATGTGCCAGGCATTGTGTTATGAATAAATGCAAAAGCCAATTCCGACCTCAAGGAGCTCACAATCTAATGAGAAAGATAATATGAAAATGATTATAAAAATATTATTTTCAGGATAAATAGGAAATAATTGACAGAGGGAGAATGCTAGAATTAAAAGGAATGAGAAAAGGCTGTGGCAAAGCTTTTTGAGCTTGTATTGGTCACAATACAGCCACAGTCAAATACATTGTAACTGCATTATGACATAGTGATGTCATTTTGGTCCTCTTCGAGAATGGACAACAACCTACCTTTAAAAAGTAAGATTTGAAGAGAGAGAAGCTGGCAGGCAGATGTGAAGAAAGAGATAATTTAAGGCTCAGGCGCAGCCAGTGCAAATGTCCAGAGCCAACTATCTGTCCAGTGTAACTGAAAGGCAAAGTATATGGAGAGGAGTAAGGAGCAAATGGACTTTGGGTTTGATCTTAGACATAATAAACCTAGGCAAGCCACTTAACATGCTTGTCTCTGTTTCCCAGAGGATAGAGTGCCAAGCCTAGAGTCAGGAAGACTCATTTTCCAGAGTTCAAGTCCCACATCAAAGTCTTATGTGCTGTGTGACCCTAACCAAGAACTTATTCCTGTTTGCCTCAGTTTCCTCAACTGTAAAATGAGCTGGAGAAGGAAATGGCAATTCCAGTATCTCTGCCAAGAAAACTTCAAATAATGTCATGAAGAGATGTACATGACATAAACAGCTGAACAACAACTTCCCATTATTATTATAAGAATCAAATGAGATAATATTTCTAAAGTGCTTAGCACAGTGTCTGGTGGATAGTATATGTTATAATAATGCTTATTCCCTTCCCTTCTCTTCCCTAATAGGGTGTCACTATAGATACCACAGAGAACACCAAATATCACACTTGAAAGAAAATAACAGATGAATGATAATTCATAGGAGACCATGGCCAAAAAGAGGGAACACATGAATTGTTGCTTTTGCTTATTATAGGTTATAGGGTTTTATATTATTTAGATTATTAGACTATTTTAGTTACATAAATTATGGAAATTAAATAGAGCAAACTACACATACCAATATAAGTAGTCAATTCAACCTGTGATATATCATTGGTTCTTGGTAAGATGGGTCATGAGACCTGAATTTTGCTCTGGAAAGGTAAATGGCATTTTTGTTGTAGCAATAAATTAGGAAGAAATCGGGTGTCCAGCAACTGTGTCCAAGCAAATTCTGGCATAGGAATATAATGAAATGTTCTTGTGCCATATGAACTTATTCAGAAGAACTTTTATGAACTAATGAAGAGAAAAGTAAATAAAAGAGGGATTATGAATCAATCTTTTTTTCATATCTTGGTACAGACGTATTAAGCTAGTAATATAAAAGGAGATGTACAACTGAAGACAAACCCAGATGTGGATGGATTCAGTGTGACTATATTTTGTTAAAAGTTATTTTTTTTGAAGGTTGAATAAGTGGAAAAAAGTAAAGGGTAATAATCATGATTTAAAAAATAAAAATAAAATGGTATTAATGAATCATTAAAAATTACACAGAAGAAGGAAGTTCATAAAGGACACAGAAAAGCAGGTAAGGGTTATAGGAAGAATCTGAAATGCTAAATATACTTATAAAGATAAAGTAACAAGGTAGAGATTCATGTTTTCATGTGTAGTCCCCTTTTTCTTTCTTTTCACATGAGGAAATATCCTCTTTTTATGTTTATGGGGTTCAAAATAATGAAAACAAAAAGAATACAAAAAGTCTTGTATGGAAATTTAAAAATATGAGAGAGAAAATGAACTGGGGCAAATTTAGGTGACGTAGAAACAAGTGATAATTGTTTTAGACATATGTTAGATCAGATCTGAATAAAAAGAGTTTGAGAAACATATCAAAAGCCTGAAACAGAAACATGATTTTGTAGAGATGGAGCACTTTAACATCTCTGGGCACTAGCTTAGCATCTCTCTGCCAAAATCAGAGCAGCTGAGAAATAAGTATCTTGCCTTAAAAATAATTTACCCTTCTAAAAGTGCAGGAATTCACAATAGGGTTCCTGATTATGACCAATAAGAAAGAATTAGTTATTATTGTAGAAACTGATCAATCAACAAGTATTTATTAAATGCATGTTATTTTTCAGGCACCACATAGTGTGCTGGGATACAAAGCAAAAAACTTTTTTCTACTTATTCAACCTCAAAAAAAAAAAAAAAAAACTTATAACAAAGCAGCTACGTAAAAGCAGCTATGCCTTCAAGGTTACATTTTACAGAAACAACCAATACAAATACATATAAGCAGGTACATAATATATACAATATACATATGTGTGTATTGGTGTGTGATTTTGAGGAGAGGCACTAAGAAGTGGGAGATAAAGGTTTCAAGTAGGAGTTAGCATTTGAACTGAGTTTTGGATGAAAAAAGAGATTTTAAAGTGAAGATGAGAAGATAGCATAGCCGATAGAGTAGGAATAGTCTGAAAAGACATGGAGAAAGATGGTACATCCTATGTGAGAAATATCATGAAAGGCAATGTGAAAGAAGCTAATTCATTATAACCTTAGAAATATAGGATGCAGAAAGATTGTAAATGGTTTTAAATACCAAACAGGTATCATAAAACCACTGGAATTTAATTTTTGATTATAGGAGTGAGACAGTCAGACCTGTGCTGAACATAATTTTGACAGTTTTATGAAGGATGGATTGGAATGGATAGAGTTCAATTAGAAGGTTTTTATAATAGTCTGAGTTTAAGGTGATGAACCATTAAACTAGATTGGTGGTTCTCTGAGTTGAAAGAAAAGATCATATCTAATAACAAATATATTTATTTATATTTAACTTCTCTGTGACCCAATTTTCTTAGTTGCAGAATAAGAGGGTTAACTTATGTGACCTCTAAGTTCTCTTCTAGTTCTGTGTCCATGATCCTATAAATACATGATTTAGAAACTTCTAGAAAGAAGCCAGTGGAGAGGCAAGGCACAAAAAGAATGACCAGCAGTGTGAAGTGATTACAGAAAAGCTAAAAAACAGATGCAAGTTGGAGTTCTTCAAAATTTAAATTCAGATCCTCTGACTCTATTTCCAGCCTTCTTTCCACTGTGCCATTTTAAAAAACTTAACAGCCTTAACAAACACTCAATTAGGAAACATAAGGAATGTGATCAATTGTACTGAACTATGAAATATTGAATTTAATTTAGAAAGGAAGTATCTTTCCAAGAGTATGTTTCCAGAAAATTTGAACTATGACTTAAATGTATTTTAATTAAACATGATTGTTGACTTAGTTGAGAGAATTTTAAATAACACTTAATTATACTATCTTAAAAAACACCTAAATATACTATCACCTGGTCCATCTCTCTTCTATTTTATCTAGAGGAAGACAACTAACATAGATCAGCACTTCAGGAATATCAATTAGCAGCACTATAAAGAGTAAATCAGAGGGAAAAGACACCATATATAAGGAGATTGATTAGGAGTTTATGGTAACGGTCCAGGTGAGAGGAAATGAAGACAAGAACTATGATAGTGGCTGAGTGACTTGAAGGAAGGGAACAGATGTGAGTGATGTTTTGGAAGTAGAATTAATAAGATCTTGCTGCTGACTAGATTATACAGGATGTAGAAAACTTAAATTTAAAGATGAATACCACTGGCATTATCACCATTTCACAGATAAGAAAGGTGTGTGCCCAAGATCACACAATTATTGAGACATCTTGACACACAGCACTGTAAGCTTTATTCTCTATTTAGCATCTCTACTTAACTCAAACTTTCAAGTATTTTTTTAAAAAAATCTAATGGTCCTTTTTTCTTTCTTTTTTAATTCTTGTATCATTCTCATTTCCTGCCTCACTTTTCTCCACCTTTTTGACTCTGTTTTCTTTTTTGTTTTCTCTTCAAGATTTCTTCAACTCTTTCATGGAACATTTTATTTCCTCTGAAAAAACTAGAGAAAATGAAAGACATTCTTCTAGCTCTTTTACTTCCTTCTTTAGCCAGAAGAATAACAGAAGAACAGGCATTTTCTATACATATAGTTTTTTTTTTAAATTTTTATTTTAATTTCATTTTATAATAACTTTATATTGACGGAATCCATGCCAGGGTAATTTTTTTTACAACATTATCCCTTGCACTCGCTTCTGTTCTGATTTTTCCCCTCCCTCCCTCCACTCCCTTCCCTAGATAGCAAGCAGTCCTATATATGTTAGATAATACATATAGTTTTTAATTAGTTCTGGAATATATGCAAACAATAGCACAATTTCTGTAAGCCACTAAATTACTTCTATTTTATTGCTTTCTTTCTTTCTTTAAATTAAAATTGTTAGTTTTCTTGATCCTGTCTTGGAAAAATTGCCTGTTCCTTGTACCTCTGAGACCCTAAGAGAAACATGACTTTTAGATCCTTTCTATACAAGAAGTTCCTGCCTTTTCTCTAATTATTTGACTTTTTGAGCCCAAAACAAATAACCTAATGCAGATAGCAACTGTCTTCAACTGTAGTATGGGATAAAATTTACCTTCCATTTATTTCTTAACTTTTCTTTTATCACTTCTCACTGCTGGCCATTCTTCTTTTGCCTTGTCTTGCCACTGACTTCTCTCTAACAGTTTTTAGATCATGTGCACATAGGATCAACCACATAGAACTAGAAAAGTTCTTAATGGTCACATAGGTCAACCTTCTTAACTACAACTTGGTTAAGTGACTTGCTCAAAGTCAGTCAAGTTACAGAACTGGAATCTAAACTGAAGTTCTTTAATACCAAATCAAGGGCTGTTTTTTCTATAGCAATTTCAGCTAAAGATACAAGTGTTATTTAACAGACTTCAAACCTGACATGGTAAATATGGAAATATATTTAAAAGGATTGCAAATGTTTAACCTATATCAGATTGTTTGCTATCTTGGGGAGGGAAAAGGTAAAAGAGGAAGAGAGGAAGAGAGAAAAATTTTGAATATAAAGTCTTCAAAAATTAATATTGAGGGGGCAGCTAGATGGCACAGTGGATAGAGTACCAACCCTGAAGTCAGAAGGACTTGAGTTCAAATGTGACGTCAGACACTTAAGGCTTCCTAACTGTGTGACTGTAGGCAAGTCACTTATCTCAAGTGCCTCAGGAAAAAAAATGAATGTTGAAAACTATCTCTATATGTATTTTTAAAAAATAAGAAACTTTTGAAAGAAAAAAGTTCATGTCACAAAAGCCTCTCAACCAAGTCAACAATCACATTTAATTATAAGTCATAGTTTAAAGTGCTGGAAACAGTTTTGGAAAGATACTTCCCCTCTAAATTAAATACAATATTTCATAGTTCAGTGCAATTGATCATGATGCTTCCTACTGAGTGTCACCCAAAGGCTCTTAAGTTTTTCAAAATGGTATAGTATAAAGAATGGTGGAAATAAGAATCAGAGGATCTGAATTAAAATTGACTTAATTCCCTTAGGTTTCAGATTACTCTTCTCTAAGATAAGGGAATTGATCTTTGACATCCTTTTCAGCACCAAATCTATGATCATCAGAGTCAGATGTCAATCACTAATTCATTTGTTTCAGGTTCTGTGATAAGTAGTTAAACAAAAGCCAGTGTATACTAGGCATTTGATTATGATTCAAGGTGAGCTTCTCTGACAAAACATAGCTCTAATACAATGAGGTCAACCTAGTGAAGTCATATTATTTGCAAGGAAGAAAAGGATATGCCAGAAAAGAAAAGACACAAAAGTAATGTTATTAATATATACGACAACAGAATTTAAGAACATATTCAATTACTTTTTTTAATCTAGGAAAAGATTAAGAAAAGAAAGAAAATCATATTTGCTGTAAATTTTGATAACTAGTGTAAACTAATTCATTTTTTAATGTATTTCACTGTTAAATAATTCCTCAGTCCCCAAACCTTTCAAAAGCCATCATTCTATGTCTCTTAAAAATGAAAAGCCCTTTATTTAGAAATTGTCGTGGTTTTTCAGTATTCTGCTTTGTTTTGACTTTTATCTTTCTCCTTAAAAGTAGTCATCTAAGTATTTCTTCATGGCAGACCTTGAATCATACTCTCTATGCTAATAAGTAACTTAGCAGGCCTTAACTTTTCATTTATTGACTTCATAGTAAATGGAAAAAATAATTGTTGTTTCTATGTATATATACAAACATATTTTAGATTTTAGTGCCAAAAATGGCCTTATAAATAATTTGCCCCAACTATTTCATTCATTTTATATAACATCTAAAATATATTGAGACCTTTAGAGTAAAACTATGAGACTTACTGTATAATACGCTGTCTGTTTTACTGAATTCAAATCACAGTAGGCAGGCCATGGGAGTACTGCATTTAGAGCAGGTAAGTTAGACAGACTCAGATGGTACAAAATCATTATAAGTTCATGGATAAATTGCTGGGTTTACTAAAGCCATGATCATAAGAGTAGTTTCTTTCTCATCTCTGAGCTAAGATCACATCTTATTCCTTAGAGAGAATAGATTTTCACATAATTGTACCATATTCTCCAGGGAAGAAAAAAAATGCATTAAAAAGTTAAGGGAAAAAATAGTTCCAATAAGGGGATTTTCGAATTATAGTCACTCAGACATATAGCAAAAAGCTAAGAGCTTGTTAGGTCTGCAATTTACTTGAAAGTAAGTTAGTTCCATTAAGAAAAAAAAAAGTGTAGATATTAATGTCAAAATCATATCTCCTATTAGTAAAGGTGTTCTTAACCTGATGTTAATATTTGTTAAGTATATTTAATATAATGTGTTTCCTTTGTAATCCTATATATTTTGTTATACATTTACAAATATTATTGAAAAGGGATACATCGGCCTCATTAAAGCATCAAAAGGGTCCATGATACAACAACCATTACTCTTAAACCCCCTTTTAATGGTTCCCTGGACTCAAGGGCCATGGAAATAATGTTGGTGAGGTATATTGTATTTAATAGAAATGAAGAATGTAGAAGGAATGATGGTTATTTTCTCAAAACCATATACCCTCATAAACGAAAACCTTACTGAATGATCATTTGGGAGACAAGAAGACACCTGAAACACACTGGTAATATGTCATTTTTTACTGAGTTTGTTAAACCATTAAAGCAAATCTGAACTCCCGATTAGAGGATGTGAAAATGTACAGCAGATACTGAAAAAAAAAATCATAAAACATACTTTGCAAATCTAAACTAAAGAGTCCTTTTACTTAGCAATATGCTCGGTTTGTTTCCTTTCTTAAGGAAAAGTAACAATCTAAAAGCAGGGATTCTTAACGTGTGATGGATCTTTTTTGGCAATTGTAAAGTCTATGGATATATCCTTTCTCAGAATAATATTTTAAAAGAGTATAATAAAACATAGTATTTGGAAGGAAACCAATTTTACTGAAATATGGTTATTATTATTTTTTTAATCAAGGGTCTCAAGTTTAAAATTCTTGATATAAAGGAATGAGAAAACTGAGAGCAAAATCAAAAACCAACACTTCTCTAACTGTTTCAAGTGCCTTCTTCTGGAACTGTGCACCTCTTCCCGCCACTCCCTTCCTTCTCCCCCTCCCTTTTCATCCACTCTTCAGAGGGCCATAGGTGAATGACAGGCAAAAAAGAGGGTATTGGAGAGGAGGAGTCAGAGTCTTTTAGATCTGCATTTGTAGGCTGCCTCAGAGTAGCCAACAAGCACCAGATTTATGTGCACTTTGAAAGAAGCACCTTCACTATTGGCTTTTTGAGCGGTGCTGTCGCTAGGGAGCAGCTGGTAATGAAAGCACAGCAGCTGGGGAGAGCTGGGGCTGTTGTTCCAGTAACCAAGTACCAGGGGGAGGCGCACACAGGACACACACACACACACACACACACACACACACACACACACACACACACAAATACACACTCCTTTCAGAGTGTTACCTTTCTTTAAGACAGAATTCGAGCTGGGCATTTGAAATGAATGTTGGTTCAGATTTGCAAAGTATAGCTTATGATTGTTTTTGTATCTCCTGTTCAGCCACTCCACCACCGCTAACAGGAACCCTGGGTCTCAGCTTTCCACTCTGTGCGCTCCATGTGGTCCAGTATACGGCGTATCCTTCTCTCTAATCTCCCTCTTTTTTTCTTTTCACTCCCTTCTTCGAATATCCTTCCCCCTCCTCAAAAGCGAAGAAATCCCTCGCTTTAATTGCCTGCCCTCTCAAGGTGTGCGTTTAGGGAGAAGAATCAGGAGCGGGATGAAATGAATGAGTTGTTACCTTGTAAACTGAGTTGCTGGAGTTAGCATCATTCCTGGGACTTCCTGCTCTCCCCCCACCGCATCTCCACCCCCCTTCTTCTCTGCCCACGCTCCTCCCCGCGTTCCGTGTGTCTCCCTCCTTTCCTCCTCTCCTCCTGTTTCTTCTCCCCGCCCCGCCAGCCGGCAGCCCGGCTGTGCTGGGAAAGGGCGGGCGCCCGCGTCTGCTGGGGTGGGTGAGACCGAGAAGCAGTGATAGAGTGAGCTCGGCTGTACCTTAGTAGGGTGCCGGAGCCGGAGCCTTAGTCGGATTCTGAGCAATCTCGGGGCATCTGGGGAGGGAGAGAGATCCAGGCACCCGGGAGAGGCGTAAAACCCTTCCAGTGCAGGCGCTTTCCATGGCGTCTCATCAGCAAACAAGGATCCAAGCTTACCTGGAGAAGAACAAAATAGGTCCCCTATTTGAGGTAAGGCTCTCTGGCTAGGGGGCTGGAGGATTCATCTTCGGGCAATAGAAGGGACATAAAAATGAAACACAAATGGATATCTGGGAAGAGTAGGAGGGAGAAGGACCTGGCAGAAGGGGGCGCCCCGGCCATTCCAGGGTACCAAAGCGTTTTGCTCAGAAACAGATCCCAGTGCCGAGGATACGGGCCGGAGTGTCGGAGTGGGTGTGGGCATTGCCCTGGGGTTACCTGGGCTAGAGACGCCCCCAGGCAGGTGAGGTAGGCTGGGTTTTGCCTTCAGGGCCCGGGGAGCGGGCCAGAGGAAGTTGTATTCGTCTTGGTGGTATGCCAAGCTGTTTTATTCGCTGTTATCCTCCTCTTGTCCCCCAATCACAAACACAAGTACCCTCACAAATGGGCACTATCTCCCCTACCCTCCGTCCAAACACACACATGGATACCCTTGTTGTGTTCCTAATATAATGCACACTCTCCTTCCCTACATTCAAAACTCTCTGGGTTTGTTGGATTTTGAAGGGAGGTGCGGAGGTGGCTAGAGCGAGAACTGGAGGAAATACCACTTAGCATTATGAGGTGGGGGTGGCTTTAAAAGAAAATATTCTCATTCTAGCCGAGGGACCAAGGTGGGCCAGATCTAGGAGAGAAGAGATTCTACTGAATCTCAAATTTTGGGGTGTGTGTGTGTGTGTGTGTGTGTGTGTATGTGTGTTACGTACCTGGGGAGAAAAGCACTGGGCAACACACATTTGGTTAACGAGAAGAAAAGGATATAAGAAAGCCACTGGCCAGAACTATGAGTCCAGGCAGAGAGAGAGCGCCTGTTGGTATGAGATACAGAGGAAATCAAGCGAACGAAAGCGTCCCATCCGTTGCCAGGACACTAGGGGTGGGTGGGAAGATAGCTTTGGAGTCTGCAGTCCCTAAGTCATTCAGTGTTTGTTTTTTTCTTTTTTTTTGGTGGGGGGGGGGTGTTGGGGGAGGATGGAGGGAGAGAAGGCCATGGCGGGGATACCCAACACTCTTTCCCCACTCTTTTGCTAAGTCCCAGACTACAGCTGCCCGGCTCCAGGCATACTCCTGGGAGAGAAAATGGGGAGGATGGTCTGTCCCTCTAACCAACGGTAATGCTCACACCTCCCGCAGCATCTCTGCTGCATCTGAAAAGGAAGCAGAAGCCGGCAGCAGGGGAGGCGTGTGCCCTGGTAATAATGGAGAGTAGAGCTGTTCTCAGTGACTGAATTCAAACTAATGTGAGCTGTAGGAATATTAATGCAGATTTCCGGGGAATTGGTGATTCGATTTGGGGAAGGTGATTCATTTCCCTCTCTTTGGACCTCAGTTTCTTCATTTATAAAATGAGGAGTTCCAAACCTATAATCTTAACGGATTCTATGATCAATCGTACCCCACTGCATCCCCTTTTAAAACTGACAGGAGGAGTTTTAAAAGTGAGGGAACTATATTTTAATTTTGTTTAAATTATCATAAAATGCAGAGTATATTTGGACATCACATTATTAAGATTTAAAGAAAGGAGAATACTACTTTATGCCCAAGTTATTTATTATCATCCCTCTCTTTGGAATAAAACAAAAACAAAAAAAAAGCATAATTCCAGCTAACCTGAGTTACTATTTGAACAGGAGGATGCTGGTCCAGTTATTGTCTTAATTTTACCCCCTTGGGTGGTAACAATTGGAAGAGGCAACAATTGAAAACACAACTGTGAGGGAGTTATTGATGCAGTTGTAATTAATTTCTTTGCCTTTAGTCTAATAATGCATTATTTCATATATATGATTTTAAAACAGAGTATTTGAATAGGTTTTCCACCAGACCAGTATATATTACATCTAAAAAACAGCTTTGTTTTATCTAAAGGAGAAAGCAATTTTGTATTCTGTTATCTATTCTCAGAATTTTTTGTTTTAAAAATAAAGTGAAGAGAGTTTTCATTCTTTAAAAAAAAAAAATCTCTGTATTATAAAGATAAGTCACAAATGTAGATAGTAGTCAGTCCTAGGGATGATTACAGTATTTCGTATATAAAATTGGGACATACTAATGTAATGAGGTAAATGTAATAATATGCTTAAGTGCCTATTTTTCATCATTCAACACGTGATTCTAACTACAAAGTGAGCACTTGAATTCTTGGTTGAAATAATAGTGTATCAAAATCCTTCACTAAATATTTCATTTTACCCAGATGACCTCAAAAATACCTTTTAGCTCTAAATTCTTTGATCTTATGATCTTATCCATAGTATCCTTTTACCTTTCTTCTCATTTTCTTCACCCATATTATGTATATTTCTCTTAGTTTGGATGTACTTGATGAAATGATCATCTTTCTGGGGTTGATAATTTACTTTAGGATTTTTAGGAGAAAAAAAAATAAAACCTCTACAAGAAAGAGGAATATCTGAACCACGATCTTCTTGTAACCATTTCAATAAAACCTGAATTTGATTTTCAAAGTTATAGAATTACATATACCTCACAGAATCACAGAAATGAGAACAAGAAGAATACTAGCTTATAGTCCAGTTACTAAGTCTTTGGTGCAAGGAAAAACAATTAATAAAATGCTGTTTGTGTTCTTGAGATCCTTTTCTAGTAGTCATTGAAAGTCCCTGAGTACTGAAGTGATTTTCCTTTTGCCAATAATAATGATCAGGCTCTCCCTTTACTCCTTAACTACACTTTTATGGTCATTTGCTTGGATTTGGAAGACAAAGATTCCCAGTTGTCTATATATTTTAATATTAGAATTTCAGATACTATTGTACTTAACCCTTGTTTTCCTTTTTTGGCTATTATAAATAAGTCTAGTTTAATAAAAAAAAATTCACAATATAGTCATAATTTATAAAAATATCAAAGGTAGAATATTTAATCTTTTAGATTATGGGAATTTTTCCAGAATTAGCAGTAATTTTCCTAACTAATATTCATAGTAGTACAAAAGCATTAATAATTTTTTAAGCTTTTTGGCATTATGATCTCTCTCTCTCTCTCTCTTGCTCTCTCTCTCTCTCTCTCTCTCTCTCTCTCTCTCTCTTTTTCTCTCTCTCTCTCTTTCTCTCTTTCTCTGCCATTTTCCAACTAAATCCTTTCTCCAAAGAGGCAGCTGGTTGGTGTAGTGGTTAGAGCACTAGACCTAGAGTTAGAAAGATAAGCTTTTGAATCTTGCCTGTGGTCACCTAAACTCTGTCTACCCTCATTAGTATAATGGGGACTAATAATAGCATTTACCTTCTGGGGTTGTTGGGAGGATAAAATTAGATAATATTTCTAAAATGCTTTGCATACCTTAAAACACTATATACATGCTAATTAAAATGTTAAACAGCATGCTTATTTTGAAAATTGAATTGAATTTCAATGGATTTTGGTTTTAGGACCCCTGGGGAGATAATTTGTGATTCCCTTGAAATGACTGGCAGTGCCCTGGGATATAACAAAGCAATCCAAGAATTACTGGACTATATTGTTGGGCAGAAATGCTTTAATACAAAATTAAAAATTCAGAGATGACTGTCATTACTAATGACTTTTTAATAGAGTGTTTTGGCATATGCCTTACTTGACTTTCCCTGTATTTCTGGAATTTCCAACCATAATTGTAATATTGTATAATTTTAATATAATATATATTCTTCTGGAATTTATGAAATTTTGATATCTCCAATATTTATCTTTCAATGATCCATATAATAATTGCTAAAGTTAACATAATTAAATTTTTTTAAAGACATTTAATGCTATTGGAACCCATTTTTTTTCTGTTTTTTTCCTGGCATTGGTACTCTCATATTGGGTTTCTTGAGAATGGCAGGAAGAAATGATTATACAAAGACTGCTACTCATTACTGGAGGTGTTTAACTTGGATGACCACTTGCCTGCAAGTTGAAGATGACATTCAGGAAAAACTCTTTCCCCTAAAACCTGATGCAGACCTGATCCAGATCTCCAATGTGATACCTATCTACCTTTGTCCTACCTCACCCTCAATTGCATTTTTTTCTTTGTTGTTCAATTGCGTTTGATTCTGGATTTATTTATCATTTCTTTCCCTGTTTCATTTTACAGATGAGGAATTGAGGCAAACAAGGTTAAATGACCTAGGGTCACAGAGATAGTAGGTATCTAAGGTCACATTTGAACTCATGATTCCAAGTCTTATTCATTCCAAGCCTGTTGTTCCATCCACTGTACCACCTACTTGCCATGTCACCCTTGGGAACCATTGAGCTATCATTAACAATTTTCCTTCACCCTAGCCTTCTTCTTTCACATTCTTTTTCTTTTCTTGTGCTCACAGGACCCCACCTTCCTCTGAAAACACAATTCCTGGTCATCCTTTTTAGTGCTAGATAATCCTCCTCTAATTTCCTTACACATCAGACCAAGAGAAGGAGTAGTTTGCCCTATTACTCATGCCACACAGTGCAGCTTTCTGCTGCCATCACTTAACAAGCTCTTTTTCTTGGAGGTTCACTCCATCTATTTATATTACATTTCCCAGATCTATTGACTCTTACCACTATCTTTAAAGTCACTCTTTCCACCTTTATTATGGGATTCATATTTACTTTGTCAGTACTTTCTGTCTCAAGCCTTGCTTTCAAATTTGGATACTTTAGTGGTCCCAGTGTCATGACTAGAATTGGTACCTTAATAAATATTTGCTGAATTGATTTCGCTTTAATCAATTAAGTCTCCATGCTCATTAAGTTTCCTATATCCCATCTATACATCTATTTTTCAGTTATGTTTCATAGGTTGGCCATATTGTTGTTGTACAGTTATGTCCAACTCTTCTTGGTTCCATTTGGGGTTTTCTGGACAAAAGTACTGGAGCAGTTTGCTATTTCCTTCTCCAGCTCATTTTATAGAGGAGGAAAATGAGGTAAACAGGGTAGAGTGATTTACCTGGAATCACATAGCTAGTAAGTGTCTGAAGCAAGATTTGAACTCAGAAATATGATTTGCCCTGACTCCAGACTGAGTACTCTATCCTCTATTCCACTTTGGTGTTCCTAGGATTGATCATACTTTGAACATATCACCATTCTTAATTCTTTCTCTCTTCTCTTTAGTTTCTCTTTTTCAACTCTTTTTCCAGTTTTCTTCAAACATTCTCAGATTCCCATGCACAGAATTTATTTATTTATTTTTTTGGGGGGGGCAAGTATTTTCTATCCCAACTAAGCTAGAATGTAGCATCCTGCTACTAATCATACAGAAGTTTAACCTGCTCCATTTTGTCCCTGAGCTGGTTCATTCTTCCTGAAGCAGGCTAGTGGCCCTATATTTCTGAGGGTTTACCATATTGGCATTAGACTTAAGGCAGATAGCTAATTGCCTTTAGCCATACTTACGGCAGCTTAGAACTCTGAAGTTCAAATGATTTCCCAGGTTCAATCTCTTCTAGTGGCAGAGATTACAGGCACACACCACTATATCAGGATTTTCCCATTCTTAAAAAACAAAAGAAAACAAAAAAACTAAAAAAAAAAAAAAAAACAAAAAAAAAAAAACCTTTCATTTGACCCGTTATCTAATCAGATCATTATAGTATCTCTTCCCTTCCTTCCTGCCCCCTTCTCTCTCTCTCTTTCTTTGTCTCTCTTTCTCTTTCTCTGTCTCTGTCTCCTCTTTCTATCCCTCTCCCTTCCTTTCTCCTTCTCTTTTTCTTTCTTTCTTCCTCCCTCCTCTCCTCTGTCTCTCTCTCCCCTTCTGCCCCCATTTCTCTATCTTTTCTCTCTCTCGTCCCCTCTCCCTCTCACTCTCCCTCACCCTCTATCTTTTCCTCTCTTTCTCTTCCTTTCTCTCTTTTCCCCGTTTCTCTTTCTTCCTCCCCTCCTTCCCCCCGCCACTACACACCTGACTGATGCCTGTCTGCTTCCTCTCTCCTTTACTGTAACATCATTAATTTCCTGCCTACTAAATATGTTTTTCCCTCCAGACTTCCTTATCTATGGTGATCTTATCTATTCTACTTCATTCAATTATCCTTATTCAGATTTACATTTTCACAAATTTTCATTTACAACCCTAATCTCTTTATAGAAATGTAATTCTAGGCTATAATTACCTGAATAATCTATCTACTTCTGTGTCCCATTGGTATTAGAAATGAAACTGAAGTTATTATCTCTCCTACCATAACTTTGAATCATCCTTTACTCTTCCCTTATATACTTTTCCCATATTCAATCAATTACTTCTGTCTATTTTACTCCCATGGCATCTTTTGAATCTGTTTCTTGTTTACTTGTGTAAACACCATCTTTTGTCAGGACCTCATTGTCTTATGCTTTTGGTCTTTCTTCTTCTACCAAAACATGAGTTACAATCCTGCCAAAAGTATCTTTACAAGGCACGTAATAACCGAACTTTGAGATTTACAAAACTATTTACAAATTTCTAATTTTATCTTCACATAACTCTGAAAGGTAGTTACCATCATCTGGATGAAGAAACTGAGGCAGAAAGAGATTAAGTAATTTGTCCAGTTACACAGCTTGCTTAAGAGGCTGGATTCAAACACAAATTTTCATGCTTCAGACCCACAACTCTAATAACTGTATTCCCTAGTAGCCTCATGATAAATGTTATACTTTGAACGAAAAATGTCCAGTGAAAAAAAGAACTCTGTGAATTCGTCACATATCATGTATTAAGAGCAAAATCAAAATCACTATACAATAGTTCAAAATTAAAAATTTAATATTTTAAAAAAGATGTTATAAAGGAAATGATATAATAAATCAGAACTCTCAGTACAGAAATAATAAAGGAAAAGAACAGAATGGATAACTTATGAAATATGGTAGATAGTCTCTTTGAGTAGTAGAAGTCCTGATAAAAGGAGTAAGAGATCTGTAATCTAAAACAATTGTTTAAGTAGACAGGGACTTGGCAGAAGAGAACTAAAATATATTAATTTTAAAAGAACACATGAATTCTATGGAATTTATTTCAAATAACTTTGAAAGTAAGATGTAGATGTAATTTAAATATCACAGATATTTTCCTTCGAGGAAAAAAAAATAGAAAAAGCAAAGAGCAGCAGTAGATGCATTCTATTCACTCTAGAGGTTAGCCAAGAAGGAAGAATTATTTCTTCACTTTCTTATCAAGTATGGGAAGTTCTAGGGAAGTAGGTTAGAAGCAGTAGGATGGACACAGAGAAAATGGAAGTCAGATTATATTCTAAAAGGAGAAATGAAGGTGTGCCATTAAAGTCTCTTCCTTAGGTGGAGTGGGAGTAGGGATTAGTATATATCAACTGTAAGAGAAAGCAGCCTCATAAAGGGTATTTGGATTCAAAGAGTTTAGCAGCATAGTACAGTAGACTATATTTCCCAAGAAAGTATCACATTCTATAACAGGGTGTGTATATATACACACACACACACACACACACACACACACACATGAAAGAACAAATCAATCAATAAAGAAATCAATCAAAAGAAATTTATTGAAATAGAAGGGCAAATGAGGTGACATATATAGAATGAAAATCAGTGAAGGAAACAAAATTTACTATATACCAGGTGATAACAAAAGTGTAGGAATTAAAGTACTTCTGCCAAAGCAAAAATAAAAATATACTATGTCTAGAGAGATAAGCAGGGATAACTACATTATGCTTAACTACATTATGCTTGAACATACCATGAATGGTATCCTTAAAGCAATATTATTACTGAGTTTATATACCCCAAATTTCAAAACATATAGATCCACAAAAGAAACTTTTTTAGTAGAATTGTAAAAACTAAACAGATAGTAACACCAAAATTATAGTAAAGTTAATTTTTTTTCTTTCAGAACTTGATAAATCTAACAAGTAAATTAAAAAGGGAAATATGAAAATGTTGAAGATGTTAGAGTTGAAAGGCTTATTGAGAATATTAAAGAATATTTAAATTTCTCAGCATCCTGTGTTGCCTTTACAGAAAGTAACTGGGTTCCATGAAACAAAATAATTATAAATAAATAAATGTACAAGGGCAGAAATATTGAATATTTTTATATAGATATCTTTTAATGAAAAATGGCAATTAATATAATGATTACAAGAAATAAATGTAAATCTAAAGGGAGGTTTGTTAATGAGATTCAGAATGATGAATTCAAGTAAATCATAAAATCAACATATAATACTTGCCTTATAATAATGAGCTGACATTCTAATTATCTGGAGGAGGAAAGTAAACAGTCTTTGGTAGAAAATTCTATCTTTAAAAACATACTAACAGAATAGAAAAAGCAAATCTTAAGAATTGAGTAAGCAATTAAAAAAAAAAAACCTAGTGAAACAACAATTTAACAAAACTAAGCATAGATATAATCCGGAGAGTTTGAGGACAAATGATAAAATCACTATGAAAAATAAAACAAGTGATTAACTACTACTGAAAACTAGATTTTGAAAAAATTAACAAAATAAAAATCAGCTAATTTTGGTTTAAAAAGTGGAGGAGAAACTAAGTTCCCAAAATTAAAAAAAAAAAAAAAGAACAAGATGACTATGACAAAAGGAAATTTCAAAAAAAAAAAAAAAAGATTTAAAAAACCAGAACCTGCTCTACATTATTAAATGAGACCAAAAATTTTAAAAATTAATAATCTAATTTCAAATTAACAAAAACAATACCTAGAGATTTTAAGCACCCAGTGTTTCAAAAAAGAGAAACTGAGCCACAAAAGAAATACTAAAGTATATGATGGAGATTGCAGGGAGGACCCTAATCTAGATATATTTATATGTGAATTTCATAACATATTTAAAGAGGATTAAGTTCTTATGCTTTTCATCTTTTTTCTAAACATTGAGAAAAATAAAGTGCATTCTACCAAAATCTTTGTCATAGAACACATATGGTCTTATTACAAATTTTTGGAGAATAAAAGAGAAAAGGAGAACTATAAAACAATATCACTAATGAGTTTGGATACAAAAATATAAATGATACAGCAATTCAACTGTAGTAATATATTAAAAATATTCATTATATTCTCATTGGATTTATGCTAAGGACACAAATATGGTACAAAATTAGGAAACAAAATAATCATGTTACAAATAAAACCACATGATATGATAATATCAATAGATGTCAAAAAAAACCTTTGCCAAAATAGAAGTGATAGAGATTGGGTCTCTGATTTTCCTGGTATAGGATGCCCTCTGGTGAGAAACTTCATTTAACAATGCAAATTGTCAGAAGTTGGACTCAGGGCTTCCTGACTTTAATTTCAGTTTTTGATCCACTACAAGATTCTACTTCTAATAACATCAAAACATGTATGTATGTATGTGTGTATACATATGTAGCAATTTATGTAAGTTTTTTTGCAATGAAGAAGTATTAGATACTTTCCCAAAACATTGCTAATTTAAAGCAGTAGTGCCCCTTCTTTTCATTATTAGTTAACATTGATTTGAAAATGCTAGCTATATTAATCACAAAAGAAATTAATTAAGAAATTAAAGTCATATATATTGACAAAGAGAAATGGAAAATTTATCCATTTTCCAACAGCATATGGCTTACTTAAAAAAAAAAAAAAAACTCTAGAAGATCAACAAAGAAGTTAAAACTGTTAATAGATTCAACTAAGTAGCAATATACAAATTAAGTTCAAAAATCATTTCTATAGGATAACAACAACAAAAGAACTGTAGGAAATGTTAGAAAAGTCAGTGAAAATAACTTCAAAATATATATATCCAAAATGCATATTTATAATATTTAGAAAAAATATGAAAAGATATACTCAAAATACAAGATATCCCAGAAATCTTAGCTATTTAGGCCTAAAACTCTACTATCTACCTCCTGTATATGCAATTATAAACTATTCTAAAGGATCTAGTCTTAATCACTGACTGGGCATTTCTTTAGTCAAACTGAAACCTGTTAAAGACTTTTAAGTCAAAAAGGCCAAGGTCTCCCCCTGCAATCAGGACCATCTCTGGTCATCCTGATCTATATCTTGTCACTGAATCCAGATGTCTCTGGAGGAAAAGGTGATGCTGTGATTTTGCACAACCAATTCTGACTAAAATCCAACTCAATTGTATGTCATAATATCTCCTCCCTGAGGTCATGGTCCTTATTGAAAACAGGGCAAATAACAATAACATCTCTAAAGGAGTCAACAAGCATTTATTAAATCAACATTTTTTTAAGCAAGTACTATCTATCTGCTAATTAGTCACTATGCTGAATGCACTCCCTCACCTACACACATGTAGTCACAAAAGATTGTCATTAATCATAATTAGATGATACAAGAATAATTAAAACATGATGCTAACTAAATACATTTACAAATTTAGTGACCTATTACTGTAACATTACTTAATAGAGATGACCAAAGTAATAAAGAAATTCATTTGAGAGGAAAAATTTTTTAAATCTCAAGTAAAATGGTGAAACAGGAAAGCAAGGATCACTCAAATTACTTGGTATTATTGAAAATAGAAAAAAATATTATCAGTAATGTTCTGAACAAGAATTAGAAAGAACCAATTCAAGAATCCAATGTTCAACGAAGTAAAGATTATATCTCTTTGGGAAAGAACTCCTTATTTAATTAAAAACTTCCAAATGAGGTGGAAAATATTTAACAAACAACAGGTTTAGATCAGAAACTTACACCATATACCACAATAAATTACAAATGGATATAAATACATGTATATACATACATACATGTATACATACAAACTAGGGGCTGCTGGATGGCACATTGGTTACAAGATAGGACCTAGAGTGAGAAAGACCTGTGTTCAAATATAACTTCAGATATTTACTAGCTGTCAGACCCTGGGCAAATCATTTAATCCTGTTTGTCTCAATTTCCTCATCTGTAAAACGAAGAGATGAAGGAACTGACAAACCATTCTACTCTCTTTGACAAGATAGCTCCAAATGAATAGTCGGACATAAGCAAAACAACTAAAGAACACTATAAATGTGTCAAAATGACTTTCCCATGATCCTAAGTATTAGGTTGCTAAGGAAATTAAGTCAGGGTCTTGATAGAAAGGAATCTGCAGAAGTCATATCAAACATAGTTAAAATTGTTTTTGAGGTGAAGAGAATAAATGACATTGACAGGAACATGTGTCACCCTGGGATTGGACACATACAGGAGATATATTTGGTTAGTAAAAGATTAATTAAACAACAAAGAAACCATAGTATATGGTGTGACTGGAATATTGGCATTTGTAGAGTTTTAATGTAATTAGAAGAAACAAAGGTGTTTGGGAAATGGTTTAGCAGGAAATTTTAACTGAGACAGAGTGGTTCAAGAACATAGATGGCAGAACACAGAGAAGATTAGGAATTATGGGGAAGAG
This sequence comes from Antechinus flavipes, assembly GCF_016432865.1. Lineage (NCBI taxonomy): Eukaryota > Metazoa > Chordata > Mammalia > Dasyuromorphia > Dasyuridae > Antechinus > Antechinus flavipes. The sequence goes on along the minus strand of NC_067398.1, from coordinate 453,632,687 downwards.
GCCTTATGCATCATGTTATATTTGGACTAACTAAAAATATATATGCTGGACTATAGACTTAAAAAGAAGACAAAGTTATATTAAACCATCCAAAAAATGATAAAGATTTATATATAGTTTACATATTATATGTAATTTAATACATGTACTTAGTGCTTAACCAAGGTTTGCTGATGTTGAATATCTCAAAATTCATGGCTAAATTATTCCTTAATGGAAATTTGGAAATAAATTAGGCCAATGTATTTTCTATTTAATCTACAAAATAAGCCATTTCTTTGCCTTTTTTCATGTCATACTTCCTACTTCAGCTTCTGTAGAGACTTACTTTAACTCCCTGCTCTAGTTTAAATCTTTTAACTGGTTCTCTTTCTTTCTCATATGTATAGATTTGGCACTGTTTCCTCTCTCAATTAAGATCAATTTTATTTCTAGGCAGAATGAATATAAGAAACTATGGGTTAGCAGATTATGGTCTCAGTATTGTTAGTTTTCCTGCTGCTGTAATCCTGAATTTAGAAATGCTAAACAACTGGGTTTCTAACTTGCATTTCCAATTTCTTTGTGATTCTGTTTTGTACTTCAATTTTCTCTGACTGGATTCCTGTCATGTCCCGAACCTTGTTGGTTACTAAGTTCTGATTTGTGCCTCTATTCATCAATAACTAAATTGTCTGCTCTTTACTCTATGTCCTAAGTTACTGGGCACTGAACTCAAATGTATATTATTCCTTGCAATTTGAGTTCCTGCTAAACATACTAATTCCCTCACATATTATGATATATAACCATACCATCTCAACTTTCTGTATCTGAGAACCATTTATTGTTTAATCACATGAGCCTCTAATGGTTACTTGCCCTGCACCTACTTAGATAGGTACCCTAGACTTGAGCTTTGGTCTGGAATTTTTATTAATGATATCTTCTAATTATCTTACCTTTCTCCTTCTGGACTTACATTCAGGCACAATATTACCATGTTAACTCTGGCCTTAGTCCCTTGTTTACACACTGTGAATCTTTCTGAATCTGCCTTCTCAGTCTTCCCTAGTCTATACTGATATATAACCTTCCAAAGAACATGTAATGCTTTCTGACTTCTGTTTTTTACAGTTCAGTATTATGAAAGTTGCTTATGGATCCACCACTGAAGAATGTAAAATTGCTAAGATCCAGAATAAATTATGCTCAGTCTTCAACACACACACACACACACACACACACACACACACACACTTACACTCACACACACAACCATATTCCTATATATTATATATTAGATGATATTTTGTTGAATTATAGAAAGATTTCATAATAGAGCAATATTCAATATGAGAGATGAGAAGAGGTAGAAAGATGAAAAAAGAGAGTGATTGTAGTCTCTCACATATATTTCCCCTTTTTTTATTAGTTCATAGATTCAATCTTCTTCTATTTCATATCGCCCTATAATACTCCAGCTATTTAATCCATATACACCAGAAAAGCCCATTTTACATAGATAATTTGGTTCCATTTCACAATAATAATAAGACATTCTTTTCTTTTTTTAAGGGGCCAACTTCTGAAGTTTAATATTAATTATGTTTATAGGCTCTTGAATATCTTTGTATCATGGCATCTTTAATACCATTACTTCTGATTTATTTAGAATCATATCATTCTTGATCTCACAGTTTAAGTATTATTATGGTTAAGTTTTTCTTTCTTGGAGACCAAATATGTTGCAATTTGGAATTAAGTGAATTTTATGTGGAAGAATGATAATCTAGAAGTCTACTTAATTAAAGGATAAATGAAGCCTTAAAAAAATCTAGTACTGTTTTAATCCTGAGGTTTTATGAACAATTAATGTATGGAAAGGAATTTTTAAAAGAAGTTGAAATATCATTATCCATTTGAATAAACTGCCTGGGGAATGGAGTGGAAGAGGGAGAAACTTCTGTCTACCTTAGATAAAAACTGATATGAAAACTCATCCTTTATAGCATATACAGCAGCTTGGGGCCAAGAACAGGTGACTTGGATATTGCAGCCAGATTGCTACAGACCATAAAAGGCATGAGATCCTATTGTTCTCATGTCCAGACCCATTTTTGGTGGCTGGGTAACATTGGCAAAGGATGAGAGCTTTGCTTTTGACTAAGGATTCACCCATTGGCTCTGAAGGTACATTCTATTTGCATATTTTACAATTCTGCATCCTGGAGGCTAAATAGTTGGCAGCATTTTGCAGTATTTCTGCCTTCTCTTCTGAAAGAATTGTTCTCAGGTTAAGTGTAAATAGAAAGATATTCCTTTTTTTGTATGCCTTTTCACCTATTTTTATTTTAGACATAACCAGAATTACCTTTATCAGGGAATCAAGAAAATCTTAATTGAGAAAGGCCAAGGTCATCCACGCAATCCTGGGCCATTACCGCTTGTCTTGACTTTTGTCTTGCTATTGAATTTGATGACTCTGAAGGAGAGAATGGGGATCATGACTTGCACAACTCTGCTTCACTTAAATCCAATTCATGTACAAGTCAAGACATCACTCTTGTGACGTCATTTATGCTCTTCAAGCATGAAGAACAAACAACAGCAAATCAGTAGCTATGAAAGGTAAACAGTTTAAAACATTGTACCTACTAGCGTCCTAGTAGCCATGTTAGAGTCCCTTTGGAATAAATACTCAAGTATTATGGGGGAGGGGGGTGGAGGGCAAGGAGCTAGGGGAGAGAAACAAAGCTTGTTTGAATACTTACATTATACCATGTCACTGACACGTTGCTATCCTATTTGCCGTTTTAAAAATAAATATTTTATATTACAAATAAATACATAAATATTTTACTTATTCATCATAAATAGTTTATATTATGAATTTCTATTTAGAACAAGTATTTTATATCATGAATAAGAATGTTCAAAATATATAAAATCAGAGAATGATCATTTGCTTGGCAAAAGGATTTTCCCATTAAGAAGTTTAAACTTAAAAAAAAAATCTCTACTACTTTAATGAACAACTTTATTCATTATTAGGAGAACAGAGATGGACATTCTTTTAGGAAGCAAAGAAACTCTGAAGGTCAATCAAACAGGAATGGAAAGAATACAGAACTTGAGGTCAATATAACTTCATTGTATAAAGCTGTAAAAGCTAAACATAGGAGTTGATATTTTATCCTAGAGGCAATAGGAAGCAATTGGCATTAGTAGAGTCAGAGTCACATAGTCAGTATTGTGCCTAAGAAATATTACTTTGTCAATAGTCTCTAGGATGAAGTGGGGACTTGAGGTAGGAGAACAATTTGAAGGATGATAGAATAATTTAAGTGAGACATGATGAAGATATAAACTAAGATAGTAGCTTTATAATTTGAAGGAAGGATTGGTATAAGAGATATTCTGAAGGTAGAAATTGTAAAATTTAGCAACTGATTGAATAGGTCAGATGAGAGATAACAAGGAGGAAAAGAAAATGTAAAAATAGCAAACATGAAACCCTGGAAAGATATTGGGATCTTCAATAGAAATAGGGAAAGTAGAACCCAACTTCAAGTCAGACCTCTGTGACAGACCTAAGCAAGTTTTTTAAACTTCAATGCCCTAGTTAATTTTGTAAGGTCCTAAGTGTTGGATCAAGTACTAGCTGTTGGGGAAGGGAAATTTTTCCCTAGAAATTCCATATAGCAATGAAATAGCCCAAAACACAAAACAACCTAGGCTAACACAATTTTAGAGACATATCTTTTGCATTTAACACTGAATCTTGGCTACACTAGAGAAGCAAAAGCTTTTGGCAAGTGCTGTAAGCTGAAAATGCTTGGAGTCCAAGATGGCAACAGCTTGTGTGTCTGGCTTAGAACCTGCTTATATAAGTATGAAAAGACTCAGAACTAGAAGGTTGCCTATGACCAGGGAATGATAGATCATTTTGTTTTGTTTTGTTTTTGTTTTTTTGTTTTTAACACTTCCATAGCCGTGATTTTAATATTCTGTTAAAGTTGCAAATCTCAAACTTTTTGGCCTCAGAACTCTTACACACTTAAGAAAATTTAATTTTTAATTTATGAAATAAAATAAGTGTTTCCATAGCATTTTAGAATAAAAAAGTTGATTACACATGAAATTGCAAATCTATTATGAACAACTTACTATTCCTTTTAAATATATAATAAAGCTATCGTGTAAATTTCTTTCCCCCCCTTTATTCTTCTCTTCCCTTCTACCCTAAAGATGGCTACCATTATACACATATACATACACTCATACATACACATAAAATAATTTTGTCCATACTTTTTAAGATCTTTTCTTCTTCTGAATGCTAATAACATTCTCCTTTATACTTTTAAAAAATACTGAAGATTCAAAAGACCTTTTGCATGGCAATTTTTCTTTCTGTCTCTCTCCCACTCTCCTATATTCACATACATATATACAAATATTTACTTAGTTATACCTATATCTTTGTATGTGTGCCTCCATATTCACTGTATTTGATACAAAAATATTTTAGTGATATTATGAAAATAGATTTGAATCAGAGACTCCCAGGTGACCTCAGAGCACACTTGAAATACCTATATATTAAAGTATCAAGGAGTTGTATTCTGTATTGATGGAAATAATGTCCATATCTTTGAAGTTATGGGTCTTTCAAAGTATGAAATTAATTACTGACTGAAAACTTTTATAATCTTGGCAAGTTAATTGTTTTAGTTTTCATCAATGTTAAATTACATTAACCATGCAGTCATAATTTAAGGAAATTTTAGGTGTTATTTATTGTATTCCATTGCATCTAGATTCTTTTTTTTTCTTTTTTGGTCAATTTGGTTAATTTATCTTTTGTTAATTAATTAATTAAATTTTTATTATAGCTTTTTATTTATAAAACATATGCATAAGTAGTTTTTCAACACTGACCCTTGCAAAATCTTCTGTTCCAACTTTTCCCTTCTTTCCCCCCACATCCTCCCTGGATAGCAGGTAGTCCAATACATGTTAAATATGTCAAAGCATATGTTAAATACAATATATGTATACATATTTACAGTTATGTTGCTGCTCAAGAAAGATCATGCATCCAGATCTTAACCACAGTGTTTTAAGATAACTTTTAAAAGTTTGAGATTTGAAATATTCTTAGAACAAATAAATTTTATAATTTTCAAATAAAATAGTGTTATTTTTGTGTTTAATTTATTTTCCCTCTTTAGTTATTTAATCATGAAGTTTAGCTGCTATTTTTTTCCTTACATATTTTAAGTTGAGTCAGTCACATAGAGAGGGGGAAGGATAACTGATAAACCTTCAATATTCTCTACTGGTATTCATACAATGTTGATAGACCAAAAGAAATGGTCTCTTGGAAGATTATGGAAGGTATTGACAAGCATTGATAACAAACTATACAAGAACAAATTGTAATATATATTATTGGAATGAATATCCACAGCAGTGAGATAACAGTTCCCACTGAAATATCGGAATCGTTTTCTAGACATCTGTGATATTATTTCCCTGTTCAACATTTTCAGCACCTCCCATTAGTCTTGGGACAGGGTACAAAAATGGCTTTCAATAATCATTTAACAATCCCTCTCTCCTGAACTGCTTACTCAGTGTATCTCTGATCCATTATCTATGTATCGTTCCACTTCTTTTCTTCTGGTAATACTAGTCTCCATCATCTCAGATTCCTTCAATCAGTCAGTCAAAAACAATCAATATATTCCTGATATGTGCCAGACACAATGTTACATACTGAGGTTTCAAAGACAAAAATGAAGTAACCTCTGCCCTCAAAGAGCATATAGTCAATGGGGGAAACAATGTGCATATTTAAAATTTACATAAAATAAAAAAAGTAATTTTGAGGGAAGTATCATTGCTAGCAATGGGAGAGTAAAGAAAAACTTCATGTAGAATGTAAAACTAGAGCTCATTTTGAAGGAAATTAGTGATTCTAAGAGGAGAGTGTAAGGAGCAAATATATTTCTGACATGGGAAACAACCTAAGCAAAGACTTAGAAATGAAAAATGGAGAATCTTACATGAGGGAACAGCAAGAAGCTTAGTTAACTTGGGACAAAAAAGTGTTTGAAGAGGAGTAATACATAATAAGACTGAAAAGATAGAATGGAGCTGAGTTCTGAGTAACTTCATATGTCACAAAGGAATTTGTATTTGATTCTAGATGTAGTAGGAAGCCAATGGAGTTTTTTGAGTAGGAGAATGACGTGGTAAAATACATACTTTAGAAAAATTACTTTGACTTCTATGTTAAGGATGGAAAAGAAAAAAAAAAGAAAGGTAAGCAGAAAGACCAAGAGCCTGAATTGGGAGTCTCTGTGAGCAGAGAGAAAGGGATGGATTGGAGAAATGTGGAGAAATGAATGATAAGATCTGAGAACTGTTTAGATTAGTAAAATGAGGGTGAGGGAGGATTCTAGGATGGAATCAATGTTGCAAGCACAAATGACTAATGTATGGTGCTATCAATACTAATAGGAGAGCTCATAAGAGGAGTGGATTTGGAAGAAAAGATTATGTAATGAAATCAATAATGTAGATCTACTTATTCTGTGTGATTCACTCCCTGAACTTCCTGCAGAAACCAAGGGATGATTGAAGAGGCAGGGTTTGAGACATAGACATATCTGCTTAATTACTGTAAGTGCTCACATTATAGTTAGGGTATGCTCCAATACCTGGTGTAACCAAGAAAAGAGACAAAGTGGAGTTGGATTTAGTGATAATAGGGGGAAAAGATAGTGAATTTGTTTTGGAAAGAAAGCCCACTTTGGTTATCTCTGGGAGGACAGAATTTAACTCACCTTCCCACCTTCTGATGGGTTTATCACAGACTTTTAGAGATCATTCAATAAAACCATTAGAATTATGTCACAGTCTCCTGCTTGTGCATATCTGTACCTTTCCATTTTGGAAACCACTGTTTTAAAAGGTTTAAGGTGAAGCAAACATAAAAATCACCTCTTCCCTTATCCCACCCTGATTTTGGTCTGTGACTTCCTCCATTTCTCTTCTACCTGTGACATTACATGTAAGTATGTATGTGTGTATGTATATATGTGTGTGTGCATATATATGTGTGTAACACACACATATATACAAATATGTATGTGTGTGTATATATACACATATATACATGCCTATATATGCATATATAGACTTGAAGCTAGTACTTATACTAGCAGAGCTTTTTGCCTTAAATTAGTCATGATAGTCAACATTCAGATACAGTTGTCGAATTGTACTTTGAAACCATATTTTTTTTTTTGTCTTTAGTAAATTAATTCATTTTTAATACACATTACTTTATGAATCCTATTGGGAGAGAAAAATCAGAGCAAAGGGGAAACAATGTGCATATTTAAAATTTACATAAAATAAAAAAAGTAATTTTGAGGGAAGTATCATTGCTAGCAATGGGAGAGTAAAGAAAAACTTCATGTAGAATGTAAAACTAGAGCTCATTTTGAAGGAAATTAGTGATTCTAAGAGGAGAGTGTAAGGAGCAAATATATTTCTGACATGGGAAACAACCTAAGCAAAGACTTAGAAATGAAAAATGGAGAATCTTACATGAGGGAACAGCAAGAAGCTTAGTTAACTTGGGACAAAAAAGTGTTTGAAGAGGAGTAATACATAATAAGACTGAAAAGATAGAATGGAGCTGAGTTCTGAGTAACTTCATATGTCACAAAGGAATTTGTATTTGATTCTAGATGTAGTAGGAAGCCAATGGAGTTTTTTGAGTAGGAGAATGACGTGGTAAAATACATACTTTAGAAAAATTACTTTGACTTCTATGTTAAGGATGGAAAAGAAAAAAAAAAGAAAGGTAAGCAGAAAGACCAAGAGCCTGAATTGGGAGTCTCTGTGAGCAGAGAGAAAGGGATGGATTGGAGAAATGTGGAGAAATGAATGATAAGATCTGAGAACTGTTTAGATTAGTAAAATGAGGGTGAGGGAGGATTCTAGGATGGAATCAATGTTGCAAGCACAAATGACTAATGTATGGTGCTATCAATACTAATAGGAGAGCTCATAAGAGGAGTGGATTTGGAAGAAAAGATTATGTAATGAAATCAATAATGTAGATCTACTTATTCTGTGTGATTCACTCCCTGAACTTCCTGCAGAAACCAAGGGATGATTGAAGAGGCAGGGTTTGAGACATAGACATATCTGCTTAATTACTGTAAGTGCTCACATTATAGTTAGGGTATGCTCCAATACCTGGTGTAACCAAGAAAAGAGACAAAGTGGAGTTGGATTTAGTGATAATAGGGGGAAAAGATAGTGAATTTGTTTTGGAAAGAAAGCCCACTTTGGTTATCTCTGGGAGGACAGAATTTAACTCACCTTCCCACCTTCTGATGGGTTTATCACAGACTTTTAGAGATCATTCAATAAAACCATTAGAATTATGTCACAGTCTCCTGCTTGTGCATATCTGTACCTTTCCATTTTGGAAACCACTGTTTTAAAAGGTTTAAGGTGAAGCAAACATAAAAATCACCTCTTCCCTTATCCCACCCTGATTTTGGTCTGTGACTTCCTCCATTTCTCTTCTACCTGTGACATTACATGTAAGTATGTATGTGTGTATGTATATATGTGTGTGTGCATATATATGTGTGTATACACACACATATATACAAATATGTATGTGTGTGTATATATACACATATATACATGCCTATATATGCATATATAGACTTGAAGCTAGTACTTATACTAGCAGAGCTTTTTGCCTTAAATTAGTCATGATAGTCAACATTCAGATACAGTTGTCGAATTGTACTTTGAAACCATATTTTTTTTTTTGTCTTTAGTAAATTAATTCATTTTTAATACACATTACTTTATGAATCCTATTGGGAGAGAAAAATCAGAGCAAAGGGGAAAAAACCATGAGAGAAATTAAAAAAAAAAACGTGAATATAACATGTATTTTTTACATTGTCTCCTTAGTTTTTTTTTTTTTTTCTGGATACAGATGGCATTTTCTGTCCAAAGTCTAGTGGTATTTCTTTGGATCACTGAACTACTGAGAAGAATCAAGTTTTTCATAGTTGTTCATCTCACATTCTTGCTGTTATTGTATACAATATATTCCTGATTCTGCTTTTTTTTGCTCAGTATTAGTTCATGATAATCTTTCCAGACCTTTCTAAAATCACCTTGTTCAACATTTTTTATAGAGCAATAATATTCCACTATGTTAATATACCATAACTTGTTTAGCCATATCCCCAATTGATGGGCATCTACTCATTTTCCAGTTCTTTGCTATCACAAAAATAGCTGCTACAAACATTTTTGTACACATGGGTCCTTTTCCTTCCTTTGGAAACAATAAATTGATTTGTATGAAATGAACCACTTATTGTAATATTCATGGCAAATGTTCATTTTAAATGTTGTGTTCTACACACACACACATATATATGTATACATGTGTATATGCGTATACTCTCAGAACATCTGTACACTGGAAAATATAGGATCATTTTGGTCATTTGGTGTTTTTAATAATATAGATCAATGCTTTTTAAAGCATTTTAATTATTTCGTTTCATTTTAAGTATTTGTTGCATTTCCAGTTCATAATTCATAGCAATCATGCATTTATATGGCACAAAATCATGTCACCCATTCATTGCTCTGTGTTGTACTCTATGACTTTTATTTTCCGGCTGCAATACCTGGACCACCTCAGCTATTCTTAAGGAAAAGGGAAATGAGAGAAGAAGGTAAGGGACATTGTCTTCAAGTTTAGAGCATGTGCGCCACTTTCTTATTTAAAGGGCTACATAAATGTCTGCTATTAGCCAAAGATTCAAAAAATCAATACTCCCAGTTTTAGACAGCTGTTAGAATCCTTACAAAGTGATAAGTCAGTTGCCTAATTTAGCATGGTACTTAGCAAATCCTCTAGCTCACTAATGTATTTAAGTACTCATTGGAGTTCACACTTTCGGGGGATTCACAAGTCAGTATTCAGTATGAGATTCACAAGTCAGAAACCCATAATCCCACTCTCAGATCCCATAATCTCACTCTCTCAGAAGAGGAGTCAACCTTTGGAAGATCATATATAAGAAGCTGAGAGAGGCTCAGTCAGAAGTTCAGTTGAAAAGATTCAGAGTGGAGGAACATCAGTTCAGAAGAAAGCATGAGTGGGAGTTGAGCAAGAGCCAGAAGTCACTTTGGAAGATTGAAAGCCACAAGTTTGAGTTGAGGCAGAGGCAGAAGCAAAGGATAAGCTGCAAGAGCTCTTGGAATCAAGGAAGGAGAAGATAAACGTTTGGATTTTATCAGCTGGCTGTATTGGAGTGATTATTAATCTGAACTGAAACTAAAGCTGCCTCCAGAAAACCTTCCCAAGAAACCTGCTCCCAGAGAACTATTATATTTTAAAGAAGAGAATGCCACAGACAGCCACTATTTTGAAATAGCTAATGATTTCACTTTCTAACTTTTAGTTTAGAGGAAGTATCTTTCTATTTTTTCTACCTCTTTGCTCTGAATAAGGGCAAGGGATAGTGTGTATACTTCCCTGTCCTGCCAACTCTGCCAAATGTTACATTAGCATCATGGAAACACAAGGAACAGCACATCAAGATTGCTTATTTCTAGCCATAGAGGAAATTCTTGGCAATAGAGGGAAATGGCTACTTTTATGGGAAACCTTGGGCATCACATGTTCAATCCACAGGGAAGGTTCCATGAGTTAATTAGGACAATGTCTTTTCTATGTCCTGCTCTTAGAACTTATAAAGTCACATGTATTTATGCAGTTGTTTCAAAATAAGTATTGGCTATGCTTGCTTGATTAAATGCTTCATATATCAAGTTCCTCTGGACAAGTTAAAAAAGTATTCAATATTATAGCTGAAATAAAAAAAACAGCTTAAGTTTGCCCAAACTCTTACTATAAAGTTGTTTTTGTTTTGTATTGTTTCTACCTTCTACAACCTCTCTGATCCCTTTGGAATTTAATTTTATGATCTTTTGATCCCGTGGAAATAATAACAATGAATAGCTGAAAGGCATTCACAATTTATACTCATCTAATTTCTTGGCTTTGCTATTCCTATTATACTGATCACTTCCTAATTCAATTCAATTCAATACATATTTATGAAGTGATTATTATGTACAAGACATTTTGCTAGATATTAGGAATCAAAAGAAAAAAAGAAAAAGAAAAAAACCTTCTACTTTCAAGGTATTTGTATTTATTGGCAGATATAACCCATAAATGGCAATTCAAGAACTATCAACGGGAGGGATCAGAATAGGCTGACACCTGGATTGACTCCTCAAGAATGCTAGGGATTCTAAGTGACCAAGACAGATAGTACATTTAGAGGAGATTAAAGGGAACACTGAGTATAATTAAAACAAGCAATGGAATAAAAGCAAAAATTAGTTCAATGATTCTTAGAGAACATAGCAATAGCAGAGCCCTAAGACTAGGTTTGTCTGTATCATGCTTGTCTGTATCATGGCTCAATTTTTTTGTTGGATATCCTCACATGTTAGATCCTCAACTGAATCTGAATCTTATGCTCCTATCTTACATCTAATATTGATTACTGTGTTATTCTTCAAATTTACCTCATACTTAACAAATTCAAAACAGAACTCTTCATTTTCTCTTTTTCAAAACATGTTTCTTAACTTATCTATGTGATTTCAGAGTTTAAAGACAACTTGGAAATTATATGGTCCCATTTCTTCAGGCCAAGAGAAATGATGTCCTTAGGGTTATATAGTTACTTACTGGCAGAGTAAGAACCAGAATCTGATCTCCTATATTCTTTTCCACTCTTGGTGGCAGATAGTTGTATAGGTATTCAGAAATGAATAATGAAATCCATTTGATAATTATCCTTACCTTTAAAAAAAAAAATCCTGACTCAATCTTTAGTCTACTAATGGAATCTACAATGAAAAATAGTATATAAAGAACATGGAGAGAGCATATGAAAGAAAGAAGTCTTAAAAATACTTGAAAAAAGTAATTTAATGGATATAATTTATTCTAAAGATTATTGAAATATGATTAAAAAAAGAATGGTTTCCAATTCTGAAGTGCTCATATAAAGAGCATTGTGACTCCGTTTAGGTCATCAAAAATAAATTTATACTTCAGCCTGCAGCCTGCAGCCTTACATTGCATAGGGAAATATTTTTTATATTGTTTTGAATTGGGTTACTAACAGAGGCTTGGAATCCCCATTCAGAGGAGGTCCTTAAAACTCTACAAGCTCTCATTTTATTTCCCCACCAAGGTTTCTAAATGTGATTATCATGACATTGATTTGTGAAACAATAGCTGTCAGCAGATGCTATCTATTGTTCTGGATCATCAAACTGGCAGTTCAGGGCTTTTTACCAGTGAGTGAAATTGGGCTTACTCTCTTGTGGGAAAAAAAACAAAAATAAAAGCCAACTATAATGAAGTAGAAATGAGCATGAATTCAAACAAATTATTGATTATATATACGATGCTCTTTTTAGATATCCCAACACAGTGCATTAAAACTTGTTAGATCAATGCACATTAATGTTCCTTAATAATTTTCTGAAATGCAATTCATCTAAAAATAGATCAACTAATGGCAAACAGACCATTTTTGTAGTGATTAAAATTAATTTTCACATCTTTCTAAAGCAACAAATTTTGACCTTCAAGAACTTGGTATCATAATACTGCTTTCTATAGCGATGAATTATAAAGCATTCCAACCCTTATTTGAAATGTCAGAATCCCAAATCAGAATAAATAATTTCTATTAACTAACCCTGAAATTATTTGAACTTCTCATGTCAATATGAAAAAAATAGGATATAAGCTTAATAAAAAGGTTATAGTTAAAAAAGCTAAAAAAAAATAGAAAATTATAATTGAGCCAGTGTGTCAATATATTTGATCACTTATATTAGAAAATTAGTATCATTTTCATGCAAATTTAATGTTTTCTTTTATGAATTTCAATGGAAGGTTCACTGACAATTTATTGCAGAAGATCTATAATATAGGGGAAAAATTTTTTTCATGTACCTTCTGAAATTAGATGTTTTTTTTTTTCTCTTCCAATTTGAATAACATATGATTATTATTTCCCTCTTTCTATTTCCTCTCCCTTTGAAATTTCTCTTCCTCATGCTACCAAGGATATCTTAATTACTAGATGTAATGGTCTTTTCTCAGTCTTCATCTTTTTTGACTTTTCTGTGGTATTTAGTAGGTTGAAAACTCTTTTCTAAATACTTGATATAACCCTGTGTGCAAACATTGCTGAGTTTTCATGCCACTTCTTTCTTGTTGCTTTTTCTCTTACCGATTTGGTTATTCACAATGTCTTTTGCTGGATCATCACCTAATTAACTGTGGCCAAGGATTAAGTAGCTTGTACAGTGATAGAGCACCAGGCCTCGGGTCAGAAAAATTCATCTTCCTAATTTCAAATCTGGCCTCAGATCCTTACTAGCTGTGTGACATTAGACAAGTCACTTTTTCCTGTTTGCCTGAGTTTTCTCACCTGTAAAATGAGTTCTAGAAGGAAATGATAAACCATTGAAGTATCTTTGCCAAGAAAATTCCAAAATAAATTTATGAAGAGTACACTGAAAAACAACTGAACAACATGTTCCCCAAATTTCTGTCTGGAGCCCTTTTCTCTCTATGTTCCTTCTCTGATGGTTGTCTTTTCACGTATCGTGTATTAATTTGTCACTGTGTTGTCAAATGTCTATATCTTACCCCGGATCCTTATATCTGATCTATCTAAAACAAAACTTAATATTTTTCCCCACACTCTTCACAGTCCCAACTTTCCTTTTCTGTCAAGAATACCCCTGTGCTTACAGTTGTCCAGGTTGACTACCAGACTCAGCCTCCATTCTTTCCTTTATGATATCTAGTCATTTGTCAAATATAATCAATTCTACCTCCACAAACTCTTTCCTATCTTTGTCAACTTCATTTTGAGTACTTATCTAATGCCCAGAATATTTCAGTAAGCTGCTAATTGATCTCTGCATTGAATCTTTCCCTTTTCCAATTGGTCTGCCACATAATTGCCCAGGTGAAATTCTGAAAGCATGAATTGCTGTCCCATGGCAGTTACCTCCTCAAAAAGTTCTACTGTCTCTAAGATAAAATATAAACTCAGCTATTTGATATTAAAATTACTTTACTACATTCTAGACCCAGTCCACATTTCCAACCATATTATATGTCCTCTTGCTATACTCAGTGTTCCAGAAATTAAAAAAAATTAAAAAAACAAAACAATAACAATAACAAAACTAGCCTCCTTATCATTCCTTATACATAATAGTCTATCCTTCTGTCTTTCTTTGCAAGGCTAGATTATCTAGTGTTCCTAGAATGCCCTTACATCTCATCTTCATTTTATATAATCCCTAACTTCCTTAGTATCTCAATCAATAGATGGCATGTTTCTTATTTTCCCTAGCTGTCTCCCTAAATTACTCTGAATTTTCTTTCTTTAAATTTTGCATTTACTTATTTATGTTCACTTTGTTTAGCCTGATAGAATATGTGCCTTAAGGGCAGTACCTTTTTTGTTGCTATCCCTTTTGTTGTACTCAATGAAGTACAACTTCCTGGATCCTTGATATATAGTAGCTGGTTAATGAATATTATTGATTGATTGACATTCATTTTCTTTTTTTTTTAATTTTTATTTAATAATTACTTTATATTGACACTCGTTTCTGTTCCGATTTTTTTTCCCCTCCCTCCCTCCACCCCCTCCCTAGATGGCAAGCAGTCCTTTATATGTTGGATATGTTGCAGTATATCCTAGATACAATATATGTTTGCAGAACCGAACAGTTCTCTTGTTGCATAGGGAGAATTGGATTCAGAAGGTAGAAATAACCCAGGAAGAAAAACAAAAATGCAGATAGTTCACATTCGTTTCCCAGTGTTCTTTCTTTGGGTGTAGCTGCTTTTGTCCGTCATTTATCAATTGAAACTCAGGTCTCTTTGTCAAAGAAATCCACTTCCATCAAAATATGTCCTCATACAATATCGTTGTCGAAGTGTATAATGATCTCCTGGTTCTGCTCATTTCACTTAGCATCAGTTCATGTAAGTCTCGCCAGTCCTCTCTGTATTCATCCTGCTGGTCATTTCTTATAGAACAATAATATTCCATAACATTCATATACCACAATTTACCCAGCCATTCTCCAATTGATGGGCATCCATTCATTTTCCAGTTTCTAGCCACTACAAACAGGGCTGCTACAAACATTTTGGCACATACAGGTCCCTTTCCCTTCTTTAGCACCTCTTTGGGATATAAGCCCAATAGAAACACTGCTGGATCAAAGGGTATGCACAGTTTGATAATTTTTTGGGCATAATTCCAGATTGCTCTCCAGAATGGTTGGATTCGTTCACAACTCCACCAACAATGCATTAGTGTCCCAGTTTTCCCGCATCCCCTCCAACATTCATCATTATTTTTTTCCTGTCATCTTAGCCAATCTGACAGGTGTGTAGTGGTATCTCAGAGTTGTCTTAATTTGCATTTCTCTGATCAATAATGATTTGGAACACTCTTTCATATGAGTGGTAATAGTTTCAATTTCATCCTCTGAAAATTGTCTGTTCATATCCTTTGACCATTTATCAATTGGAGAATGGCTTGATTTCTTATAAATTTGAGTCAGTTCTCTATATATTTTGGAAATGAGGCCTTTATCAGAACCTTTAACTGTGAAAATGTTTTCCCAGTTTGTTGCTTCCCTTCTAATCTTGTTTGCATTAGTTTTATTTGTACAAAGGCTTTTTAATTTGATGTAATCGAAATTTTCTATTTTGTGATCAGTAATGGTCTCTAGTTCATCTTTGGTCACAAATTTCTTTCTCCTCCACAAGTCTGAGAGATAAACTATTCTATGTTCCTCTAATTTATTTATAATCTCGTTCTTTATGCCTAGGTCATAGACCCATTTTGATCTTATCTTGGTATATGGTGTTAAGTGTGGGTCCATGCCTAATTTCTGCCATACTAATTTCCAATTATCCCAGCAGTTTTTATCAAATAATGAATTCTTTTCCCAGAAGTTAGGGGCTTTGGGTTTGTCAAACACTAGATTGCTATAGTTGACTATTCTGTCTTGTGAACCTAGCCTTTTCCACTGATCCACTAATCTATTTCTTAGCCAATACCAAATGGTTTTGGTGACTGCTGCTTTATAATATAATTTTAGATCAGGTACAGCTAGGCCACCTTCATTTGATTTTTTTTTCATTAATTCCCTTGAGATTCTCGACTTTTTATTGTTCCATATGAATTTTGTTGTTATTTTTTCTAGATCAATAAAATATTTTCTTGGAAGTCTGATTGGTATAGCACTAAATAAATAGATTAGTTTAGGGAGTATTGTCATCTTTATTATGTTCGCTCGGCCGATCCAAGAGCACTTAATATTTTTCCAATTATTTAAGTCTGACTTTATTTGTGTGGAGACTTTTTTATAATTTTGCTCATATAATTCCTGACTTTCCTTTGGTAGATAGATTCCCAAATATTTTATGGTATCAACAGTTATTCTGAATGGAATTTCTCTTTGTATCTCTTGCTGTTGGGTTTTGTTGGTGATGTATAAAAATGCTGAGGATTTATGGGGATTTATTTTGTAGCCAGCTACTTTGCTAAAATTATGAATTATTTCCAATAGCTTTTTAGTAGAATCTCTGGGGTTCTCTAGGTATACCATCATATCATCTGCAAAGAGTGATAGTTTGGTTTCCTCATTGCCTACTCTAATTCCTTTAATATCTTTCTCGACTCTTATTGCCGAGGCTAGTGTTTCTAATACGATATTAAATAATAATGGTGATAGTGGGCAACCTTGCTTCACTCCAGATCTTACTGGGAAAGGTTCCAGTTTTTCCCCATTGCATATGATGCTTACTGATGGTTTTAAATATATGCTCCTGACTATTTTAAGGAAAAGTCCATTTATTCCTATGCTCTCAAGTGTTTTTATTAGGAATGGATGTTGGATTTTATCAAATGCTTTTTCTGCATCTATTGAGATGATCATATGGTTTTTGTTTGTTTGGTTATTGATATAGTCAATTATGCTAATAGTTTTCCTAATATTGAACCAGCCCTGCATTCCTGGTATAAATCCTACTTGGTCATAGTGTATTATCCTGGTGACGATTTTCTGTAATCTTTTTGCTAATATTTTATTTAAGATTTTAGCATCAATATTCATTAGGGAGATTGGTCTATAATTTTCTTTCTCTGTTTTCAGCCTACCTGGTTTAGGTATCAGTACCATGTCTGTGTCATAAAAGGAGTTTGGTAGGATTCCTTCAATCCCTATTTTTTCAAATAGTTTATATAACATTGGAGTTAATTGTTCTTTAAATGTTTGGTAGAATTCACATGTAAATCCATCTGGTCCTGGGGATTTTTTCTTAGGGAGTTGATTGATAGTTTGTTCTATTTCTTTTTCTGAGATGGGACTGTTTAGGATATTTACTTCTTCCTCTGTTAGTTTGGGCAAGCTATATTTTTGGAGGTATTTTTCTATTTCATTTAAGTTGTCGAATTTATTGGCATAAAGTTGGGCAAAGTAACTCCTAATTATTGCTCTAATTTCCTCTTCGTTAGTGGTGAGTTCTCCCTTTTCATTTTTAAGACTAACAATTTGATTTTCCTCTTTCCTTTTTTTAATCAGATTTACTAAGGGTTTGTCTATTTTGTTGGTTTTTTCATAGAACCAACTCTTAGTTTTATTAATCAATTCAATAGTTTTTTTACTTTCAATTTTATTGATCTCACCTTTTATTTTTAGAATTTCAAGTTTAGTGTTTGACTGGGGGCTTTTAATTTGTTCCTTTTCTAGCATTTTTAATTGCAAACCCAATTCATTGACCTTCTCTTTCTCTATTTTATACAAATAGGCCTCTAGAGATATGAAATTTCCCCTTATTACCGCTTTGGCTGCATCCCATACATTTTGGTATGATGTCTCATTATTATCGTTTTCTTGGGTGAAGTTATTAATTATGTCTATGATTTGCTGTTTCACCCAATCATTCTTTAGTATGAGATTATTTAGTTTCCAATTATTTTTTGGTCTACTTCCCCCTGGTTTTTTGTTGAATGTAATTTTCATTGCATCGTGGTCTGAAAAGGATGCATTTACTATTTCTGCCTTACTGCATTTGAGTTTGAGGTTTTTATGTCCTAATATATGGTCAATTTTTGTATAGGTTCCATGAACTGCTGAAAAGAAAGTGTATTCCTTTCTGTCTCCATTACATTTTCTCCAGAGATCTATCATATCTAACTTTTCTAGTATTCTATTTACCTCTTTGACTTCTTTCTTATTTATTTTGTGGTTTGATTTATCTAATTCTGAGAGTGCAAGGTTAAGATCTCCCACTATTATAGTTTTACTGTCTATTTCTTCTTGCAGCTCTCTTAGTTTCTCTTTTAAGAATTTAGATGCTACCCCACTTGGTGCATATATGTTTAATATAGATAGTGCTTCATTATCCATGCTACCCTTTAGCAAGATATAGTGTCCTTCCTTATCTCTTTTAATTAGATCAATTTTTGCTTTAGCTTGATCTGAGATCAGGATGGCTACCCCTGCTTTTTTGACTTCACCTGAAGCATAGTAGATTTTGCTCCAACCTTTTACCTTTAACCTGCATGTATCTCCCCGCTTCAGGTGTGTTTCCTGTAAACAACATATTGTAGGATTCTGGCTTTTAATCCATTCTGCTAACCGCTTCCTCTTTATGGGGGAGTTTACCCCATTCACATTTATGGTTAGAATGACCAATTCTGTATTGCTTGCCATCTTGTTAACCCCGGTTTATGCTTTTTTCCCTTCTTTCCCCTTTCCCCCCCTTCCCAGTATTAAGCTTGTGAGCACCACTTGCTTCTCACAGCCCTCCCTTTTTAGTGTCCCTCCCCCCGCCTTAGAGTTCCTCCCCGTATCTTACCCCTTTCCCTCCCAGTTCCCGTATTCCCTTCCACTTAGCTTATTCCTTCCCTTTTCACTTTTCCCTTCTCACTTTTTAATGAGGTGGGAGAAGTTTCACCATAGATTGAATATGTCTTAAGATTTTTCACTTAAAGCCAATTCTGAAGGCAGTAAGATACCCACTATATTCATCCCCCTCCATTCTTTCTCTCAGATATAATAGCTTTCCTATGCCTCTTCATGAGATGTACTACCCCCACTTTACCCTTTTTCTGGTACAATGTCCTTTCCACATCAATTTCTAGAACAAGGTATACATGTATTCTTTATACATCTATATAGTCAAAATATAGTTCCCAAGATTAATCTTTACCTTTTTAGATTTCTCTTGAGTTCTATATTTGTAGATCAAACTTTTTGTTAAGTTCTGGTTTTTTCATCAGAAATAGATGAAATTCGCTTACTTCGTTGAATGTCCATCTTCTTCCCTGGAAAAAGATGCTCATTCTCGCTGGGTAAGTTATTTTTGGTTGCATACCAAGTTCCTTAGCCTTTCGGAATATCATATTCCAGGCCCTTCGATCTTTTAATGTGGATGCTGCCAGATCCTGGGTGATCCTTATTGTGGCTCCTTGATACTTGAATTGGGTTTTTCTAGCCGCTTGCAATATTTTTTCCTTCATCTGAGGGTTCTGGCATTTGGCCACTATATTCCTTGGTGTTTTGATTTTAGGATCCCTTTCAGTGGGTGATCGATGAATCCTTTCAATGTTTATTTTTTCCTCTGTTCCTATGACTTCTGGGCAGTTCTCTTTGATAATTTCCTGGAAAATAGTGTCCAGGCTCTTTTTTTCATCATGTTTTTCTGGAAGTCCAATGATTCTCAGATTGTCTCTCCTGGATCTGTTTTCCAGGTCTGTTGTCTTCCCCAGAAGGTATTTCACATTTTTCTCCATTGTTTGATTTTTTTGGATTTGCTTGACTGATTCTTCTTGTCTCCTCGAGTCATTCAATTCCACTTGTTCAATTCTGATTTTCAGTGAAGTATTCTCTTCACTCACTTTTTAAAATCTTTTTCTAATTGTCCAATTGAGTTCTTTTGTTCTGTGGAATTTTTTTCCATTTCGCCAATTTTGTTTTCCAGTTCACCAATCCTATTTTTCAAGGATTTTACTTCTTTATCCACTCTCTCTTTAACTTTCTCCAGGCTCTTTTGCCAAGCCTCCCTCTCCTTTTGCCAAGCCTCACTCTGCTTTCCCCATTTTTCTTCTAGCTCCCTTGTGAGAGCCTTTTTAATCACTTCTATGAGGTTCATCTGTGCTGAGGAACAGATGATCTCCTCCTTTGGGGATTCACCTGGGGACTGCCTGTTTTTAGTCTCCTCAGGATTTAGAGTCTGCTCTCTATCTGTATAGAAGCTGTCAAGGGTTAAAGTCCTCTTCAGCTTCTTGCTCATTCTGTCTAATAATCAGAGACAAACTACCAAAGAAAAACAGAAAAAAACTGGAGTCTTTCTTTGGGGCTGGGTGTGTTATTGAGCTTCCTCTACAGACTGCAGGGGGCAGCAGTGAGGCACTAGCAGGACTGTGCTGCGCCTGCGCTCTGAGATCCCAAAGCGTGCTGAGTCACTGTGGGGGAGGAAGGGGGGGGCGGCCAGTCCCGGGAGACTCCAGCTGTTTGGGGTTGTATTCTTCAGCCCCGGTGTTTTTAGCTTCTCTGCTGTGCTGCTGACTTGCTGCTGGAGCAAAGTATCCAAACCTGTAGCGAAGCTCTCCCCGCAGAGACGGCTGCGATCACTCCCCACCCCCTCTCCAGTCTGCTCCCGTGCTCTCACTGCCGCTGCCCTCAACCTGCGCCCGATCTAAAACCGCCCCAGCCCGCCAGTAAAGACAGACCTTTCTTGGCGGATCTCAAGGATGGCTTCTCTTGGTAACTATTTGTGGATTTTTTTTCAGTCAAGCATTAATTCAGAGGCTTGTAATGAAATGGATAGTGAGAGAAAGCGTGGAGCTTATGCAGCTGTGAGCCTCCTCTCCGCCATCTTAACCGGAAGTCCCCGATGTTCATTTTCTTTTACTAGGCTTGATATGAACTCAATTCCAGTTTTACTGCCATACACTTGCAAGATTGGAGCTCTGGAAAGATTTTCAAGTCTGAAAAATATATAATTTCTCTAGTTTTTAGCTATAAGTTATGGAGGTGAGGGTCTTTCCTATTGTAGCCTTCTAGTTCAATTATCACCAGATCTCTCACATGTAACCCTTTGGCTTATAATTGCAAACATTCTTTTCTATATCTCTTATTTAGAGTCTTCTACCTGCTTGATCCTTTATTGCCCTCATTCCTGATTTTTCTAATCTGCTTGAAAATAGATCATTGCATAAACTGGGAAAACATTTTTACAGTCAAAGGTTCAGATAAAGGCCTCATTTCCAAAATATATAGAGAATTGACTCTAATTTGTAAGAAATCAAGACATTCTCTAGTTGATAAATGGTCAAAGGATATGAACAGACAATTCTCAGATGAATAAATTAAAACTATTTATAGCTATATGAAAATATGCTCCAAATCATTATTAATCAGAGAAATGCAAATTAAGACAACTCTGAGATACCACTACACACCTGTCAGATTGTCTAGAATCACAGGGAAAGATAATGCGGAATGTTGGAGGGGATGTGGGAAAACAGGGACACTGATACATTGTTGGTGGAATTGTGAACACATCCAGCCATTCTGGAGAACAATTTGGAGCTATGCTCAACAAGTTATCAAACTGTGCATACCCTTTGATCCAGCAGTGCTACTACTGGGCTTATACCCTAAAGAGATACTAAAGAAGGGAAAGGGACCTGTATGTGTCAAAATGTTTGTGGCAGCCCTGTTTGTAGTGGCTAGAAGCTGGAAAATGAATGGATGCCCATCAATTGGAGAATGGTTGAGTAAATTGTGGTATATGAATGTTATGGAATATTATTGTTCTGTAAGAAATGACCAGCAGGATGAATACAGAGAGGACTGGAGAGACTTATATGAACTGATGCTAAGTGAAATGAGCAGAATCAGGAGATCATTATACACCTCAACAATGATACTGTATGGGGATGTATTCTGATGGAAGTGGATCTCTTTGATAAAGAGATCTAATTCAGTTTCAATTGATCAAGGATGGACAGAAGTAGTTACACCCAAAGAAAGAACACTGGGAAATGAATATAAACGGCTTGCATTTTTGTTTTTCTTCCCGGGTTATTTATACCTTCTGAATCCAATTCTGCCTGTGCAAAAATAAAACTGTTCGGTTCTGCACACATATATTGTATCTAAGATATACTGTAACCTATTTAACATGTATAGGACTGCTTGACATCTTGGGGAGGGGGTGGAGGGAGAGAGGGGAAAAATCGGAACAGAAGTGAGTGCAAGGGATAATGCTGTAAAAAATTACCCTGGCATGGGTTCTGTCAATAAAAAGTTATTAAAAAAAAAAAGAAAGAAAATAGATCATTGTATTTGGATCTTTTTTAACTGGTTGTTTTTCCTCTTCAATATAAGCTATAAATATTAACTCACAACCACAAGTCAAAATACTCAGACCATTTATCAATTTAAAATCATTAATTAAGATAACTCTTAGATTGGGCTGCTGCTGTTTACCTGTAATTGGCCTTGCTAAGCTGATAGATATCCCTTAGGGCCAACAGTGGCTCAGTCTTTTTCTTGATTAGGAAATGCAATCATTTATTATTAACTCAGGATGATGAAGGACCTTCCTCCATACCTTCTGCTTTCTTATAAGAACCAAAGAATATGCATCATCAGAAACTATTGCCTAAGCTTGGCACATAAGCAGTATTGAGTTAACTATAAATATTAAATATATTTTTAGTTGTGCTGTATACGAAACTTTCTCTGAAATGTGACTTGGTGCATCAATATATATACCATGCAGAAATCTTTAAAGATTAATTGGAATCTAGTCTCTGAAAGTTGCAACTCAACTAAATTCTTTGATTATAATCACCACAGATATTCACCTAAAAATCAGTCTAGCTAAGCTGAGAAAGCCTCATCACCAGAAGGTTGGTTGCCAGGTAATGAACTTTTCAGGTCATTGAAACTCATGAAATCATTTACTAAGGCATGATAAATTGTTATCAATACTTGTGGCGAGGTTGCTTTTTACCTACAAAATCATGGTTTCTTGAGATTATTTTTAAAGAATACGTTAGCAGTATTTTTATGTACACCTATGTTTCAAATATCCACTCACACACATGCATATATGTGTTCTTTCTCACACACATAGCAGTTAAGAAGAAAAATAATAAATACAGTGAAAAGAACTGATAGAACATATAACATTTGGCACCAATAGTTCTTACTGCTTAAATAAAAAGAAAGGGCTACTCATGTGTTCTCTGGAAACAATATTAATCATTGAATTTAATATGACTGCAGCTGACTTTTCTTGTTATTTTAATTTACTTTATTATATCCATTTTGCTTGTTTTTCTCTTGGTTTTATATAAGATGTCACTAATCTATACAGATCTTCACATATATTTCTGAATTTCTTCATTTGCCCATTTTATATTCTGGAAGAGTACAGCCTAATGTTTGGGAGTGGGGAATAGGAAATAAATCTATGATATAGGTATACATATTCTCATTATTCTATGATTCCTTCTTGCCCCTTTCAATGCCTTCGAATTTATGGAAAAGCCAGATTATGAGTTTGCCACAGAACTCTATATTTACACATTTGTGATATCTTAAGGCATAATAATTTTTTTTTACTTTCATGTGGTAAACTTAATTCAGTTATTGCCCAACTGATGGACATCAATTTTCTTTCTAGATTTCTTTTTCCTATTATAATAAGGGTAGGCCCACCATGAATAATTATTTAAATGAGTGAGACCTTTCTATCTTTGGCAACTAAATGATATACAGAATAGAATGCTACTCTTGAAGGAAGGAAATTTTAAATTCTACTCCTACCTTAGATACTTGATATTTATGTGATACTGAGGAAGTCATTTAATATTTTTTAAACTTCAATTTTCTCATATGCAAAATGAGGGGATGGAGTCAATGTCTCTAAGTTATAAATTGTACATCTTAAGATTGTTGATCTATGAAATTGATACATATTAACATGGGTGCTATTTTTAAAAATAGGATTTTGATTTACGTTCTTTCATTATTCAGTCACTTTCTTGGAATGCTAATCATTTGAGAAAGCTATATAAATTCTCCAAAATAATGTTTACCTTTTCTTCATTTTAGTATTAAACTTGAATTGTAAGCTTCTTGAAAGCAAGGATTATATTTTGCCTCTTTTGTATCCTCATTGCTTAGCATAGTGTCTAGGACATTGTAGGTGCTTAATAAAGGTTTATAGAATGAATTGACTGAAGTTCACATTTGTTTAATTTTTTTTCTTTTTAAAACTATCATTAAAATATTCTCTGAAGCATCTAGGTGTTACAATGCACAAGACTACTAGATTTTGATTTAAGAAGACCTGATTTCAAATCCAATTTAATTATGTTACCTTGTGCATGTTACTATCTGATTGAGTTTTCTCATTTGTGAACTGGAGATAATGATAATATCTATAACCCAAAGTACTCGTTAGGGTAAAATGAGACATTTGCAAAAGTATTTTGTTTTTGATGATTAAAGCTTAAAACTACTGACTTTTGCAACATCTTATATAAATGCTAGCTATAGTAATTAATAATTGTAATTATTATCATTCTTTCTTTTCTTTGTTTTTCTCCCTAGATGATTTTAGCTTCTTAATACACATGATCATAGACATTTCCATTTCTTTCTCTTCTTAGTTAGATTTTGATTACATTTTAATTGATTAGATGATAATAAAAATGGGAGCTTTGTCACAGAACAAGTTTTACTATGACTCAGTGCATCTCATTTGTGATAAGAAACTACAATTTATTTATCACTCTCAGAAATGTATATTCATGATTTAGGATAGCAAATTATATTTAAAACAAATTTATATAACTTCTATGTTGGGTGCTAATTTGTAGGTAAGAAAAAAAAAAAAAAAAACTGATTCTGAAGGAAACAGCTACACCCAAAGAAGGAATACTGGGAAATGAATGTGAACTATTTGATTTTTGATTTTCTTCCTGAGTTATTTTTACCTTCTGAATCCAATTCTCCCTGTGCAGAGGGAGAACTGTTCAGTTCTGCAAATGTGTATTGTATCTAGGATATACTGCAACATATTTAACATATATAGGACTGCTTGCCATCTTGGGGGGGGGAGGAGAGAGGGAGGGGGAAAAACGAAACATAAGTGATTGCAAGGGATAATGCTGTGTAAAAATTATCCTGGCATGGATTCTGTCAATACAAAGTTATTATTAAATAAAATTAAGTTAAAAAAAAAAAAAACTCTAGAAGATCAACAAAGAAGTTAAAACTGTTAATAGATTCAACTAAGTAGCAATATACAAATTAAGTTCAAAAATCATTTCTATAGGATAACAACAACAAAAGAACTGTAGGAAATGTTAGAAAAGTCAGTGAAAATAACTTCAAAATATATATATCCAAAATGCATATTTATAATATTTAGAAAAAATATGAAAAGATATACTCAAAATACAAGATATCCCAGAAATCTTAGCTATTTAGGCCTAAAACTCTACTATCTACCTCCTGTATATGCAATTATAAACTATTCTAAAGGATCTAGTCTTAATCACTGACTGGGCATTTCTTTAGTCAAACTGAAACCTGTTAAAGACTTTTAAGTCAAAAAGGCCAAGGTCTCCCCCTGCAATCAGGACCATCTCTGGTCATCCTGATCTATATCTTGTCACTGAATCCAGATGTCTCTGGAGGAAAAGGTGATGCTGTGATTTTGCACAACCAATTCTGACTAAAATCCAACTCAATTGTATGTCATAATATCTCCTCCCTGAGGTCATGGTCCTTATTGAAAACAGGGCAAATAACAATAACAACTCTAAAGGAGTCAACAAGCATTTATTAAATCAACATTTTTTTTAAGCAAGTACTATCTATCTGCTAATTAGTCACTATGCTGAATGCACTCCCTCACCTACACACATGTAGTCACAAAAGATTGTCATTAATCATAATTAGATGATACAAGAATAATTAAAACATGATGCTAACTAAATACATTTACAAATTTAGTGACCTATTACTGTAACATTACTTAATAGAGATGACCAAAGTAATAAAGAAATTCATTTGAGAGGAAAAATTTTTTAAATCTCAAGTAAAATGGTGAAACAGGAAAGCAAGGATCACTCAAATTACTTGGTATTATTGAAAATAGAAAAAAATATTATCAGTAATGTTCTGAACAAGAATTAGAAAGAACCAATTCAAGAATCCAATGTTCAACGAAGTAAAGATTATATCTCTTTGGGAAAGAACTCCTTATTTAATTAAAAACTTCCAAATGAGGTGGAAAATATTTAACAAACAACAGGTTTAGATCAGAAACTTACACCATATACCACAATAAATTACAAATGGATATAAATACATGTATATACATACATATATATATATATATATATATATATATATATATATATATATATATATATATATATATATATATATATATATATATATATATATATATATATAACCACTATAACCAATGTAAAAAGGCAAGATACCATTATGAGAGAAATGACTGTTATATTCAAAGTTTAAGCTGATCCAGAGAAGGAAAAAGTAAAAAAAAAAAATACTTTTGCCCCTTCTGAAAAGTCATGATGTTAAAATTTAGCTGGAATTATTCCCATGACTATCACTCTGTTTCAGGTTTCCTTCACTTCTTGAATGGACTACTTCAATTTTCTTCTAATTACTGTTTCTGATAATAGTTTCTTCCTTTTTCAATTTGTCAAATTATGTCAGCATAATATTCCTATGACAAGGTTCTGAACATGTCGTTCACCTTCCTTAAACTTTTCAGTAACTCTCTCTTGCTTTCATAATAAAATATAAAGGCCTTCATCTAACATCTAAAGCATTTTTACAATCTGGTTGTAACCTCGCAAGATAATAAGTTTCTTTAGAACAGGCACTGTCTTTTGTCTCTTGATATTAACAGCTTTTAGCACAGTGAGTGGTGCGTATGAGATGCTTAGGAAATATTGACTGACTGACCCCTATTCCCTGCCTTATTTCATGGACTCTCCAATTCAGTCAAATGGTAATACAGGCTGATCTTTAAACTTTTTTCCTTTTTCTCTGCATTCACAAAGGGACATGTTCCGTGACTAGAATTTATTCTTCCCAAATCCTGTCTGTCCTCCTGGAAAGTACAGTTCAGGTACCATTTCCCCTAAGTAGACTTTCTTTGTAGCTTCTAGTTCAAGGATTATTATCTTTTTTGTATGTGTTCTGAACTCTTGGCAGGCTGATGAAGCATAATACTATTATGGTTTATATACATTCATAATTGAAGAAAATGCTAAACTGTGTAAAAATAAAAATATACATACATTTACACACCTATGATATAATACATATATGTCTGTCTGTCTATGTAAATAGATAGATAGATAGATAGATGATAGATAGAGACAGAAAGAAATAAAATTTCCTCTATCCAGGTTCATGGACCTTCCTGATATCCATCTATAAATCCTTTGGCAGGTCTGTGGAAGTCAGGTAAAGAATAATTTATGATTAAAATATTCTTCCATTTTAATGTTCCTTAGAGCTTTTTGTAAACTCCTGCCCCAGCTATTTCTATGTATTCACCTGACTTTCCTAATCCTAACTTACAGCCACATAGGATAAAACTTCTCAAGAGCAGGAATAGTTTTATTTATTTATTTATTTTTGGCTTGACAAATATATAATACCTTGGAAATAACAATGAACATTTGTTTGTGGAACCAAGTGTGATATACCATATTTACTTTCCAAAAGCTTTGATTTGAGTCCTGCCTCTTACATTTGCTAGGGGGTGAGTGCTTTGGAGGATTCTTTTAAATTTTTCTAGGCACCAATGTGAAATGATGACTAGAGAATGGGCTTAATAAAACATATGCTATCTTCCTCACATAGTTCTTATAAGGCTAATGCTTTGTCTAACTTAAAACATTATATAAATATGAGTTAGTATTCAGAATAGATTATAAACTTCATGAACACGGGTTCTGTGTATGATTGATCTTTTTATTTCTTTCAGGATCTAGAACAGAACCCAATCACCAATCTATCACTAAATCAACCAGCATTTATTAAATATCTGCTGTGTTCTAGGTACTGAAGATACAAAACAACAAAAAAAGATATCATACTTTTCCCCAAGATTTTTGTATATTGTATCAGCATGTAAAAATAATACTTTACTAACTTTACCTTATTTGCTCTTCATAGCAACTCTGAGGTGGGTACTATTATTATTCATATTTTAAAGCTAAAGAAGCTGAGAAGTTAAATGAGTCATGTGGCTAGCAAATGTTATTATTGGAACTCTGGTCTTATGACTTCAGGTCCATTACTCTATCCATCACACTATCTAATATTTACTCCATGAATATTGTTTGACTTGAATTGGTTATAGCCCTCTATTGGTCTGTGTAATTGCTTCAGTTTAATATTTAATATAAAACTAGTTAAGTGGCTATAAAAATTGCTGCCAATCTCTAAGTATGCATTTTGCCACCTGAACTTTAAATACCTTTTGTTACATATAAATGTAACGAAGCATGACATTTGCATATAAATTTCAGAGCAGGTGGTATAGTACTATATGAAATGTATGAAGAGACTCATTTTTACAAGATGTTGAGTAAGAAATATAAGGGTCTCTGTATTCCAATACTTCACTTAACATCATTTACTGGTTCATCCAGGAAAGGGTACTGGACAAAATGATATCACAAGGATTAATTCCATGATTTGATTGAGTGAAAAGAGGGACAAAATAGCAGAACAAAAGCAAAGTTGCCATGTGATTGGTTGCAATGTTCTAATGAGGCTGTTGCCAAGCAGTGTTGACTGGATTAGGCAGACAGCATTTTGAAGGGTACCATAGTCTCTGTATGTCTTTATCCCATTAATCTTTGTTTTCTTCTTTCCTGAAGAGCAGATAACATGTTTCATTTGCAAAAATGTTTATCATTTGGTGGCTTGATTTGCTCCTGAAGTTTATTGGGAATGGGAAGAGGGAAATAATAGTTAAAAAATAAGTTTGAGGAATTATAAAAAAAAAAGATAAGGAATCTAGCATTTAATAATGTTTAACTACTGTCATGTAAATTTCTGCTTAAAATGTCAGAAAAAAATAAAAGTAATTAATTGCTGAAAAGACAGTTTACTGAGGACTTTGCCAGCTTCATTATTATTTAGATACAGAGCTTTCAAGTCAGCAGAATATGGGCAGTGATTTAGAAGGGCAGAATATGGATCTAGGATGCTTTCAGTCCAGCTGATGCCTATTGAAGGCATTAATAATTCATTGATACCCAGTTCCAGTTTATATTATGTGTTAACTGAACTCAAAAGGTACAACTTGGTAAATAGCTTTACTTGGGGATCTGATGATCTAAGCAAACATTTTATATGCAAAGGCCATTTGAAAATAAACTGATTTAGCTGTAATTTCCAGATTTGGAATAGCTAATATGTAGTACAGTCTATCAGAGCGATTTAGTTGGAATACAAATGTGCTAGGCTATTCTGTCTACAAATGTTTTTATTTGAAACATTAACTCTCAAATGTTTCTCTGGTTATGTATGATTTGGAACCAAATTGAGATTCAAGCCTGAATGACTGGAAGAATGGTGGTGCCATTAGTAGAAATAGAGAAATCAGGAAGAGGATGTAGTGTAGAGGGGAAGAGAAGATTAACATGAAGGAAGGATGCTGAGTGGCTATTGGGAGAGGATTCTGAAAGGAGAAAAAAAGAAGCAGTTTCATGAATAGTCTTTTATATCTGTTTTACCTTGTTTGTGGAATTTGTGTGTGTGTGTGTGTGTGTGTGTGTGTGTGTGTGTTTAAATTTTGAATAAAAAAAATAAAAAAGGAAAATAAGTCACATAGAGTTGGAAAGTAGAGAGACAGACTTATCTCAGTTTGTTGTTTGCTCTATACTTTTTCTCTGCTTTGCATTCTGCTATGAAGCAGCTCCAGCTGGATTGGATGGGCTTTCAAGCAAAGTTGGAAGCAATAAAATGAATTTAAGCACATCATTGCTTAGGAGGAAATTTTAGAAAGCAAAGGGTGAAAGCAGAACCAATAAGTAACATCCTCAGTCAGTTCCATATATATAAACTAAATTATCTGTTCAGTATTTTGCTATTTAAAAAAAAGGATCATTTTGTCAACTGGGAACTATCTCACATTGGCCAAATAAAAGATACAAATTTCCGTTATTTGACCAATTTTGAATTGTCTCCTAAATGTGAGCTTATTATTATTTTGTTGTAATATTGGCTTACATTTTACTAAGCTGTTTCAATTACTTTCTGGTAGCATTAAATCCACTACCTTGTTCTTTTCAGCAGCAGGAAGAAATGGGAAGCATTAAGCTTTAGCACAAGAAATAGTGGTAATACTAATAATAATATCTGGAATTTATAGAAAGCATTAAGACTTTAAAAGGACACAACAAACACAATCCTATATATTTAATTCCACAAGAAACTCAGGAACATATTGTAAAATGATAATTTTACCTATTTTATACACAAGAAAACTAGGAAAGTGAAGTTCATGACCTACCCAAGGTCATTAATAACTGGCAGACCAAGGAATCTGCTCTGATTCAAATACTCGTTTGCATTGTTGTTAATTCTAGAGAGCAAAACCTGGAGAGAGAATTCTTTAAAGGCCTCTATTTAAAGAGAATTACTATAGAATAGTAGACAAAAGAACCAGCCAGGAAGACCTGGGTTCAAATTTTGCTTCTCACACATATTATCTAGATGTAATAGATAGAGCACCAGGCCTGGAATTGGGAAGACTCATTTTTGTGAGTTCAAATCTGGTCCCAGACATTAGCTGTGTGAGCTAAGTCACTTAACCTTCTTTGTACTAGTTTTTTATCTACAAAATGAGTTGGAGAAGAAAATGACAAACTATTCCAGTATCTTTGCCAAGCAAACCTCAAATGAGCTCACAAAATTGGACATGACTAAAAGAATTGAATGACAATAGCAATATTTGGTGGGTTTCTTCCCCCTCACATTAAGCCTAAATCTGTCACATATATTAGTGTGACTCTAGGCTAACCACATAACTTCTCACTTCTCTTAGACAACTCTCTAAAATAGGGGTTATTAAAACTTTATGGAAAGATTACAAAAGGTATTTGTATGGGAAAAGAAAATTACATTTAAAAGTTTTTCATAACCTAAAAATAATAGTCTTGTTTATTTATTTCATTTATTTAAAAATTATTCTGAGAACAGGTCCATAGACTTTACTAATCTGTCCAAGGATCCTTTGGCACCCAAAACATTAAGAACCCTGCATTTAAGATGAAGTTTTGGAAGTGCTCAATATGCAAAGTAGGTACTTCATAGATGCTATTTTTCTTTTCCCTTTCCCTCCCTTCCCTTCCTTTCTTTTCCCTTCTTTTTCTTTCTTTTCTTTTCTCTTCCCTTCATTTCCTTTCCCTTTTCTTTCTTTTCCCTTTCTTTCTCTTCCCTTCCCCCCCATTTTTGCATTTGTAATATATAAATATTTATAATATATACCTCACAGAGATGTGATAAAGAAAGTTGTTTGTGGACCCTAAAAGAGTATTGAAATGTGACCTATACCAGTGAGTGTTATGATGTACAAGGGAACATTCTTGGTCTGAGAAGAAAAAGTCCTTAAGATTTTTATGAAGAAATTGAAACTATTACCACTCACATGAAAGTGTTCCAAATCACTATTGATCAGAGAAATGCAAATTAAGACAACTCTGAGATATCACTACACACCTGTCAGATTGGCTAAGATGACAGGAAAAAATAATGATGAATGTTGGAGAGGATGCGGGAAAACGGGGACACTGATGCATTGTTGGTGGAGTTGTGAACAAATCCAGCCATTCTGGAGAGCAATCTGGAATTATGCCCAAAAAGTTATCAAACTGTGCATACCCTTTGATCCAGCAGTGTTTCTATTGGGCTTATACCCCAAAGAGATACTAAAAAAGGGAAAGGGACCTGTATGTGCCAAAATGTTTGTAGCAGCCCTGTTTGTAGTGGCTAGAAACTGGAAAATGAATGGATGCCCATCAATTGGAGAATGGCTGGGTAAATTGTGGTATATGAATGTTATGGAATATTATTGCTCTGTAAGGAATGACCAGCAGGATGAATACAGAGAGGCTTGGAGAGACCTACATGGACTGATGCTAAGTGAGATGAGCAGAACCAGGAGATCATTATACACTTCGACAACGATATTGTATGAGGATGTATTCTGATGGAAGTGGATTTCTCTGAAAAAGAGACTTAACTGAGTTTCATTGGATAAATGATGGACAGAAACAGCTACACTCAAAGAAGGAATACTGGGAAATGAATGTGAACTATTTGATTTTTGATTTTCTTCCTCAGTTATTTTTACCTTCTGAATCCAATTCTCCCTGTGCAGCGGGAGAACTGTTCGGTTCTGCAAATGTGTATTGTATCTAGGATATACTGCAACATATTTAACATATATAGGACTGCTTGCCATCTTGGGGGGGGGGGAGGAGGGAGGGAGGGGAAAAAAACGAAACATAAGTGATTTCAAGGGATAATGCTGTGTAAAAATTATCCTGGCATGGATTCTGTCAATACAAAGTTATTATTAAATAAAATTAATTTTAAAAAAAAAAAAAAAGAAAATGCTGTGTGAGAAATTGAAACAACATTATTGGTATAGCTACTTTCTAGTAAACTATCTAGCCTTTTTGATGTGGTGGTAAAGTTAATCACTTAGAAAAGTCTGGGGAGAATCTATGAACCTAGGCAATTAAATATCAATACAACACATTAGGACTGGACAGCACTAAGGAAGTTAGTGCTAAGGAACTCTGGAATGCAAAACCCTAAAGCAACAGAAACCATGTTTTTAGTTAGTAATCACAGAGAAATTCTTTGCAAAAAGAATTCTTTGCCAAAAGTATCATGAAAGCTTTGACCAGGCTAACCCTTAAGACACCAGGCCCTTCCTGGCATCAGGCTCAGAGTCAAAGAAGAAGAATTTATATATTGGTTGATACTGGGACCCTTGGATAATGTTTCCCAAAGATGGACAATCAAGAGGAGATTCCAGTTATGGTAAATGGTCTACACTTAATAGGGGGTCTTCATTTTTAAAAGGCTGGAACACTTACTTGACAGGTAGAGATGTAGGGTACTTGGATTGGGTAGTGTTGGAGTAATGAGCATGGCTTCAATGGAAGTAGTATTTGGGCTTAAAATGGTTGCATCAATACAAGATTTCCCGTGCTCTTTGTGGCTCTGTAGTTTCACTTATTTTTAGAAAATAATTTGAAGACAAGAAAGAGTTACTTGTGGCTGTGTGTATGAGTGCTACTTACCATATTCTGCCTAAGGCCAATAGATACAAGAATGGCAAAGATCAGGTCATATAGACACAATGTTAGGTCCTCTAATTGAGGACAAAAGTGCAGGAAAGAACTGGAAGAAAACTCAGAAGTCATTTTTAAGGAAACAGCTATTTCTAATCTTGTAAAAGAAATTAGTCATTAAAAAATTTTTTTAATGCTCCCTTTGCTCAAGACTTCAAGCTTAGGAACACATATTATACAGGGAAATTTAAATACATGAGAAAAGCCACTCCAAATCCTAGATTTCCATGGCAGCACTATACTACTCAGAGATTTCTTCTAGTTCTTTTTCTTTTCCACGTTTGAGGATATCTAGCTCTTTAAGGGAAACATAATTTGTAATTAAGCAATAGCAAGAAAACTTACTTTTATTATCTCTGTTCTGAACATGGGATAAAAACACACTTATCAGGGTCATTGCTGCCTTTCTATTCCCACCACCCCCATAATCACCTGCACATTACATGCATACAATGGTCAGTTGCTGTGTTGCAACCCACAGTCATACTGTGTCAGAGACAACATGACAAATTAAAAAGGAATTTGGTCCTAGTCTTATCCCAAATATTAAGTAGGTATATGACTTTGGACATGTCCTTCAATAATTTTGGGTTTTGATTTCCTCTTTTGTAAAATGAGAAAGTTAAATAAGATGATTTTAAGCTCCTTTGAGCTCCTATAGCACATATTGTCTGTACTAGTTCATATAATGCTTTGCTTAGTTTTCATGTAATAGGTTTCTGTTTCATTGATTATTATAGAAATCTTTGATTACTCCACTAGAAGTGTTCATTTATCTGTACTTAGTTGGTCTCTCTCTAATCTACCAAATTTATCACATATGCAGATAATTTTGAATAATTTTGATAGAAAGAAGAAATTTGAACAGACTCTTATTGATTCTTGAGGCAATCATGGGGTCAGGAAGTTTTGGATTCAACTCTTTCATTTGACACATACTAGTTTTTTCATCATGGACAAATGATTTATCCTGTCAGTTGTTCCAGGCAATTCTCTAATACTGTAAAATGCCAAACACTGGCATAAAGTTAAATAGATAGGTAAATAGATACATAGATAGAGAGACAGAAACAGACAGATAGATAGATAATTGGGCAGAGAGATAATAGATAGGTACACAGATTGATAATAGATATTTGAAGAAAAGCTGCATAAAATAGATGATTCTGATTAATATATACATACATGTATATATATATACATATATACATATATATATATGTATATATATATATACACATAAGGATTAATTTCACTTTTAAAAAATCTTCTGCAGCATAGTGCTTTGCACATGGTAGGCATTTAATAACTATTTGTTGAAAGAATGGACAAAATTAAAAATCAATTCAAAAATAAATATTCTAATTCCAGAGTATAGACTGCTTCATTAGAATAATATTTTAAACAAGTATTCTAGTTTTAAAAAATACTTGTATATCTTTAGGATTTATTTTAATGGGGTTTGACATACACTTGATTGCCAATCTATTCTCAACCTTAAGAACTGGCCTTTACCAAAGTATACTACTGCATTTCTATTTTCTCCACAAATTATTATGACTCTGAAATGAAATTATATTCTTTGCTTCAGATAATGAAAACTAGTTCAAAGATTGAATCATAGAAATAATCCCTCAGGAGAAAGAAAAAAAGAAAAAGAAGACTTGTTTCTTCTTTTAATTTAGTTTAATCAATGATCATTTCCTCCTAATTGATTCAGCTATGCCCCAGTTATCACTTACAATTCATGAATATATATATTTTGTTGTTGTTGTTATCCTGTCACTCAATGAATGCTCAGTGAATTGAATTGGTGACTCTTTGTATTAATTATTTGAGTTGCATTCAAGTGCCATCAGTTATTTCATTATATTTGGTGATCCTTAATAAAAAATATTACTTTTAATTTTGAATGAAAGGTAAAGATGGCAGTTTGGTGCAGGAAATACAGGATTTTAAATTAGAGGATCTGGGGCTAGAGCTCAGATCTGTTATTTACTAACCATGTGATCTTGGATAATATATCTAACTTCTTTGGGCCCCACTTTTCTGATTTGTAAATGGGATGGAATTATGGTTTGACTAGGTGATCCTAATTCTAAAGCTATGTTCCTATGGCCTAAAAAAAAAAAAAAAAAAAAAAAAAAGGAAAAATAATTATACTTTCTAACTTCTCAGAGCCCTCTTTTCCCCTTACTTTCCCACTGAATAAATGCTTCATATTTAACTAAAATGAGCCTATAACTGAGTTCCCTTTTTATCCCTTTACCTTACAACATTCATATGCCTTCTACTATTATTTTCTCTTTTCAAGGGTACTACTATATTCTAAGTTACTCAGGCCCAATACCTAGTTATAATTCTTTACTCCTCCCTCTCACCCCAATATTCAATCAGTTTGTAATTATTGAGTATTCTAAGGCTAAACTCTTCTGTTTCTCAATGAAGATATAGTGAATTGAATTGATGATTCTTCAAGATAATTACTTCAGTTGTATTCAAGTACTGTGAGTTATTTCATTATATTTTAGTGATCCTTAATAAAATATATATATATTAAAACTAATTTTAAATAAATGTAACTATTGTAGTTTGGAATAACTGTGAACAAATATTCCTTCACAGAACCTCCCATATATACCTTCTTCTCTGCTTTGATGCTGCCACCACTATGATGCAGGTTCTCATTACCTTCAGCCAAGACTATTGCAATAATCTTCTGATTGGTCCTACTACTTCAAATGTCTCCCCACTCTAGGTCATCTCCATTTATCTGTCAAATTGTTCCACCTAAAGTGCAAATTTGACCATGTCACTCCCTGTTCAAAGTAGTTTCCTATTATCTCTATGATCAAATATAAACCTCTTTATTTGACTTTTGTAACCTGGCTCTTTCCTATATTTCTAGTCTTAATTTATTTCATTCTCTTCCAAGTACTGCAAGATCCAGTGAAATTTGCTTTCTTGATGTCCCTCATACAAAACAACCTATCTGCCACTCCCCTATTCTACCTATCACAAGATCTAAAATTCTCTGCCTCTTCATTTCTGTCTTCTGGAAGAACTTCACAGTTGTTTATATTTTCTCTATTAAACTGTGAGCCCATTGAAAAGGATTTTTTTTTTAAACAACCTTTTATCCTCAGAAACTTGTTACTGGAAAATAATAAGTACTAGCTGTTGAGTTGACTTTAGATAGACCTTGTTTTGAATGACAAAGGCTAAAAATTAAGGATAGTAAAAGAAAATGCTACTCCTTTTTGACGTAAATCCAGTTAAAAGTATTTTTTTTTGAGAGGAAAAGGTATTACCCTTTTGCAATATCTAGTTAATGAAAGTAATGGATCTGAGATTTCTGTGAGAACTCACCTGATCAAATTCTATTTTTTAAAAATAACTTTTTATCGACAGAACCCATGCCAGGGTAATTTTTTACAGCATTATCCCTTGCACTCACTTCTGTTCCAATTTTTCCCCTCCCTCCCTCCACCCCCTCCCCAACATGGCAAACAGTCTTT
Organism: Antechinus flavipes; assembly: GCF_016432865.1. Lineage (NCBI taxonomy): Eukaryota > Metazoa > Chordata > Mammalia > Dasyuromorphia > Dasyuridae > Antechinus > Antechinus flavipes. The sequence goes on along the minus strand of NC_067398.1, from coordinate 453,595,504 downwards.
TACATGTTGAATAGGTTACAGTATATCTTAGATACAATATATGTGCGCAGAACCGAACAGTTTCTTGTTGCACAGGGAGAATTGGATTCAGAAGGTATAAATAACCTGGGAAGAAAAACAAAAATGCAAGCAATTTATATTCATTTCCCAGTGTTCTTTCTTTCTGTGTAGCTGCTTCTGTCCATCCTTGCTGATCAAATTCTAGAAACAAGCTTGTTAATGTCAGTAAATTTTCTAGAACAAGTCTAGATGCTAAAGAAATCTCTTTCTATTTATGTGTACCATCTATATTCTTGTAATATGGTTCCTTCTATGTTAGAACTACCATACAAATAATTCCACATATTACTAGTAAATGATAATAGAATTTTATAAACTCAGTAGTGTTTTTGCCATCACAAAAATACTGTAAATATTATGTATAGGGTTTGCTGTTAGAAATTTGTCAGTGGGCAAGTCAGTATCTGCAAGCTATACAAAATATAATGCAACTTCAAATTAACTTAACCAAGGAGACTGTGATTTCTACTGTAATGCCGGAGAAATTGAGCAAGACAGAGATTAGAGAACAATTTAATAGTTTATTAAATGGAGAGATATGCTGGGACCAAATGGATCCATGGTTGGTCCCATGGTCCCATGGTCAGCCAGGGCTGAAGGAGACTATGGAGACTATCATCTCAAAGAATCCAGTCCTGAATATCGGGACAACAAGATTTTTTATAGGATAACAAGAACAATGACATAATGGGGGAGGTACTTGGATGGGGATAACCTGAAGGGGGGAGGCAACTAGGATGATACAATGTAGGGAGGTACTAGAGAGGTTACTGATATTCTAATGAAGTCTAAAATGGATAGACCTTTATCCTGTCAAAGATTAAGAAGAAACGATTATAGCCTAAAGATATAAAACCTTTATCTCATCAAACATTAAGAGGGAAAGGTTATACCCTGAAGTCGAGTAACTAAATAGGACAATGGGGAAATTAGGTCAGGACATTAAAAGGGAACTGTGGCACAACACTACCTTTATTTAGAATAGAATGAGGACTGGGACTAGGTGCTCCTGCCTTCTTTACTGAGAATACTGTCAGAGTACTGTCGACTATATGTTAAAAAAAAAAAAAAAAAAAAAAAAAATTGCCTTCCCTAGAGGTGTTATATTCTTTTGGGGATTTAGAATAAAAGGTACCTTTCCTAGATCCTCCAAATTGGAAGAGAGACCTTGTATCTTATGGGATAGGAAATTGCTAACTTTTCTAATTATTTATTTTAAATATTCTTTTTAAGTTTTGAGTTCCAAATTTTTTCCCTCACTTCCACTCCTCCCCAACCCAATGAGAAGGCAAGAAATATATTAATTGTACATGTAAAATCATATAAAATATATTTCTATATTATATGTATATTGCTTTTAATAAACTTTCCCCCTTGACTAGGAGATGAGTTCAAGCCTGCAGATTCTTTTGAGACACTTTGTGACACCAGTTTAGGACCTTTGGAATTATCTTGGTTCATTCTATTGATCAGAGTAACTAAGCCTTTCAGAATTGATTATTATTACAACATTGCTGATTCCCTATTCTCATTTCACTTTGCGTTAGTTCATATGTTTTACCATATTTTATTCTGAAAATCTTCCTCTCATCATTTTTTATAGCACAATAATATTCCATCACAATCATTGTTCAATATATTTGATGGGTATCCCTTAGATTACAATTCTTTGTTATTACAAATAGAGCTGCTGTAAATATTTTTGTCTGTAGAAGTCCTTTCGTCTTTACTTTGATATATTTGGGATACATCCCTAACAGTGTTATTACTGATCAAAAGGTACATGCAGTTCATAGCCCTTTGTCTTGGTTCCAAATTAGTCTTCGGAATGGTTGGAGCAGTTCACTATTCCACCAACAATTCATTGTTGTGTACCTACTTTTCCTTTATCCCTTCTAGCATTTGTCCTTTCTGATGAATATGAAGGTGGTACTTCAGAGTTGTGTTAATTTATCTTTCTTTAATCTAGTTAGCTTCCTCTTGATTGGCTTAGTTCCCTCTGACCAAACTTTTGTTTGTTAATTATGGATTATGAGCAAGCATATTAAAGGAATAGGCAAAACAAATCTAGAGGAGCTACACAGATTAATGTAGATGATGAAATACACAAGAGGAATGGTTACTTTGGGTCAAAAGCAAGATGAAACTTCTCACCAAGAAAAAATTGATTTCACTGAAGATACCTATTTTTAACAGTGCCTGGGGGTACCAGCCTTCTTCCACCAAGCAACTCCCCATTGTCTTTTGACTAGCTACAATCTTGATTTTTCTAAGATCTTAGCTTGTATTTTACTACTATGCAGTACGACCAAAATAATATTATTGTCCAAAAAAAATTGTGATTTTGTATCAGGAAAAACTCTTAATTGTTGATTTTGCTTCACAATTTCCTACACAAAATCCATCTTACTCTGTTCTGCCTAATTAATTCTGGACCAAATTTATCAGAAACTCCTTGAACAAAGTTGTTTCCATGATTATATGTAATAAAGAATCTCAGATTGATATTATATAAGCAAAGGAAACATTTTTGAAAGGGAGTGTTTAATTATGGGTTTTTTTGCTTCTCCTTGTAATTTAAAAAATTGGGGTGGTTATTTTTAGAAATAAGCAATAAATGAAGTAAATATGTTATTTGTTATAGTGAGTCATTTGCAAACACTGTTTTCATATTTTATCAAGGGATATCCTTGAAATAGTATTTATAGATTTTCTAATATAAATTTTATATAGGTCAGAGAGAAGCCAAACACATTGGTTGTTTCTTTGATTGATTTTTCTTCACTGTGTTCTTTACAGAAGAAATACAATTTCTTCACTGTATTCTTTTTTCCCCCTGAGGCAATTGGGGTTAAGTGACTTGCCCAAGGTCACACACACTGTTAAGTATTCTAATTTTGTGACATCTTAAAAAATTGACCCTTTAATGCTTTTGGAATTATGTTTTATTTCCTACTTAGACTCTATTTGTTCCCATATTCATCATATTTAGTGCCATTTCTCTAATTTGGCTGTACATTGCCATATGAAGTATTACACATAAAGAACTTACATAGCATAGGCAAAAGTACTGTTTGCGGTATTGAGAAAATCTAAGTTCAAATTTAGCCTCAAATATATCTTTGCTAAATGACCCCTCTGGGCAAGTCACTTAACTTCTCTTTGACTCAGTTTCTTCATCTGTAAAAATAAGTGAAATGATTACACCTACCTTTCAAGATTGTTTTGAGTAATTTCTGTAAAGTAATTTCTGTAAAGGGCTTTACAAAGCATAAGGCATCACATAAATATTAATTGTAAATAATTTGTTATAGAAATGGTAACACAACTGTTTCTTTCTCTTTTTAAAAAAATCTTTTTATTGTCCTACCAACTGTTTCTAGGAAAACTCTTGGGATGATCTGGCTTACTTAGGTTCACATATGCCAAGCATTCTGAATACTTGATTTCACCTTAAATGACATAGTTGATACTCTCAAGGAATTTACAACCTACTACTTTGATATATTAATAGTACTGGTTATATTTGAATATATACATATATATGCATATATTTATATTTATATAATCATTGGATATGCAGTTTCTTAGAAACATTATATGTCGTGGTATTATTTAAGATATATCCAGATAACATAAGGAAATGTGTTCCAAAAGAAAGATAAAGTAGTATGAAGATGCTTCTATATTTTCTAATTTTAATTTTATAGTTTTCTCTGAGCCCAAATAATAAGAATACTGATGATGGTGGTGGTGATGATGATAAGGATAGCTAACATTTCTATAGCTATTATTCCATGCCAGGTACTGTCTTAAGTGCTTTACAGTATTGTTTCATTTGACCTTCACTACCCAAGGAAATAATGACTTAAGAGAATCTAGTAAAGCTATGTATCTAGTAAAACCATAGATTTAGATGATGCATTTTTTACTTATATGTTTGATAGTATGTGTTTTTAAAAATTCCTTAGTGCTAAATGTATGGAATTCATAGACTAGGAAGTAGCAATTTTTTTTTCTGTTTTAGAGTATACTTGTTTATTAGCTGCCTATTATATGCCCCATACTGCACTAGATGTAGTGGGAGATACAAATAATAGAATGAAATAAATCCTTTAGAACCCTGCTTCTTAAACTATGATTTAAGATCCCATATAGGATTTAATAGCTGAATGTAGGGCTCATGAAATTATGATTTTTTTATTGGCAAATGTTTGCTTTGTATACCTATTTTATATAATATATATCCAAGGTTATATAAAAATTTATCTAGTGAAAAGGGTTATGAGTGGGAAAAAGTTTGAGAAGTCCTGCTTTAGAAGATCATATTCCAAAATAAAGACAAGCCTCTCATAAAGATAAGGTAAATAGAGTGGAAAGTATGACAGAATATAATTAAATGCTATCATGCATTCTTTCAATTGCAATGAAAATATTAATTTCATGCAAGTACAGACCTTATCTTGTATTTCTTGTTTTTCATACAAAAAAGTTTAGCAAGAAAATTAGAAAAGTGAGAAATCAGTCAGAGAAGACTTTCAGAAGGGGTTAGGACTTGAGTTGCATTGGGAAGAATATGTAGGAATTAAAGGATATTTAGAAGCCCACACTTCAATATAGAACACTTACTAAAATACTTTCATAGCATACAGATATGCAATAGATATTAGTAGACATGAATTAAACACAGTTTAAAAGAAACAAGTGCAAAATCCCATAGTTGAATGAAAGCCATACAAAAATACAAATTGGAAGCAGTCATGGATGGATAACACTGTATGTGAAAATATATCAATGGTTTGGTGTAATATGTAAAGTGGAGTAAGAATTAGTATTGTATGGCAGCCTCAGATCTAATATTATCTTAAAATATATTAATAGAGGCATTTATTTATTTATCTATTAATATAGAGGCATAATGCCTGGTAGGAGAGAAATGATAGTCTTATCCTATGTGAACCTTTGGTATTACAACTAGAGTATGGTATTTAGTTCTGGGCAGTTCCATTTCTGGAATTTAATGCTTTAGGAGGAAGTGGAAAATAGAGAAGTGTTCATTTTTTTTTTTATTAAAACAAATAACATTATGCAGCAGATCACATCTTTAATCACACAAATAAAATATGAATAGACTACAATATCCAACTATACTTATTGTATCTAGAGAAGGAAAAAAAAAATTGGTAAATGAAAATGTCCCTTATAAAGTCTTTCCCACATGATTTAGACATAGAGTGATTATACTATAAGCAAATTAGAAGAACAAAGGATAGTCTACCTCTCAGAACTGTAGAGAAGGAAGGACTTTGTGGCCAAAGAAGAACTAAAGTACATTATGAAGTGCAAGACAGATAATTTTTATTATATTAAGTTAAAAAGATTTTATTAAAAAAATGCAGAAGGAAAGCAGAAAACTGGGGAAAAACTTGTATATCCAAGGGTTCTAATCCTCATTTCTAAAATATATGGAGAATTGATTCAAATTTATAAGAATACAAGCCATTCTTCAATTGATAAATGGTCAAAGGATATGAACAGACAATTTTCAGATGAAAAAAAAAATTAAAACTACTTCTAGTCATCTGAAAAAATGCTCTAAATCACTATTTTATGTGATGATGAATATGATAAATCACTATTGATCAGAGAAATGCAAATTAAGACAAACTCTTATTTACCATTATACCTCTCAGATTGGTTAAGGTGACAGGAAAAGATAATGATAAATGTTGGAGGGGATGTGAGAAAACTGGTACAGTAATAGATTGTTAGTGGAGTTGTTAGATTTTTCTGTCATCTAACCACTCTGAAGAGCAATATGGAACTATGTGCAAAGGGTTATCACATCAAAGATTACATATTTATCACATAAAATATTTGATCCAGCAGTATCTATATTAAACTTATGTCCCAGAGAGATCATAAAAAAGAGAAAAGGATCCACATGTACAAAAATGTTTGTAGCAGCCCTTTTTGTAGTGGCAAGGACCTGGAAACTAAGTGGATGCCCATCAGTTGGAGAATGGCCAAATAAATTATGGTATGTGAATGTTATGGAATATTATTGTTCTATTAGAAATGATCATCAGGGTTAATTCACAGAGGCTAGAGAGACTTACTTAAACTCATGCTGAGTGAAGTGGGTAGAACCAGATCATTGTACACAGCATCAACAAAATTATGTGATGATCAACCGTGATGGACGTGGCTCTTTTCAACAATGAGGTGATTCAGCCCATTTCCAATAGAACTGCCATGGAGAGAGCCAGCTTCAACAACAAAGAGCATTATGGGGACTGAATGTGGATCACAACGTAGTATTTTCATTATTTTGTTGTTGTTTGCTTGCTTTTTGTTATCTTTCTCATTTTTTTTCCTTTTTGATCTGATTTTTCTTGTGCAGCTTGATAATTGTGGAAATATGCATAGAAGAATTACACATTTTTAACATATATTGGATTACTTGCTATCTGGGGGAGGGGATGGGGAAAAGGGAGGGAGAAAAAATTTGGAACACAAGGTTTTGCAAGGGTGAATGTGGAAAACTATCTTTGCATATATTTTGAAAATAAAAAGCTATTATCTAAAAAACAATAAAAAAGTCTTATACATATAATAAAATCATAAAATTATTTTGAAAATGACACTGTAAGGATATATTTGTTGGTGATACAATGGGTACAAAATTGCTTCTAGACTCAGATGGTCTGTGTTCAAATTTCTTCTCTGATGAGTATCACCACTATATGAACTTGGATAAGTCACTTAAACTCTCTGAGTTTCCATTTTACCAGTAGCAAAATTAGAGCTCAGATTACATAGTATCTGAGATATTTTCTAGCTCCAGATCTATGATCAATGATGAAATTCTGAGTATAAATATAAAGCAAAGAATAAAAAGTCAAAGATGTGTTAAAGGAATTTTCCAATATTATGTAATATATTATTTGCAGATTCCAAATAGTGATAAAGTGATAAAGTCCTCTAAATGCTGCTTATTTGTGTGACTAAAGATTGTTAGTAAATAGTAAATAGACCTCAAATGTAGGTTCCTAAAGATCCACAATCATTCAAAAATGTTTGAATACACTATCCACATGAGAAAAAAAAAATCCAAGTAGATAAAGATTATTAAACAAAATATATTGTAAAGTTATATGGACTGTCAGTAGTTTATCATTCTGTATATATGGTTTAGACAAATCTGGAAGATGTTCATTGAATAGAGAGCATTAAAAAGCAGTAAAAGAAAGGGCTGAATTACTTTGTTTGGAAGTGATATATGCAATGATTTTTTAACAACTCTACTGCTTCTCTGTGAAACAAAGGGGCATCTTTTTTTTTTAACAGTTTTTTTTTTTTAGCATTTTTAAAGTTTTGAGTTTCAGATTCTAACCTTTCTTCCCTTCTCTCCCCTCTTCCTGAAATGGTGAGCAACCAGATATAGATTATATATGTAATCACATAAAATATTTCCATCTTAGTAATTTTGTACAAGTAGACTAATAAAAGAAAAAAATAAGAGAGTGTAAAAATAATATTTTAATTTGGTCTGTATTCAAACAATATCAGCTCTTTCTTTGGAGGTAGATAGTAGGCTTCATCATTTTTTCTTTGGGATTATCTTGAATCATGTATGGCTAAAAATAATGAAAGAATTATATAATGAAATCATTATTATTCTTCATTGAATAATATTGCTGTTATGGTACATATCATTCTTCTCTTTTTATTTACTTCACTGTGCATCAGTTCATGTAAGTCTTCCTAGGTTTTGCTGAAATTATACCGCTTGTCATTTCTTAATGCAAAATAACATTCCATTATAACCATACATGTTCAGTCATTTCCCAGTTGATGGGCATCCCTTTGATTTCCAGTTCTTAACCACCACAAAAAGAGCTGCTATAAATATTTTTGTACAAATAGGTCCTTTTCCCTTTTTTTTTTTTTTTTGATGTCTTTGGGATTGATCTAGAAGAAAAAATAATACTCTTACTATGATTCTGTGTGATTATAATGCATATGATAAGGAAGTAAAGAATTTTTAAAAGTACTTTTAAAGAAACTTCTTAATTTTCAGGTTATCCAAAGATCAATGAAGAGATGCATTTTAAGTGAAAGGAAGCTGCTACATACATTACCATTAATGAAGTATTTTGGAGAAACAATGTCATAGACAATGTCACAGAAAGGAATAAGCAGAAATGGACATAGGCCAATCATTTAGTGGGAGTGAGAAACAAATCATAAAATGGCCTTCATTGCTCTTTCCTTTCTTCTCCTCTCCCTTTCTCTCCATTCCTCTTCTCATCTCTTTTCTTTTTTCCTCTCCTCTCTCTTCCTCTCTTCTCTTTCCTCCCCTCTCCTCTGCTATCTTCTCCTCTCCTCTTTCCCCTTTCCTCCCCTGTCTTCTTTCTTTTCTTTTTTTTTTCTCTTTTCTTTTTCATAATCATTTGAGACTGTATCTCCCTATCTTATCCTAAGCTGGGAGTCCAGCACTGACTCTTGACTCACAGACTTAATCCTCTTATTAGTCACCAGAGAAACATTGACCTGGTTTCTGACATGGGCAATTCCTGTTCCTTAAAGCATCCTGGTGACTTCCTACCAGAAGTTCAGTAGATGTTCCATTATCTTGTGGACATCTTGTTGACATAACCTATTGCAGCTCAGAAATCCTGAAATCAAGAGATCTATCAGCTTCATCATCTTCAGTAGTAGGGATTATAGGCATGTAGCACCATACCTGGGTACATTTTCTACTATTATTATCCAGATATTTTTTCCCTAGATAAATCATTATTTACTCATGCTTTCTCCATCTTGTACTTGTGAAGATGATGTACAACCCCAGGAAGTAGTTGCAATTTTTATCCTCATTTTACAAGTGGGGAAATTAAGGTAAATGAAGGTCACTTAACTAGGTAAGTGTCTGAGTCTGCATTTGAACTCAGATATTCCTGACTCCAGATTCAAAGCTCCTAAGCTTCTTAAGCTTTTTCTACTCTTGATCATTTTTCATCTTAAGAAATTTTTACATGATCCTGGATATATAGGTATATAAAATAGGCATACAAATAAAACATTTACTGATAATAAATCATAATTTATTTTAAAACATTTCTTTAAGACACATACATATACCCAGAGAGAAAGCAAGAGAGACAGAAACAGAGACACAGATATATATAGAGAGAGACAGAGACAGATATAAAGAGACAGAAATTAAAACTTCTCCTCCTATAAAAGTACATCATAGCTTGGGAAAAAAGTTTACCGCAATTGTTTTATAAAAGCACATCATTCTCCTAGTGCATATCAAATTTAACGGTGAAGAATATTAATTAAGCAGCAAAATTTAATCATTTTTATAGGATGCAAAGTTTCATTTTATATTCTCTCATGCTCTGAGATTGGTGTTATAATTATTATTATTTCCATCTTAGAGATAATGGCACTAAGGCTAAGAGATATTAAGTGAATTTTCCTATTGACATAATAGCTAGTAAAAAAGGCATAGAATTCAAGTCTAATATGACTCCAAATTCAGCACTTTTCATCATACCATCTAGCCGTCAACCAGAAATATGTTCATTAGATCAGTAACATTTGAATCACAAAATTCTCTAAACTGGAAGGGCCAATTAGAAGACAACTCAACTGACAGAAATCTAAATATTCTTATTCCTTTTATATGAAGGGAGGGATTAGATTATAATTTCATTCTAAAGTTATTTCATGAAATTTCAATTCAGATTTTTTTTATTTTTCTTTTGCTTCTATTTTATAATTTTAAAAATAAAATTATATATGTATATGCATAAAATACATATTAAACCAATGCAATTTTTCAACATTCATGAAGCATAGATTATAGAAGCAAGACAATATTCTGTATTAAGTATACTGTAATTACTTTTACAATTAGAAACCAAAAATCAATTCTTAATTAATTTAATAACCTGCTAGGTACAATTAAACATCATCAATTAAAGACTTCTTATAATTGAACCTATGATTAACAGAGTAGAAATTGAACCATTAATATTAAAGTCATAAGTTGATTAAAATAAACCTGAAAGGAATGTATAATCAACCAATTTATCAAAGCAAAACTTTTTATTTAAGTAGTTAAAATATATAACAGGTATATCACAATCTTGATATAGAATACATAGCTTTAAAAATAGAAAGGATTTTAGAGGCTTTGGAGTTATTCTGATTATTCCTGCTATATTCTTGAAGAGGACTAAGGACATCAAGAGAGTGATATCTTGACTTGCATGTGAATTGGGCAGAGTTGTGCACCTCACCTTATGTTCTCCTCTGGAGTCATCAAAGACCAGTGGCAAACAAAGATCAAGACAAGTAGTGATGACCCAGGATACAGATTTCCTCATAAAAAGGAAGAACCTAAATCCAGAGATATTAAATGTTTTCCCTAGCTAGAGTCATATAGCTGTCTGAGGCAGTTTTCACACCCACATCCTTCCCTATTTCAACATCAATGCTCTATTTATTGAACACTAATCATAAGCAAAGTGTTAGGCACCATGACATGCCAAATACTGAAGCTCAGACTTAGATTCAAGAACATCTGAGTTCAGGTCTCATCTTTAGCAAATACCAAGATGTGTGATTGTGAATGAGGTGCTTAACTTCTCACTTATTTTTTAGATCTTTTTTCATTAATGTCCAACTGTTTGTGACCTCACTTATACTTTTTTTGTTAGAGATAATTGTATCTATTTGCTATTTCCTTCTTCAGTTCATTTTATAGATGAAGAATTGAGGCGAACAGGTTTAAATGACTTAACCAGTGTCACACAGGTCTTGTATCTGAAGCCAGATTTGAACTCATAAAGATGAGTCCATACCTAGTGCTCTATCCACTGTACCACCTACCTGCCTTTAAGTTCTCAGTAATCTAAGACAATTCCAACTGGCTGCATTGGTAATGGAGCCTCTGCATTAGAGAATTATCCCATTGCAACAACAAAAAAAAATGCAGGTCTGGAACAAAACTATTATGGAAAAGACATCAATACTAGGGTTCGATGAAAAATGACTCAGTTCTTGACCTCAAGGAGCTTATAACCAAACAGCATCCTTAAAAAACATATGAGAAAGAATGTGATAAGAGCAAATGAGAGATCAACCTTTATTTTAGCTAGAAATAGATTGCACACCTTATGCAACAATCTCCTTGACCAGGAAAAAATGATTTTATAGCAGTTTCAGAAAACTTCCAGCATGCTTGAAATATTTTTAGCAATATTGCTAAATGTGTAACTTTCATGTAGGGGAAAGTTACAGAAAATACAATTTGCCAACTAATGGCCACCAGACTCAGCAATTCCTGATTCTGCACACTGGGTATATTTTTCAGATTGGAAATTACATTTATTAGACAATATGCTCTTGTGAAATTTGACTAATTGCAATCATGGGCCATTTTAAAGAAATGTCTATGAATAAGTCCCTTAAAATGATATAGTATCTTATAAAAACTAAGTCCAAATAAGATCTACACTCACCTCAATGGCAGATATAGATGACCCAACATCTCCCAACCTACTTCTTAAGGTTTCTTGGCATATCATTGTAATGCTGGAGAAACTGAGGTAAGATAGAGATTAGAGAGTTTTTAATATTTATTTAGAGGGAGAGATTGTGCTGGGTGCAAAACAGGATCCATGGTGACCCAGCAGCTGGATGGGACTACTGTCTCAAAGCATCCAGAAATCAGGAGAACAAAGACAGAGTAGGGTTGAGCACTGTTTGAGAGGGAACTTCCAGGAACACCATAAATTTGGTTCTGACAGGTTAGGGATAAGGAAGGATCATAAATTCTGATAAATTGGGAGGACTAGAGGCCAGGATGTCTGAAATAGAAGATATGCCTCCCTAGCTTGAAATAAACCTCTGCATTTTATGGATCTATGGAATGCTAATGGTCAGGGCTCCCAGCCCTAATAGTATCAGTCCTCCTGGTCAGGAAGGGAGGTTGCCATCAGGAAGATTGAGGCAGAACAATTCAAGAAATTGACACAGAACAATTCAGGGAAACTGAAGCATAAAAATTAAAGGAAACTTTGATAACCATGATAATTATTCCATAGTTGTAGTGGCTTCATTTTAATTAAGATTATAGTGGCTACCAAGAAGTTTGAATCTTGGCTTAAATAAAAAATAAATAGGGAACCTAAACTCAGCTTTTTAGAAGTGGGACTAGATCTTCTTTCCATTACAAAAGTGTGTGCTTGAAATTATTAGCATTTGTATAGTATTTTAAAGTTTGCAAAATGCTTTACTAATATTATCTCACTTAATCCTTATAAGAAACCAGCACAATAGGTAGTATTATTATTCCCATTATACAGATAAAGAACCCGAGGCAAAGGAAGACTAAGTAATGGTCCCCTTCTAGTTAAGTGTCTGAAGCATAATTCCAACTCAGGTCTTCTGGACTACAAGTTCATCACTCTCCAAGTAGTCCCATCTAATTGTCTCTATTTTAAAAGACTATCTTAGTGGGATATATTTGTGAGAAATAATAACTATATACATTTCCAATGAATTCTGTCACCATTTAAGACATTTTGACAAGATTCCTCCCTGCCCCTTGGTTTACTTCCACTTAGTTCAAATCCATCCTCAGATGCTGACTGTGTGAATCTGGGTAAGATGTCATTTAATCCCTATTTGCTCATCTGTACAATGGGGATAATAATAGCACCTATATCCCTGGGTTGTTGTGAGACTCAAATTAGATAATAATCATAAAGTGTTTAGTACAGTGCTCAACACATGGTAAGTGGTATATAAATGTCAGATATTATTATTGTTATTTTTTATCAACTACTTAATTATGTATATTACCTTGGATTAGTCACCCTTTGTGAATCCCAGTTTTCTTGTCTATAAAGTAAAGGGATTGGACTAAATGACTACTAACATTCTTTGCAGACCTAAATTCATGACTCTGTGATTTTACCTTTTCTCCTCACATACTCCTTTTCCTCTTATTCTTCTCTTTTATTCAGTCACATTTATCACAGCTAAATAGCTGTTGGGTATCATCTAATTAAACAACTCCATTTTCCAAATAAAGAAACCAAAAATTCTAGAGGAGGTGACTTATTCAAGGTCACATAAAAAATAAGTGACAGAGTTTGGACTCAAATCCAAATCCAGTTCTCTTTTGGGATTTCAAAATAAGTAAATTATTTTTATTTTTTTTTTCTTTTGGGACCTGTGATTTCATTGCTGTAAGGAGCATCTAATATAGTAAATATCTCTTATAGTTCATAGTAACTGTTGACTTGCCTGGGACACCAAGAGATTATATGAATTGCCTATAATCACCGAACTAATAATGATTTGAATCCAGCTCTTCTAGATTCCATGTCCATTTCTATATCCACTGGACTACAAAGCTGCCTAGGTCTGCCTAAATACTAAGTATGAGGTGAAAAAGAAAACCCTTTAATGCGGCATTCTGTTACTTTGATCCGGAACTCTTGCTTAATCTTAAATCGTGTGGAATTTTATTTGTTTGTGAAAATTATAAATTGCAACTTTAGAATGACTTGTGTTAGAGAGATATAATGTATAGAACATTGTTCTTATTTATGAAGTAATCTTTATTTCTATTTTAAAGAGGCTTTAATTGGCTGATGAATTTCCCATGCGTTAACATTAGTCTTTTCAAACAAATCTTCAAACAAACAAAACAAATTTATCTTCTCCCCTCCTCTAACTCTGAATTAGTTCCCTTCATGTCTTCAGGATTTCATTCTTGAGCTTTTCCTATTTCTCCTAAACTAATTTCTCCTTTTATGTTTAATACATGAGATCTACCTATCTTTTTTTTAACCCTTTGAAAACTGCTTTGCCCAAATCTGGAATCTATATCAGATTGTCTGGATTTTCTCTTTCACTTTCACAAACTCTGAGAGAGTGTGATCTGGAGTGTATTATAAAACCTAAAATGTTAATACATTTGTTTATCCCTCTACTAGCCTTCATTCAAATATGGTCCATCATTTTTTTTCAGTATTTCCTAGATTTCCCCATATTATATTATTAATATATCTCTCATCTTTTTAAATTATTTCTTTAAAATAAAGTTTACCCATGGAGAGCCATAGTCCAGTTATGAGTTTCTTCCCAATAATTTTCAGTGATATTTCTGAGGCAAATTTTGCTTCCTTTTAATGGGCACTTCTAATTCTTCCTATTTTTTGACTAAAAGTTTGGACACTTGTATATAGAAATTTGACATCATGGATCTCATTATACTCTCCTTTCTTGGGTTAATGCCTGAGGTCACTTTGAACGCTGATGGTTCTTACTCAAAGTCCAGTGCTCTATCCAACTGTGCCACATAAAGGCCCCAATAATGAATTAACTCACTCCAACTTTGATGAATTTCTAAGTATAATAAAATAAGTATAACTATGTACAATATCTAACTTAAAGGACACAGAAGGGAGTCTTTTCCTTTCACTATACTTTTTAATCAGTCCCTCTGTGTTTTCAATGCAACTCCTTATCCCTTTTGCTTTTTAAAATTACCTATGTGATTCCTTAAGTAGCTATTACAAATTTACAAGTGGCTATTACAAATTTTATTTTCATTCCTCAAGGTCTCAACCATACCACACTTTCACACAAGTACCAAAGATCCCAGCTTCTTAAATTGTAGTTTTAAAGATTCCACATGGAATCTTATAATTGAATGTAGGACTTGTGAAATTTTGGTTTAAGATTAGTAAATGTTTGATTTGTATACCTATTTTACTTATCTATCTACCCAGGATCATATAAAATTTCTTGGGCAAAAAGGGATTGTAAGTGAAAAAAATTTAAAAATCCATGCCATAGATAATCTATTTTTCTACTTCATTATGAAGGTCAAAACTTAAGATTAAGTTTCCTGGAAGCTATCACAACTCCTAAATTACCCTCACAATCTATTTTCATCCTCTTTTACTGACTGAAATGAAAAAAAAAATTATTTCTTTTTCTTTTTCTTTCTTTTTTTTTTTTTTTGGATTCAATTGCATTTTATTTTTTCAATTACATGTAAATTTTTGACATTCATTTTTGGAAGATTTTTAAGTTTCATTTTTTTTTCTCTCTATCTCTGTTATGTATTTCCTCCCCAAGACAGTAAGAGTTACTTCTAAAGCTAGCTCCTCTACCTAGATCCTGGATCCTAGATCTTCTACCTTATTGCTTTATCCAGGACTTTCAACAATTATGTTTTGTCTTTCAGGCTAATTTAACTTATCCTTTTTATTAATTTCACTATCTTCTTCCCATTCCCATAGACCTCCTTAATCCTAAAACAAAATATAATAATTTTTATTGCCCTTCAATTTCATTTAGATACTCCCACAAGTTTTCCCTATCTTTTTGACCAAACTTAGAAAGTTATCTACCCTGAAAGCTTCTACTTTCTTACCATCTACATTAATCTTTTATAGTCTGACTATTTCAATCATTTTACTGAAAATATCTACTAAAAGGCCACTCATAATTTCCTAATCATTTCTCATACTGCTTGACCTCCCTGCAGCATTTGACCTTGCTGACTATCCAATCTATTTATACTTGTCCTTTTTATTCTTGGTTCATAAAACACCATGTTTTCATATTTTCTCCTTCTATATTTCAAGCATTGCCTCATTGTTCTGTTCCAAAATTTTTCAAATATGTGATTTTCAAGGTTTCAATATTTTATTCATTGGTTTGTTCATTCATTCATTCATTTATTACCCTTTCTCTTTAGTCAATCTTACTTATATGAAAGACTTCAATAATGACCTAGATTGAATGATTCCTAAATTTATTTCTTCACTGTGCTACCTTGTTTCTGAAGAACCAGACCAGTAGTACCAGCTTTTACAAGTCTTAGTTATCTGGGTGGCTTACCAATTCCTTTGTCATTACATTTCCCAATGTGAACTTCTCATCTTTCCCCCAAAATGGCACTTCTTTTTGATATCAATGATTGTACCTTTGACCTAGTTTTCCATATTCAAAGTCTTGGTATTAACTTTCTTCTTACCTCTTATTGTCAGTTAGTTGTTCTTTAGTGTGATTCTTTTAACTGTCCAAGGGATTTTCTTGACAAAGAAACTGGCATCGTTTGTCTTTTCCTTCTCTGGTATTTATGTAGATCGGGTTAAGTGATTTGCCTAGGGTCACAAAGCTAGTTAATGCCTGAGGTCACTTTGAACTCTGATGGTTCTGACTCAAGGTCCAGTGCTCTATCCCACTGTGCCACATAAAGGCCCCAATAATGAATTAATTCACTCCAAATGATGCCCTCCAAAACCTGTTCTTTTTCCCTACCATTTTTCTATTCTCACTGTTATTTCTCTAGTACATGCCCTAACCACGTTCTACTTAGAATATTTCAATACTGATCTGACAGGTCTTCCTACCCTCATTTTACTCCCTTTCCAAACTGTTTTTTTTTCCCCACCTATTGCTAGACTTCTTCCATGAAAACAAACAAACCTGCTTGTGTCATATGCCTCTGCTCAAATCTCTTTGATGGTTCCCACTTTCATACAAAGTTCAAAACACTGACCTTCAAGACCAACCATAGTGTTTGATATTGTCTTGCTTTTACATCTCTATCTCATACTACTCAATATATATTCCAGACTTGTTCTTCTAATTACATGTAAATTTTTGACATTCATTTTTGGAAGATTGTACATGTTCTTCACTTTCCTATCTCCATGACACCTCTTATCTCCCTTTCAATATACTTTTAAATATATGTTACTTTAATTTTCCATTAACTTTTAGATCTCTTTCAGCTTTTTGATTCTCTTCCAGAAATTTTTCTGTCTCTATTTTATGCAGAATAATTTTGTAAGGTTACCCACCTACTGAACAGATTTTGTGACTCTGTTTTGAAAAAATCCAATTTCTTTATCAGCATATACAAATTTCAAGCTAATGGCAATCTGATATCACTGTCCTTTATGTCAGGTTTTTTTTTTTTCTTCAAGACCCAGAGCCAAAGCTTGCATGTAGATTCTGAAGATTAACTCATTAAATGACTTAAAAATCAATTTAACATATTGTGCAGATGTTAAAATCATAGTACAGCTTCCAAATAGTATTTTTGTTATGGATTAGCATAGAAGGGAAATATTTCAGCTAAATAAAGATATGTAAGCATATGCAGCTGATTTATATATACAAAACATCACTGACAGCTAGTAGTTGTCAGTGTCTCAGCAGAGAACAGATTTCACTATATGATTGTAAACTATTCTGAATCACGTTGTGATTTTACTAGCTACATTGTTTATCAGTCTAACTTTAGAGGCTTTGTTGAAACTGATTATTGTTTGTGGTTCACTAGGGACCAGTAGTCTATGAAGCACCTGGTGCTGCTTTTAACACAGTATCCATATCTCTTCATAACCTCACATGAAACTCAGAGCAACAGGAAATGTTACAGCATATGTATCTGCTGAAAATGGGACTTTTAGAGTTTACTAAGGCAGTTAGGTGGTGCAGTGGATTCAGGGATGAGCCTGGAATCAGAGAGATTCATCTTCCTGAGTTCAAATCTGGTCTCAGACACTTACTACCTGTGTGACCCTAAGTTAAGCTACTTATCCCAGTTTGTATCAGTTTTCTCATCTATAAAATGAACTGGAATAGTAAATGGCAAATTACTCCAGTAACTTTGCCAGGAACACCCCAAATGGGGTCACAAAATTGAACATAACTGAAAAGGACTGAACAGCAATAAGGCAACAGTAAATGATTAGAGTGGCAGGAGTGACACCAATAATCTTTTTCACCTTTCTTTTATAAAACAGGTTTCTGTTCTTTTTATATTACTTAAGTACTTTATTTAAATAGCATTTTCTTTGCTAGATTGTCTGATTTTCCTCTTCCTACAGGATTTATCTCAATTTTCTTTTTTATTCTCTATTTTGTGTTTGGTGATAAACATGAGTTTTGCTTATTTAACATTAAATATTTATTCCAACTCAGCAAACAACCTCTAAAATATACAAGCAAAAATAAAAAGTGATCATATATTTGATACAATATTTGCAGTTTGTAAAATTTGCCTATTAATTTTAATGGCAGAAAGTAATGATTCTATATATCTTTTAGAAAGATAATAGGCTAAAGCACAAGACATAGTTTTAGACTATACACTATTTTCACTTTTTTTCTTCAAAAAAGATGTATGTGTATGAGTGTGTGTAGGACTTGAAAGCCCTTAGAAATCATTGGATTTTCTGAGAAATGATAAGACTGTTGCAAGACTTCAAAATCTGCTGGAATCATTGGATTCCCTAACACATAAAAAGACTGTTGCAGGACTTCAAAAACTTGCAGGTATCATTGGATTCCATGGCACGTGAAGCAATGGGCAATAGATTGGTTTTAGACTATTTCTTGGTGCTGAAAAAGGCGTATGTGTGACTGTTGTTTACATACCCCCCTTTTAGGACTTCTGGAAATCTTTTACAACACCATGTTGATTTATATTGTTTGTTATACTGCTCCTTGCATGTATAATTCATGTTTGTTACACCACATCAATAATGTGCTTGTGTAATACCTCCCATGCTGATGGGCTTGTGCATGCCTGTTTCTAATAAGACCCTTCAGCCCAGAAACCCACTAGCAATCCCCACTTCCTTTTGGTGCTTTTCATCTTCCTTCCTGAGAAGTCAAGGGGGCGTGATCACCTCTTTTCCTGTGTTTTCACCTCCTTTCCTGAAAAGTCAGGGAGGGTGTGATCATCTCCCATTGGGGGCTCTCACTTCCCTAAGAGGTCAGGGATGGCATGACCACCTGTGTTTTAAAACAAAAGAAAGCAGGAGATGTAATGGTCTGAAGCCGAGCAGATACAATGAGGTCCGGTTGGAGCACTTATGGCTAATTACCAATTGGACAATATTCTATTAATATATGCTTGGAGAAAGAATGGCCACAACCACTCTCTGTGCAAGTTTGATGTATTGTATAGGAGATTGGGTGGAGGATTTGGTGGGTGGAGTGTGAGAGCCAGAGGCACTGCTGGTCCCATTCCTGTCACAATTGCTCTCACTTCTTATAGCCATTCCCCTTCACCTCCACAAAGAATAAAGATCAAGGACTTTCACTTATCCTGACTCTGGCTGATTTTAAAATACCCTAGGTGCTAAATGCAGTCATCACAAGTGTGTATGTGTGTGTATGCATATACACACACATATATACTTATTGAATGGCTTTCTACAAAGTGAGAGGGGAAACAGGACAGAGGAGGAAGGAAAAACTCAATTGGTGAATGGTGAAAAGGGGAGTGTATCAATGAAGTATTTGAAGTTTTAAAAATTTTTAGAAGTTCTGAAAAATACCTCCTCAATTTTTAAAAAAAAATTCTGTTAACATCAAATAAGAGTAGAATTACAAATATATAATATATATATATGGAATTATATAACTAAGTAATTATAGTTCCAAAGATATTTTCAGACAAGATAAATAATGCTTATCTTTATTGAGATAAAAATTTTTTAAAAGAAAAAATAAATTAAAATAAAAAATATTAAAGTTAAAAGGTGAAATCTCCTCTGCCTCTTATAGACTTAGAAAGTTGCAGCAGTAAAGGTTATGGTGCTGGAAAGCCTATATTGAAATCCTACTTTTGTCACTATTAATATGACCTCTGGCAAGTCACTTAATCTCTCTTTAGGATTCAGCCTCTCCATCTATAAATCAGTAAGTTTAAACTATCTGGCTTTTGAGATCCCTTTCCAGTATAAATCCAGATTCTGTGATTTCTTTTTCTTCTATGGATTTGACTTGATTTTGTAGTTGTAACCTTTAAGGTTTTTCTTCTTCTTCTTCTTCTTTTTTTTAGTGACTGAGAAATAACTCTAAAAAGCAATAGCATGATATTACATAGTTTGAATTGTGTTACACTGGTGGCAACAGTGCCACCAAGCTGATTCATTGAAGAAGAAAAAAAATGGAAGAAAAAAAAAGTTTTTGACTTCCTTAAGTTTTGAAGAATGTCAATTTGAGAGAAGTGAAAGGAAAAAGCCTTAGGTTATTTAGCAATTTAAACCCATTAGTAGCTTCTTGGCAAATATCTCAAAAATGCAGTTGTAGAAAAAAGCCTAAAAATATTTTGCAATGATTCCATTTTAAAATGGTATTAATATTCATCATTAGTATCACTTAAAACATTTTCCATGCTTAATTCAAATGAAGGTAATGGCTTTCCTATCCTATTTTTGGTGGTCATATTGGCCCAATGCAGTTGATGGAGTTCATAGTTTACCAGAATAGGTGTCAGGAGATTTTGTTTTAGACCCAATTCTTCCACTAATTGGCTGTGTGTCCTTGGGCTTACTATTTGACTTCTCTGAATCTTCCAAGTTGACATGATTGAATGAGATCATCTTTAGATTTTTAAGTTTCCATCCTCTGGAAAAGCTCTGTACTTTTTTGTCTTTGAGAAAAACATTTGTGGGGTGACTGATTATTGATAGCACACAAATTAAGAAATACAATAGATGATATTGTATAATTTTATAATATTTAAAGTTTGATAGTTTCTAATTGTTTATAATGAATAAGTTCCATTACTTCTCTTAAGTTTTACTTTCTTATCTGTAAAATGATTGGTCTGAGGAAACCTTTGGAAAACTTTAAAATGATATAGAAATTAAGATATTTTAAATATTATAAAAGCATGTATTATAGATGTATATATTGCCCAGGGACCACATACTCATTAAGGTATATTGATGAACAGATTTTATTATTTAAAATTATGTCCAAAGATTAGAGGGGAAGAAATAAACTGGGAAAACATTTTTACAGTTAAAGGTTCTGATAAAGGCCTCATTTCTAAAATATATAGAGAATTGACTTTAATTTATAAGAAATCAAGCCATTCTCCAATTGATAAATGGTCAAAAGATATGAATAGATGATTTTTAGATGATGAAATTGAAACTATTTCTACTCATATGAAAAGGTGTTGCAAATTATTATTGATCAGAGAAATGCAAATTAAGACAACTCTGAAAAACCACTACACACCTGATAGATTGGCTAAGTAACAGGAAAAGATAATGTCGAATGTTGGATGGGATGTGAGAAAACTGGGACACTGATGCATTGTTGGTGGAGCTGTGAATGGATCTAACCATTCTGGAGAGCAATTTGGAATTATACTCAAAAAGTTATCAAACTGTGCATATCCTTTGATACAGAAGTGTTACTACTGGGCTTATATCGAAAAGAGATATTAAAGAAAGGAAAGAGACCTATATGTGCCAAGATGTTTGTGGCAGCCCTTTTTGTAGTGGCTAGAAACTGGAAATTGAATGGATGCCCATCAATTGGAGAATGGCTGAGTAAATTGTGGTAAATGAATGTTATGGAATATTATTGTTCTGTAAGAAATGACCAGCAGGGTGGATACAGAGAGGCTTGGGGAGACTTACATAAACTGATGCTAAATGAAATGAGCAGAACTAGGAGATCATTATACATTTCAACAATAATACTATATGAGGATCAATTCTGATGGAAGTAGCTATCTTCAACAGTGAGAGGATCCAAATCAGTTCCAATTGATCAGTATTGAACAAAACCAGCTACACCAAGTGAAAGAACACTGGGAAATGAGTATGGACCACAACATAGCATTTCCACTCTTTATGATATTGCTTGCATTTTTTTTCTTCCCAGGTTATTTTTATCTTCTTTATAAATCCAATTTTTCTTGGCAGCAAGATAACTGTATAAATATGTATACATATATTGTATTTAACATATACTTTAACATATTTAACATGTATGGGATTACCTGCCATCTAGAGGAGAGGGGAGAGGGAAGGAAGGGAAAAGTTGGAACAGAAATTTTTGCAAGGGTCAATATTAAAAAATTATCCATTCATATGTTTCGTCAATAAAAAGCTATGATAAAAAAAGAAAGTTAAATAAAATTATGTCCAACAATAGTGTACTTCTACTATGACATTAGTCATTAGATTGAAATATATTTTTTTCTAGACTATTACTGTTTAAACTGGAGTTTTGGGGAGTCACCACTTTTTTAAATGGTCACCACTAACTCAATTCAGCATCATAAAGATCCTTGCCAGTAGAATTGTAACTATATAAAAACTCAAACCTGAGGCTCTTCTTAGCTAATTGGTAACTTCCTTTCTGAGATGACAATTGTAGATAGGATCCAGTCAGGCTTCACTTTACTCTAGCACTTTCTGCACCTCTTTCTCTCACACATAGTAAGTACTTAATATATCCTTGCTCTGTCTATGTGTGTATGTATGTATGTATGTATCATCTATCTCTCTATCTGATATCTCTCTGTCTATTGATGTCTCCTTCTTTTTCTATATATTGATCTCTTGATTGATCTCTCTTTTGATCAATATCTATTGGTTTCTATTGATTTCTCTTTGTCTCCTCCCTCCCCACTCTCTCTCCCTGTCTCTCTCCTACTCTCTCCTCTCCCTCTCCTTTTCCCTCCCCCTCTTCTTCTTTCTCCTCTTGTTCCTTTTACTCTCCTCCCTCTCCTTTCTTCTCTCCCTCCTCTTTTCCCTTTCCCTCTCTCTCCCCCTTTTCTCCTCCTCTTCTCCTTTTCTTGTCCCTTCCCCTTCCCCCTCTCCTCTTTATCCATATACCCTATTATCTATGTAGTAACAAAATGTAATCAAGAATAATTAACTTTGGGTTGCAAAAGTCTTATTTTCTTATCTATGAAATGAGAATAGAATAGATATATCATGAGGTTGTTAAGAGGAATTCTTTTGAAAACAAAGTGATAAAGAAACTAAAATGTTATGAAATTAAAACTAAAATGAATTTTATTTAAAGTCACATATTATACCATTAAAATAGAAATATTAATAATGGCATTATGAAAATATGTAATTAGTATGATTTTTATAATTCTGTGAACTACAATTATTCATTTGAACTGAAATCTCAGTTTATCATGTAAGAGAAGATGATATGGCTGAATTTCAAAAGCATTCATGATTTGCAAATATCTGAGGCTTACTTCCTAGTACATGCCTGGTTTTAATCAATTTTTTTTCTACTTCTCTAGAAATTACTCAAGCATGGTTTTACTTAGTGAATAGGTAATTTTTGTAAGAGATATACACAGTATACTCCAAATAATGTTTTTTTTTAATGACTGACATGTTGATTTTACCTTTGTAAACACATATCACATAAGCCTCCTTTTCTCCTCTGATACTGGCAAGACCATAATGCAGATTTCCATTACCTCGATCCTGAATTATTACCACTGTCCTTACCACAAATTTCTCCTCACACTAGACCATGCTCTACTCATCTGTCAAAGTAATTTCTCTAAAGTATGGGTTTGACAATCCTCCTAATCCCATTCAGTAACCTCCAGTGTTTTCTTGACGTAGTCACAATTAAATATAAAATCCTGTTTTTTACTAACCCCCTTTTTTTGTGGCTTTTATAGCTTTTATAAGCTGTTCCCTGGCTAGTCTTTCTCATCTTTTTACATTTTACTTCCCCAAATACTTTATGATTCAATGACAGTACTACTTGCTGTTGCTTGAACAAGACACTACATCTCTCCTCTGTGGTTATTTTTATTGGCTATTTCCCATATGTAAAATGCTCTTCCTTCTTGTTTCTACTTGTGGGCTTTCTTGGCTTTTTCAAATTCCATTTAAAATCTCAACCTTCTATAAAAAGCCTTTCTTGATACTACTTAATTTTAATTCCTTCTCTCTATTGATTATTTGTGATTTGTCATGTGTAACGTATTTGTTCAGAGTTGTGTCCATGTTTTCTATTCCATTAAATTGTAGGTTCCTTGGAAGCAGGGACTCTTTTTTGCTTTTCTTTGTATCCCCAAAATTTAGGATTGATATCGGGCATAGGCATAATAAATATTTATTGACATCACTGATGGAAGGACCCGAGGAATATAGAATTTGGGCTGATACAACCTCCAATGGGATGTCACATTAATTTAATATTGAAAATCATTATATCATGTTTATCTAGAAAATACATGGAGATATCTAATTTAGGACTTGGGACTTAACTTTTTAATTACTTTATATTCTATATTCTAATAATTTCATATTATATTTCTATTAGGAGAAATATTACAAGAAAGGATGTGATAACGTTATTACTCTACCTAATTAGAAACAAATTTGAAAAATTATCCAAAACTAAAATGAATTAATACAGCCATCTGATTGCGTGCAGCACTAGAATGACATTTCACAGATGTTAATATAGTGCATGTCATTAATATTTAATATGAGTATAACTATTATGTTAAGAGAATTTTATGATTGGATACCATTTACCCTGTAAAACAGAGTATAAAGGTTTATTATATTTCTGATGCAAAATAAAAGACCTCCTAATAAGAATTTTAAGAAGGTCATGAAATAGAATTAATTTCTCTCTGATCATGATAATTGATTGATGTTGATAACTGGAACAGAAGAGTGCTACAACTGTTTTTGCCACAGGCTGCCAGAGAGATTTGAGACCTCCTTCATCACTTAATCTAGTGGTTGCCATTGCTATCAACAAACCCATTCTCCTTCTCCAATCCACTGCATGGGCATTTAGGGCAAAGCTTTTTAACCTGTGGTTCTTGAACCCATTTGGGGTCATGTAACTGAATGTGGGATCACAAAAATTTGGCAACAGTAAAAGGTATTAAATATTTCTTCAAGATTTAATTATTTATATAAAAATAAATGAGCACATCCATATCATGAGCACACAAATTTCTTTCATTTTTAATAAATAATAAAATTATATGTATAACAAAGAATTATTTTAAAATAAATTTATCTATTATTTATTATCAGTAAATATTTAAGTTGTGTACATATTTTATATATCTATGTTCCTGGGTCATATACAAATTTCTAGGGCAAAAAAGATTTGCAACTGGGAAAAGTTTAAGAAGCCTTGATTTAGGGAGCATTATAAATGAAATCCCACATAATAACTTTTAGACTAAGTCAATCCCAAAAGGCTTTCTAGATCTAGAAAGACTTCTTCAGAGGTCATCTAAAGCAATCTTCTTTTTTACATATCAGAAACCTGAGAGCATACAAGTTAAATGACTTCACCAAAGTTCTACAGATAATAACCATCAGAGGTAGGATTTCTTTTTAGGTTCCCATTTTATAGATGAAATAACTGAGTCTGAGAGAGACTTGGTTAGGATGACACAATTACTGAGTGTCAGAGAAAGTGTTACTATTCAATTTTCTCATCTGTTAAATGGGAATAATCACAGATTATTGAAGTATTAGAGGATAATAGGTATCAGTTATTTTGAGTCTATGTAGAACTGGAATTATCAGATAATTCCAATATCCTACCTGAAGGGGACTTATTCTAGAGGAAAAGATAGCATGCACATAAATAGATATATAAATATCCCCCTCCCGTGGATCT
The DNA here is from genome assembly GCF_016432865.1 of Antechinus flavipes. NCBI lineage: Eukaryota > Metazoa > Chordata > Mammalia > Dasyuromorphia > Dasyuridae > Antechinus > Antechinus flavipes. The sequence continues at coordinate 453,569,926 of NC_067398.1, read as the reverse complement.
CATATTGACTATCTTATGGGTCATAAGACTTAATATGACTTTTCTTTTTAGCTTTATGCTCTATAAATATAGTTTGTCAAAGAACAGATGTTGCAATCAACTCAGATTATTGGCACAATTTTAATTTTAGCAAAAATAACTACTAGAATACACAATTTGCTAGCCTTTTGCAAGGCAAAATATAGAATGAATCTAATTTTTCTCTTATTTTATTTATTTATTTGTTTATTTTAGTTTGGAAAATGTGTGTCCAATTGTGAAAGAAAATTTTAAAAAATGAATATACAGAATCTTGTGAAGTTTGGGGATTGAATTTTCTTTGTGTATAATATTGTGTTTTCTGATTCATTTTTTTCTTTATGTAACTAGATGTTTTCTAGCAACAATACTGCAAATCACTTCTGTATTTTCTGATAGATGTTGCGATATACAATAGTTTTGTTTTGTATAGTTCAGAGAAACAAGTTTATAATTTGACCATAAAGCATAAAATACAAAGTACCAAACATGTTTCTAATGACAAATAAGCAAAGAGTTCATTTTAAATCTAATTATACAGATTCCAAATAGTAGCTAAATATTGTACAAATCTCTCTGCTTCCATTCTCACAAAGTTACTGAAAGGTTTAAATGAGACAATGTATATGAAAGTATGTTGAGAGCATCCAGTTTTATGTAAGCTTCAGAGACTATTACTATTGTATTTCTGATTGTGAAAATTAGTAATATGGCTCTTGATACTGGTAATAATGTAATTATTAAACTTGATGTTATCTTTGACCTTTTTCTTTCATCTTTTATGTATGCAATCAATTAAAAATCTTTTGTTCTTAACTTCAAAATATCTCTTTAACCCCCCCTCCTCCCCCCACCCCAGACTCCCCAGACTCCCGTATTTTTATAGCCACCAATCTGGTGGAGACCTCATTACTATCTATTTCAACTGTCACAGTAACCTACGCCCTCTGCTCTGCAGATTTTTATCCTTCATAAGCATTGCTCACAGACATGATCTTTGTACCAGATTTGCTCATGTAGCCTCTGCTAAAAATCTTTCACTGACTATTCCTTCTCAATAAATTACCTAGCCTTCTAGGGTCATCACAGTCTACTGCCGCTCTATTTTCCTAGTCTTTATTTCTTACTAATCTTGTCCACTTATTCTATACTCCTTAAAATAAACTATTTTTTTCCCTTGTACAAAGTCTGTAGGCTTTAGGTAGACCTGACCAATCTCCACGTCTTTGCTTACATTGTTAAACTCTACTTAGAATGGCTTTTTTCTCCCTGGTCACCCTTTCTGAATGTTGAACTCCCATCTATAAAATCTTTAAAATCTAAGTTATACCTCTTACATGTCAGATAATGATGGCCTTTTCCACTTTAGATCTTTGCTTGCACTTCTCAGCTATACTGTTTATGGATTATTTTCTTCTGTAATTATTTGTACATGTGTTATATTTCCTTAATAGTTGATAAACCTAATGAGGCCTGGGAAAGGGAAAGAAAAGGGAATGTGTTTATATAGTGGCTATTATGTGCAAGACTCTGTACAAACATTTACAAATATCTCATTTTATCCTCACAACAACCAAGTGAGGTATCTGCAGATATTACTTCCATTTAACAATTGAGAAAACTAAGCAAGTAGACCTTAAGTGATAACAGGACTACCTTTCTGACAAGTATCTCATTTGAACTCAGGTTTTTCTGACTCCAGGTCCAGTAGTGTATCCTAGTTATCACCTAGTTATCCAGACAAACCACAGGTCTTCAACAAATACTTGTTGAGTTTGGAAATTATTATTATTATATTCAAGGAGAGGACATCTATCTGGATTCTTCATCCCAATGTTATAGTTTTCATTTTCTCTGCAATTTATTTTCTTTTATTTAGCTACAATTTAATTGGGATTTTGCACTAAAGCCCCAGGGAAAGGAGCAAGCCTTTCAGAGAGTTAGTTTGCAGGACACAGAAAGTTCTGATGTCAAGGGATTCAAACCCTTTGTGGCCTACATACCCTCTCTTTCACCTTGATCATAATCATATGCCCAGAGAAGAAAAACAAGAGAAGATATATGTTATTTTTTTTAATTGGTGGTTGACAATATTGCATATGTGCCAGAAAATACAGTGATAGACAAAAAAGCATAGTGTTTTTACAGCCATGTGTACCCATAAAAGTGTAGACAAAAAGAAGAAAAGGGGAATTGTGAAGATTTAAAAAACAAAAACAAATGAGATGATTACTACAATGTTTAGAATAGAATCACTATGTAATATTATAGCTAGAATGCGACTTAGAGGCCACTAAATTCAGTCCCCCCCCAACTTTGTTTGTTTTATAGATGAGGAAACTAAGACCCATAGAGGCCCAAGGTCATTTAGTAGTTAGTAGCTGAGAAAAGTTTGAACCCATGTCTTCTTGACTTCAAATCCAAAGTTTATCCAGAGCACCATTTCAGAACTTGAATTCATTATGTATATATGCCAATGTAATAATTTAAACTAGATAATTTGATGTGGAGGTATCATTAAAAAAAGAAAAAAAACTAACTAAAAATGTGCTGCAGATGGACTCCTTGCTGACTTTGTTTTTGTTTTATTATAATGATAAAAAATACAATATTTTGCTACTCTTTTTTCTCCTCCAGGAATTGATGACCAAACTCATAACAGAAACACCTGACCAGCCAATCCCATTTCTCATTGACCATCTTCAGTCTAAACAGGGGCCTCGCAGTCAACTTCAAAGAACTTTATCTGGGTCTGCAGCTTTATGGGCAGAAAGTGAAACATCAGGTAAATGGAGAAAAAGGATTCCAATTCATTTCAGGGGCAAAAGGTGTTTTAGGTGGATGCATGCAGCCAAAACTGACCACAATCTTAGAAATTTGTACCACAATAAAGGTAAATAGATAGCTAGAATTTTATTTATCCACCTCTGTGTTAGTATGATAAAATATGGTGCAAAAGTTTTGTGAATTGGCAGATAGGACTATTATTATTTGGTATATTATGTGTCCCAAAAGTCTTAATGAAGTTTTAATCTTTAATAATTTTACAAGTATAAATAGTACAACTTTACACAAAACATATTTGTTAAGTATATTTCTACTTGTTTGTTTAGTGAATTTTGAATTGTAATCTTTTATCTTAATTTTAATGATTTGTTACTATGTATAGAGTGTAACCATTTATGGATGACACTTGAGACCCATGAATCTACAAAGGAGGTCTTCTTGCAGGATTACTTTGTCTATCTGATCTGTCTGCATTATACTTTTCTTGTGGTGTCAGATCAAGATTGTCATATATGCATCAGCACCCTTTTGGCCATTGAAATTTAAAGAAATTTAGGAGCACTGATGGACTCATTTTAATCACATAATCTAATATTCCCATTTTCTCTATAAAGGAGAAAAATGTAATCCTTTAAGTTACTGAGCATCAGCTTATGGAATTTTCTAAACAGTTTAAAAATCAGCTTGAGTTTTTTGTAGCTTAAGATGTTTATGTTGAAATTTTTCATAAAATTTCATAAATTTCATAATTTCAGATTTTCATAAATTTCATAAATTCATAATAGTATTAAATACTATGTTCTTGTACTATGCTTCACACTGGGTATACAAATGTAAAAGCAAGATAATCCCTGTCATCAAGGATACTATATATTTTTGATTTGTATTTTTAGTTGAAAATTCTGTCCCTCTCTCTTTCCTATCCACTGAGAAGGAAAGAAATGTGATACCCATTATACATATGAAATAATGCAAAACATTTCCAAATTAATCACATTGTATAAAAAAGCAAGAAAAGTTGTTTTTTTTTTTTAATCTTCTTTCTGAATTTGGAGTCTACCAGTTCTTTGTTTGGAGATAACAGCATTTTTCATTGTGGGTCCTTTGGGATTGTTATAGGTCATTGTACTGATCAGTGTAGCTAAGTCTTTTAGGATTCATTATTATTACAGTATTTCTATTAATAGTATACAATGTTCTCCAACTTCTCACTTCATCTTATATCATCTCATACAAATCTTTCCAGATTTTTCTGATACCATCACCCTCATTATTTCTTACAGCACAATGGTATTCCATCACAATTATATGCTTCAACTTTTTCAATCATTCCCATATTCCTATATGTGATGGATAATACTTCAGTTTCTAACTCTTTGCTTCTGAATGGGGACAGAAGGGAATACACTTTTTCCTCAGCAATACATGAAAATCTACACAAAAATTGACCATGTATTAGGTCATCAAAACCTGAAAATCAAATCAGAAAGGCAGAAATAGTCAATACATCTTTTCAGATTATGATGCAATAATAATTACATGTAATAAAAGGCCAAAAAATAGATCAAAAATTAATTGGAAAGTAAATAGCTCTTTGCCATGACAAAAAGAGTTGCTATAATTCTTTATCATAGTTCATTCATCTCTTTAAGGTATGAACTTAGTACCAGAATTGCTGGGTGAAAGGGTATGCACCTTTAAGCAAAGTTTCAAATTGTTCTCCAGAATGACTGGACCTTTTTGAAGCTTCACCAACAATGCACTAGAGACTATTCTGATGATTATTCCTTTGTAGTATAGCTTGGAATCTGGTACTGTATGCTGAATTTTAATAGACATCAATATTCTGAATTATTAATAATTAATCTCTCAAATATTGTTAGTATTACTTAGAAACTCACATTAGATCTTTTAGGTTCTTTATTTTCTGTTTGGTTACTTGAAATTTTTCTTATCTTTACAATAACATATTTCCCTTTATGGAGGAAATGAAAAATATTAGACTGTGTGATTAAAATGGGTCCATAAGTACTCTTACATTTCATCACTAATTAGTGGCAAAAAGGGAAAGATCATTTTAATTAAAACCTTTACTAGAACCCAGATATTTCCCAATTTCTTCTACCATGCTCCTACAAAGTATGCTCCTTTGCTCCTCTCTGTCAATATTTATATTAATCTTTCCTTCTTCCTAAGCTCTTTGATCTTTCTTAGATGGGACTCCTTTCATTAACCTAGCACTGAGTCAATTTATATGGTTTGTTCTACTCTGACCTGTATATTTCACTTACTGGTCACTGTTCTATACTCTAGTCCCATAGTCATTGGGTTCTTACTTTTTTTGTGCAGGTGCACGTGATTTAGGACCAAAAGTTATGGTAAAGATTAAAAAATTATAAGTTTAGATTTGAATGGGACTTAGGTCATCTATTTCAACCCCTTCATTTTATTGGAGAGGCACTTGGACCCAGAAAAGAAGGGTGATTTGACCTTCTACTAAAAGCAGAAGCAGATTTTGAAGTCTTGACTTCTGACTATAAATTTAGTGCTTTTTCAATGATATAATTTCCAGGAATTGAAATTGAAGTCAAGTTCATTGGTCTATGGTTTTCAGATTGTGTTCTTTCTTTTCTTTCCTTCTTTCCTTCCGTCCTTCCTTCTTTTCTTGTTTCCTCCCTCCCTCCCTCCCTCCTTTCTTCCTTCCTTCCTTTCTTCCTTTTTTCCTTCCCTCCTTCCTTTTCTCCTTTCTTCCCTCCCTCTCCCCTTCCCTCACTTTTTCCTTCTTTCCCTCTCTCCCTCCCTTCTTCCTTCCTTCTTTCCTCACTTCCTTCCCACCTTCTTTCCTTACTTCCTTCCCTCCTTCTTTCCTTTCCTCCCTCTTTCCCTCCCTCCTTCCCTCCCTTCCTTTCTTAATTAATGTCTGTCCTAAAGGATTTTTTTCCTTCACTTTTTGATCTGATTTTTCTTGTGCAGCATGATGAATATGGAGATATATTAAGGAGAATTGCACATGTTTAACATAATGAATTGCTTGCTGTCTATGGAATGGGTAAAGGGGAGGGAAGGAGAAAAACTTGGAATGCAAGGTTTTGCAAAAGTAAATGTTGGAAACCATTTTTGTATGCATTTGGAAAAATAAAAGGCTATTTAATAATAATAATTAGAACAATTTAAAAGTAGAACATGATTTGTCTGGAGAAATTTTGTTCCCCATAATTCAGAACTTTGTAGGAGAAGTCAAATGATTCATTGTTGGGGAGAAAATTTAAACTTGGAGTATTGGGACCCATTTTGGTATAGTGGAAAGAACTTGGGGGCAGGGGATCTTGGTTTGAGTGCTGGACCCACTTCTTACTAAATGTGGGATCAGGTGCAAGTCACTTAAGTTCTATAGTTCCCAATTTCATTATCTGTAAAGTGGAGAAATTGGATTAGAAAAAAGCCTAAGTTTTTTCCAGCTCTGATTCTGTATTATTTAAGGAATCTTTGTAAACCATTCTGATATCTTTTCCAGCTCTTGACATTCTCTAGTACTGAATCAGTAAATATAAATATAATTAAACATTTCCCTAGGTTATTTAATTATAAGTAACCCATCTTTAAAAAAAATTCACAATAATTTTGCAACTTTGAGGAGAATTATTGTGATAAAATTCAGATCCATATTTTTTTTAATTGGAAAAGAAAAGGAAAAAGTAAGATTTTTTTTCTATTTGATTCTCAAGATTTTCTAGACTATAAGGACTTTTGCCTTTTCCATTGTTAAACCTATCAGGGTATATTTATGCACAAGTATCAAAAAGACTTAACAGAATTTAATTTGTATATTTTCAACAGAACACAAAGGAACTAGGAGAGACTTCAGAAGTTATGATAAACCCTGGCAGGTAAATGCAAAGAAGCCAAAGAAGTCCAAGAGTGATCTTGCTGTATCTAATATTTCTCCACCATCACCGGAATCCAAATCATGTAAGAAAGTTTGTTAACACTTTTTTTGTTCAAAACCTACAACTAATCTAGACCATCTACAACAAAGTAGAAATAATAATCAAACCAAAAGTTTTTACTTTAAATTTTTGGCCATAAATCCTAGTAAATTTTCTATTTCATTTGGAATGTCAAGTAAATGCTAGATTGGAAAAACAGGAAAAATAATAGACACGGAATGAGAATGGCCTGAAAGATTTGTTCACCTTCTTTATTGGAAAAAGGATATGGTGATTCTTCTATTTCTTATGTGCCTGTATTGTTATGAATATTAAATCATGCAATGTTATTCAAAGTATTCTACAAATTATAAATTGTTAAATGAATGTTATATGCATACTTATGAAAATTAGAATTGATTTTAAAATGTTTTCTTGATAATGTTGTGAAAAAAAACCACAAAAATCAAATTACTAGCCTTGGAGCTTGGACTAAGGAACTTTTCTAATACTTTCTACCTTGTGGATGATTAATAAATTGGCTGTATTGTATGCTTTAATGGAAAACAAAGAAGACTAGGTGTGTATGTGAGGAGATAATAGAATGGTTGGGAAAGCATATGGGTAAGTATGTAAATGCTGTATGCTGGAATAAAGTTGTCACATTCTGAGTCACAGAAAATCAGAATTGGATAGTACCTCAAAAACCATCTATTCTGAAAAGAAAGCAAACCTACAAAATATTTAACAAGTGGTCACCTGCCCTTTGAAATAAAATCTCCAGAGATGGGAAAGAATGTCAACTTTGAGATACCAAAGTTGATATCAAACATAAATTCGCATCTTTTCAACTTCTACTTCTTGAATCTGGTTTAGCCTTTGGACCCAAATATAAAAAACACATTCCTTCTTCTGTGTGATAGCCCTTCAAATACAGATGTCATGTCATACTAAATATTCTTTTCTCCATGCCTAGTTTCTTCAACTAATCATTATATGCCATGGACTTGAGGCCCTTATTATCCTATTTATTCTGATTTGGAAACTCTCTACCTTGTCAATGTCTATCCTAAAATATGACACACAAAATGAGTATAATATTACATAAAAGGAGTGACTAGGGAAAAATAGTTCTGAATACTAGATCTATTATTACTTTTTTTTTTGGTTGTCCTGTGGATTGATAAAGAGCTTTTAAATCCTTAAAACCCTTAGATCAAAGCTCACATTTTGTTTAAGAAAAGCTTATTTTGAACTCACATGTATGACTTCATATTTAGTTTTATGGATAATTAGGTGGCATAGTAATTGAAGTCCCAGGTCTACAGACAGGAAAACTTGAGTTCAAGTCAGATCTCAGACAGTACTAATTGTTTGAACCTAGGCAAGTCATTTAACCTTCTGTTTGCCTCAGTTTTCTTCACTGAAAATGGGAATACTAATAGCACCTATCTCTCAGAGTTGTCATAAGGTTAAAATGAGATAATGTTTGTAAAGTACTTAGCATAGTACCTATAACATAACAGGAACTATAAATAAATATTATTACTGTTATTAATAATTATTCCTATTAACTAACTCCTGATGGTTAAATTATTCTTTAAATTGAAGCTTATTTCATAGTACTTATCTTTTCAGGCAATAATTGTGAAGGAATTTTGTATATTTAAGGAATAAGTAGGTAGGAATACTGCATAAATGGATTGAAGGTTTTTTTTTTTAATAAGTAGCTTTCAAAAATTTTACATATGCTTCTGGAAGTCTTTTTGCTAATAATTACATTATTCTCTCAATCATCTATTTGTTTCAGTACATATTTATTAATTCATCCTCTGGACTTGCTATCCTGTTCCTTTTGAAAGCAAAAAATAAAAACAAAAACAAGTTTAATAAGTCATTCTCAAGAGTTAGCTGACCATTTTTTATGAAAAGCATCAATATAGCTGTTTCTGAAGATCTTCTGTATTATATATATGCTTTAAATTGTTCCTTATTTATATTAAAAAAAGAGTAGATGGGGAGAATCTGAAAACTGACATCTAGAATGGCTGAAATGATCTACTTCTAGGAGAACAAATATGAACAATTTATCACATATTTAGGCCTGGGGAAAAAAACAAAAACAAAACAAAACAAAAACCCAAAACAACTACCTGCCTAGGTCTGAGCTAAATCTAAGAATTGTGGATGGCATTGTTTTCATATTGGTGATTAAAAGTTCTAACATTATCTTTTTTTTTTGCCATTTTTTCTTTTAATTTTTGTAACTTAAAATACTAGGAATAATATGTTAAGATATAAGGGACAGCAGATTATGTCATGTAACAGAGTTTTCAAAATTATTTTTCATTTTGTTCTATACTACTTCTTGTTTCTATTCCTTTTCTGAGCAAAGTTGTTTATTTGAGAATTCCCATTTCCTCTTAGGATATGTTCCCTGTATTTTTTTTAAAGGTTAATTCAATTGATAAAATCAGTTAGGCCCAGTAGACCTGCTTAAATTCCCCCAAATATTGTCATACTCTGATGAAACAGAGTGATGCTTTATTTTTCTTTCAAAAAAGGATTATAAATCATTTTGACAGGGATATTTTTGACTATATGTGATTCACAAATATCCTGAGATAAATAGCAGAAAGTTGAAAAAATAAGAAGATGAAACAAATTTCTTTTAATCAAAACAATCAATATTTTTACATTTTTTTTATTTTTTTGCTTTCAAAAGGAACAGGATGGCAAGTCCAGAGGATGAATTAATAAATGTGTACTGAAACCAATAGATGATTGAGAAAATAATATAATTATTAGTATACTGTTGCTGTGTACTTATGACCCTTTATTCCATAATATTTTTCTACTTTATTCTATTACTTTCTAATCAAATAAACAGTAACATGAACTTTTATTTCTAAATGATAGAAAAAGATACTAAGGAAATCTAGAATAGACAACTGTTTTCAGAAAACTTGCTAATCCTTTTTTGTGTGTGTGTATGTAAAAAAAAAATGCCTTTAACAAAACAATAAATGATCATCTGTGGGCAAACTTAGAAAAGAAAATGAGATACTTTAGTAATGCTAAGTGGTATGTTATCCATGAAAAACTGGGAAAACATTAAGCAACATAATATAAAAGCAGTGATGGAAAACATTATTTCATTTGAGGTTATCAGACTAGAAGGCCTATCTTCCAATTCTTCTATCAGTCTAGGTATAACTAGTGATTTTTGTGTCAAAGTCACACATCATAAAATGCATCCTGAGAAAAACAGATTTACTTGAGTTGGTAGAGAAGGAAAGACTACAGGGAGAAATCATGATTCTGGGGCATGAGATTCATGGGTGAGATATCCTCTGATTGTGTGGGGGAGGAGACAAATAATAACCAAGGAAAACTTCCGGCTGATGTTAAGAAAAAGAAATGGATAGGTGAAGTTGGGAAGGAATTCATCTGGAGTGAGACTGAAGAGACTTAAAAAAGATAAAACCTAATAAATTGTAAAGAGTAGTTTCTGTTGAATGAAAACTAGTACTCTCAGCACTTTTCTGAATTTCAATGCCCTAGAGCAAAGTCCAAGTTACCAAGTTTTAGATATGACACTACTGATATCTGTGCTAAACTAGTATTGGTTACATGGACAAGAGCATGGGGATCTATTCCCAGAAGTAGAGACCATGTCACTTGTAAATTTACTGACAAAGTTTTGATTCTTATTTTCAATCCCCACTGTGGACCCTACCGAACATATTAGAGATCAACTTATGCAAAATTCTTCACTAGCTTAAATGGAAGAAACTGAAATTGCTTATTAACTAGTAATACAGCACAAAAGAAAAAAACAAAACAGAACAGTACTCTTACATATCATTTAAATACAGATAATGATTTTGAGCATTAAATTTCTTTTTTGGCATGAATTCTTTCTTTTTTTCTTTCTTTCTTTTTCTTTTTTTCTTTTTCTTTTTTTTTTTTGGTTTATTTACATAGCTTTATTATATGAATTGTCTTTGTGACTTCCCCCATTACTATTCAATCTTGTCATACCAAAGAGCATCATTTTATTTTATATAGAGCACTAGATCAACTACTTTACTTTATGATGATGAATTTACTGTATCATTATGGAGCATGTTTTTAGAATGATCGATTAAATATGAATTTTTTAAAAATACTTAGTGCCAAGGTCAGTGGAGCATCCTAAGTGGAACTGGCGGATCAAACCAGAAAACCACGACTTTGATGAATTAAATCACATCCTTCAAGAGAGCAAGAAGCTGGGGAAAGCCCTTGAGAATCTCTCTAGAAGTAAGTTCATTTATTTTGATTATAATATGATTCTCTAACCAATTCCAAAAACATAAGACATTTACTGATAGTGCCAGGAAAGAATTTCTACCATATAATTTTGATTTCTCCTCCACTAACAACCTATTTTGATTTGTGAACCTGGCATGGAGGTGATCATGGGTTTTCAAAAGCTAAACTAGAAGACTTTAAGCACTAATATCTTTCCCAAAACTGGAAAAAAAAAAGCTTCAGTGTATGAGTCTTACTAACAAACACCATCTTATCTAACTTTAGAGAGGCTTGTGACTAGGACTGTGGTTTCCAGGAAATGTATTTTTTGGCTCTAACAATTTGTAAAGATATCTAGTAAACTGTAAGACTCTGCTTTAAGAGAAAAGAGTGTGATTTCATTGGTGGAAGGGAGAGGGAATTCTTGCTCTTGTTCAGTCCTTTTCAGTACTTTCCAGCTCTGTCGGATCCCATTTGAGTTTTTGTTGTTGTTGTTGTTGTTGTTGTTGTTGTTATTGTTGTTGTTGTTGTTTTTTAGCAAGAGTACTTGGGTACTTGGGCCATTTCCTTCTTCAACTTATTTTACAGATGGAGAAACTGAGACAAAAAGGGTTAAGTGATTTGTCCAGGATTACACAGCTAGCAAGGGTTTGAAGACTAATTTGAACTCAGGAAGAGTCTTCCTGACTTCACTGTATCTACTGCACCAGTTAGTTTCTCATTTTTGTTCACAAATTTCGGTATCAAATTGCTGCTTGAGGCAATGGAAAGATAAAAGATATGTTCAGCATCTCACTCACAATCAATTTAGGTCAAATGTAGGATTTGATCCCAGTTCATCTTAACTCTGTGATTGGCCCTCTAGATACTGATCTTGTATCTCATAGCAAGTGCTCATATCAGTCATATCATTGACCAGGGAAGTATTGAAGCAATTATTTCTAAGATAGGCTAGTTAGTTCATAGAGCAGAGGTTGAAAGAACTGGCAAATTGTCCATGTAACACACATTTGTTAACTTACATTGATAGCACAATGTGGGAGGAAAAACAATGCTGCAAAAATTCTATTTTGGGTAGTGTCCCCTATATTCTTTCAAGAATTTTCAGCTACATGGTCTCAAACACTGGACAATAAGTAGGCATTTCTCTGCCACTTTCTTTTTAGACAAGTCACTTTACTTTTGCCTCAGTCTTTTTTTCAAACTGTAAATTGGGGATAATGATGGAACTTACCTTGCAGGTTGTTATGAGATCAAATGAAATAATATTTGCAAAGTCCTTAGCACAGTGCATGGAACAGAGTTGAAACTTTTGTTGTTCAGTTGTTATGTAGTCATGGCTAATTCCTTTTTTTTTTTTTTGTATTTTATTTTATTTTTATAAGCTTTTTATTTTCAAAACACATGCATAGATAGTTTTCAACATTCACCCTCACAAAACCTTGTGTTCCATTTTTTTCTCCCTCCCTTCTTCCCACCCCTTCCCCAAATGGCAAGCAATCTAATATATGTTAAACATGTGCAATTCTTCTATACATATTCCCACAATTACCATACTGCACAAGAAAAATCAGATTAAAAAGGGAAAAAAAGTGAGAAAGAAAACAAAAAGCAAGCAAACGATAATAACAAAAAGTGAAAATACTATATTGTGATCCACACTCAGTCCTCACAATCCTCTTTCTGGGTACAGATGGCTCTCTCCATCCCAAGACCATTGGAACTGGCCTGAATCACCTCACATGGCTATTCTTTGTGACCTCAAAGCTATGCAAGTAGTTTGCCATTTCCTTCTCCAACTCATTTTACAGATAAGGAAATTAATGCAAATAGAGCTTAGTGACTTAACTAGAGTCTCACAGCTAGTACATATATGAGGGAAATCAATTTTTCCAGATTTTAGGTCCACTGCTCTATTCACTATGCCACTTATCTGCTTGTGTCAATGCTTATTTCCTCTCCGCCCCCAAGAAAATATATGTGTGCACATACAAATTTTCACTTCCTCAAAAGAATATCCCATAATGAAAGATTTGAATTCACTTGTAGACAACGCATTGTCATTGGTGATTTTTTAAAAAAATGGTTTATTAAAAACAACTGGATAGAGCTTTTATATTATTGTTGTTTACTTCCATTTTGACTTTTTTGTCCCTCTAGATTCATACTCTTAGAATGAAATAATTGCTTAAGATTAATTGGGTCTTTTGCCAATCTTTTTTAAAACCAGTTTAAATCTGTCCATTGTTTCCTTTTGTTTTATAAAGTGGTACTGCTCATAATATTCCAAAATATTTTCCAGTAAGATTTCACAAATGAGTTTATATTCTATACTGTAGCTGCTCAAAAAAGAGTTGGAGTGGTCCAAGTATATATGGATGAGTTCTGTGTCAGAGGCAAAACAATTTTGAGGAGTTTGATGGGATTCAAGATATCTCAAGATATATCTCCTACTTGAGATTCATAATCATTGGATTTGAGAGTTGAAGGAAACCTCAGTAATCATTTAGTCTAATCCATATAGACAAGGGATTCCTACTGTAACATAATGAAGAAGTGGTATTCTAGCTTCTATTACAACACCATAAAGGAGAACACCTCCAAAAAAGAAAGGAGGAGGAGGGGAGGGGAAAGGGAGGAAGAAAGATAGGAAGATGGGAGGGAGAAAGGAAGAAAAGAAGGAAGGAAGGAAGGAAAAGGGAGTGTGGAAGGAAGGAAAAAAGAGGGTGGAAGGAAGGAAAAGGGAGGATGGAAAGAAGGGGGGAGGGAAGGAAGGAAGGAGGAAGGGAGGATGGAGGGAGGAAAGGAGAGAAAAAAGGGGAGCGAAGGAGGAAAGAAAGGAAGGAAGAAAAGGAGTAAGGAAGAGAGGAAGGGAGGGAGGAGGAAAGAAAGAAGGGAAGGAAAAAGAAAAGGAGGAAGGGAAGAAGGAAGGGAAGAAGGAAGGGAGGGAGGAATGGATGGAGAGAGGAAGACAGGGAGGGACTGAAGGAGGAGAAAAGGGAGGGAGTAAAGGAAGACAGGAAAGAAGGAAGGAAGAGAGGGAAGGAGGAAAGGAAGAAGGAAAGAAGGGAAGGAAGAAGGGAGATAAGGAGGAAGAGAAGAAGGGAGGAAGAGAAAAAAGGAGGGAGGGTAGAAGGAAGGAAGAAGGAAGGGAAGGTAGGAAGAGAAGGAAGAAGGGAAGGAAAGAAGCATTTATTAAATATCTATTATGTATGAATCACTGTGCTATGTTAAACATTCAGTAGATCAACTACTGAGCCCTGAGGTTCCTTAAAGAGGACCATTGTATTATTGACATTGGAATAATAATAATGATAATGGTTATTATTATTATTATTATTATTTTATATAGCATTTAAGGTTTCTAATTTTACAAATATTCTTGTTTGATCCTCACCACCCTGAATGATAGGTGCTAGTATTGTGTTCATTTCATAGTTGAAGAAACTGAGGCAAACAAGTATGAACTGAAGCAAACAAGTAGGTTTCTGAAACTAGGTTTCAATTGAGGTTTTCCTGACTCCATGCCTAAGCTCTGCCCATTGAATTATCTAGATTTCTTTGATCACCACATTTTGAATCTAGCCATAAAACCAGTTCTTAATTCATCAAAATGACTTCTTGTCTAGCCCATATCCCTCCACACTTACCCCAAAAAGAATATGACATACTTTATTAAAAGCCTTGCCTAAATATATAGACGAACTATATCCAGAGCATTATCTTCTACAAATTTCATTAATTTTCACAAAGAAGGGAATGAAGTTAGTCTAGCATGAGTTGTTCTTGATGAAGCCTTTTTAGGTCTTTGTAATCATCACTTCCCTTTCCAGACATTTGCCAACTATTCCTTTAAATATCCTTTTTATAATTTTCTTAGGAATCAAATTCAAATTCACTGGCTTATAGTTTTCAGATTCTGTTTTCTCACTTTTTTTTTTGAAAATTAGAACAATATTTGTTTGTCTCCAACCTTCCCCTTTGATAGTTTTTCAAATATCACTGACATCCATTAATCACATCTTTCAGTTCTTACAGTACCTGAGGGGTGAAGGGTTTCAGTACCTGTGATTCATCTCAGCTAAGTGACTTGATTTATTAAGGGCAGTTAAGATCCTCTCTTATTTTTGCTTTGTCAGCAGCAGCTAGGTGCCACAGTAGATAAAATGGTGGATTTAAAGTCAAGAAGTCCTGAGTCAAATTCTTCCTTATATATCCCTTGTCTCTGTGACTTTAAACAACTTACTTGACCTTCCTATCTTTAGTTTCCTCATTGGTAAAATAAGGAAAATAGTACCTTCTTTGGAGGGTGGCAGCGAGGATCAAATGAAATATTTACAAATATGTAAAGTGCTTTGCAGATCTTAAAACAGTATATAATTGTCATCATCATCATTATCATCATCTTGGATATCAACACCCTTGTTAATTTTTGTTGTTGTTTTTGCTGTTGTTCTCTTTCCGTTACAGAAGACCTTCCAATTGGCAAAGAAAAACAACTTAACACTTTAGCACTTCTATCTTATCTCTTTTTTCAGTTATCATTGTCCCATATACCTCTGCCAAATGTCTTATTATTTCTCTGATCTTCCCTTTCCTTCCAATATCATCAACAACAACAATGTCTTTTTTTGTTGTCCTTAGCATTAATTTCCAGACTTAGCTCATTCTGAGCTATATGATTCTTGTTACTTTTTATAGAACATTTCTATATTCATTTATCTCTGTTATCTAGTATTACTTCCATCTTCTGCTCATTTATTTTCTTTAAATCTAAGTTATTTGCAGAATTCTCTGTATCCACATTCATCTCTTTAGACAAATCCCTTTTGTCCACCTTAATGGAATTGTTTCCCTTAGTCTTCAGAGTATTACATTCTTGAACTTCTTCCATCTCTTCTCTATTTACCCCCTTGTAGTATTTTAGCTCAATGGAATCCATTTTTTTTCTCTGAACTATGACATCTCTTTCCCTTAAATATAGTGTGCATGTCAGAATATGCCTGAACTTCCTCTTCTCTACTGCAGACTCGAGGATGGAGTGCTCTTCAGTTTGTCCAAACATTGTTCCACAATTACAGAATAATGAATTGTAGACTATATTTCTTACTTACCTTGCCTTGTATTGCTACTTGTAGATTGTCTTTATCCTTTTTTTGTATCTACTTCTTCTTGTTCTCTTCCCCATTCTTCCTCAATTCTTCCATATCTTCCTTAATTGTCCTTAATCTTGCTTTTCTTTCAACTCAGGAGTAGAATCTGAACCACTATCTGGTCCTGAATTTCATATTTTGCCCAGTCTCTTCACTTGTACCCTAATAGCCCAAATGCTTTGACATTGCCAAATCTCTCTTTTTATTTTATTTTTATCAAGTCCTTCTCTCTTTTTTGCTTTCTTATCTCGCCAAAGAAAGAAAAAAAATAGATTCTCTGGGATTTGGGGTCCTGACTATGATATATAATTATGTAGGCAATCTGTAAATGTGTCCATCAATTTATTTTGAATAGACATTGAAAATTCATAATGATTTGTATCCATATATTCCCCAGAATCAAATGAGAAGGACAAAACAAGTTTCAAAAAATTGTGAATTTTAATGATCCTAATCCCTGAATCAAAGATCCATGTTTTTAACACAAATTTCTTCTAGTGATGATGTGCAGGTCAAAGTATTAGAACATTAGGGATCTTGAAGAATTAAAGTTTATGATTACCAAAAGTATTGCTGATAAGAATGGTGGCTACAAACTGACTGTAATTCCTTACAAATAAGGAATTATGAAGAACAAGCAGTACAAAGAGTATAATTTAAGAAACATGTAAACCAAAACAAAGTTATAGGTTGTTGATAAGTGGCAAAAGTAAATGATGTATATCATTTCTTGTTTTTATTATTTCATTCTTATTATTATGTTGTCCAGAAAATATGCCATACACTGGATGAACCTCAGATGTAAACTGTGCCGGATGAGTAGTAGATATATATGGTTTGGGATTTACATTGTGGGAGGGAATACAGCAGCATTGGAATATGCTGATAAGGATTATATGTGCATATGTATACAAAAATATGTACATTATATACATATGTATACACAAACATACATACATGTATACATGCACATATCTGTGCATAAAACATTTGTATCTATATATATGTATATGCATGCACATGTATATATAAAGCATATGCTCTGCTGGTTGCCAATGACTTGAGATCTTTGCCACTGGTTCAATACCAACATTGTTAAATGCCTATGCTAAAGCACTTAAATAATTTATTAAACACAAGTCCTCCTCTCTCAATACCTAAAAGCTTATTAATTTTAAGTTAACCACATTTGGAAACTTACATGATAATTTTAGATCAGTGAAATAGTAAAATCATTTAAATGGGTTGTGACTTGGGAATTTTAAAAGATTCTATTTGAGAATTCCAGCAAATAAGATGAGTTCTGTGAAGACAAAAAACATAATCACTTTTAAATAGAACATTTTCATATATTTAATATTTTTAGTGTTTTTTCCCCAAATTTACTTGCAAAATTTCCAAGATTTTAAATCTTCTTGTAAACCTATCCTATAGATTTGTTAATAGGTTTTCTGCAAGATGTTTCCATGTAATATTAAAATAATTATGTCTGTGAAATCTAGGCTGTCTTCAGTATGATAAAATGGCTCACCTATTTTTATATCTCCCTTAGCTCTTGACATATACTAAGTATATGTTGATGCTCAATACATTTTTGTTAAATAAATTACATGGTCTATTGTTACACAGATGTAACTATATTGTACATTATAACTTGTCCTTTGATTTTGATAGGATATTAAGAGAGGGATCTCATGCCTAATGACTTTTTATTTTCTCAGGAAAATCTTGGTTGAGATTATTTGCTGATTTTATAGAAAGAAGCAAGTTCATTTTGAAGAATGTAAAGAGAGTGGAAATGCTTTGGGAAAATCATACACGAAAAGAGTTTTATATCACAGTAGCAATTTGACATATTAGATAAATTGCTGACATTGGAGTCAGAAACACTTTGGAGCCAATCTTACTTCTGACATTTACTAACTCTATTTACCACCTCAGTCTCTTTGTTAACCTGGTTAACTAACATTAGCTCTAAAACTGAACAGTCCATTTTAGTCATCAGTATAATCAGTATCAATAGGGAAAATTAGAATACTAACTAATCACAAAGTCTCAGATCCTTGATTTGACATAACGCAATTAACCTGAAAAGTAGGTGTTCTTTTAAAAGTATTTTTAAAAGGCTCTTTCACCCCCATGTTTCCAACATAGATTTATCTGCAAAGGCAGCTAGTTAGTGCAGTGAATAGGGCACTGGACAAGAAATCAAAAAGATATAAATTCAAATCCATCCTCAGAGTTTTAACGTATAATCCTTGACCTCTCTTCCTCACAATTTCCTTATTTCTGAAATAGGAATTATAATACCAACTGTCTCACATGGTTATTGTGAAGATAAAATGAGGCAATATTTGTAAAGTATTTTGCAGACTTTAAAGTTCCATATAAATGCTATTTTTATAATAATTAAATGATAAATGTATTTTGTTGCTAATTTTAAAATTTTTGAATGAATTAGTATTCAACTAGTTTGATAATGTAGTTGATCTATTCCCACTGAGATATCAGTGAAATTGGGATGAAGTTTTAAAAGTGACCATATCCTAGGAAGTTAATAAAATGCTGCCTCAGGTATGTTAGAAGACCATTCGATTATTTAAATACTCAGAACCAGCAGCATTCAACAGAGTATGAAAGTAAACTTAGCTTTAAATGTGCTTAATAAACTTCTGAAAATTAACTTATTGATAGAGTTCACCAAGTGAGGGAATATTTGAATATTTGCCCAGATCCTTCTATGTTCTTTCTTGCTGTGAAACTTATGGTTCTCTATCTATTTAAAAACTGCTCTCAGTAGTGTGCAGGTTATATTTAACATTGTCCAAAAGGGGTTTGGCTCCTGCTTCAAATAAAAATAAGCTGTTTTAGTCAGAAAAGGAACCCAGAATATGAGAACCCTATGAATATGAGAAGGCATGAGATATTGGGAGTTGTAGAATATAATTTTCTTATCAAGAATAAGGAAAGAATTAAAGCCAGGTTTTTTATTGTAATTTCTCCCGCAATGATAATAGATCGCCATGATAGCAGCATAAAAAAGTTAATCCTTATTACTAGGAAATTATTATGGAGTAAGACTAGACTAGGTTTACCCAGATAATATTCATATATCATATATGAGATTTATATTCTCAATCACATTTTTTCCCTCTTTTTCCCTCCATTTCTTCCTTCCTCACTGCGTGTATGTATGTGTGATAGGCTCCCCTATCATCTGTATAAATCTCATATATAGATAAGATACATACACCCACATAAACATAAACAGATGTGATATATATGTGTGTACACATATGCATATGCACCTACACATTTGTATACACATATCTCTTCCTGTGACTTCATAGGGTAAGTGTCACATTAAAAACATGTTGCCCAGAAACATGGGCTTTCTGACAGATATCAGTGATTCCAGAAGAAAAGAATTCTACGACAGGGAGGAAAGAATGTTAAATTTGAAGAGAGAAGACCTGGTCTGAATTCTGACTCTCTTGTTTATTTGTTCTCATGTTTCTTTGTTGTATTTTATCAGTAAGTTTATTCTAACTCTAAATCTTTGATCCTATGATTTTGTGAAAGGAATACTTGGGCTTCAAAATATATTAATTACCTAAATGATTTGGAAAACCCAAGATCAAAACTGCAGTGTAGCTCTAGTAGTGAGTAAAAAACCAGGAGCCTTAGCCCTGAAGGAAAAAAAAAATCATAGATCATAGGTCACAAATTATAGATATAGAACTGAAAGCAGCCTTTCTCCTTATTTGACAATATTAGGAAATTGAAACCCAAGGAGATTAATTATCCAGGTTCATATAGGCATTGACAATCAGTGTCAGGACTTGAACACAGGGCCTTCCATTATTTGGCAATGTCTAAGGTAATAAACTTTATGGTATACCAGGGATTTAAAAGTTGCCTCAGTATAATTGGTTTTCAGAGTGTGGTCTAAGGACCCTTAGAGTCTCCTAATATTTTTTTCAAGGGATCCACAAGGTCAAAACTATTTTTATAATAATACTAAAATTTTATTTGCCTATTAAAATATTTCTTCCATTTCCAAGCTTGTATCTGCATGAGGTTGCAATTTCTTCATATACTTCAATTAAAACTACATATCAAAACTGACTAAGAGCAGAAGCAGATATGAGAATACAACTGTATTCTGTTAAGCCAGATATTAATTTTTTTTTGCAAAAAATATGTAAAACAATAGCACTCTTCTCAATATTCTTTTGTTTTGGAAAATATACCTTTATGTCATAAAATGTTATTTATATTAGCATGTGATAGATTTATTATTGTTACTTTCAAATGTAATCTTTTATATATTATACATAAAGTAATATTTTATAATTTTGCCAATTTCAAATGTGATAAACTTAGATAAACACAATCCAGAGTCAGTAAATAAACATTTATTAAATGCCTATTAAGTACTATGTGCTGGGAATCAGATAAAAAAAAAAAGAAATACTATCTCATGTTTTCATGGACTTTACAATCTAATGTGAGAAAAGAATACAAGAAAAAAAATTAAAAGTAAGGAGGAAGGGAGGAAGGAAGACAAAGTACTTGAGGGAAGAAGTAGGACACAAACCACTCTAAGGAGCACAGCTGCTAAGAAAGAATTGATTGCTCTCTTTATTTTTTTTAAATAATAATTTTTTTTATTTTCAAAATACATACAAAAATAGTTTTCAACATTCACCCTTGTAAAATCTTGTGTTTCAACTTTTTCTCCTTCCCTTTCCCAATTCCTTCCCCAACTCCCCAACAATAGCAAGTAATCTAATATATTAACCATGTTCAATTCTTCTATACATATTTCCAAATTTATCATACTGCACAAGAAAAATCATATCAAAAAGGGGAAAAATCAGAAAAAAAAAGCAAGCAAACTACAACAAAAAGGTGAAAAAAAAACTATGTGTGATCCACATTCAGTCCCAACAGGTTTCTTTCTGGATGGAGATGGCTCAGTCCATGACAAGTCTATTGGAATTGGCCTAAATCATCTCATTGTTGAAAAGAGCCACTTCCATCAGAGTTGATCATCACACAATCATGTTGTTGCTGTGTACAATGTGCTCTTGCTTCTACTATGAACCCTCTTTAAATGGGGTTTTGGGGAAAAGTTGTTTGCTCTGCCCTCTGCCCTTCAACATCAAATAGGGTGTTGAAGGCATTTTAGTCCAATTGTATCTGAACAAGCACTCAACATTTCCAACAAGTGATAATTCAGATTTTGCTAAGTGCTATGAGAGGAAGCCCACTACTTTCCAAGGCAATCCTCCAATAATTAGGAAGAATTTCCCAGTATAAAAATTAAATCTGTTTCTCTGTAATTTCTATCCATCCTTCCTAGTTCTTACCTCTGTGATTAGAGCAAACCTAATTCCTCCCCCATTATAGTCTTTTAAATAATGGAAGATCACTATTGCAACCTCCTCATCTTCTTTTGTTCAGTTTAAATATATCCAGTTCTTCCAAATAATTCTGCTTTGTTCTGATTTTTCTCTTCTGAATACCCTTCAGCTTGTCCATGTTCTTTGCAAAATGTGGTATCCAAAACTCAAGAAGCATCATCCAAATATGACCTGATAAGAGTTCAGAGTATAATTGACTCACTCATTCTGTGTACTCTGCTTCTGTTAAATATTTCTACTGATTCCATGTCTTTTGATTTTTTTTCTTTTTACTAAATTGTTAGTCCATATTGAGCTTGTAGTCACCTAAAGAACAGACATTTTTCAGAAAATAGGTTGTCAACTCACGTTGTCCCTATTTTAAGTGATTATTTTGGGATAAATAGAAAAGGAAGTTATGATCACAGAGTTCACATGGATTCATCAAGAAAAAGAGTTTTTACTAATCTCATCTAATCTAATTTCCTTTTTGTTAGACTAATAGGAATGTAGAATCAGATTGCACTATTTTCCTATAATTCAGTCGTTGTAGTTGTTCTTTGGTTATTATCAAGGCACTCTTGACTGATTCTTTAACTTTTCACTTCAATTATTTGCAACACAAACACTACATATATGGGACTTCTGGCCAAGATGGCGGAGAGGAAGCACGTAGCTGTGTAAGCTCTGCGTTTTCTCTCAGAATCCATTTCATTACAAGCCTCTGAATTAATGTTTGACTGAAAAAAAAAACCCATAAATAGTTACCAAGAGAAGACATCCTTGAAATTCGCCAGGAAAGGTCTGTTTTTGCTCAAGGGTGGGGACAGTTTTAGATCGGGCACAGGCTGAGGGCAGGCAGGGCAGCAAGAGCATGGGAGGCAGCTCACAGCCGAGCAGACCGGAGTGGGGTGGGGTGTGATCTCCGCCATTTCTGCAGGGGGAGCTTTGCTACAGGATTGGATACTTTGCCCTGGCAGCAAGTCAGTAGCCCAGCAGAGAAGCTAAAAACACTGGCGGGGTGAAG
Organism: Antechinus flavipes; assembly: GCF_016432865.1. Classification (NCBI taxonomy): domain Eukaryota; kingdom Metazoa; phylum Chordata; class Mammalia; order Dasyuromorphia; family Dasyuridae; genus Antechinus; species Antechinus flavipes. The sequence continues at coordinate 453,547,311 of NC_067398.1, read as the reverse complement.
AATACAACCCCAAACAGCTGGAGTCTCTCAGGACCTGGCCACCCCTCCCCCACAGTGTCTCAGCACGCTCTAGGAGTCTCAGAGCGCAGGCGCAGCATAGTCCTGCTAGTGCCTCGCTGCTGCCCCCACAGTCTGTGGAGGAAGCTCAGTAACACCACCCAGCCACTCCCCCCAAAAAAGCAGATTCCATTTAGGGTTTTTTCTTTTTTTTTTCTTTGCTAGTTTATCTTTGATTCTTCTCTGACAAAATGAGCAAAAAATTGAAAAGGACCTTAACCCTTGACAGCTTCTATATGGATAGAGAGCAGACTCTAAACCCTGAGGAGACTAAAAACAGACTGTCTCCAGGTGAATCCGCAAAGGAGGAGATCATCTGTTCTCAGCACAGATGAATCTCATAGAAGAAATTAAAAAGGCTCTCACAAGAGAGCTGGAAGAAAAATGGGAAAAGGAGAGGGAGGCTTGGCAAGAGAGTCTGGGAAGTCATTCCACTCATTTAAAGACAGAGTAGATAAAGAAATCAAATCCTTGAAAAATAGGATTAGTGAACTGGAAACAGAAAATAGCTCTCTAAAAAACAAAATTGGTGAAATGGAAAAAAATTCCATAGAACAAAAGAACTCAATTGGACAATTAGAAAAAGATATTAAAAAGTGAGTGAAGAAAATACTTCATTGAAAATCAGAATCGAACAAATGGAGTTGATTGACTTGAGGAGACAAGAAGAATCAGTCAAGCAAAACCAAAAAAATCAGAAATGGAAATTCTGTGGAATGGAAAAGAATGTGAAATGCCTTCTTGGGAAAACAACAGAATTGGAAAACAGATCCAGGAGAGACAATCTGAGAATCATTGGAGTCCCAGAAAAGTATGATGAAAAAAGGAGCCTGGATGTTATTTTCCAGGAAATTATCAAAGAGAACTGGCCAGAAGTCATAGAAACAGAGGATAAAATAGACATTGAAAGAATTCATTGATCCCCTACTGAAAGGGATCCTAAAATCAAAACACTAAGAAATGTAGTGGCCAAATGCCAGAACCCTCAGATGAAGGAAAAAAATACTGCAAGTGGCTAAAAAAACCCAATTCAAATATAGAGGAGCCACAATAAGGATCACCCAGGATCTAGCATCATCCACATTAAAAGATTGAAGGGCCTGGAATATGATATTCCAAAAGGCTAAGGAACTTGGTATGCAACCAAAAATAACTTACCCAGCCAGAATGAGCATCTTTTTCCAGGGAAAAAGATGGACATTCAACGAAATAAGCAAATTTCACCTATTTTTGATGAAAAAAACAGAAATTAACAAAAAATTTGATCTACAAATATATAACTCAAGAGAAACCTAAAAATGTAAAAAGAAATCTTGGGAACTATATCTATGCTATAAAGATTATAACGAATACATGTATACCTTGTTCTAGAAAGTAGATGTGGAAAGGACATTGTACCAGAAAAGGGGTAAAGTGGGGGTACTACATCTCATGAAGAGGCAAAGGAAATCTATTATATCTGAGAGAAAAAATGCAGGGGGATGAATATAGTGGGTATCTTACTGCCTTCAGAATTGGCTTTAAGAGAAAAATTTTAGACATATTCAATTTATGGTGAAACTTCTCCCACCACATTGAAAAGTGAGAAGAGAAAAGTGAAAAGGAAAGGAATAAGCTAAATGGAATGGAATATGGAAACTGTGAGGGAAAGGGGTAAGATAGGGGGAGGAAATCTAAGGTGGGGGGAGGGATATTAAAAAGGGAGGAGTGTAAGAAGCAAGTGGTGCTCACAAACTTAATACTGGGAAGGGGGTAAGAGAGAAAAAAGGGAGAAAAGCATAAACAGGGGTTAACAAAATGGCAAGTAATACAGAATTGGTCATTTTAACCATAAATGTGAATGGGGTAAACTCCCCCATAAAGAGGAAGCGGTTAGCAGAATGGATTAAAAGCCAGAATCCTATAATATGTTGTTTACAGGAAACACACCTGAAGCAGGGAAATAAATATAGAGTAAAGGTAAAAAGGTTGGAACAAAATCTATTATTCTTCAGGTGAAGTCAAAAAAGCAGGGGTAGCCATCCTGATCTCATATCAAGCTAAAGCAAAAATTGATCTAATTAAAAGAAATAAGGAAGGGAACTATATCTTGCTAAAGGGTAGCATAGATAATGAAGCAATATCAGTATTAAACATATATGCACCAAGTGGTGTATCATGTAAATTCTTAAAAGAGAAATTTAGAGAGCTGCAAGAAGAAATAGACAGCAAAATTATAATAATGGGAGATCTCAACCTTGCACTCTCAGAATTAGATAAATCAAATCACAAAATAAATAAGAAAGAAGTCAAAGAGGTAAATAGAATACTAGAAAAGGTAGACATGATAGATCTCTGGAGAAAACTAAATGGAGACAGAAAGGAGTACACTTTTTTTTCAGCAGCTCATGGAACCTATACAAAAATTGACCATATATTAGGACATAAAAATCTCAAACTCAAAGGCAGAAATAGTAAATGCATCCTTTTCAGACCATGATGCAATGAAAACTACATTCAACAAAAAGCCATGGGAAAGTAGACCAAAAAATAATTGGAAACTAAATAATCTCATACTAAAGAATGATTGGGTGAAACAGCAAATCATAGACATAATTAATAACTTCACCGAAGAAAATGATAATAATGAGACATCATACCAAAATGTATGTGATGCAGCCAAAGTGGTAATAAGGGGAAATTTCATATCTCTAGAGTCCTATTTGCATAAAATAGAGAACGAGAAGGACAATGAATTGGGCTTGCAACTAAAAATGCTAGAAAAGGAACAAATTAAAAACCCCCAGTCAAACACTAAACTTGAAACTCAAAAAATAAAAGGAGAGATCAATAAAATTGAAAGTAAAAAAAACTATTGAATTAATTAATAAAACTAAGAGTTGGTTCTATGAAAAAACCAACAAAATAGACAACCCCTTAGTAAATCTGATTAAAAAAAGGAAAGGGGAAAATCAAATTGTTAGTCTTAAAAATGAAAAGGGAGAACTCGCCACTAACGAAGAGGAAATTAGAGCAATAATTAGGAGTTACTTTGCCCAACTTTATGCCAATAAATTCGACAACTTAAATGAAATAGAAAAATACCTCCAAAAATATAGCTTGACCAAACTAACAGAGGAAGAAGTAAATATCCTAAACAGTCCCATCTCAGAAAAAGAAATAGAACAAGCTATTAACCAATTCCCTAAGAAAAAATCCCCAGGACCAGATGGATTTACATGTGAATTCTACCATACATTTAAAGAACAATTAACTCCAATGCTATATAAACTATTTGAAAAAATAGGTATTGAAGGAGTCCTACCAAACTCCTTTTATGACATAGACATGGTACTGATACCTAAACCAGGTAGGTTGAAAGCAGAGAAAGAAAATTATAGACCAATCTCCCTAATGAATATTGATGCTAAAATCTTAAATAAAATATTAGCAAAAAGATTACAGAAAATCATCCCCAGGATAATACACTATGACGAAGTAGGATTTATACCAGGAATGTCGGTCTGGTTCAATATTAGGAAAACTATTAGCATAATTGACTATATCAATAACCAACCAAACAAAAACCATATGATCATCTCAATAGATGCAGAAAAAGCATTTGATAAAATCCAACATCCATTCCTAATAAAAACACTTGAGAGCATAGGAATAAATGGACTTTTCCTTAAAATAGTCAGGAGCATATATTTAAAACCATCAGTAAGCATCATATGCAATGGGGAAAAACTGGAACCTTTCCAGTAAGATCTGGAGTGAAGCAAGGTTGCCCACTATCACCATTATTATTCAATATTGTATTAGAAACACTAGCCTCGGCAATAAGAGTCAAGAAAGAGATTAAAGGAATTAGAGTAGGCAATGAGGAAACCAAACTATCACTCTTTGCAGATGATATGATGGTATAGCTAGAGAACCCCAGAGATTCTACTAAAAAGCTATTAGATATAATCATAACTTTAGCAAAGTAGCAGGATACAAAATAAATCCCCATAAATCCTCAGCATTTTTATACATCACCAACAAAACCCAACAGCAAGAGATACAAAGAGAAATTCCATTCAAAATAATTGTTGACAGCATAAAATATTTGGGAATCTATCTACCAAAGGAAAGTCAGAAATTATATGAGCAAAATTACAAAAAAACTTTCCACACAAATAGAGTCACACTTAAATAATTGGAATAAATTAGAGGATCATAGGATAGTTTATCTCTCAGACTTGTGGAGGAGAAAGAAATTTGTGACCAAAGATGAACTAGAGACCATTATTGAACACAAAATAGAAAATTTTGATTATATCAAATTAAAAAGCCTTTGTACAAACAAAACTAATGCAAACAAGATTAGAAGGGAAGCCACAAACTGGGAAAACATCTTCACAGTTAAAGGTACTGATAAAGGCCTCATTTCCAAAATATATAGAAAATTGACTCTAATTTATAAGAAATCAAGCCATTCTGTAATTGATAAATGGTCAAAGGATATGAATTGACAATTTTCAGATGATGAAATTGAAACAATTACCACTCATATGAAAGAGTGTTCCAAATCACTATTGATCAGAGAAATGCAAATTAAGACAACTCTGAGATACCACTACATACCTGTCAGATTGGCTAAGATGACAGGAAAAAATAATGATGAATGTTGGAGGGGATGCGGGAAAACTGGGAGACTGATGCATTGTTGGTGGAGTTGTGAACGAATCCAACCATTCTGGAGAGCAATTTGGAATTATGCCCCAAAAGTTATCAAACTGTGCATACCCTTTGATCCAGCAGTGTTTCTATGGGGCTTATATCCCAAAGAAATACTAAAGAAGGGAAAGGGACCTGTATGTGCCAAAATGTTTGTGGCAGCTCTGTTTGTAGTGGCTAGAAACTGGAAATTGAATGGATACCCATCAATTGGAGAATGGCTGGGTAAATTGTGGTATATGAATGTTATGGGATATTATTGTTCTGTAAGAAATGACCAGCAGGATGAATACAGAGAGGCTTGGAAAGACTTACATGAACTGATGCTAAGTGAAATGAGCAGAACCAGGAGATCATAATACACTTCAACAACGATACTGTATGAGATGTATTCTGAAGGAAATGGATTTCTTTGACAAAGAGACCTAACTCAGATTCAATTGATAAATGATGGACAGAAGCAGCTACACCCAAAGAAAGAACACTGGGAAATGAATGTAAACTATTTGCATTTTTGTTTTTCTTCCCGGGTTATTTTTACCTTCTGAATCCAATTCTCCCTGTGGAACAAGAGAACTGTTTGGTTCTGCAAACATATATTGTTTTGAGTATATACTGCAATATATTTAACATATATGGGACTGCTTGCCATCTAGGGGAGGGGGTGAAGGAAGGGAGGGGAAAAATTGGAACAGAACCGAGTGCAAGGGATAATGTTGTAAAAAAAATTACCCTGGCATGGGTTCTGTCAATAAAAAGTTATTATAAAATAAAATTTAAAAAAATATCCACTTAAAAAAAAAATGCTACATATACAAGGTCCCTGCTTCAGTCCTTTCTTTCCAGATTTTCCCATTTTATCATTATTTTAGCCCGAATACTCTCATGGAATTCACCTTCCTTTAATTTTCAGAAGAAATAAACTATTTTGGAATGATTTTATTTAAACAAAATTTTATTTGTATTATTTTATTTTTTATCTTTGTTTATTCCAAAGTCTAAAGGAAAATACGCAAGATGATTTTTAAAAAATCAAACTATTGGATTTTTTTTATCTCTAAAAATGTTCCCTTTTTTTTGTGGTAAACTTAGAGTAATTAACCTAGTCTTATGATATGTAAAAAATGGAAATTTTTTAACATTTCAAAGTGAAATAGATCTTAGACATACCTCAGATATCTTAATTTCTACATATTGAATATGCTGTTATTAATCAATGACTTTGGAGTAAATATAAAATACAGAGACAGAATTAAGTACTTTTTCTTAAAAAAAAAAAAAATCTACTATTGTTTTCATTTCCATATTCCATTTCTGAAACTTCCATCCCTCCTGTGCTGACTTCCTCTATGGAATCTAGACTGTGGAATATTATCTTTATTTCTGAGTTATTTGAAATCTTTTCTCTTAAAAATCTAGTTCCAAATCAAATTATGTCTGGTTTCCCACTTCTCCATCACTTTCCTCTCTCCAAACTCCCACCCCCCACTAAGTTCCCAGTGTTTCTACTTCAGCAACCCATTTCCGCTGTTTGGTAAGAATTTTATCTAGATAAAAGTAGTAAACTTCATATTTCTCACATTTTAAGAGATAAAATTATCTTTAAAACAAACCACCTGTGCATTTGGCACAGCTAGAGTGAAAGCAAATGTGAGCCAGGGAAGTTTCTAATTAGTTTTAATCATTCCTCTGACAGGCTTGCAAAGTGCTATCTCAAACAGAATGTGAGATGAATATGGGACCACAGAAAAAATCAATTCATAGGCATTACTTGCAAGGGGACAAACTGAGGTATAGGCAATTCAAATTGGAATCAGAGCATTGCAGTGTTGAAAGTGTTAGATTGGATGTTAGAGCCTGAATTTAAATATTGGTTCTGATACTCAGTTACCTGTGATATCTGAGGCCCAGAACTTGATTTTTCTGGATCTTAGTTTCCTTCAAGTAAAATGAATTTTTAGTTTGGATGGACTAAATGAATTTTTCATTTTTTTTATATTTATATATTTTTATGTTTAGATTTCTCACCCTAAGAGATTCTTGTTTAAGGTCAAGGTTCACAGATTTGGTTAATGAAAGTTTTAGGAAGAGAAAGAAAATCTTCTGAATCTTAGTTCAGTTCCCTGAAGAGTATATCACATGAGATGATACAATCTTTTTCTTTTTGCCATATATACTGAATAAACATTTATTTAGTACTTACTAAATGTAATATACCATTCTTTTTTACTGAGTCATTTTTCAGACATGTCCTATACTTTGTAACCCTATTTGAGGTTTTCTTGGCAAAAATATTGGAGTGGTTTACTATTTTCTTCTCCAGCTCATTTTACAGATAAGGAAACTAAGGCAAACATGATTAAGTGATTTGCTCAGGGTCACACAATAAGTGTCTGATGCCAGATTTGAACTCAGGAAGATGAATTTTCCTGACGCCAGATCTGGCACTCCATCTATTGTGCCACTTAATTGCTCTGGCACACCGTTATAGTTACTAAGAAAAATAGATAAATAAGACCTTAATATAAGAGTTAAAATAATAACAAAATAATTTTATAACTTTAAAACTGCCTGGGAGCTTAAAGACCAAAAAAACTGAAGAAAATGAGTTAAGTGAATTATCCAAAATTATACAATTTGTTCATCACAGAACCCTGACTAGACCACTGGTTCCCTTACTTCTGCTGGGCCATAAATTTCAAAAGATTTCTAACACTTTCTGAATGTGTTATTTTTCTTTGTTGTAACAGACCTTTAGTTACTTGTTCAAAAGTGATATTATCTCGGGCTTTACCATGCCTCATCCTCCACTTCCTTATTAATATTTGATTTTCCTAAGCTGCCTGAGCTCTATAGTTTTCCAACCAGGTGCTTCTTGCATTCAATTTTATCAATCTTTTGGCCTTTTACAAAACTTTCTATGTAAATCTTCAAGATTCACCTATTTACTTTCTTAAATTTTGTTCCTAAACTGTAGGTTATGCTGAAAAATGTTATAGACACCTGCTGATTTGACCCACTAAAATTTCTTGTTGTCCAACTTCAACTGAAAACTTACATTATTCTTTGGTGATCTTTTTATTTACCCTTGTTGGTTTCCTAGCACTATACGCTCAGCTCCCAGTGTCATTCCTCTTTGTCTACTACATTACTATGGTGATATATTTTGAACTAATAGGTCATTATATCTATCATATCTTTTTCCACATGATTTCCATTCTATTCTAATGCAATTAATTTTTTCAACACAAATGTGAGATTTTCTCTAATAATCCTCTTCCTGTTTGCTTGCTCCAGTACTTATCTGACCTTTATACTGAAAAAAAAGATGAACAAGAACACATAGTTGATATCCAAGGTAACAAAAGTGATATTAAGAGATTTCCTAGTTGCCCTTGATGAATTTAAACACCCTGGCCCAGATGAAACACATCCTTGGATACTGAAGTAATTGACAGATAGGATTACTAAGCTACAGTCAACAATATTTGAAAGATCAAGGACAATGATCTCATGGAAAAATGATTAGAAAAGGACAAGTTCTCATGGCTTTCAAAGAGGAAAAGAGAACAAAATCTATAGACTATTTGACAGTGTACACTACTTTCTCACCACCTACTCCTTAAATCTAATGCCCAACTCTATTATACTTATATTTATATTTATTTTATATTATTTCTATTATATATTATTATATTATAATTATATTAATTATGTTTTTATAATTATAAAAATCAATAATGACTATTGTCAAACCCAATAGCTTTATACCATCTTTATCTCATATAGACAATATAATTAGGTCTTGTCTATTTTCTCTTAGTTGGACTATTGTCTTTTCATTCTTCTCTTTCATACCGTGCAGTGAGAAGATACACTTCAAATTTAGTCTACTGTAATGGTCCTCTAGATGGTCTCCCTGACTTTACTCTCTTCTCCTTTCAATAAATCCATTATACTGTCCACCCAGATAAGTTTCCCCAAAATACTGATTTCATTTTATTCTTCGTCTTTTCAAATACATTTAAAAATCCTTTTGTTTATGGAATAAAATCCAAGATATTTATTCTGATATTCAAAGCTTTCTACAAAGTTTTCCAAACTTTTTGATCTCCCATTACTCCCTTTACAAGCTCTCTATACCAAATAGGCTGGTTTACTTCCTATTATCAGAGCTTCACAGTTGAAAAAAAATGGATTTGTGAATTGTTATGAACAATTTAATCATTGTTGTCTTGGTCATATGACAATAGATAGATGGATCATTATGTGTTAATCAGGTAGTCTTTTGGATGAGCATAGGTTTCCAGTGAGTTGCTGTGGCAAAGGTAATCTAGGTTAGTAGATCAAATGTCTAGAGTGTTCTGAAAAGAGGATGGCATTCTTTGCTAGGGACTATAAGATGTAGTACATGATTCAAGTAGCCCTTTATTGAAACATGACAGACTCCAAGGTTAGACCAAATACCAGATGGAAATTCAGATGTGGAGAGAACTAATATATATTAGTTACATTAAGTTGGTTGCTTGCTAACAGTATCTAGACAAACTAAAAATGGGGATGGAATTTAATAAGATATAATTAAATAAGGATAAATGTAAAGGAAAATAATAGGTAAAAGGGAATGAGGTATCTATCTATCTATCTACTATCTATCTATCTATAATATAATCTCACATGAGGAAGTCCAAGAAATATAGGGAAGAACAATGGAAGAACAATTGGTAGAAAAGCGAAGAAATTGTAAACAGAAACAGCAGTGTCATCAGAGTAAGCTATATATCACTTGAGGGGGGGTGAAATAGGATCCTGGCACAGAGATATGATATAGTAGTCATGAGGACTTTAGTGATATAGACATCTGCTGGAGTTTATTACCTGCCAAAAACTTAGCACTAATCATTTTTTATGTGTCTTAATGATAATTTCGTCCTTCAATACTTAGAAAGGAAAGCCAAGACATTTTTATTCTATATGAATAAGCAAACAAGCATTTATGGAATATTCACTATGCATTAGGCCTTAAGGATATATAAGAAAAAGTTAAATAGTTCTTGTCCTTAAGGAAATTATGTTTTTTTTTAACAACTATAACTTTTAATCGACAGAACCCATGCCTGGGTAATTTTTTTTTTTTTACATTATCCCTTGAACTCACTTCTGTTCTGACTTTTCCCCTCCTTCTCTCCCTCCCCCCCCCCAAAGATGGCAAGCAGTGCTATACATATTAAATATGTCACAGTATATCCTAGGCACAACATATGTGTGCAGAACTGAACAGTTCTCTTGTTGCACAGGAAGAATTGGATTCAGAAGGTAAAAATAAACCAGGAAGAAGAACCAAAATGCAAGCAGTTTGCATTCATTTCCCAGTGTTCTTTCTTTAGGTGTAGCCTCGTTGATCAATTAAAACTGAGTTAGATCTTCTCTTTGTCAAAGAAATCCACTCCCATCAGAATGCATCCTCATACAGTATCGTTGTTGAAATATATAATGATCTCCTAGTTCTGCTCATTTCACTTAGCATCAATTCATGTAAGTCTCTCCAAGCCTCTCTGTATTCATCCTGCTGGTCATTTCTTACAGAACAATAATATTTCATAATATCAATATACCACAATTTACCCAACTATTCTCCAATTGATGGGCATCCATTCATTTTCCAGTTTCTAGCCACTACAAACAGGGCTGCCACAAACATTTTGGCACATACAAGTCCCTTTCCCTTCTTTAGTGTCTCTTTGGGGTATAAGCCCACTAGTAGCACTTCTGGATCAAAGGGTATGCACAGTTTGATAACTTTTTGGGCATAATTCCAGATTGCTCTCCAGAATGGTTGGATTTGTTCACAATTCCACCAACAATGCATCAGTCTCCCAGTTTTCCCGCATCCCCTCCAACATTCATCATTAATTTTTTTCCTGTCATCTTAGCCAATTTGACAGGTGTGTAGTGGTATCTCAGAGTTGTCTTAATTTGCATTTTTCTGATCAATGGTGATTTGGAACACTCTTTCATATGAGCGGTAATTGTTTCAATTTCATCATTTGAAAATTGCCTGTTCATATCCTTTGACCATTTACCAATTGGAGAATGGCTTGATTTCTTATAAATTAGAGTCAATTTTCTATATATTTTGGAAATGAGGCCTTTATCAGAACCTTTAGCTGTGAAAATGTTTTCCCAGTTTGTTGCTTCTCTTCTAATCTTGTTTGCATTGATTTTATTTGTACCAAGGCTTTTTAATTTGATGTAATCAAAAATTTTCTATTTTGTGATCAATAATGATCTCTAGTTCATCTCTGGTCACAAATGTCTTCCTCCTCCACAAGTCTGAGAGATAAAGTATACTATGTTCCTTTAATTTATTTATAATCTCGTTCTTTATGCCTAAATCATGGACCCATTTTGATCTTATCTTGGTATATGGTATTAAGTGTGGGTCCATGCCTAATTTCTGTCATACTAATTTTCAGGTTTCCCAGCAATTTTTGTCAAATAATGAATTCTTATCCCAAAAATTAGGATCTTTGGGTTTGTCAAACACTAAATTGTTATAGTTGACTATTTTGTCTTGTGAACCTAACCTATTCCACTGATCAACTAATCTATTTCTTAGCCAATACCAAATGGTTTTGGTGACTGCTGCTTTATAATATAGTTTTAGATGAGGTACAGCTAGGCCACCTTCATTTGATTTTTTTTTTCATTAATTCCCTTGAGATTTTCCACCTTTTGTTCTTCCATATGAATTTTGTTGTTATTTTTTCTAGATCATTAAACTATTTTCTTGGGAGTCTGATTGGTATTGCACTAAATAAGTAGATTAGTTTAGGGAGTATTGTCATTTTTATTGTATTCGCTCGGCCTATCCAAGAGCACTCAAATTTTTTTCCAATTATTTAAATCTGATTTTATTTGTGTGGAAAGTTTTTTTGTAATTCTGCTCATATAATTCCTGACTTTCCTTTGGTAGATAGATTCCCAAATATTTTATGCTATCGACAGTTATTTTGAATGGAATTTCTCTTTGTATATCTTGCTGTTGGATTTTTTTTTGGTGATGTATAAAAATGCTGAGAGTTTATGGGGATTTATTTTGTATTCTGCAACTTTGCTAAAGTTATGAATTATTTCTAATAGCTTTTTAGTAGAATCTCTGGGGTTCTCTAAGTATACTAATCATATCATCTGCAAAGAGTGATAGTTATTACCTACTTTAATTCCTTTAATCTCTTTCTCGACTCTTATTGCTGAGGCTAGTATTTCTAATACAATATTGAATATTGGGGGAGGAGGGCTGGGTGGTATTACCGAGCTTCCTCTACAGACTGCGGGAGGGCAGCAGCGAGGCACTAGCAGGACAGCAATAGCTGTGCTGCACCTGCACTCTGAGATTTGTATCAAAAAATAATAATAATAATAATAATAAAGTTAATGAGTAAGAAAACAAAATGGAAATAACAGCAACAAAAAGAATGAGATGTTATGTTGTTATCCACATTCAGTTCCCATAGTCCTCTCTCTGGGTGTAGATGGCTCTCCATCACAAGATCATTGTAACTGACATCAATCATCTGATGTTTGGAAAGAGTCACATTCATCAGAATTGATCGGCTTATAATATTGATGTTGCCCTATATAACATCCACTCAGTTTCCAGTTTGTTGCCACTATGAAAAGGGTTGCCACAAACATTTTTGCACATGTGGATCCCTTTCCCTCCTTTAAGATCTCTTTGGGAAATAAGCCCGGTAGTAACACTGTTGTATCAAAGGGTATGTACAGTTTGATAACTTTTTGAGCATAGTTCCAAATTGTTCTCCAGAATGGCTGGATCCATTCACAGGTCTACCAACAATGTACCACTGTCCCAGTTTTCCCACATCCCCTCCAACAATCGTCCTTGTGTTTTCCTGTCACCTTAGCCAATAGAGAGGTATATGGTGGTATCTCAGAGTTGTTTTAATTTGCATTTTTCTGGTCAATAGTGATTTAGAGCCCTTCTCACATGATTAGAAATAGTTTTAATTTTAATTTCTTCATTTGAAAATTGTCTGTTCATATCCTTTGATCATTTATCAGTTGGGGAATGGCTTGAATTCTTATTTTAGAAACGAGGCCTTTATCAGAATCCTTAAATGTAAAAATGTTTTCCCAATTTATTGCTTCCTTTCTAATCTTGTCTGCATTAGTTTTGTTTGTACAAAAACTTTTTTAACTTAATATAATCAAAATTATCTATCTGGTGTTCAGTTATGACTTCCAGTTCTTCATTGGACACAAATTCCTTCCTTTTCCACAGAACTGAGAGATAAACTATCCTATGTTCCTCTAATTTGCTTATAATATGGCTGTTTATGTCTAAATCATGAACCCACTTAGATCTTATCTTGGTATGTGGTATTAGGTGTGGGTCCGAGCCCTAATTTTTCCCATACTAATTTCCAATTTCCCCAGCAGTTTTTGTCAAATAGCTGGGGTCTTTGGATTTGGCAAACACTAGAGTGCTATAGTTATTGACTATTTTGTCCTGTGAACCTAACCTATTCCATTGATTGACAACTCTATTCCTTAGCCAGTACCAAATGATTTTGATGATTGCTGCTTTATAATATAGTTTTAGACCTGGCACAGCTAGGCCACCTTCCTTAGCATTTTTTTTTCTTTAATTCCCTTGAAATTCTTGGCCTTTTGTTCTTCCAGATGAACTTTGTTTCTATTTTTTCTAGATCTGTAAAATAATTTCTTGGGATTTTGATTGGTATGGCATTAAATAAGTAGATTAATTTAGGTAGTATTGTCATTTTTTATTATATTTGCTGGGCCTACCCATGAGCACTTGATATTTTTCCAGCTGATTAGATCTTACTTGTAAGAAGAATTTCAAAGCAAGTTTTTCTGAAAGGGCTTGATTTTTCATAATAGGAACAGTCAAATTTATAAAAAAATAAGACCATGCCCCAGTCAATAAATGATCAAAGGATAGGATCTGTGCCCAAGGGGCTATAAATGCATATCATTCGATCTCAATGCACTATTAGGCATGCATACCAAAAAACATTTTTAAAAAAGGTAAATGACCTATATGTATACAAATATTCATAGCAGCTCTCTTCTCAGGGCAAAAAAAAAAAAATGGGAAATTGATGTCCATTAATTGGGGAATGGCTCAGTAAACTGCAATATGTATTTGTGATTGAATATTGTTGTTTTATGGGAATTGATGAGCAGAATGCTCTCAAAAAAAAAACCTGAAAATTTCTCCATGAACTCAAACAAAGTGAAATGTACTGTATACAAAGTAATAGAAATGTTCTGGGCTGACCAGCTGTCTTGCTATTTTTATACCATTTATGTTTTTATATTAAGTAGAGGGACAGGGATTTTATCATTCACTTTATTCATGCCTTATCTTTAAACTTCTCAGAGCAATAAACTATTTGCATAATTTTAAAGTAGGAAACATTTATCTTTAAAGCTTTCCCATTTCCCTTTTTACCAATTATCTTTATCTTCTCATCCTCCTTCCCCTTCCTTTATATAGAATATCATTCCTTTAGGAATTATCTCTATCAACTGCCAATTATTCGGACTATTCTTATAAAGGAACTCTTAAAATTTCAGTCTTCAGGAGCTGAAGAAATGAAAGAGATCATGAATTGTAGTCATTGTATGGAGGTTAGAGAACAATGAACTTTCAGACAAGAGCCCTGAGAAGTGCCCTTTGAATTATTCAGTAAGGTGGCTGCCTAGGTTGCCTACTCTTGGCTTTGATTCAAGGTGCAATTGTATTAATCTAAGATGGAGGTGGATATCATAATTCATATTGCCAAAAGAAAGCAATAAAGTTTAGTATTTGAATAATTTTTATAACCTGCAGCAAAATAATTAATAGAGTTTACAAAAGTCACTAACTTTTAATTAAGGGTTATCTTACACCTGAAATCTGCTCACTACAGTATATTGAGCAGGCAATAGAGGGGGATGAAAAAATTCTGAAACTTTATCGCCATCTATTGACAACATAAGAAAATGCAGCAGTGTATGCAGTGTATCTCTGTCTCTGTTTCTCTGTCTTTATGTGTGTTTCTGTGTGTCTCTCTTTGAAGGCTGATTTCATGTATTGGGCGATAGACAGTTATTCTTTAGTATTACCCTCTCACATTTACATTCCTTGTTCTCTGAGTTCTACTCCCTGTGCTCTTTTGTCCTCGCTTCCCCTTTCTCCTTCCCTTTCTCCCACCCATTTATATTTATTTTTCTCTCCTTCCTATCCCTCCAAATGAAAAAGTAAAAACAAATCATTATAATAAAAATGAATCACCATGCAAAAATTTTCCAGATTAGGAATATCTAAAAATGTAAATCTCATTCTGTACATCAAATTCATAATTTTTCTATCAGGAGATGAGTTACATGTTGCAACAGTGGTCCCCTGGAAATCATTATTGTTCATTGCATTCATCTCGATTCTTAAGTTCCTCAAAGTTGTTTGTTTATACAAAGTTGTTATTGTAAAAATTGTTCTCTTGAATCTGCCTATTTCTATATGAATACCAATTAATCACCAGTTTTGCTACTCTAAAAAGTAGATATTAGATGCTACATACATATAAGTACTTCTCAAAAAGAGAAAAAAAGAAAAAAGAAAAAAAATTTCTTTATTCTCTTTGGAATATATTCCAATTCATGATATTTCCAGGTAGAGAAATATACAGTTTAGTAACTTAGAGTATATATTTCCACAATGCGTTCCAGAATGTATGTAGAAACTCATAGTTTCACAGAGTATATTAATATACCTATTGGACTGAATTCAACATGGTACTACTGAATGTATTTAGGTAATACATGTTAAATGGATTCTCCCAGAAAAAAAAATACTTTAGATAGTTAAAATGACTCTGTGCCGTAATTTAATGATAGGTAAAAGGGATGAGCACAGGCAGTACTTAAGTAGCCATTTAGGAGATATTTTATAGGAAGTGAATTTTAATGTTTCTTAAATCGTGTCTCCTGGATTATAGTATAGAAGAATATAATTTCTTTAATGGCAAGGTATTTGCTATTAGAAAAAAAAATCCTTGTATTTCTTGAGCTTAGTTTAATGGCTTTCATATGGCATGGGAAATTTTTGGAGCAGAAATACAGATAACAGCATTATTGCTTTCTTTATACCAGTTCTTCTATATATTAAAATGCATACATTTTAGAAGAACTTAAATATTTCAAACATAAAGTTGAGACCATGATAACAGTATCAAAATCTTGGAAAAAATATTAATAGCATCTTATTACATTATTGAAATATTTGGCATAATTCCTCTAAACTAAATTGTGGAAAGAAGGCTGGTAAAAATTTGAGAAATTATTATTATTGTTGTTGTTATTCTTTAATAGGTTTTGAATAATTCTGAATCTCCCCCAAATAATTTACTCCTTAACATAATAAGACTAAATGGCTAAAGTCAGCTTTAGACAAAATAGTGTATGTAAAGCATTTTGTAAACCTAAAAAAAAGACATGTATCATATCCAAGCATTATTTCCTAGGTAACAATAGTTCAAATAAAAAAATAATGTTCTATGTATATAGGTATGTAAATTATACAATGTGTACATATGTATTAATATATACACATACATGCATGTGTGTATACATGTATGCATTGTCTTCTAAAAAGTAATGGGGGCAAAGTGTTTTTATTTTATTTTATAGTGCTATTAAAATATCTCAAGTGTTTAAAAATAATTGAGGTATGTGTAAATACTCATCTGGAATTGCTCCTCATTGATACCAAGTAGTTTTATTTAAAAATGCTCTTATGTCAAGGAAAACATTTTTTCTGAAATCAATAGGACCTTCTGCATCGTCATTTTGAAACTTTTTTGATTTCTAACAGACTTTTCTATAATTTGACAGTATAACAATGACCTCTTTTACTTCTCCATCCGGAGATCATGGTTTCCAAAGATTACTATTTGGCACAAAAGTCGGCTGGAGTCCTTCCAAAGGAAAAATAAGAGTATGAAGGACAGAGAATTGATAGCTATACTATATAACTAATAATACTGATCTTTGCTGAACCAGGAGAGAATGATAAGCAACATATTTAGTTAGAACTGAAATGTAAAAAAAAAAACAAAGGTTTTGCTGAAGTGGGGCATTCATGACATATCTTAAAACTTAGGGATTTTAAATATCTTCACTATAAGAAATAGGATAAAAACCTATATTGTGTAGTAGTGGCATTTGATTTACAATTATATATGTGTGTGTGTCTGTACATATATATGTGTTTATTAATATATATCCATATATGTATAAATTTATATCAATATGTGGATATATACACTTATCAAACTATATAATAATCTATCCTTCCTCTCCTCCTCTTCCTTCTTTCTCCTTTATCCCCATCTTTCTAATTAGATTGAAAAGAAAGCCTCAAATTGGGGACTTATATAACCTGAAGCTATTTGGAAGAGTTACATGTTGTGTTGATTTGGGTTATACAACATGCTATAGACTGCTCTTTCCTGAGGGCCAGTGGTTCTCAAAGTCTGGTCCAGAGCATCCTCAGACTCTCTGAAATCCTTTCAGAGAGTCTACAAATTCTTAATTCGTTTTTATTTTTTAATGTGATCAATATCTATAACTAGAACCCACATAAACAAAAACTCTTTGGACAGATCCTCTATCATTTTTAATAGGATAAAGATAGTGAGGACAAAAGTTTGAGGACCACTGGCTTAGACTGTGCAGACTGAAAAAAATGATGAAATATCACTGCTTCTACTTTCTGTAACTTCAATCAAGCCCTGTCACTAGTTCAGATATGAAGATTCTGGACTTTGTTGCATTCTTGCTTTAGCATAGGATATTGTCATTACTTCACTATATTGTCTCAGAGTACTGTGCTTTTGAGTTTACATATGTTTCTATAAATTTTCCATCTTTCAATATTTTTACCAATCAGATAACTATTTAATACTACTGTACTTTGTGGCAGTCCCTCTTTCACTTTCTTCATTGGACTAGGAAACTAAATAGCAAAATTGTTAGAGACAGTACAAAATGGAAGTACAAAGTTCCACATGCATAATGTTGCTAAATAGCTCCATTCTGAAGAGATAAGCTGTTGGTATCATTTTATGAATTATAAGATATCAAAAGTCTTAAGTAACAAGAGATTTTGAAACTGAGAAAATAGAAAATAGATTTCTTAAATAGAAAATGATGCTTTAGAGCATCAAAGTCATTGATGACTGCATTAACATATAAACACTGTAAAATCTTGACATATATAAAGCAGTTGCTACAAAAGAGGGCCAAAGAGCTATGAAGTTACCTTTCTCATTCAAGAGCAATACTACTTTTGAATAAAAAGTCAATTATAATACCCTTCAGAAGTTGAAAGCAAATTACAAGTCGTCTCATTTCAAAATATGAAAAACACCCGCTGGAAATAAAAATAAATCAATGGAAATTTTGTCGTGAAATTGTACTTGTTATATTGTTCCAAAAAGAGTCATATATGAAACTTGCAGGAGAACAATAAATTAATTTGTAACAAAGACAAAAAAATTAGATTACATGACAGAGGATGGTAGATCCAAGCATTATTTCCTAGATACAACAGTTTAAATCAAAAAAGAATGTTCTGAGTATATAGTTATGTAAATTATAGTAATAAGAAAAGATATGAAACATCTCTACACCTTTTAAAAAAAAACTGAAATGACAGGACAAACTTGAACCCCATACATTTATCCCAAATCTAGTTCCTATAATCCTTGCATCCCACAAAGCATACTATTTTTTTCTATAGAGTTCTATCTGGCATAGATAATGATAGAATTCCATCTATATCAGTGAAGCAAAGATCACATCAGATATGTGAACATTTTATTCTTTTTGAGAGGATAAAGTACTCTGTTTGGGGGAGAGGGGATGGAAATCCCAGTAAAGTGTATGCTAATGGAAAAGTGTCAGGGTCTTAAATCAAAACTCCTATGGAGTTTACTAAGAATAGGCAGAGGGACAGACTTCTTGGGAACCTTAATTTGAAATCATTCTAACCTAATGAATCATGTAGAAGAAAACATCGAGTCTGTGTTTGAAGGAAGGAGACCAGAAAGTAGAGATCCTGATATCATTCCAACTTAGCACCTTAACAAAGCATATAAGGCAAAGGGTCAACAGAAAACTTGGAGATAAGAGTGTTCCCAAGGAGAAAATAAGTAGGGAGATGAGGAAAGTTCACAAAATATACTAAATAAAAATGATCATGTGACAAAAATGTACAAAAATATTTAATGGGGGTGTGTGAAGGTATTAGTGGTAGTCAATTGAAGCAAATCAATTAAAAACTTGTCATTGCCTAAAGAAACTAAAATACTCTCTCCTTGGTGCTTTTAGCAGGTGAGAGCATATTCCTCCCCCTCCCTACACACACACGTTGTATATATATGTATGTATAATTATAGTTGTGGGTATATATGTATGTATACATGTATGTAGTGTGTGCATATTTATTACTAACTGCTAACTAATTAGAGTTGATCTAATCTTACAAGAAGATGTTTTGGGCAGAACCTGAAACAAGGTACTAAGTAGAACTAATTAATACAAGGCTTGTGTTCACACCTTTACTCATTGGAGTTCAATGAGTTCACACCTCCCATAGTGCTCTCTGGCCCAAAGAGCTTTAAGGTGTGGACTCCCTTGAGTAAAGGTGGGAACTCAAGCCTTGTCTTGATTAGTTCTACTTAGTACCTTGTTTCAGGTTCTGGCCAAAACAACTTCTTGTAAGATTAGATCAACTCTAATTACTTAGCAGTTAGTAAGGATTCCAACACCTTTTATTAATTATCTAGTATGTTTCAGGCACTGTGCTAAGCATGAGGTACATAAAGAGTCACAAAACTAGGTTCTCTTCTCAAAGAGCTTATAATTTAATGGGAAAGACAACTTGAAAACATGTATATGAAAAGCAATAAATATGTAGGATAAATAAAAAATAATTGACAAAGAAAAGGCACTAGAATTAAGAAGGATTGGAGAAGGCTTCCTAAAAAGGTGGAAATTTTATCGGCACTTAGAGGGAATTGCAAGTATCGAGGACAGTCAGAGAAAATGTCTGGAGCCAAGAGATGGAGCATCTTATTCATGGAACAATCATCTGTCCAGAATCACTGGATCTAAAATTATTTGTCAGGGAGTAAGGTAAAAGATGACTGAAAAGGTAGGAGGAGGCTAAGTTATGAAGGGCTTTGAATACCAAACAGGAGATTTTGTGTTTGATTCAGAAAGCAACAGGGAGCCACTGGAGTATATTGAGTTGGGAGATGACATGATCAGATATACATTTTAGGAAAATCACTTTAGCGGCTGAATGGTAGATTGATTGGAGCTAAGAGACAATCTAAGCAGAATTACCAACTCTCTATTTCATTAGTCCAGGTATAAATCAGTAAGTCCCTCTGCTAGCGAGATAATAATGTCAGAGAACTTTAGAAAAGGGTATTTTAGAGAGATGATGCAAAATCAGTCTGGTGTGGTGGAGGGGGGAGGAATGAGAGTTCAGTATGACTGCTAGGTTGTGAATTTGAGTGACTGCTCTCTACATTAATAGGATGATGTGGGGTGTGTGTGTGTGTGTGTGTGTGAGAGAGAGAGAGAGAGAGAGAGAGAGAGAGAGAGAGAGAGAGAGAGAGAGAGAGAAAGGTAATGAGTTCAGTTTGGGTCATATTAAGTTTAAGATGTCTGAAAGGCAGTTGAAGATATAAGAATAGAAGTCAGCAGAGAGTTTAGGGCAGGATAGGTAGATTTGAGTGTCATCAACATATGCTAATTAAGATGCTAATTAAGTTGATGGAAACTGATAAGATCACAAAGAAAACCATATGAAGGGAGAAGTGGGGCCCAGGATAAAACTCTGAAGAACACCTATAATTTAGAATGAAGTGTAATGTATGTGTGTATATATATATATATATATGAGGAGAACCGGGAGAGAGTAAGGTCCCAAAAACCTAGAGAGAAGAGAATAGCAAAGAGAAGAAAGTTATCAATAGTGTCAAAGGCTGCATAGAGGTAAAAATGAAGATTCAGAAAAAGCCATTGGATTTGGCAACTATATATGTGTGTATATATATATATATATAAATTTCTTGAAGAATATAGTTTTATACACATATCTAATTTATAGATATATAGATAAATCTATATATCTACATGGGTGTGTATATGTGTGAGAGACAGATAGACAGACAGACATGGAAACAGAACCATAGCCAGCCAGCCAGAGAGAGACAGAGACAAAGAGAGGGAGAGAGAGATAGCGAGAGACAGAGACAAAGAGGCAGAGAGAGAAAAAGGCAGAGAGACACAGAGAGAGAGACACACACAGAGAGAGACAGAGAGAGGAGAGACACATACCGCGAGAGAGAGAGAGAGAAAGAGAAACAGAGACACACAGAGACATAAGGAGACAGAGAAAGAGAGAGAGAGACAAAGACACACAGAGACAGAGAGAAGGAGGGAGGATGGGAAAAAAGGGAGGGAGGGAGGGAGAGAGAGAGAGAGGAGGGAAGGGAGGAAAAGGGAGGAAGGAGAGAAAGAGAGAGAGGGAGTGATGAAGAGGAAGATGCGAAGTGGGGAGAAGGGGGAGGGAAAGAGAGGGGGAAGTGGACAGTGGGAGAGAAGACTCCTGTCCTTAAGGAGTTTACAGTTTAATGGGAGAAGCTAGCATACAAAAGGAGTTAAAAAGTGTGGAGGGGAGAAGATGGCCCAAAGGAATTCCTCTAGAAGACTTAGTGGGGACAAGATGGCCTTCAAAATAGTCTTCAAAAATTTGAAGGTCTGTCAGATGAAAGGGGATTAGACCTGGTCTTCTTGGGCCCAAAGTGTATCTCTCACTTGTGACAATGGATAGAAATTGAAAAGAAAAAAAAAAGTAAGCTTTTTATAAAGAAACATTTCCTAACTTTTTGAGTTTCCTCAAAGTGGAAGAAGCTGCTTCATGATATAGTTTTCTTTTTCTTGAGGTTTTTGAGCAAAATCTAAAAGATCCCTTATCAGCAGGTTTTATAGAGAAGTTTTGGGGGTTTTTCCCCCCTGGTATTGGTTAAATGGTCTCTGAATTCCCCTTTTGCTCTCACATTCAATAATTTTTTTATTATCTGGCAGTGAGTAAACTCACAAAGTCTCATCAGCCCATGAATATGCTTATATTGCTTATCCCCTCATGAGACTGCCCATCCAAAATAAGAATTCATTGTATACTGTTCAGTCACCTGAAAAAAAAATCTCTCTACACATTGAAATTCTCACAGCCTGACATTAGACCTTCTGTGCTAGGCTAAAATAATGGATAGGACAACTTAATTTAGATTTAAACTTGGCATCTAATTAAGAATAAGGCTGTTTTTAACAACCCAGAGTAAGAGATTCTAAGAGAAGTGAAAAGTGTGAGGTCTAATGGGTGTCTTTCCCCATCTTCTGCCTGAACTCTCTTTTCTGGTAGTCCATCTCTCCTCAGAATATTGAGTTAATTGCATACTGATGCATCTTATGAGATTAAATTGTTGTGAGTTCAAATGTTGGGGTTCTTGTTCTTTAAAATATTATAAAAGTTCTCTCTGGGTGCCTTCCCTGGAATCGGGATTTTGTCGGTCCCTGTTCAGGCGCCAAAATGTGGTGATCTTCTTCCCAAATGCAGCCAGGTGATAAAAGTTCAGATCTTTTATTATCTCCAATATAGCCTGGTTAGTTTAGAGGTCTATCTCTCTGCTTGGTTCCAAGAGCTCCCTCCGAATGTTGCCAAATCCAAAGGTCTGGTCCTTCAACCTCTGCCTCTGCTTTCTTCTGCCTCCAACCAGCACAGAGATGGAATGAATCTCTTGTTTCCTTCACTTGGGGCTCGGCTAGCTTTCTGGAGAGTCTTTCAGACCAGCTTGGTCTCAGTGGGGGGCGTGCAGGAGCCCAGCCACCTACCACAGTGGTGTGAGATGAAGATGATTCTGGCTGTCCACTGAACTCTCCACTCGTAGCTTTATCCTCTGAAACCTCTTCTTCTGCCACCGAATGGAAAATATTCTGGAATAGATCTCTCTTGCCTCGGAGAGAGGGCTTCTGGCATAATTCCGCTGAAATCTCAACTTGTACCTTCTTCACTCTGAAGAACTTCTTTGACTGGCCCATTGAAGCTCTATTTATGCTCCCTCAAGAGAGGGATTGTGGGTTTTCTCCCATAGTGCTCTCTGGCCCAAAGAGCTTCAAGGGAGGTGTGAATTCATAAAGTTACAAAGTTTACTTTGTGAAACTCCCATACTTGTGAACTCCAATGAGTAAAGGTGTGAACACAAGCCTTGTATTAATTAGTCCTACTTAGTACCTTGTTTCAGGTTCTGCCCAAAACATCTTCTTGTAAGATTAGATCAACTCTAATTAGTTAGCAGTTTGTAAGGATTCCAACATTAAATTATATTCAGGACTGCCATTTCCTAAAATATGTGAACTTCCTAACATATGGAGATCTTCATGACATTGGTATTTTCTGAGGATGTCCTTAAGTTTTGGTTTTCAAAATAATTTTCTAACTTGACAAAAACATCCTCCATCATTCCCCTTTAATGATCTCATTAGAAAAGTGGACTCTTTGGGATTTTTGATTGACAATTACAATTATATATATATGTGTGTATACACACACACATACACACACACACATATATGTGTGTGTATACATATATACATACATATATATATATATATGTAATGATGACTTGAATTATCTGGAATAATTGTTTTTATAAAATGAGAATATTTGGGATAAGATTCATGAAAAGAGTCACTACATGGCAATAGTATTACATAGAAGTGAGATAAGCTAAAACAATTTTAAAAGGGAAGTGATAGCTCCATCTTATTTTGCCTTGGTCAAACCACACCTGAACCATTGTGTTCAGTTCTGGTCCACTTATTTTAGGAAGAACATTGGCAGGTTGGGCTGCATACTGAAGAGGATTGTCAAAATAGTGACAGGACTGGGGATGATGCCTTCTGTGAGCTAGGTCACTAATGGAACTGAGACACCATGAGTTAATCCCTATACTCCTATAATATGAATTAGAAAGAGTATGAGCTAAGATTCTATGAAACTGAATCAGGGCAATTTGAGTGAACTTTGACACTTGCTGAATTGATCTGTGGTCTATAAGACAGATGTAGAATCCTAGAGGAGTCCTAGACTTAAGGGATCTTCCTCAGGGACCGATATTAATATCTTCGAAGGTCTACTTACCTACTTTTTTTTTTCTTTTAATGAATTGTTTTTAATTCCCATGGAATGCTTTTAAACCTGGGGGTTACTGAATATATATTTTTTAATTAAAGACATTGCATATCTTGAGTGCTCCATTGCAGACATGACACTATCACTTTAAATGGCATAAAAAGAGCAATTAAAGGAACTAAAGAAAGAATCTGTGGGAGACCCACACTCCTCCAATACTTGAAGAATTTTTGCACAGAAAAGACATTCTATGTATTCTTATTTATGATGACCGCGTATTTAAAATCAGCCAGAGTCAGGAATTCAGATTAAGGGAAAAATCTTCAATCTTTATTCTCAGTAGAGATGAAAAAGTATTGCTATAGCAATATGGGCAGCTGCGACAGGAAGCCAGCTAGCAGAGGGGAATTGGAGGTGAAGGGCCGTTGCCAATAGCAATGTGAACAGATGTGTCAAGACGCCAGCCAGCAGTCTCTCGTTCCACTTCCCTTTCCACTCCCTTCCCTCCACCCACCAAAAACGTCATTTCCTATACAACACATCAGGACTTGCACAAAGAGTGGGTGGGACCATTCTTTCTCCAAGCATATATATTAATAGAGTATGGTCCAATTACTATTTAGCCTCACATGCTTGGGACCTCAGTGCATCAACTCAAGCCTCAGCACATTACACTTATTGGCTTTAAAATACAATACTATGAGCAATGAATGGGATTTCAGAATGTCAGATTTAGACTATACTTAAAGAAAAATATTTTTAAGCTATTTATTTTCAAAACATCTACAATGATAATTTGACAACATTGACCCTTGCATAGTCTTGTGTTTCAGATTTTCTCCTCCTTCCTTCTACCCCCTCTCCTAGATGGCAAGCAATATATGTTAAACATGTTAAATTTAATATGTATGAATAGATCTATACAATTCTCTTGCTGCACAAGAGAAAACAGATCAAAAAAAAAAGAAGAGAAGAAGAAAGTAAATGAGTAGGAAAACAAAATGCAAACAAACAATAACAAAAAGAGTGAGAGTATTCCTACAATCTTCTTTCTGGGTATAGATGGCTCTCTTCATCACAAGATCATTGGAACTGGCATCAATCATCTCATTGCTGCAAAGAGTCACATTCCTTAGAATTGATCATGGTATAATAGTTATGTTGTCATGTAGAATAATCTTCTGATTCTGCTCATTTCACTTACCATCAGTTCATGTAAGTCTCTCCAAGCCTTTTAAAAATCATCCTCCTGATCATTTCTTATAGAACAATAATAAGGAAAAATATTCATTAGCAAGGACTGAGTTTACTTTCCAGCTCTCCCTTATTATCTGTGCTAAATTTAGGAAATTTATTTAACTTCTATGGAAATCAGTTTACAAAATGAGGGTCTTGAGCTAGCTGACTTTTAAGGTCTCATCCAGCTTTAGAATTGTGATGTTTATAACACTAAAATAATAATCTACCACATTTGTCCTTTAATGCATATTTCTTTGTTAATACATTGTATGGCACACAGGGAGTGCTTAATAAATGTTTTTTGACTTGTTAGTTTAATAGTTTGGTATATTCTTTAGCATCTTCATGAGGTATTGGAAATAGCTTTGGATTTGGAATGGATTTGAACCTTAATTCTGCAATTTTGTCATGCAGATGAACTTTTGAACATGCAGATGTCATTCAACTTTATCTCAGGTTTCTTACCTGGAAAAGGGAAGGATTAGAATAGATATGGCTTTTAATATTTCTTCTAGCTGGAAACCTCTGATGTTATTTATTCATTGAATGATATAATAAAATATGATATAATATAATATATAATTTAAAATAAAATCATAATACCGTTTCATAAACAATTTATAAAACCGACATTTAAATATCGACATATATCATACGTCTTTGTTATATGATGTGATACATTCCAAAGAAATTTCTCTTTGACCTTGGTATTTGATTCCTAGCTTGATGCCAAAGCACAGGCTATTTCTGATGCCTGAAGTGCATGTCTATTAGATTTCCTCTTCTTAGCATCATTATCTTCCTTAAACACTCTACACAAGTGTGATCTCTTCTACCAAACCTTCACTACTCCCCTCAAGTTTTTATTCATCTTTTCCACACATTATCTCGTGTGTGTGTGTGTGTGTGTGTGTGTGTGTGTGTGTGTGTGTAGTTTATAGCTCACAGGAAAATATGAGGCTCTTGAGGTTGGGTATTCTTTAATTTTTCTCTTTGCATCAAAAGTATCTACTATCATAGTTTGCTCAAAATAGAGCTTTACTTAATAAGTGTTTATTGAATACTTTATGGAAAAAAATCAGCCAGAGTAAACTAAATAAGGAGCAAAATATGATTTAGTCAATTAATAAGCAAAATCAGAAATTTAGTAGATCTAAAAACTGGAGTAATTTCATTATTTCAAAGACTACTAAAACTATTGTTAAATAGATTATTTATGAAATAACATTGTTTTCTGAAAAAATATCTATGCAATTATAAATGTTTGTAACTTTTTCTAGTAATCCATAAATTGATTCTGTAGTTTGTGGCAAGTGATTAAGATGTTAGGTGACTTATTTATGGGCATAGACGTAAGATATCAGAGAGAAAAACTGAACCTAAGCCTTTCTGATTCTGATTCTCTACCTAGAATATTATGCCTGCATTTGAGAGGCAACTTTCTTTGTTGAAGAGGTGCTGGTCTTCAGTAATAGAGGATTTTATTCATTTAAAGTTCCCAATTCTCAATCATTTTTTACCTTAAACAAATGATCTTCTTGAGTTGTTATGACCAAAGTTTCATCACTTGATGGCTCATTTTTTCCTCCATATCAAGCTAGATTGGTTCTCAGATAACTGACAGATATATCAACCACTTCTAAAATCACATTTACATCTTTTCAACTTGGTAAGAACCCATCAAATTTTGGCCTCATCTTCAAGAATACTATGCTTCTATGAGATGTCTCTATAGTACTTGGGCTTATTTCAGTTTACAGGCATCCATTATTACACATTATATCTATTATTAAAGACAATTCTCAAATATATGGTGAGAACAGAATAGCATGTGGCACTGCCAGTCTTTAGATGCATGGATATAGGAAGTGTGATGCTATTACGTTTGAAAGCCAAGGGAAGAAAATGAAAGGAAGATTTAATTCTCAGCAGTTAAGTAGACTCCCTGATATAAGAAATGTCCATCTTCTAAGAGATCTAATCATCCTGATAACTTGCAGCGAGGATTCAGACAGCATAGCCAAGCAGAAGGAGTGATGGACCAAGACTTAGGGAGACCCAGTTTAAAATTCTGGTGATACCCTAATTGTGTGAAGATGGTCAATTTAATTCAATCCTGTGATCCTGTTTCCTCATCTGGAAATGGGGCTCATAATACCTATTGGATCTGCTTTATAAAGTTAATATAAACTTCAAATAAAATAATGTATGTAAAAGTATATTAAAACATATATACTACTGTCAATTCTTATTTTCAAGGTTAACAATGAATCTTACCTGCCATACCAAAGGGCATGTCTCCATTTTTTTGTTTTCTCCATTAGTTTAACTGGCAGTGATGCTGGAAAGAACTTGAAAAGTTAGGACTTAAGTGTATAACAACAAGAGATTTATTTAGCACCTATTATATGTTAGGTCTTCATCTGATCTCATTTGATCCTCACAACAATTGTGGGAGGTAGGTGCTATTATTGCCCACTTTTTATTATTATTGTTTAATTGTAAGCTGTTTTCCATTTGAAGATTTTTTGGCAAAGATGCTGGAGTTGTTCATCTCATTTTACAGTTGAGGAAACAGGCAAACAGAATTAAGTGACTTGTCCAGGATCACACAGTTAGTAAGTTTCTGAGGCCAGATTTGAAATCAGGAAGATGAATTTTCCTCATTCCAAGTTCAGCATTCTATGCACTATGTCAGTCAATTGGTTTTCTCTATTTTACACTGGGGAAAACAAAGAAGGAAATTGGAGCATGGATTAAGTTGCTTGCAGGGGGTCATATAACCAGTAAGTGTTTCATGCTAAATTCGAGCTCAGATTTCTTGTCTCCAAGTTCAAAACTCCTGCACTGAGTCACCTGACTATAGAATCAAAAGTTTCTTTCAAAAAAAATCTTTTTTTAAAATTTGTTTTTAGTGAAAAATAAAACATTTTGCATTTTTGAACCTCATTTAAAATCTGTGACAACAAAAAACAAAAACAAACAAAAGAGAAACAAAATTTTTAAAGCTTTTAAGAAAGGTCTCCATAAGACAACATAAGAGATCTAGAATCCCTTAACATAGAAAAGGGATTGGCCAATTTCAACAACAAGCAGCAAGAATATGAAAAAAATTGATTTAAGGGTTTTTTTAATTTTTTTAGTAATGAGGACAGGAAAAAAAATAGAAATAGAAAGATTATAGTTTGAGAGATTTGCAATCAATAATAAAAAAACTTGGAACTTCCTGGCAATAATGATCATTAGACCATGAGAAGGCAATTTACAGAACAGGGGAGGTAATTTTTTCCAGAAATTTTCAATTAGAAATTATTTTAGAGTTGTTTTAAGTCAAGATTCTCCCAAAGGACTAGGAAGATTAAACAGAGAATGTATCAAAAGCCAGTCAGCCACCATTTTGTACCTCAACATTTATGAAGCTATAAAGAATTATTAAATACATAGTTACCTAAAATAACAAAGATTTCTAATTAAAAATAATTGGCTTGAAAAAAATAATTGGCTTGGCTCACAATTAACAATTAACAAATAACAAGTCCTTTTATACACTGTGGAAGAGAACAATGTGTTCTTGCCATAGTTTTACTTTATTTCCAAGAACTCCATAAAGGGCCAATTAAAAAATTGCTTCATTCTCACTCACTCATTTGACACACCAAAGAATTAATAATTTTTTAAAAGCTTAATTTACTTTATCAAAAGATGTGTTACCTTTTGGGCTTTTTTTGTTTCAATAATAAGAAAAAAAGTGTTATATTAATGAAATGTGGTAGTTTTGAAAATATAATAATAATATTAAAAAGTTAGAAATGTTTTCTAATTTTTAATATTAATCTTTTTATTCCAGGCATTGGTATTTCAGACGAACTTGATAAGGTAAGCTAAATCATGCTCTTATTGAAATGAAGGTAGGGATATTTAGACATTTTATTGATTTGGAATGTATATGTTTGAATTATTTAGGTTAAAGTGATTACATAAATTTTAAAAGTCAAAGTGTGGCATCTCAATATATAACTATTTCTTTGAAATTCAATCTTTATAAATTCTTATGGCAGAAACATTTTAACATTTGGATCCATGAATATTACTGATAAAGTAAAATTAATTTGTCACAATTATATCACTTCAGCATGCTTGACAACATTTAGCCAATAGTTAAGCAAAAAAAATAACATAGGAGATCATTAACACTGATCTGTGGCAGAAGCATATTTGCTGAAAACTCATCTGAATGGGCAAAAAAGTTATAAATAAATGAATGTTAAATTAATATTACGTCAATATTGAACAGTAGATGGTGTTTCAGGGAAAATAAGACAAATCTTCAAATAATTATAAGTGCCTAAATCTGGTATATATAATATTTTTTCCAATTATTATTTTTATAATAGCTTTTCACTTTTCAAAATACATGTTCAGTATCTATCTAAAATCAACAGCAAACATTGTTTGTAATGGAGAGAAGCTGGATATATTCCCAGTAAGATCAGAGGTGAAACAAGGATTCCCATTATCACTATTATTATTTAACATTGTACTAGAAATATTGGCTTTAGCATAAGAAAAGAAAAAGAAATCAAATGAATTAGAATAGGCAATGAGGAAATAAAACTATCACTCTTTGCAGATGATATGATGATATGATGATACTTAGAGAATCTTAGAAAATCATCCAAAAACTTATTGGAAATAATTCACAGCTTTAGTGAAGTTGCAGAATATAAAATAAACCCACACAAATCATTAGCTTTTCCATATATTACTGACAAAGATAGAAAGAGAAATCCCATTTAAAATAACTGCAAATAAAATACTTGAGGGTGTACCTACTAAGACTAATCTAAGAACTCTATGAACACAATCACAAAACACTTCTCACACAAATAATGTCAATTCTAAACAATTGGAAAAATATCAATTGTTCATTGGCAAGCTAAGTTAATGTAATAAAAATGACAATTTACCTGCTCAGTGCCATACCAATCAAACTGCCAAAACATTATTTTATGGAATCAGAAAAAAATAATGACAAAATTCCTTTGGAAGAACAAAGGTCAAGGATATCAAGGGAATTAATGAAAAAAAAAATTTACAAAGGATGGTGGCTTAGCAGTACTAAACCTAAAACTATATTATAAAGCGGCAGTCATCAAAACCATTTGGTACTGGCTAAGAAATAAAGTGGTGGATCAATGGAATAGATTTGATACACACTACACAGTAATCACAACCTATAGTAACCTAGTATTTAACAAACTCCAGCTTCTGGAATAAGAACTCACTATATTTGACAAAAATTGCTGAGAAAACTAGAAAATAATATGTAAGAAACATAGCATAGATGTACATCTCACACCCTATACCAGAATAAAGTCAAAATGGGTACATGATTTGAGCATAAATTATGAATGTTAAATTCATATTACATTAATATTGGACAACATATGGTATTAAATATACATTAGAAAAGCAAGGGATAATTTACCTATCAGATCTTTGGAGAAGGAAGAAATTTGTGATCAAGAAAAAATTGGAAAACATTATGAAAGGCAAAATGAGTCACTTTGATTTCATTAAATTAAAAAGTTTTGCAGAAATACAACCAATACAAACAAAATTAAAGGGGAAGTACAAAGCTTGGGGAAAATCTTCACAAATCTTTTTGATAAAGATATTATTTCTAAAAAGTATTAAAAACTGTATCAAATTCATAAGAATACAAGTTATTCCCTAATTGAAAAATGGTCAAAGGATATGAATAGACAGTTTTCAGATGATGAAATTAATATGAAAAATATTCATATAAAAATGCTTTAACTCACTATTGATAAGAGAAATACAAATTAAAACAACTCTGAGGTACCATCTCACACCTCTCAGATTGGCTAAGATGACAAGGAAAAGATAATGATAAATGTTGAGGATGTGGGAAAAGTGGGACACTAATACATTGTTGATAGAGTTGTGAAATGATCCAACCATTCTGGAGAGCAATATGGAACTATGCCCAAAAGGCTATAAAACTGTACATATCTTTTGACCCAGTATGCCATTACTGGGTCTGTATCCCAAGAAAATCATAAAGAAGGGAAAAATACCCACATGTACAAAAATGTTTGTAGCAGCTCTTTTTGTGATAACAAAAATTGGAAATTGAGTAGATGCTCATTAACTGGGGAATGGCTGAACAAGCTGTGATATATGAAGGTAATGGAATATTATTGTTGTACAAAAATGATGAACAATCCGATTTTATGAAGTCCTGGAAAGATTTACATGAACTGATACTGAGTGAAATAAGCAGAACCAGGAATATATTGTACACAATATCAGCAAGAATGTGTGATGATTAACTATGAAAAATTTGATTCTTCTCAGTGGTTCAGTGAACCAAATCAATACCAATAGATTTTGGACAGAAAGTACTATCTGTATCCAGAAAAACAACTATGAAGACTGAATATAAATCATGCTAAGTTCACTTCTTTTCTTTGTTATTTTTTTTTAATCTCTCCCATGGTTTTTCCCTTTTGCTCTGATTTTTCTCTCCCAACATGATTCATAAAGTGATGTGGATTAAAAATAAATGAATTAAATAAAAAGTAAATGTTCAATATTCATGCTTGCAAAATCCCACATTCTAAATTTTTCTTCCTCCTTCCTCCCTTTTCCCCTTCTCTAGACAGCAAACAATCCAGTGTAGGTTAAACATGTGCAATTCTTCTAAACATATTTCTACATTTTTATCATGCTGCACAAGAAAAATCAGACCAAAAAAGAAAAAAAAAGAAAACAGCAATAATAACAAAGAAGAAAATACTATGTTGTAATTCACATTCAGTCCCCATAGTCCTCTCTAGATGCAGATGGTTTTCTCCATTACAAGTCTATTGGAATTGACCTGAATCACTTTACTGTTAGGCAGAGTCAAGCCCATCACAGTTTATCATTACATAACCTTGTTGTTGCTTTGTACAATGTTCTCTTGATTCTACTCACTTAAATCAGTATCAGTTCATGTAAGTCTTTCTGAAATCATCCTGCTGACCTTTTTTTTTTTTTTTCCAGATTTTTCTTTCTCTCTCCCTTCCCTCTCCCCTCCACAAGACAGCAAGCAATTTGATATAGTTTAAATATGCACAATCCTGTTAAACATATTTCCATATTTATCAGGCTGTGCAAGAAAAAATCAGATCTAAAGGGGAACAGACTATGAGAAAGAAAAAATAAATAAACAAACAAAAAGGTGAAAAATATTATGCTTCAATCTATATTTAATCCCCGTAGTTCTTTTTCTGGGTGATTGGTATCCAGATATTGTATTTTTAGAATTTTGAATACTTACTATATTTTTAGAATTTATAAAAAGATTTAGAATTTAAAATACTATATTTTTTAAAAAATTAAAATACTGTATTTTTAGAATTCAGAATTTAAAATACTGTACTTTTAGAATTTAGAGCACACACCAGTGGGTATGTATCCCAAAGATATAAGAAAAAAAGGAGAAAAATCCATATGTGCAAAAATATTTATAGAAGTTCTTTTTGTAGTGACAAGAAACTAGAAATTGAGTGGATTCCCATCAGTTGGAGAATGGCTGAATGTGCTATGGTATGTGAATGCAATGGAATATTATTGTTCTATTAAAAATGATCAGGGCAGTTAGGTGATGCAGTGGATAGAGCACCAGCCCTGAAGTCAGGAAGACCTGAATTCAAAGCTGGTCTCAGACACTTAACACTTCCTAGCTGTGTGACTTTGGGCAAGTCATTTAACCCCAATTGCATATGTTTAATGTTTTCTTTTTTTTTTTTTTTCCAGATTTTTCTTTCTCTCTCCCTTCCCTCTCCCCTCCACAAGACAGCAAGCAATTTGATATAGTTTAAATATGCACAATCCTGTTAAACATATTTCCATATTTATCAGGCTGTGCAAGAAAAAATCAGATCTAAAGGGGAACAGACTATGAGAAAGAAAAAATAAATAAACAAACAAAAAGGTGAAAAATATTATGCTTCAATCTATATTTAATCCCCGTAGTTCTTTTTCTGGGTGATTGGTATCCAGATATTGTATTTTTAGAATTTTGAATACTTACTATATTTTTAGAATTTATAAAAAGATTTAGAATTTAAAATACTATATTTTTTAAAAAATTAAAATACTGTATTTTTAGAATTCAGAATTTAAAATACTGTACTTTTAGAATTTAGAGCACACACCAGTGGGTATGTATCCCAAAGATATAAGAAAAAAAGGAGAAAAATCCATATGTGCAAAAATATTTATAGAAGTTCTTTTTGTAGTGACAAGAAACTAGAAATTGAGTGGATTCCCATCAGTTGGAGAATGGCTGAATGTGCTATGGTATGTGAATGCAATGGAATATTATTGTTCTATTAAAAATGATCAGGGCAGTTAGGTGATGCAGTGGATAGAGCACCAGCCCTGAAGTCAGGAAGACCTGAATTCAAAGCTGGTCTCAGACACTTAACACTTCCTAGCTGTGTGACTTTGGGCAAGTCATTTAACCCCAATTGCATATGTTTAATGTTTTCTTTTTTTTTTTCAGAGGCAATTGGGGTTAAATGACTTGCCCAAAGTCACACAGCTAGGAAGTGTTAAGTGTCTGAGACCAGCTTTGAATTCAGGTCTTCCTGACTTCAGGGCTGGTGCTCTATCCACTGCATCACCTAACTGCCCTGATCATTTTTAATAGAACAATAATATTCCATTGCATTCACATACCATAGCACATTCAGCCATTCTCCAACTGATGGGAATCCACTCAATTTCTAGTTTCTTGTCACTACAAAAAGAACTTCTATAAATATTTTTGCACATATGGATTTTTCTCCTTTTTTTCTTATATCTTTGGGATACATACCCACTGGTGTGTGCTCTAAATTCTAAAAGTACAGTATTTTAAATTCTGAATTCTAAAAATACAGTATTTTAATTTTTTAAAAAATATAGTATTTTAAATTCTAAATCTTTTTATAAATTCTAAAAATATAGTAAGTATTCAAAATTCTAAAAATACAATATCTGGATACCAATCACCCAGAAAAAGAACTACGGGGATTAAATATAGATTGAAGCATAATATTTTTCACCTTTTTGTTTGTTTATTTATTTTTTCTTTCTCATAGTCTGTTCCCCTTTAGATCTGATTTTTTCTTGCACAGCCTGATAAATATGGAAATATGTTTAACAGGATTGTGCATATTTAAACTATATCAAATTGCTTGCTGTCTTGTGGAGGGGAGAGGGAAGGGAGAGAGAAAGAAAAATCTGGAGCACAAAGTTTGCAAAAATGTATGTGGAAAACTGTCTTTACATATATTTGGAAAAATATTAAACTGTTAAAAAAGAATATAGAAGACAATCATTTTTTGCTTAGATGACTATGAAAGCAGTAGCATTTGCATTGGATACTGAAGTATGAATCAGTTGCAAAAAATGGAGACTGGAAAATAGAAAGTGTAAAGTAGTACAGCAAAAGTTGACATTCAGAGAAAAGTCACAGCATGTCTTGGTATTGTCATTTGGCAATGAATGTTTCCTTTTCCCACTTCTTATAATATTTATGATATGAATCAGTTATATGGCATTGGGCTACTATATTATCCATATCTGAGGTGATATTTTGCTTTCCCTGCAAGA
This sequence comes from Antechinus flavipes, assembly GCF_016432865.1. Lineage (NCBI taxonomy): Eukaryota > Metazoa > Chordata > Mammalia > Dasyuromorphia > Dasyuridae > Antechinus > Antechinus flavipes. The sequence continues at coordinate 453,512,339 of NC_067398.1, read as the reverse complement.
CTGTAGGCCCCTTGAGGTCAGTAGGCATTTCTTATATATTTCTTTGCTTATTTTTGAAGGCAATGAGTTAAATGACTTGCCCACAGTCACATAGCTATTAAGTGCCTGAGATCAGATTTTGATTCAGTCTTCCTGACTCCATGGCTGGTGTTCTATTTACTGTGCCATCTTGCTGCCCCTTTATTTATCTTTGTGGTCTTCATCTAGTATCAACTAGTTGTATTTTGCAGTAAGGAAAACCTTATTTCACATCTGACCATAGACACTTACTAGCTCTGTAATACTAGGCTAACCTGAATTGTCTGCTCATTTTCCTCATCTTTAAATTAGAGTTAATACTAGCCTCTACCTTTATGAGTTGTTGTGAAGATAAAAGGAATTGATATTTATTAAGTGCTTTACAAACTTTCAAGTTCCATCTAAATTCTAGCTATTACTAGTAATAATAATAATGAATATTTGTTAAATAAATGAGTAATGTACTGGAACAAAGAAATATCTGCTTTTATTTCAAATTGAGTTCCTGTTCATCATAGTTACATTGATGTTGTTTTATACTAACCCTTAAGGACTACCCTCTCTACCTTTACTTTCCTCCCCCAGAACTGTATTGAAAGAAAATTTTCCTTTACAGAGTTGTTATAATATCTATGTAATGTCATGATCTGGATTCAGGAGGCCAGAGAAGCAAAAGAACATAGTTTCATATATACAACTATGTGTTTGAACTCATATAGGGCCTTTGGTGAATAAATAGATAGATACTATTTTAATTCTTTCAAAACTAACTATGTGCACTTAACAAGTACAGTCTGAGTTCTTGTTATCAATAATGAACATTTTGAATAAATGTGAAAAGGGAAACAAGACAATCTGATCTATTTAGAGATAAAAGTATCACCTAGAGATCATAACAGCTAGATAGCTAAGCAATGCTATGGCGATAGCCCTGGAATTGGAGTCAAGAAGAGGACCCGAGTTCAAACTCTACCTTTGACACTTACTAGCTATATAATTCTGAGTAAATCATTTGACTTCTACTTCCCTCAGTTTCCTCATGTGTAAAATAGAGGACAATGATGATACCTTCCTCCCAGGGTTGTTGTAAAGATAAAATGATATAATATTTGTAAAATACTCTGCAAACTTTAAACAACCATTTCAATGCAAGCTATTATTGTTGTTAAATTCTCATTGTCTTGTTAAAGTGTTTTACCATGACCCTCAATGTTCTAAGGCACCCAGTCACCTCTAGATTCTAGTTTCTGAAACACAAACAAGGAGAAGCTCTGAAAACCCACAATTCAAATCTAATGCACTGGACAGACTGATGTCATAAGCTTTCATAACATACTCCATGCTGGTGTAGAAAAATTATGTTTTGGAACAATTCTAATTGACTTACTAGGCAATTGTTGTGTTTAGTGTGCATTTGTACTTCAGAAGTAAACAAATGCTATAAAACAGGTTCATTTGTTGTTGTTTTCAATTGTCTATACTAAGAACATATTGATTATGCAATTTAAACTTAAAGTATGAATGCATGTTTGTTTGTTCCCACCCCCCTCCCAGAAATCCTGATTGTTAAATAAACATTTACTAGAACAGCCCTGTAGGGATCTATGAACTTTACTTGAGCTCAGCAGTTCAAGAGAAAAGTCATCATTAGAATGGAGGTCTGGTGATTATAGACTAATAATAATAGTAATATGAAGAAGTATAAATAACAATGGAATTTTTAAAGTACATTAAAGGTTTTGTTGTTGTTTAGTCATTTGTTGATCATGTCTAACTCTTATGGTTCCCATTTAGGATTTTGCTTTCTGTAGGATTTTTGTTTTCTTTGCAAAAATACTGGAGTGGTTTTCCTTTTCTTTCTTCAGATCATTTTATAGATGAGAAAACTGAGGGAAACAGAATTACGTGAGTTGTCCAGGGTAACAAAGCTAATAAGTGTCTGAGGCTGGATTTGAGTTAAGGAAAACACGTTACTTAATACTAGATCTAATGCTTGATCCTTTTTTAAGGTTTACAAAATGCTTTATATCCCTTATCATTTAAGCCTCATAACACCCCTGAGTATATACATTGTATAGAGTGGACAGAGTCAATGGCAACCAGTTAGTCAGTCAGCAAGTATTTATTAACTGCTTTCTATGTTCTAAGCACTGTGCTAAGCAAACCAGTTAATGAACCAACCACTCAGTAAATCACTGTTTCATATTCACTCCCAGGCCACTTCTATTGTTTTTTTGCCAAGTCCCAAATGCACTGTTGAACTTCTCATATTCCATCGAGCCTCTTCTCTAAACTCAGCCTACATTTATTAGCACACTCTTTAATCACGTACAAATTAATTCCCAGAACACTCTTTAATCATACTTGAATGCACATCTAGTACACTCTCTCCCTCCGGTTTCTGACTTTTTTCATGCTCCTCTGCCCAAAGTCCCTAAGTTCATCTCTCAAACTATCAATCAAATATACCAGCCCTGAAGTTACTTTATTTTATTCTAAAATAAGTTTTATGACTTGCAGTTAGTTGTTTCTCCTTGTAACTTTCCCCAAATAGCAAAAGGCATCCTGACAGAGAGTCTTCCCTGACAAAGCACATGAATGCTTTTTTTCTCCCTTTCAAAAACCTTGGCTTCTGACTCTTTCCTGTAATTTTCTCATGTGCCTTAACCACAGTAATGTATATTTTCACTGATAGTTACACGTTATTATATATCTGCTGAATTTCTTATACTGGACCTTGGATTAGCCATAACTTTTATTGAATTGTTCAGATAATCTAATTCAAGACCATGTCACTCACCAGCCCATATAAAAAGACTTCTGAGAAAGAGAAAGAAATCATTCATTATGTTTATCTACTAAGTGTAACAAGCTGATTTACATGGAAAGAGTTCTAATAATCAGAAAGGCAGTCATATAACTTGTGCTGTGCACTATGAATGATGAATTGGTTGATAAACATGGAAACAGGTACAAAAATCCTTATGTAATAACTGTGTAATGATCTGTCTGGGAAAAAAAAAAAAAACTTCAGGGGGGACTTCTGACCAAGATGGCGGAGAGGCCGCACACATCTACTTAAGCTCTGTGTTTTCTCTCAGAATTTATTTCATGACAAACTTTGGAATTAGTGCTTGATTGAAAAAAAAAAAACCCACAAATAATTACCAACAGAAGACATCCTTGAAATTCACCAGAAAAGGTCTGTTTTTGTGCAAGGGCAGGGACAGTTAGGCAGAACACAGGCTGAAGGCAAGCAGTGGCAGTGAGAGCACAGCAAGCAGCTCACACTGAGCAGACCAGAGGGGGGTGGGGTGTGATCTCAGCCATCTCTGCAGGGAGAGTTTTACTATAGTATTGGCTGCTTTGCCCTGGCAGCAAGCCAGTAGATAAGCAGAGAAGCTAAAAACACAGGGGATGAAGAATATAACCCCGAAAAGCAAGAGTCTCTCAGGACCTGGCCACACTCACCCACAGTATCTCAGCACGCTCAGAGTCTCAGAGCTGAGACTCAGCACAGCCATTGCTGTCCTGCTAGTGCCTCCCTGCTTCCCCCACCCCCGCCCCCGCAGTCTATAGAGGAAGGTCAGTAACACCATACAGCATCCCCTCTCCCCCCCACCCCCACAAAGAAAAGAGCAGATTGCATGTTTGTGTGTGTGTGTGTGTGTGTGTGTGTTTTTGCTAGTTTGTCTTCTTTGATTCTTCTCTGACAAAATGAGCAAAAAATTTAAATGGACCTTAACCATTGATAGCCTCTATATAGATAGAAAGCAGATTTTAAACCCCGAGGAGACTAACAACAGACTGTCTCCAGATGAATCCCCAACAGGAGATATGATCTGGTCCTCAACACAAAAGACTCTCAGAAGAAATTAAAAAGGCTCTCACAAGAGAGCTAGAAGGAAAATGGGAAAAGGACAGGGAAGCTTGGCAAGAGAGTCTGGATAAGTCATCCCACTCATTTAAAGATAGAGTGGATAAAGAAATCAAATCCCTGAAAAACAGAATTAGTGAACTGGAAAAAGAAAATAGCTCTCTCAAAAATAAAATTGGCGAAATGGAAAAAAAATTCCATAAAACAAAATAAAAACTCAATTGGACAATTAGAAAAAGATATAAAAAAGTGAGTGAAGAAAATACTTCATTGAAAATCAGAATCAAACAAATGGAATTGAATGACTTGAGGAGACACCAAGAATCAGTCAAGCAAAACCAAAAAAAAAAAAAAAAGAAAAGAAAAGAAAAAGAAAAAGAAACAATGGGAAAAAATGCCAAATACCTTCTTGGGAAAACAACAGACCTGGAAAATAGATTTAAGAGAGACAATCTTAGAATTATTGGACTCCTTGAAAAATATGATGAAAGAAAGAGCCTGGACACTATTTTCCAGGATATCAAAAAGAACTGCGCAAAAATTATAGAACCAGAGGGTAAAATAGAAATTGAAAAAATTCATGGATCACCTACTGAAAGGGATCCTAAAATCAAAACACCAAGAAATATAGTGGCCAAATGCCAGAACTATCAGATAAAGGAAAAAAAATACTGCAAGCTGCTAGAAAAACCCCAATTCAAATATAGAGGAGCCACAATAAGAATTACTCAAGACCTAGCAGCATCCACATTAAAGGATCGAAGGGCCTGGAATATGATGTTCTGAAAAGCTAAGGAAGTTGGTATGTAGCCAAAATAACTTACCCAGCCAGAATGAGCATCTTTTTCCAGGGAAGAAGATGGACATTCAAGGAAATAAGTGAATTTCACCTATTTTTTGATGAAAAAACCAGAACTTAACAAAAAAGTTTGATCTACAAATATATAACTCAAGAGAAACATAAAAAGGTAAAAAGAAATCTTGGGAACTATATTTCTGCTATAAAGATATTTAAAGAACACATGTATATTTAGTTGTAGAAACTAGAAATTGTTTGTTGTAGAAAAAAGAGTTGTAGAAAGGAAATTGTACTTGGAAAAGGATAAAGTGGGGATACTACATCTCATGAAGAAGCAAAGGAAACCCATTATATCTGAGAAAAAGAATGGAGGGGGATGAACATAGTGTGTATCTTACTGCCATCAGAATTGTCTTAAAGAGAAAAATATTTAGACATATTTGATTTATGTTGAAACTTCTCCCACCTCATTGAAAAGTGGGAGGGAAAAAGTAAAAAGGGAAGGAGTAAGATAAGCAGAAGGAATACAGAAATTGTGAGGAAAAGGAGTAAGATAGGGGGAGGAATTCTAAGGTGGAGGAGGAATACTAAAAAGGGAGGTCTGTGAGAAGCAAGTGGCGCTCACAAGTTTAATACTGGGGAGGGAGTTAAGGGGGAAGGAAAGGAGAAAAGCATAAACAGGAGTTAACAAGATGGCAAGCAATACAGAATTGGTCATTCTAACCATAAATGTGAATGGGGTAAACTCCCCCATAAAGAGGAAGCGGTTAGCAAAATGGATTAAAAGCCAGAATCCTACAATATGTTGTTTACAGGAGACATACCTGAAGCAGAGTGATACATAAAGAGTAAAGGTAAAAGGTTGGAGCAGAATCTACTATGCTTTAGGTGAAGTAAAAAAAAAAAAAAAAAAACAGGGGTAGCATCCTTATCTCAGATCAAGCAAAAGCAAAAATTGATCTAATTAAAAGAGATAAGGAAGGGCACTAGATCTTGCTAAAGGATAGCATAGATAATGAAGCAATATCAATATTAAACATGTTTGCACCAAATGGTGTAGCATTTCAGTTCTTAAAAGAGAAATTAAGAGAGCTGCAAGAAGAAATAGACAGATAGTGGGAAATCTCACCCTTGCATTCTCAGAATTAGATAAATTAAACCACAAAATAAATAAGAAAGAAGTCAAAGAGGTAAACAATACTAGAAAAATTAGATATGATAGATCTTTAGAGAAAACTAAATGGAGATAGAAAGGAGTACACTTTCTTCTCAGCAGTTCATGGAACTTATACAAAAATTGACCATATATTAGGACATAAAAACCTCAAACTGAAATACAGTAAGGCAGAAATAGTAAATGCATCCTTTTCAGACCACCATGCAATGAAAATTATATTCAATAAAAAGCCAGGGGAAAATAGACCAAAAATAATTGGAAACTAAATAATCTCAGACTAAAGAATGATTGGGTGAAACAGCAAATCATAGACATAATTAATAACTTCACTCAAGAAAATGACAATAATGAGATGTCATACCAAAATATGTGGGATATAGCCAAAGTGGTAATAAGGAGAAATTTCATATCTTTAGAGGCCTACTTGCATAAAATAAAGATAAGGTTAATGAATTGTGCTTGCAACTAAAAATGCTAGAAAAGGAACAAATTAAAAATCCCCAGTCAAACACTAAACATGAAATTCTAAAAATAAAAGGAGAGATCAATAAAATTGAAAGTAAAAAAAAAAACCAACTGTTGGATTAATTAATAACACTAAGAGTTGGTTCTCTGAAAAAGCCAACAAAATAGACAAACCCTTAGTAAATCTGATTTAAAAAAGGAAAGAGGAAAATCAAATTGTTAGTCTTAAAAATGAAAAGGGAGAACTCGCCACTAATGAAAAAAAAATTAGAAGTTACTTTGCCCAACGTTATGCCAATAAATTCGACAATTTAAATGAAATGGAAGAATACCTTCAAAAATATACCTTGCCCAAATTAACAGAAGAAGAAGTAAATAGACTAAACAGTCCCATTTTAGAAAAAGAAATAGAACAAGCTATTAACCAACTCCCTAAGAAAAAATCCCCAGGACCAGAAGGATTTACATGTGAATTCTACCAAACATTTAAAGAACAGTTAACTTCAATGCTATATAAACTATTTGAAAAAATAGGGATTGAAGGAGTCCTATCAAATTCCTTTTATGACACAGACATGGTACTGATACCTAAACCAAGTAGTTTGAAAACAGAGAAAGAAAATTATAGACCAATCTCCCTAATGAATATTGATGCTAAAATCTTAAATAAAATATTAGCAAAAAGATTACAGAAAATCATCCCCAGGATAATACACTATGACCAAGTAGGATTTATACCAGGAATGCAGGGCTGGTTCAATATTAGGAAAACTATTAGCATAATTGACTATATCAATAACCAAATTAACAAAAAACATATGATCATCTCAATAGGTGTAGAAAAAGCATCTGATAAAATCCAACATCCATTCCTAATAAAAACACGTGAGAGGATAGTAATAAATGGACTTTTCCTTAAAATAGTCAGGAACATATATTTAAAACCATCAGTAAGCATCATATGCAATGGGAGAAAACTGAAACTTTTCCCGGTAAGATTAAGAGTGAAACAAGGTTGCCCACGATCACTGCTATTATTCGATATTGTATTAGAAACACTAGCCTGGACAATGAGTCAAGAAAGAGATTGAAGGAATTAGAGTAGGTAATGAGGAAACCAAACTATCACTCTTTGCAGATGATATGATGGTATACTTAGAGAACCCCAGAGAGTCTACTAAAAAGCTATTAGAAATAATTCATAACTTTAGCAAAGTTTCAAGATATAAAATAAATGCACATAAATCCTCAGCATTTTTATACATCACCAACAAAATCCAGCAGCAAAATATACAAAGAGAAATGCCATTCAAAATAACTGTCAAAAGCATAAAATATTTGGGAATCTATCTACCAAAGGAAAGTCAGGAATCATATGAGCAAAATTACAAAGCACTTTCCACACAAATAAAGTCAGATTTAAATAATTGGAAAAATTTTGAGTGCTCTTGGATAGGGTGAGCGAATATATGAAATATGACAATATTCCCTAAAGTAATCTATTTATTTAGTGCTATACCAATCAGACTCCCAAGAAACTATTTTAATCATCTAGAAAAAATAACAACAAAATTCATATGGAAGAACAAAAGGTTGAGAATTTCAAGGGAATTAATGAAAAAAAAAATCAAATGAAGGTGGCCTAGCTGTACCTGATCTAAAATTATATTATAAAGCAGCAGTCACCAAAACCATTTGGTATTGGCTAAGAAATAGATTTCTTGATCAGTGGAATAGGTTAGGTTCACAAAACAAAATAGTCAATAACTATAGCAATCTAGTGTTTGACAAACCCAAAGATCCCAACTTTTGGGATGAGAATTCATTATTTGGCAAAAACTGCTGGGAAAACTAGAAATTAGTATGGCAGAAATTAGGCATGGACCCACACTTAACACCATATATCAAGATCAAAATGGGTCCATGATTTGGGCATAAAGAATGAGATTATAAATAAATTAGAGGAACATAGGATAGTTTACCTCTCAGACTTGTGGAAGAGGAAGGAATTTGTGACCAAAGAAGAACTAGAGATCATCATTGATCACAAAATAGAAAATTTCTGATTACATCAACTTAAAAAGCCTTTGTACAAACAAAACTAATGCAAACAAAATTAGAAGGAAAGCAACAAACTGGGAAAACATTTTCACAGTTAAAGGTTCTGATAAAGGCCTCATTTCCAAAATATATATAGAGAGAACTGACTTTAATTCATAAGAAATCAAGCCATTCTCCAATTAATAAATGATCAAAGGATATGAACAGACAATTTTCAGATGATGCAATTGAAACTATTTGCACTCACATGGAAGAGTGTTCCAAATCACTATTGATCAGAGATGCAAATTAAGACAACTCTGAGATACTAGCACACACTTGTCAAATTGGCTAAGATGACAGGAAAACATAATGATGAATGTTGGAAGGGATGCGGGAAAACTGGGATATTGATGCATTGTTGGTGGTGTAATGAACAAATCCAACCATTCTGGAGAGCAATCTGGAATTATGCCCCAAAAGTTATCAAACTTTGCATACCCTTTGATCCAGCAGTGCTACTATTGGGCTTATATCCCAAAGAAATACTAAAGAAGGGAAAGGGACCTGTATGTGCCAAAATGTTTGTGGCAGCCCTGTTTGTAGTGGCTAGAAACTGGAAAAATGAATGGATGCCCATCAATTGGAGAATGGTTGGGTAAATTGTGATATATTGATGTTATGGAATATTATTGTTCTGTAAGAAATGACCAGCAGGATGAATACAGAGAGACTTGGAGAGACTTACATGAACTGATGCTAAGTGAAATGAGCAGAACCAGGAGATCATTATATACCTCAACAATGATACTGTATGAGGATGTATTCTGATGGAAGTGGATCTCTTTGATAAAGAGATCTAATTCAGTTTCAATTGATCAAGGATGGATAGAAGCAGCTACACCCAAAGAAAGAACACTGGGAAATGAATATAAACTGCTTGCATTTTTGTTTTCTTCCCGGGTTATTTATACCTTCTGAATCCTATTCTTCCTGTACAACAAGAGAACTGTTTGCTTCTCCACACATATATTGTATCTAGGATATACTATAACATATTTAACATGTATAGGACTGCTTGCCATTTAGGGGAGGGGATTGGAGGGAGGGAAGGGAAAAGTCAGAACAGAAGTGAGTGCAAGAGGTAATGTTGTAAAAAAATTACCCAGGCATATGTTCTGTCAATAAAAAAATTATAATTAATAAAAAAAGAAAAAAAACTTCATATATAAAAATAAAATAAATGTTAAGTATTTATAACTCTAATCTTTTATGTTTCATGACATTCTTTTTGAAATACTTTATTTCCCCCCAATTATATATGGAAACAATTTTAAATATTTAAGTTTTGAGTTCCAAAGAAATTAAAAAAGGAAGAAAGGAAGGAAGGAAGAAAGAAGAGGAAAAAAAAATTGAAAGATACCATGATTCAGTCTGTATTCAGTTCACATCAATTCTTTGGAAATGGATAGCATTTTTCATCATGAGTCCTTTGGTAGAGTATCTTAGATCATCATACTGCTGAGAATAGCTAAATCATATTGTTCATCATAAAATATTGCTGTTACTATGCATAATGTTCTCCTATTTCTTCTCATTCACTTAGTATTAGTTCATTCAAATCTGTCCAAGGCTTTCTGAAATCACCCTGCATGTCATTTCTGATAGCACAAAAATATATGATTACAATCATATGCCATAATTTATTCAGTCATTTCCCAATTGGTGGGCCAACAATAAAAAACAAAACCAAAATAAAACAAAGCAAAAATAAAGAAAAAAAAAAACACAAAACAAAACAAAACAAAAAACCCCCCAACATTACTATAAATACATTTGTACAAATAACTTCCTTCCCTTCTTTTCTTTCTTTCTTTTTCTTTTCTTTCCTTTCCTTTCCTTTCCTTTCTTTTTCTTTTCTTTTCTTTTCTTTTCTTTTCTCTTTTCTTTTCTTTTCTGTTCTTTTCTTTTCTTTTCTTTTCTTTTCGCTCTTTTATGGATACAGAACTAGTAGGAGTATTTATTGCTGGATCACAGGCTATGCACAGCTTTGTAATTCTTTGGATAACATTCCTAATTACTCTTTAGAATGTTTAGATCAGTTCACAACTCCACCAGCAATGCATTTTCTCCCACATCCCTCCAATATGTATCCTTTCCCCTTGTTGTCATTTTAACCAATTTGATGAATAGGAGTGGTATCTCAATGTTATTTTAATTTTTGTTTCCATATGCCATATTCCATATTCCAAAGTGATTTAGAGCATTTTTCATCACATAAATAATTTTGATTTAGTTGTCTGAAAACTAGCTATTCATATCCTTTGACTATTTATCAATTGGGACATATAATGTTTATAAATTTGACTTAGTTATATATATATATTTTTTTTTTGATAAATGAAGTTTTTATCATAGAAGCTTGTTATAATTTTCCCCATAATTTTCTCCTTTTCCTTCTAACTTTGGTTGCATTGGTTCTGTTTGTGCAAAACCTTTTACATTTTATATAATCAAATGATCTATTTTACATTTCATGTTTACTATATCTTATTTGGTTCTAGATTTTTCCCTTACCCATAGACCCGAAAGGTAAATTATTCCATGTTCTTCTAAGTTGCTTCTTCTAATTTACAGACATTTTATTTATAAATCATGTAACTATTTTGAACTTATCTTGGAAAACAATATACCTAACTAAAAACAATATATCCAACTATACCTAGTTTCTGCCATACTGTTTTCCAGTTTTCTCAGCACTATTTTTTTTCAAAAAAATTATTTTTGTTCCCAGAGCTTGTATCTTTGGGTCTATAAAACACTAAATTACTACATTTGTTTTCTATAATATACTTCAACCATTTTCCTGATCCACCATTTTATTTTTCAGACAGTACAAGATTGATTTAATAATTGCTATTTATAACATAGTTAGACTCTGATATAGCTAGGCCATCTTTATATTTTTTTAATTGATTCCTTAGGTATTCTTAACCTTTTACTCTGACAGATGAATTTTTTTCTGACTCTATAAGATGATATTTTGGTAGTTTGAATTGGCATGAATCACAAACAATTGATATTTTCCAATTGTTTAGATATGACTTTGTGTAAAAAAGCCATTTGTATTTGTATTCGTATAATTCCTGGGTTTGACTTGGCAAATAGAATCCCAAATATTTTAAATTATTTAGTTATTTTACTTTGAATTTTCTATCTCTTGCTGCTAGATTTTGTTAGTAATATATAGAAATGCCAATAATTTATGTGGATTTATTTTATATTCTGGAACTATAACATTATTATTTGTTTTAAATATTTTAGTTGGTTCTCTAGGATTCTCTAAGTATGCCTTTATATCATCCACAAAGAGCAATGCTTTTTTTCCCTCCTTGTCTATTCTAATTCCTTCAATTTCTTTTTCTTCTCTTATTGCTAAAGCTAACATTTTTAGTATGATATTGAATAATAGTCATGATAATGGACATCCTGGATTTACTCTTGATCTTATTAAAATGGTTTCTACCTTATCTCCATAAGAGATACTGCTCACTGATGGTTTTAAATAGATAATCACTTATTATTTTAAGGAAAGCTCCATTTACTCTTCTGTTCTCTAACTTTTTTTTAAATAGGAATGGATGCTACATTTTGTCAAAAGCCTTTTCTGCCTCTATTGAAATAATCATATAATATTTTTTTTTGGTTTTTAATTGAAATGGTCAATCATGCTGATTCACAATATTGAACCAGTATTGCATTTCTGGTCTAAATCGTACTTGGTCATAGTTTGTTTTCTTTTTGATATATTTTATGTATTCTCTTTAAAAAAAAATTCTTGCATTAATATTCATTAGGAAAATTGGTATATAGTTTTCCTTTTCTGTTTTGGCTTTTCCTGTTTTAGGTAGCCGTACCATGTTTATGTCAACAAAATATTTTGCTAAGATTCCTTCTTTGATGATTTTCCTAAACAGTTTATATAGCTTTGGAACTAATTGCTCTTTAAAGATTTAATAGAATTCATTTGCAAATCCATTTGGACGTAGAGTTTTTTTCTTAGGAGTTCACTGATGGTTTGGTCAGTTTCTTCTTCTAAAATAGAGTTAAGTATTTTATTTCCTTTTCTTTTGGTTTGAGCAATTTCTAGTTTTGCAAATATTCCTCCATTTCACTTAGATTGTCAGATTTATTACTATACAATTGGATGATAGCTCCAAAATATTGCTTTAGTTTCCCTTTAATAGATAAATTGACCCTTTTATTGTTGATATTGGTAATTTGGTTTTCTTTTTTTTCAAAATAAATTAAACAATGTCTTATCTATTTTTTACTGTTTTTGTTTTCACAAAACCAGCTCTTGTTTTTATTTATTAATTCAATGATTTCCTTTCAATTTTATTAACCTCATCTTTGATTTTGAGGATTTTCATTTTAGTGTTTAATTGGAGATTTTAAATTTGTTCCTTTTCTAGCTTTTTTTAGTTGCATGCCCAATTCATCGATATGCTCTTTCTTCATTCTATTGATGAAAACATTTAGAAATATAAAATTTCTCTTAAGTATGACTTTGGCTACATCACATATATTTTGGTATGTTGTTTCATTGTTGTCATTTTCTTAAATGAAATTATCAATTATTTCTATGATTTGTTCTTTGACTCATTCATTCTTTAGGGTTAAATTATTTAGTTTCCAGTTAATTTTTTAATCTTTGCATGGCCCTTTATTAAATGTATTTATTGTATCATGTTCTGAAAAGGATGCACTTCATATTTTTGTCTTTCTGTATTTGATTGTGTAAGATTTTTGTGCCCTACTATCTCATCAATTTTTATTTAAATGCCATTTACTTCTGAGAAAAAGATATATTGCTCTTTATCTCCATTCAGCTTTCTCTAGAGCTCTATCATATCTATCTTTTCCAAAAATTCTATTCCCCTCTTTAACTTCCTTCTTGTATATTTTGTGGTTAGATTTATCAGGTTTTGGGAAGGGAGAGTTGAGATCCCCCACTAATATAGTTTTATTGTTTATTTCTTCCTGTAACTCATTTAACTTCTTTAGAAATTTGGATAATATACCATTTGATGCATATGTCTAATATTGATATTACTTCTATAGTATCTCTAGTACCTTTTAGCAAAATGTAGCTTCCTTGTCTTTTTCAACTTGATCTTCTTATGCTTTGCTTTGTCTGAAATTGCTATCCCTGCTTTTTTTTCCTACTTCAACTAAAGCATCATGCATTCTGCACTGGCCTTTAATTATTACTCTGTGTATGTCTCTCTGCTTTGCATGTTTTTCTTGTAACCAACATATTATAGGATTTGGTTTTTAATCTACTGTGCTATCAATGTCTATTTTATAGGACAGCTAATTTCATTCATATATCACACTTATGATTACTGTGTATTTCCCTTGATCCTATTTCCCCATTTATACTTTTCCCCTCTCTTTCTCCATTTATTCTGTTCTTCTTCAGCAGTTTTGCTTCTGCCTTCCATCTTTCTCAATTTGTCCCACATTCTTTCACCCCCTACCTTCTTTTATCCTCTTCTCCAATAAAGTCCTTTACATTTTCTTCTATTTTTTTTCATTCTTTTGATTTTGACTGATTCTTGATATCTCACAGTGCCATTAACCCTTACTTGCCCAGTTCTTATATATAAGGAATTGTTTTCTTTAGTTAGCTTTTCTATCTCTTTTTCCATTTGGCCAGTTCAACTTTTTAAGAAGTTGTTTTCTTCAATCAATTTATGTGCTTCTTTTCCCAAATTATTTTTAAAAATAATTCTCTTGGATCATTTTCATTTCTTTTCTCAATTTTTCTTCTACTTCTCTAAATTTAAATATCCATTTTGTGCTCGTCTAGGAAAACTTTTTGGGTTTCAGACTGATTCATAATTCTCTTTGAGACTTCAGATGTGGACATTTTAATATTGCTGTTCTTTTCTGAAATTGTGTTTTGATCTTTGTTGATATAGGAGCTTTTTGCAGTCAGGACATTTTAAAAAAAGCTCATATTTTAGCCTATTTTGTGAGTTTTAAATTGAATTCTGCTTCTGGGGCACATAGGCACTGTCCCAACTTTTTTGTGTTGGAGAGGGACTTCTAAACTTTTATGTAGGAATTTCTTGGCCTAGTCATGCTGATTGCATCAAATTTCAGAGGTTGCCATCTCACCTGTTGCATCCAGTCTAAAGGCCCCATATCTGCTTCAGTGTGTTGTTAGGTTGCTGATCTATGCTGGGATTAATGGCCTCATGCTGGCTTGCATGAATACTACCTATATTGGGCTGTACTCCCCTTTTACCCAGATGAGACCACCTGTCCTGCAGTCCTTCTTAGTTATCTTGGACTGGAAACCTGTTTTGCCTATTCCTTTTGTGAATTTTGTCACTTCAGAATTGATTCTGAGGCTTGGTTTTCAATTAATTTGAAGGAATTGGAGAAAAGTGGGGAGACTTCCTATTTTATCTCTATCATCTTGGCCTAGTGGATGCTGTCAAATTCTATTTTGCTTTGTGGTTCTAGAATATCAGGTCAGTTTTTCTTGATAATTTGTCCAGGCTAATTTTTTTTTGTTCATGGCTTTCAGGTAGGCTAATAATTCTGAACTTATCTCACCTCCATCTATTTTTCAGGGCAGTTATCTTTCCAGTGATAATTTCTTATTTTCTTCTTTTTCATTCTTTTTATTTTATTTTGTCATTTCTTGATTATTTTGTAAAATTATTAACTTTAAGTTGCTTAACTGAAGTTTTTAAGGGATTATTTTCTTCAGTAAACTTTTGTACCTGCTTTTTCATTTGTCCAGTTCTGTTTTTTTAAGAGCTGTTTTTTTCAGTAAATTTTTGTTTATCTTTTTTTCATTGTTCTTGTATTTCTTTTTTTTCCTAATAAGTTTTAATATGCATTACTTTATGAATCATGTTGGGAGAGAAAAATCATAGCAAAGGGGAAAAAACAGCATGGGAGAGACTGAAAAAAACAGAAAAAAGAAGTACACATAGCATTTGTTGATTTACATTCAGTCTCCATAGTTGTTTTTCTGGATGCAGATGGCATTTTATGTTCAAAGTATACTGGGATTGCTTTGGATCACTGAACCATTGAGAAGAACCAAGTCTGTCATAGTTGGTCATTGCACATTCTTCCTGTTATTGTGTATAATGTATTCTTGGTTCTGCTTGTTTCACTCAGCATCAGTTCATGTAAATCTTTCCAGGCCTTTCTAAAAACAGCTTATTAATCATTTTTTAATACAACAATATTCCATTACCTTCATATACCACAGCTTTACCAGCCATTCCTCAATTGATGGACATCTACTCATTTTCCAATTTTTGCTACCACTAAAAAAGAGTTGCTACAAACATTTTTCATACATATGGGTCTTTCTCACTCCTTTATGATTTTCTTGGGATAGAGACCCAGTAATGGCACCATTGAGTCAAAGGGTCTGCACAGTTTTATAGCATTTTGGGCATTCCATATTGTTCTCCAGAATAGTTGGATCATTTCACAATGCTACCGATAATGCTTCAGTGTCCCAGTTTTCCCACATCCCCTCCTGTCATCTTAGCCAATCCCAGTGGATATGAAATGGTACCTCAGAGTTATTTTAATTTGCATTTCTCCAATTAATAGTGATTTAGAGTCTTTTCATATGACTATAGATGGTTTTAATTTTGTAATCTGAAAATGTCTCTTCATATACTTTGACCTTTTATCAATTGGAGAATGACTTGTAGTCTTATGAATTTGATATAGTACTTTATATATTTTAGAAGTAAAATATTCATCAGAAAAACTGTCTGTAAAGATTTTCCCTGCTTTGTGCTTTCCTTTTAATCTTGTTTCTGTTGGTTTTGTTTGTGCAAAAACATTTTAGTTCAATGTGATCAAAATTGTCCATTTTGCCTTTCATGTTGTTCTCTAGTTCTTTGGCCATAAATTTCTCCCTTCTTCAAAAATCTGATAAGTAAATTATCCCTTGTTTATAGTATCATCCTTTATGCCCAAATTGTATGTCCATTTTGACCTTATTTTGGTATGAGATGTGAGATGTAAATCTATGCCGAGTTTCTGATATGTTATTTTCCACTTTTCCCTGAAATTGTTGTCAAATACTGAATTCTTATTCCAGAAGCTGGAGTTTGAGGTTTAAGCAAATACAAGATTACTATAGGTCTTGATTATTGTGTCATGTATATCTAATCTACTCCATTGATCCACCACTTTATTTCTTAGCCAACCCCAAGTAGTTTATAATATAGTTTTAGATTTGGTACTGCTAAGCCGTTATCCTTTGTATTTTTTTTTTCATTAATTCTCTTGATATTCTTAACTTTTTGTTCTTCCAGACTTTGTATTTCTTTGATGAAGCTGTTGACTCTTTCTTCATGATTCTCTTGCATTACTCTCATTTTTTTTCCAATTTTTCTTCTACTTCTTATTGGACTCTTGAAATTCTTTTTGAGTTCTTCCAAGAGTTCTTCCTGAGCCTGAAACCATTTTACATTTCTTTTTAAGGTTTTGTATGTAGCCATTTGGACATTGTTGTCCCCTTCTAAGTTTGTGCTTTGATACTCTCTATTTCTATAATAGCTTTCTATAGTTAAGTTCCTTTTTTGGTTTTTGTCTTTTTTCTACATATTTTGTTTCTTTGTGCTTTTGTGTAAGAGTTGGATTCTGCTTCTGCACTTTCTCAACCTTTTCCTACTGGAGTATTGGACCTTACTGCTGATTTACATCAGGCCTTAGAAATTAGCTGAGGCTTTCACTGGAGATGGGAACTTTTTGCTGGCTTGTATTAAGGGCAGGGTGTCACTACTGACTTGCTCTTTCTCTTTGGCCTAGTTGTTTTCCTGTCCCAGGACCTCACTACTAACTTGTTCTGGGTGATAGGGTTTCATTGTGTTCTAGCAATGAGGGCATGAACTCACTGGTGGCCTGTACTGAAGATAGAACTTTGTTTTGCTGCTGGTCTGCAAGAACAGCTGGTTTGTCTCTGACATGTTAATACGTAAGAGTGGAGTCTCAGTGGTAGTTTACTCAGGGTTAGACCCTTACTGCAGGCCTCCTGAGATGTAGCCTATTTATTTCTGCTGTCCTTCCATCTCACCCCAATGAAAAAAGCTGTTCTGTGCTGGTAAGTTGCTTCCCTCCTCTCAAGTTGTTTCTGAGGTATTTTTTAAGGTATTTTGAGGGAAATGTGGAAGGATTCCAGAGAGCTCCTCCCTTAGTGCATCATTTTGACAAAAAGTTTAACATCATTTTTTTATTATTTTGTGATGATTGTCCTTTATATTTACATTTACATGGTTATAGTAATTTTGTATGTTTTTTTTCCATTTCACATTACATAGGTTCTCTGTTTCTTTATATTCATAATATTATTCATAATAGTTTTCTTAAAAAAAAGAAGAAAGTTTCCTATTTTATTAATATACCGGGAATTTCTTTAGCCCTTCCACAACTGATTAACATTTCTTTTGCTTCTAATTCCTTGCTATCACACAAAAAAAGCAAATATTTTGGTGTATATGTAGGTTTCCCTTTTGTCAATAGCTTCCTTTGAGATATATGTCTAGAACAGTAATCCCTGGATCAATAGGTATGGATTTTTTAGTTTCTTTATTTAAATGATTCCAAATTGTTTTCCAGAAAAGTTGAACTAAGTCCTAAGTCCAACAACAATACCTTAACGTGCTTTATTCCCCCTTAGCCCTTCAAATATTGATTATTCCCATCTTTTGTTGCACTTGACAATTTGCAGGGAATAAGGTGCTAATTTAAGATTGTTTTGATTTACTTTTCTCTTCTATTAATTATTTGGAACATTCTTTTATGTTGTTGACAATTATTAGCAATATTTCTTTTTTCTCAATATAATTTTATTTTTTTCAAATACATGTAAAGACAGGTTTCAACATTCATTTTTGTAAGACTTTGTGTTCCATTTTTTTCTCTCTCTCCCTTCCTTACCCCCCCCCACACACACCAAGACAGCAAATAATCTGATATAGGTTGAACACATAGAATCCTTTTAAACATATGTCTGTATTTATTATGTTGTAAAAGAAAAATCAAACCAAAAGGGAAAATACTATGCAAAAGAGAAAGCAAACAAACAAAAGGTGAAAATACTATGCTTTGATCTACATTCAGTTTCCATATCTTTCTCTCTGGATGTGGATGACCTTTCCATCCCAAGTCTATTGGAATTTCTTGGATCAAGCAATACATCTTTCAATAAATGTTTCTTCATATGTTTTGACCACTTTTCTATTGTGGAATTGCTTTTTGTCATAAATTTCTGTGTAAGTGATATGCAAGGACCAACTTCAAAAGGCTTATAAAAACTCATTTTGAAATTGTCAGTGTAAGTGTTTATACCTTCAAAATTGTCAAAAAAAAATCAGGGATTGGTTTATTTTTTGTTGACTATCAATACTTAAGAAAGTAGTGGAGAAAATGATAATAATGCAGATTAAATTTTAAAGTGTGTTGTGTAGTAAGAACCAGTTATTAAACATTTAGCAACATTGCTTTGCTATTATGATAAACCAGGGTTGTTTGTTTGTTTGTTTGTTTTTTAAATAAGGATGCCTCCAATGCATACCCAAATTCATTCAAGATTACAAGTTACTGTAGGTGAAAAAAATCAATTCCTCATTCATCATTTTCCTGATGATGAATTATATCCCTAATGAATAATTATTCATTATTTGATCTTCACAATAGTCCTGTGAAGCACTTAGAATAGACGTTCAGAATCACAGATCTCAGAGTCTGAAGTAATCTCAGCAAACTAGCCAAACCAACCAGTTCCTGAATAATCTTCTTCCTCAATAAATTTAGCAAATGATTTTGCTTAAAGATCTCAAGCAATGAAAGATTCCTTTGACACAATCCATTTCACTTTTGAGGAGCTTCAATTGTTAGAAAGTTTTTTCCTTAATCAAACTTAATTCCCCTTTTCCAACTCCTGTTTCCAGCTTTTGGGGCCAAGTAGATTGTTTCATTTCAGCTCTTCAGAGGTTTGAAGGTAATTATCCATTCACCTCTCTTCTTTCTGTCACAAAATTTTTCTATTTAAGGCTAAATATTCCAAGGTTTTTAATGTAATGGCATAATCTTAAGAATCTTCCATATCTCAATTGCCCTCCTCCAATTTATCTAAGTTCTTTTAAATATGTTACACCAAGGAACTGATTTCAGTACTTCAGTTTTCATTTGGTGAGAACAAGTGCAGTAGGACCTATCTCTCCTACTCTTGGACACTATGTTTCTCTTAATGGAGCCTAAGATCTACATCTGTTTTTATATTTAAATACAGTAATGAACACTAAAGCTATCAATAATCTCTTAACTTATAATGATAAGCTAATTATTTTTTCCTCAGCCTTCATTGTACTTGTTTAAAACTTTTGATGTTGTTGACCCTTCCTACGTACTCTCTTTTCTCTTAGTTTGTGTGGAACATTTCTATTCTAGTTCCCTTCTTACTGTTCTGACTGTTCCTTCTCAGTCGTCTTTCTTTCCTACATATTAAGTATTATTAATTCCTTAAGTTCTTAACTGGACCCTCTCACCTCCCTTTCTCGCCTCTTTTCTCCTTCCCCTCTCAAATCCTCTTTCTATCCCTTTCCTTACCTCTCCTCTTCTCTTCTCTCTTTACTTCTTCTTTTGCTTTCCTTTTCTGTCTGCCTGTCTGCCTCTGTTTCTCTCTCTGTATCTCTGTGTCTGTGTCTGGCTGTGTCTGTTTCTCTGTCTCCCCATCTATCTCTGTCTCTCTACCTCTTTTCCTCTCCTCCTCCTCCTCCTCCTTTTCCTCCTCTTCCTCCTCCTTTTCCTCCTCTTCCTCTTCCTCTCCTCCTCCTCTTCCTCTTCCTCCTCCTCCTCCTCTTCCTCTTCCTCCTCCTCCTCCTCCTCCTCTTCCTCCTCCTCCTCCTCCTCCTCCTCCTCCTCCTCCTCCTCCTCTTCCTCCTCCTCCTCCTCCTCCTCTTCCTCCTCCTCCTCTCCTCCTCCTCCTCTCCTCCTCCTCCTCCTCCTCCTCTCCTCCTCCTCCTCCTCCTCCTCCTCCTCCTCCTCCTCCTCCTCCTCTCCTCCTCCTCTTCTTCTTCTTCTTCTTCTTCTTCTTCTTCTTCTTCTTTTCTTCTTCTTCTTCTTCTTCTTCTTCTTCTTCCTTTTTTTCTATTTTATTTAGTCCACCTCTACAACATTCCTCACATTTATCCATTTTCACTGGTATTGTAGCTACTACCCTAAATCATACCCTCATTACTTTCTCTTTCCAATCCAACTTCTGCACAGCTAACAAAGTAATCTTTGTAAGTGATAAATCTGACCATACCTTCCCTTCCCTTTAACCCCACCCCCCTTCCCCTTTACTGCTAGTATAAAGTACAAATTCTTCATCTGGACGTTTAAAATATTGCCCAATCTATCTCCAACCAATATTGCCAGACATTTTATACTATTTATATTCATATACCATCAATTTTGAATAAGTTGTTCTAGTGGTCCTCTAAATATCAGCTCTCTGCTTGCTTTGGCAAAAGGTCCCAAATGCCTGGAATATTTTCTCTCTTCATTTTTTCCTATTAAAATCCCTAGATGATTTCCAGTCTCAGCATAGGTATCATTTTCTACATTAATCCTTTGCTGACATCTTTACTAGTACTCTATCCCTCTCAAAATTATTTTGTACTTACTTTTCTTGGTATATGCTATGTCTTTCTAGTAGAATATGAACACCTAGAGGACAGGAAATAGTTTGGTAATTGAATTTCTGGTACTTAACATTGTATCATATATTTTGTAGGCATTTAAAAATATTTGTTGAATTTGAATATCTTACAGTTGGTACTAAACAGTCCATGACTTGTTCACATGAATTGTTTTCCAGCAATAACTCCTTAATCTTCTAGTTGAGAAGATGATACTTTGAAATCCTATTTATAACGATTGCATTTTATATTATTACTTTGTACTTAACCTTCTAGCCAAGTGATATCTTTATGAAACTTTAGTTTGTTATCTAATGCATTGACTATTCTCATCCTATTTGTGTCAATTATAAATTTTATAAATTTGTCTTCTGGGTCCTTATCCAAATCATCGATAAACATCTTAAACAGCACAGGTCTAGATATTACTCTCTGAAGCTCTCCATCTATGATCTCCTTCCTGGCTAATGAAACTATTAATGTCTGTTCTCTGAATTCAATCAATCAGATTATTCCAAATCTACTTAAATATACTACCTTCTGGTTCACTTCCCTCCATTTTGTTCATGAAAATTGAATGTGAAGCTTTGTGAAATGGTTATTTAAAATCAAGGTGAACTATATCTACATTATTTCTCTTTCTCCCTCCTTCCCTTCCTCTCCCTTCCCCAATTTTTCCCTCTCTCCCCACTCCTCCCTTTCTCTCTTTTCCCTTCTCCTTTCCCTCCTTAAGTACTTTCTCTTCATTTCTACAATTTTTCGAACTTGGTTCAGGTCAGGGTATGAAATCTTCCCCAATTTTTTCTGCTCTCTTTCTTCTCAGTTTCTCTTATAATTTATGTATTTTCATGTATGATGTGTTTTAATCAGAATGTAAACTCTTTGATTGAAACTGACTCTTTTATTTTATTTTATTTTTATTTCTAGCATCTAATGATGCCCTCTACATAGGAGTTATTTAGTAATGTTTGTTGAATTATTTTGGAATTAATTTTTACCAACTTTATATCTTTGGACAAGTCACTTTTCTGCATTTTGACTTTTCCAGTTTAAAAGTGGGAAAGATTTTTAATTTTTGTTCATTTAAACATTATCACTGCACTTATTTTAGTCACAGTCCTGAAAGTTAGACATCCTTACATTTTTAGTAAATAGGATAAAGTATAGATTGAATCCAAACTACTTATTCAAGCATTCATGTGATTTACCTCTTTCTTCCTATTGTTTTTCTTTTAAAAAAATACATATTTAGCATTAATTTAAAAAAATTTAAATTCTAAGTTCTCACCTTCCCTTAGTAGGCATCCTTACCTGTTAACAAGGCAAGCAATATAATATCATATTCCCATAATAGCCATGCCAAAAAATAAAGAGGCAAGAAAAAATAAAGAGAAAAAGATGCTTTCAGAGCTCATCAGTTCTTTCTCTGTAGGTGATAGCATTTTTTCTCATTAGTCCTATGAAGTTGTCTTGGATTGTTGTCTTAATTAGAATAGCAAAGACTTTTATAAATGATAATTCTCACAATACTGCTGTGAAGTTCTAGTCTCATCATTTTGCATTACTTCATAAAAATCTTCCAAGGTTTTTATGGAATCATCTTAATCATTTCTGATAGCACAATAATATCCCATCACAAACATGTATTATAACTTGTTCATCCATTTTCTAATTGATGGGCATCCATTCAGTTTCTAATTCTTTGACATTTCAAAAGGAGCTGCTGTAATTATTTTTGTCTATATAAGTTCTTCCATTTTTTCTTTGATTTTTTTTAATATAGATCTAGTAGTGGTATTTTTAGTTCAAGGGGTATGTACAATTTTATAGTCATGTGGCATATTTCTAAGTTATTGGAACAGATCACAACTCTGCCAATATTGCATTAGTGTCCTTATTTTTCCAATTCCCACCAGCATTTGTCATTTTCTTTTTCTAGCACATTAGTCAATCTAGCACACTAGTCAAATATGTAAAAGGTGGTTACCTCAAGGTTGCTTTAACTTAGATTTCCCTAATCAGTAGTGATTTCGAGGAGCAGCTAGGTGGTGAAGTGGATAAATCATTGGCCTTAAAATCAGGAGGAAATGAATTCAAATCCAACCTTAGACATTTGACACTTACTAGATATGTGACCCTTAGCAAGTCACTTAACCCTCATTGCCTTGCCCCCCCCAAAAAATAATAATTTAGATTTCCTTGTCACTATTTATAGCTTTGGTTTTTCTTTGAAAAACTGCTTATGTATATCATTTGAATATCTACCAAGAGGTAAATCACGTGAAAGTTTAAGTAAGCAGTTTAAACATCTACGGATTGGAGAATGGCTCTTTAAAGAAAATAAATTTGACTTAATTCCCTAATATATTTGGGAAATGAGGCCTTTATTAGAGAATCTTTTTTTTTCTCTCAAAAGTAATTAATTTGGTGCAGCTAGGTGGTACAGTGCATAGAACATCAGCCCTGAAGTCAGGAGGATCTGAGTTCTAATCTGGCCTCAGATACTTAACACAGCCTCAGAAAAAAAAAAAGTGTTAATTTTCCAAATGCATATAAAGACAGTTTTTAACATTCATTTTGGTAAAATTTTGAGTCCTAAAATTTTTCTCCTTCCCTCCCATGCTCTCTTATATATGTACAGTCATTTTAAACATTTTTCATTTTTGTCATATTGTGAAGGAATTACCAGACTAAAAGAGAAAAAATCATGAAAAACAAAAAGCAAACAAACAAAAAACGTGAAAATTACCAGAGAATGTTGCAGTAAAATTTCCCCAGTTTTCTGCTTTTCTTCTAATATTGGTTGCATTGGTTTCATCTTTATATCTAGATGGTGTATCCATTTTGATATGATATTAGTAAATAGTAGAAGATATAGGTCTATGATCTATATGATTTTCAAAATTTTCATTTTGCTTAATTGGGAATTTTTAAATTTGTTTTTTTCTTAATTATTTTTTGTTTTTAATTGAAACAATCCATTCTTTCTCTTTTTTACTGAAGAACACATGTAGGCACATGATTTTCCCCCTAAGTACTGCTTTATTTGCACCCCTCAACTTTAGTTCTATGATCTCATTTTTGCCATTATCTTTATTGAGAGTATTTATTGTTTTTTATCATTTGTTCTTTTACTCATTCATTTTATAAAATGAAATTATGTTGTTTCAATTTTTTTATCTAAGTTTCTAAGCCTCTTTGACATTTATTCTTTGAGGCTTAACTCAAAGCTGACTTAACTTCATTGTCTTCTAAGTTTGTCTTCATCTTCCCTGTCACCATAGCAGTTTTTCAGTCTTTTATTGAATGTTATTTTTGTTGCATTATGGTCTGAAAAGGATATATTTAATATCATGCATTTCTGCATTAGATTGTGAATATATACATATATACACATACATATAT
This sequence comes from Antechinus flavipes, assembly GCF_016432865.1. Classification (NCBI taxonomy): domain Eukaryota; kingdom Metazoa; phylum Chordata; class Mammalia; order Dasyuromorphia; family Dasyuridae; genus Antechinus; species Antechinus flavipes. Next base: position 453,487,818 of record NC_067398.1, on the reverse strand, counting down.
ATTTGTATCTATTTGTGTGTATATATGTGTATAGATGATATACATATTTATATCTATACACACATAGATATAAAGATGTAGATATCTACATATACATACTGTGTGTGTGTATGTCAACTTCTGTTTTGGATGAATTCATATAAAGGTGAGGTTCAAGCATTGTTCATCACCCCCACCATTTTCCCTTTCATTGTAAAATCTCTTCCTTGCATCCTTTTTTAGATAAGAACATTTATTTCATTCTTCCATTTCCTCAATAAATTTATATTTGAAAGTCAAATTTTCTATTCAGTTGCAGTCTTTACATGAGAAATAATAAAATATGTATTTTATTAAATATCCATTTTTTATCGCTGAAGGATTATACTTAGTTTTGTTTTTGGGTTATTCTTGGTTGTAATCCTTACTCTCTTGCCTTCTAAAATATATTCCAAGCTCCCTGCTCCTTTAACATGGTGGCTGCCTAATCTGTTGTGAATCTCACTGTTGCCCCTTTATATTTGAACAGTTTCTTCTGGGCTACTTGAAATATTTTCCCTTTGACATGGAGGCTCTAGAATTTGGATATAATATTCCTCTAAATTTTCACTTTGGGATCTCTTTTAGGAGGTGATTGAGGGATTCTTTCAATTTCTATTTTAGCCTTTAATTCTAGGGTATCAGGACAGTTTTTTTTTTAATATATTGATATTTTAAGTTCTTTCGTTGATTATGACTTTCAGGTAGTTCAATAATTCTTAAATTATTTCTCTTTAATCTATTTTTCAGGTCCATTTTTTCCTAATAAGATTTTTGGCTTTTTCTTCTATTTTTAAATTCTTTTGACTTTGTTTTGATGTTTCTTGATGTCTCATGGAATCATTAGCTTCCTCTGGTCTAGTTGTAATTTTAAGGAAGTTTTTCTTTTTCAGTGACCTCTTGTTCTTTATTTTCCAGTTGAACATTTCTGCTTCTTGATGAGTTATTTTCCTTCAGTAAAGGTCTATACATCTTTTACCATTGGGCCAATTCTATTTTCAAGTTCTTATTTTGATATTTTTGTGCTTCTGTTATTAAGCTTTATTTTTTAATTGTTTTCCATAATTTTCTTGAATTAATCTCATTCCTCTTCCCAATTTTTCTTTATAACTATTACTACCCTTTAAAAATTATTATTTTTTATCTCTTCTAGGAATTCTTGTTGGGTTTGTGTTCATTTTATATATTTTTTTTTCCTTTGAAGCTTTGCTTGTAGCTGTTTTGCCATCATTGTATTCTTTGTGTCTTGCTCTTCCCTACCACCATAATAGCTTTTATGGTCAAATTCATTTTTCTGGCATTTTTCTTGACTTGAACTTTGTTCTAAAATCAGGCTTTATTCCAGGGGGAAGTGAGAAGTGTGTGAGTATTGCCCCAAACTTCAGAATTTTTCACATTGATATTTTAATACATAGGTCTTGGGTTTTGGAAGTTTTTGATGCTTTCAAATTGGTGTTATATGGGAAATGGTATAGTAATTGATCTGATCTGCAATCAGGTCTTTAGTGAATAAAGGCCCCTTATCCCTTGAGAACAGAAATGCTACTGATCCTCAGGACACTTGCATTCTTTTGACTACAGATATTCCTTTCCACTTTGGAACTGTGACTCAGAGGTGAACATAGACAATGGAATTGCCAAATAGTGTCCAATCCTATTCAATGCTAGCATTGAGTTCCATATGATTACTTTTTTATTAGTTTCCATATCCTCTTACCATAGCTGGACTGAGAATATGAAGCCCCACAGCTAGTGTTACTACCACTTGTGCCCCAACCAGTCCCCATCCAGGTGTCAAAGATCTCTCCTTCTGACTTTTGAGTTGTCTTGGTCTGGAAAAATGTCTTAGCCTTACCTTTTGTTGACTTTACCACTCTTAAATTTTATTTAAGGCTATATATATATATATATATATATATATGTGTGTGTGTGTGTGTGTGTGTGTGTGTGTATGTATGTATGTATATATGCATGTATATCTTTACGCCCATATATAACCCCCATATATATCTGTGCAAATGTGTATGTTTGTGTACACATGTGTATAGATATACATACAGATATGTACATACACATATGGGTATATACATACAAAATATACATGCATACACACGGATGTGCATGTATGTGTATGTTTACATAAAAATTATTTGGTTTGGAGAAGAATTTTGGCAGAGCTTCTACTACTTTGCCATCTTTAAAATTTATTTTTCAATTGATATTCTACTACCGAACTAAACTATAAAGTAATGAATAACAAAATTCTACTCCCTAGTTCCATTGAATTGCACAGCATTGATTTAGCATAATTTTGGTATATAGTCATGCAACTAGTTATGAAACCACCTAACTGCATTATTATATAGTGTATATCTCCACATCGTGTGGAGATATACCTGTCAGTGTATCTTGTCAGAAATTTTGTCAAATGCCTTGCTAAAAATCATACATATCCCATCGTTAAGATTCCTCTTATCTCTAGGTCTAATAAAAATACAAGAAAATAACATTAGAGTTGGTTCTTAATAACATATAAACTCCTGGTGATTACCATGTCCTTAACATTACTGATGTTTACAAATCAAACATTTAATAATCTATACTATATTTTTTAGAGGTTAACCTCTAGTTAAGAATCCATACTTTTTCCCTTTAAAAAAAATCTTGACAATATTTCTTTGACTCCATTTTTCAGATATCTCTCCCATTTTCTACTTTTTCTGATAGTAATATCATTAATATTTTCAGTCTTGAATGTCATTTATCTGAGCCTGCACTTTGGAATTGACTTAGAACTCCATACTAATCCTAGGCTTCAAAAATCTTCTTAATCATATTTTTTTAGATTTTCTATTCTGAAGATCATTCAGTTTTTAATAGATAAAATGGAAACAAAATAATAATTATATAGTTTTGCTTTCTGTTAATATGGTATCATATGTTTCAATGAGTTTTTATCTTTTCCTTGTTCTTTTTTCTGTGAATATTTCTTTAAAAGCTCCTTTTTGCTTTTTGCATTTTTATTAAGTTTTCATTTATTCTGACTATTCTTGCATTCCAAAACTGGTGGTAGAGGATAAACATCACCATGTAGGATTTCAAAACAATTCATTGGTTGCATGATTTTTTTTTTACAATTAAATGTTCTAGTACTACTTAATTTTTGCTGATTACTTAAGAATGTAACTGAAAAAATTTCAGTGAGATTAATTGTTACTGAATACATACTCACATTCTGTGATTGAAATTTTATTCCTAAAATTTGTCTACCTTAAGACGTCATTTAAAATTTAAAGCTGGAAGTCTCTTTTATATTTCCCAAATAATATTCACCAGTGGATGAATACTTGGTGTCATCACTGTGAATGGTCCCTTCAGTGATGAAAATCACTGCCCAACTTCTCAATGCCCCCATGCACTCTAATAAATTTACCATAGTCTATACCTACTGTTCATAGTTTTCTTTTGACATCATGAAGAAATCCATGTAGCAAATGAGTTATCTATCACTTTTGTCTTGATCTCATTAGACAAATTCATCTTCATCTTGATGATATATTTTTCTTTGCTGCCATGCTTTCTTTATACTTTTTCTTCTTCATAGTTCCTTGTATGGCTTGCAGATTGCTCTCATCCTCTCCATTATTCTCTCAGTAATATTCAGCTTTAATTTTTCAGAGACTCTAATATTCCCTAGTTCCAAGACATATAATTACACTGTTAGAATATTAACATTGAATAAGCATCTCCTTTTTGGAGATGATACAAGTTTTTCAGTTTCATAAAAGGAATCTAGGCCTCTCTCTTCTTTCTGTTTATTTCTGAACCTATATACTTGTTCATTTTGTGATATCTATCTAAAGTTGTACTAGAATATTATACGTATAATCAAATGTAGTATTTCATTATCTTAAATTATTTAAATATTATTTTGTTATTGTATTATTTACTAGTATGAATAAAATTTATTATTTCTATATTCCTTATATTTAATATAAAATAACATGAATAAAAGGATAATATTTCAGTTATACGTAAATTTTTGTGGGAGAGGAAAAGGTGTCATCATGAAGAGAAGATATAAACACATTTTACCCACTTTTCATGTGTATGAGTTAACCATTTAGAATTATTCATTTTTTCTCATTCAGGATACAATGGCCTTTAACTCAACTCTTCTGAGGCCTCGAGTGATTGGAGAATGGGTTGGTCGAGAAGAAAATGATGCAGATCCACTTGCTGCTGAAATGTTGCAACCTCCAATTCCCAGAAGCAAAAATGAGCCATGGGGAAGTGAAGACAATGCCACTAGCCCTGCAGGAAGGTAAGATTGGGCATATTCAGCATGGTCATTACTATTTTCATTGAACAAAAAGTGGATTTGTCTACAACTGGTGACTACTTTATTGCTATACTCTATTTTGATTTATATTATTCTCAATGTATTTCAAATATTGCCCTATCTTATTATTATTATAAACTAATTACTAATAAATTTTATCCCCTCCACAAATATGGAAAAACTCAACTTTCTAATAGAAATGAAGAAAATGTAAATATATATATATATATATATATATTCAGTGAATATGTTGTTAATATCTACCAGAACTAAACTATTAAAACTTTTCTTGATTATAATTCATTAGTGAAGAGCTATAATTTGGTAGATAAATAAAGGAAATAGATGGGGAGGAAAGGATTTGATGGAGCGAATAAATTGGTGCTCTGGTTTCAAACCTCAATGACATTGTCAGACTTTGCCATATAAGCTTTATCAACCTTGAAGCATCATGTAAATGTGAGTTGTTACAGTGCCCAATCCAGAGCAGAGATCAAATAAATTCTTGTTGAATGAAGCATTTATGCAGCACTATGTTCTAAAACATTGTGTTCTGATTTCTGGAGATATTCTTTGCCCCCAAGAAATTACATCCTCACAAGGAGAAATAATATGTATGAATTAGTGCTGCTTAGGGAATGGTGGTTTAAAAAATAGAAATGGTGTTTAAGTAGAGACATAGGGGACTTCAGTGTTACGCTTTCTCTAGAAAAAGTAATAGTATGGATTGGATTACTGGTTCCACAACAGAAAGAGAAAGGTGTATAATTGGGGATAAGAGGCAGGAAGAGTAAGTGCTTTGCAGCAGAATAACTGGAAAAGAGATGGCTAAGTTAAAGAGTAGAATAAGGTGTTAATTTATAATAGTAGTAAAAGAAGTAGTGGAAGTACTGGTAATGGTAATAGTAGCAGTAGCAGTAGTAGAGGAATGACATATATGTGTAGTTGCATGTTATGTAACATTAACACTTTTTTAAAACCTACCTTAAATATGATTTTTTAACTATTACAGGTTTGAGAAATTCAAAATTTGTATTCATTCCATTTACTTTAGATAGTCAAAATAAAGATTTGACATGAACTAAGTTTCCCACTAGAAAGTTACTTCACTTGCCACCATAAACAAGCTCTTTTCCTGCATAGTTCTGCCATTTTTCTTTTGTGTTTTCCCCCATGTCAAATTTAGAAGCTTACAACCAATAACCATCCTTTCTCAAGGAGAAAATTACATTCACTTCAGTGAAATAGATTTTGGTAATTCTTTTCTCTCACTTATCACTTGACTGGAGGGGAAAAATTTTCAGACTGCTCATTAATGTACTTCAGGCATAAAAAAAAATTGGTTCCCATTTCCATGAAAAATTACTTTTACATTATTTAAAAAGTTAAAGTGTCTTGCATGGAATAGAAGAAAATCATTTTTAAAATCCATTTGCCCTAATTTTGTGAAATGTCAGATCAATTCCAGCTGTCAACAAGGGTATTTTTATCTTTAATACCTGAATTGTAAAATAGACCAACCTTTTAATTTTACACACTGACAGATATTAACTTTATAGTATTACATAAAAAAGAATACTTTTTACTTCAAAAGTGGTCATCTCATTTATCTAATTTATTTATTAAAACCATTTCAGTGCCTCTGTTTCTTTCCTCACCATGGTGATTACTGTGACAAATATACCATTATTCCCACCATCACTTTTTTAGATTCTTTTCCCCCCAAAAGGAAATCTTTCATATATCCTAGACTAGTAGTTGACAACCAGACAACCTTGACCTTGAAGAGTTATTTGAAGTTCTTATTTTTAAATATTTTTCCTCAAGAATTCTAACTCACACTTATACTTCTCCTCTTTTCTTTAATTACACACACACACACACACACACACACACACACACACCCCTACACACACACACATAGGCACACACACAAATTATATATATATCTCCCTAGCACTTTGGACAGTTTTGGGTACATTTTTAATAAATACTTTTTTTATTCATTGATGAATGAATCCTCCATTTATTCATTTATGAATTCTTCCAGATAAATGTTCATTTTCTCAACTCAAAATTCCATTTCTTATATTTATGATATTCACAGTAAATGTCTTCCACTGCTGGAATAAAATTAGTTTATTTCTCTCTAGTCACTTGTCTTGCTTCAAGACTTGAATACCATGTCCATGAAGCCTTCTCTGACCTCTCCAGCTTTTAGTTTCTCTGTCCTCAATTTTTCTTCTTCTGTTTGTATAGTATTTGTACACAAGCTGATTTCCCTGAATAAAGTCTAAGTTCTTTGAGGGGTAGCACACAACACAGTGACTTATACACAGCAGGCTCTGAAGAGGTAGTCATTGTATTGCTCCTTTTTGAAAAGAAAGTATTAACCTATAGATTGATGAGGTGAGAATTTGGCCAGATTGGACAAAAGGGAAACAATGTCATTCATGATTTCATATTTTAGTTTTCAAGGCTTAATGAATTATGATGAACTACATTTAATTGCATTTCTCTTATCTCTAATATAATTTTAAAAACTATCACCTCAAGATACATGTATTGATAAAGATATTGCAAAGCAGAATATCTCACTACTGAGTTTATAGCAAAAACCTGAAAAACTTGATGAATCTTAAGATCCTCAGACACTATAGACACTTAAATTGATTGGATTTAATATAAATCAATTACTCATGGAGAAAGGAGGAAAAATACAATTATCTTCTGGGATGCACAATTGCAGCCTGATGATTGAGCAGCACTTGTATTCTGAAATATTTCTGAGTAAGTAATTGGTAGAATAACATTATAGTGTTTCAGAAAAGTAAATACAGTTTTCCAATGTGACAATTCACAGAAACAAAGACTATCAAAGTTGGAAGGGACCTCAGAGATTAACTTGCCCAAGAGTTTCTACCTGTGAGTCTATGGAGCCCCAAACTGTGTATAGATTTCATGGGATGCATGGACTTAAATGTATCTTTATTTTATTATAATTGGCTTCCTTTGAAATTGTATTTTGATTTATTCCTTTAAAAGCAATAATCCAAAAAGGAATCCAGTATCTGAAAATCCAAGGTCAAGCAGTTCTGCCAGTAAATAAATGCATAAGCATAGGCAAGTACTTTAAATTCTCAGGACCTCAGTTTTCTCTTTTGTAAAATCAGGGTGTTTGATCACATAATCTATAAAGTTCCTCTTAATTCTTTCATAACTTATATAACATTTTAAATGTTTGTGGTAAAAAATGTAGAATGCTGTGAAAATTGGGTCACATGTCACTGAATAGTTTCAGCTTCATAAAACATGTACCTGTGTGAAACTTAGTTGTCCTTTTACTTATTAAAAAAGGTACTCTTATTTTCAATGTTAATAAATAAGGATGCATTTACTGTAAGTTTAATCTGAGTAGTTTAATTAGACTTTGCAATAGCTCAGGGTAATAGATTTCCTAGAATTGCTTAATAAGTTCTAACAGGAGGTGTTAAATAGGCTTGTCAAGCCTTGAAAGTGTAATGAAGCTGCTGTAATCACCTCATTAAAACATGAATAATCTCCCAAAATATTATAGAAATGATTAATTGACTTTCTATATTACATTAGTGTTATAATGAGTTTGTACATATACAATTTTAAAATGGAAATGGTTACAAACAAGAAATCTAAATTTAAAGATGAAATAGCGGCCTAATATCCTTTTCCAACAAATTCCTTGATGTTCATTAAAATCAACAGGAGTTATGTGAAGGAAGAAAACAAATTCTTATTTATAACTGATCAGTGGTTCCTATTGCAATTTTCAAATTATGGCTGCTTTCCTGGGTATGTCTACCTATATGTTTCTGTGAATGGATTAAGCATACTTTCTATAGCAGAGACATCATCAGCATCCTCACAGCTTACATTCATATAGTGTTTGTTGTGTGCCATGCACTTACTAAAAGCTTTGACAATTATTGTCTTACTTGACCCTCACAACCACCTTGGGAGGTAGATATTATTATTATCCCCATTTTACAAATGAGGAAACTGAGGCAAACAGGTATTAAATGACTTGGCTAAAGTCACACAGCTAGTAAATGTGTGAGGTTGAAATTGAACTCATGTCTTCCTTATGCTAGGCCCAGATTCTATCCATTGCATCAATTTATTACCCTTAATCCACCAACTGGCTTATTTAATGCTTCTAAAACATCTTTTCTGACAAAAATTTAAATGAATTTATAATGAATATGCTAGGTGAATTTGTAGCTCTACCATACATGTCTTAAATACTTCTTTTTGCTCAATTCCATTGCTTAATGGAGATAGTTACATCTTTTTCTCAATAAGTTACTAAGAATTTGCTTTTGGATATACTGCTGAAGATAGGTTTGACAAGTTGAAAACTTTTAATTCAGCCTTCTGGATATTTAGAAGTTATTTAAGCAAAACATTCTTATGTAATAATATATTCTTTATTATGATTGTCTCTATGATTGGAAGCATTCTACAGGTAAAAAATTGAAAATTATTTTCACAAGATACTTCACCTCCTCTATCTTTGTCTTTTCATTGTCTATCCTAATGCATAGAATTCTTTCCCTCTTCGTCTCTGCCTATCACCTCTCTGGCTCCTTTCAAGAATCAGCTCAAACTTAACAATCTGAAAATTGTTCTCTTCTTCCTAGGTGATAGGATTTTCCCCTCTCAGGTTACCTTTCATCTACCTTGTGCGTTTCCTTGTTATTTGCATGTTGTATCAACTATTAGTATATGATTTCTTTTTTTTAATGAAAGCTTTTTATTTATAAAATATATGCATAATTTTTTGTCATTGACCCTTGCAAAGCCTTCTGTTCCAAATTTTCCCATCCTTCCCCCCATCCCCTCCCTTAGATGGCAGGTAGTCCAATACATGTTAAATATGTGTTAAATCCAATATATGTATACATATTAATCAGTTATCTTGCTGCACAAGAAAAATCAGATCAAGAAGGAAGAGGAAAAAAAAACAAAATGCAAGCAAAAAACAACAGAGAGTGAGAATGCTATGTTGCGGTCCACACTCTGTTGCCACGGTTCTCTTTCTGTGTATAGATGGTTCTCTTCATCATTGAACAATGGGAACTGGTTTGAATCATCTCATTGTTGAAGAGAGCCATGTCCATCAGAATTGATCATCATATAGTCTTGTTGTTGCCATGTACAATGATCTCCTGGTTCTGCTCATTTCACTCAGCATCAGTTCATTTAAGTCTCTCCAGGCCTCTCTGAAATCATCCTGCTGGTTGTTTCTTACAGAACAATAGTATTCTATAACATTCTCATAACCATAACTTATTCAGCCATGCTCCAACTTCTGGGCAGCCACTCAGTTTCCAGTTTCTTGTCACTACAAAAAGGGCTGCCACAAACATTTTTGCACACGTGGGTCCCTTTCCCTCCTTTAAGATCTAGGATACAAACCCAGTAGAAACACTGCTTCATCAAAGGTTATGCCCAGTTTGATAACCTTTTGAGCATAGTTCCAAATTGCTCTCCAGAATGGCTGGATCCATTCACAGTTCCATCAACAATGTATTTGTGTCCCAGTTTTCCCACATCCCCTCCAATATTTGTTATTATCTTATACTGTCATCTTAGCCAATCTGACAAGTGTATAGTGGTAGGATATGAGATCTTGAAGACAAGGACTTTTCATGTCCTTTTTTCTATATGCTCTGCACTTATCCTAATACCTGCACATAGCAAATACTTATTGTCAATTAATTGGATAGAATGCTGGGCATGAAGGCAGGAAAGCTTATCTTTCTGAATTCAAATCTAGTCTCTAGCACTGAGTAGTTGTGTGACTTTGAGCACGTCACTTTACCTTATTTACTTTAGTTCTTCATCTATAAAATTAGCTATATAAGAAAATGGTAAACCATTCCAATATCTTTGCCAAGAAAACCCCAAATGGGATCATAAAGAATTAGACATAACTGATTCAAATGAAAAATGAGAAAATGTTTGTTGACTGACGGAATGAATGACATTATAAAGTCTATTATATATCTCTTAGAATTGGATCAAAGGACTGGATTTAAATCCAATCTTTTCCACTGAACCTCTTTTGGTCTCTCCTTTCTTCATCTGTAAAATAATGGAGTTGTACTAATTGGTCTTTTAAGTTCTAAATTTTTGATCCTATGCAGTACATATTCTATGTAAGGTAAAAAGACATTACAAGAAAAATATAATATATGACAGAATATGATCCACATATGATTACAATATTAATAATAACTAATATTTGTATGGTAATATAATATTTGACACCACTTTTATGTACATTAAAATTTGATGAGAGTAAGATCACTTTCAACTTAGATCAACAAAGGTATCATGATGGAAGCTCTACCTAAAACAAGTTACAAATAAGTGGAGATATAGAAAGAGTGCATTTTATGAAAGTGATGGGAGGGTAGGACAAATACTTGAAAAAAATTCAAGAGAGTGGAATATTGTAGAAAATTATTAGGGAACAGCTAGTCATCTAACTTGACCAGCATATAAAGTGTGTAAAGGGAGAATGTAAGCTGAAAATAAGCTGAAGTTAATTTATTAAGGGACTTTGGTACAATCTAAGAAATTTGCATTTTATCCTATATTTTATAATAATTATGATTATACATTTTTCAATTAGCAGACATTTATTTTATCTTCTTCACAACCAACTCAATTTAAAAAAGGGGGGGAGGGAAAATCATAGTAAATAGTCAAGCAGAGTCAATTGTCCATATTCAAAAATATTTGTCTCATCTATATCGTGAATTCATCACTTCCTTTTCAGAAACTGGGATCAAATAAAACATCATTGGTACTTTTGAATGATAGTTTATCACTGCATTGCTGCCTTTCTTCCTTTTGTTTTCTCTCTTTCTTTATTTTCACTTCATGCTAAATATTTTTATTACTTTCCTAGGAATAAAGTGGCTTTCATTTATTAAATGCTTACTTACCATGTTCTTGAGTAGTGCATTAAGCTGCAAACGAATGAATAAAAACATTTTAAGTACTTACTAAATGCAAAGCATTATGCTAAATACTAGAGATAGAAATAGAAAATCAAAGACTATCTGTTCTCTAAGCAGTTCACATTCTAGAAAGGGAGACAACAACATATAGGAGATTTCAACTTTAAACCAGATAGAAAGATACCATAGTCATTAGGGTGTGATATTAAGACAAATGGTAATGCATCTTCTGTGCTGTTGCACTATAAAATCATGTATGTTACGATGCTGAATTTTTCACAGCTCTACAGACTTTGGCATCAGAAATCATTTTTTCTGTGTTTTCAGTAGTTGTAATTGAAAAACAGTCTTGGGCTGCAGCAGTTGTAAAAGCACTTACCAGTCTCATCTTCATTGGGGATGATAATTTTCTAGGATGAGAACTGCAAGGGCTAATAGCAAGTAGGCCTGGTGCTATGTTGGGAACTTTCATTTCTGGAATTCTTGCTTATATTTTCTTAGTAAAGACATTTAGGTTGTGGTTGTCATTGGTGAGAAAGGTGGGTCCCTTCTCTATAGAAATTACCCCCTTTCAATAATAGGTCAGAGAGGGAGGGGACACTACTGTTCCTAGGACTCTGAGACGCAAGATCTTGGGTTGTCTCCTTTGGGTGCTGAAGGAAGGTAATGAATAGTTGAGATGGTAATAATGATTTGACTAGCCTGGTAATTACTGGCTGTGTGTGTGTGTGTGTGTGTGTGTGTGTGTGTGTGTGTTTTGTTTGTTTGTTTGTTTGTTTACCTTTCCTTGTAGCTTTGGGGATACAAAAATCAAAAGTCTGCCTTCAGAGGGCTTACCTCTTTTGGGAGAAGAAGCAACATGAACACATATAAATTGTATACATGTGAATGAGTACAAAACATATGGAAAGAAATTTTGAGGTAGACAGCAGAACTTGTAGAATCAGAGAAGGTACTTGAGTACTTGAGTGAAACTTTGAAGAGATAAAGAATTTTGAGGATCATCAGTGAAGAGTGAAAGCAGTCCAAACATGGAGACCAACCTGAGCAAAGGCTCTGAGACAGAAAATGTAGTATCCAGTAGCTCTGGAGAGAGTAGAGTGCATGAAAAAGGTGGGACTAGTGGTGGTAGTGGTAATAAGTATAATCAGTCAGGCTAGATTGTTAATTGCCTCGTGTGACAAAACAGTTGAATTTGTATTTTATCATAGAGTCAATAATGAATTATAGATATGGAATTCTGATTTTTTTGTTATAGGAAAATCCTAGATATAAAAACTCTACCAATATCTTCACATTTTAAAATCTTACTTGCCTTGATCCCAACTTCATTTATTGTGGTTCATGACCCCATGTGGAATCCATATCCAGATATGGAAAGTGTAAGACTCCACCGACAGAACTGTCAGGTCATACTGCTAAAAAGAGTCAGAGATGGGATCTGAACTCAAGGCCAGATTATAAATCCTTTCAAGAGGAGAATATTAGGTCTTTTTGACTTACATATATTACTTTGGCAGCTCTTGGGAATGGGATGGAATTGGAGAATGGATTAGATTCTAGAGACAATGGAAAGAGTGTTGTATTGGTCTCGTATCTATAGGAGGTACTTCACTTTTGTGGAAAAGTGTTTCTTCATGAAAAAGTAATTTGAAGACTGAGCATGAAATGGAAGGATTAATTTTAACACAGATTCAGTGGGAAGAATGGAGGAAATTCATTATTTTCATTTCACCAAGTACTTTGATTAAAATAAATATTCTAATTATAAATTCCATTTTTAAAGTAAATATATCAGATAAAACCTCATATATATTTTTTCCTCTGAGGAAAAATGGTTTTCAAATGAAAAGATGAAATTATTTATTAATCCCTATATGCAAAGCCCTGTGCTAAGTACTGAAATATATGTGGTTCTTGTTTCAATCGTGTCTGACCCCAGTTGGGGTTTTCTTCATAAAGATACTGGAGGTTTTATCATTTTCTCCTCTACTTCATTTTACATACAAAGAATTTGAGGTGAATGGGGTTAAGTGACTTGCCCAGGGTCACACAGCTTGATAGTATCAAAGACCAGATTTAAATTCAAGACCCATCGCCAGTGTTGTACATAATACACACACATATAGCACACACACACACACACACACAATTTTATTTATTCATACAGAGTTAAGATATATAACAAAATTAATCATTTTATTAATAATGCCAGCATTTTAGTAAAAATAAATTAGTGGTCAAAGGTAATCATAGCGGGAGACTGACAGTTTATATGCCTTTGGAAGAGGGTTGTTCCTGAGGATGACAAGCAACTCTGATTGGTTAACAAGTAATGAGAGAGAATAAATATCAAAATGAGGGGCTAGACCTATTCTAAGGAACTTTGATTTATGTCATTTACTATTAAATTATCCCTAGCCTTGGGTAATCTAAACAAAGAATTTATCACCACCCAAACCTGAGTAGATTAGTTGGGATCTGACCAAGATTGAGGAAAGCTAAAAATCATGATATATGTCATTTCCAGTGTCGTATGTAAAATTTCCATTTGGTTTCTAAAACCCTTGCAGACTGATGTTTCCTATCTCTATAGTGTTTGTTTGTTTGTTTGTTTGTTTACTTTGCTATACTTTATAAACCCTTTAATGACTCACTAATGTCACTGCCTTTGCTCATTGTATTTGACCAAAATCCCAACTCTCAAATTCATCATTTTAATAGTTGACCCACCACATCTGGAATGCTATCCTCCCTTACCTCTGCCTTCTAGCTTTCCAGGCTTCCTCAAAGACTCAGCTCAAATCCCACATTCTGTGTAAGAGGAAAACTTTTGAAATCTTATCTTCTGTTCATCCTATCTCTTTCAGCAACCTACTATTTGTCTTTGTTCTGAAATGATCTTTCTCTTGCACTACACTAAAATTTATCTTCTGTTTGATTACAGTTTGCATGTTGAATCCTCCATTAGAATATGAGCTTTTCCATTTTCAATGGAAAGCTTATTTGACCATTTTAAAAAGCACTCCAGTAAGTTTGTATTACAAAACACTAGGACATCTTTTAATCAAGTTATGACTTTTTAAAATTATGTCTTAAATCTATCTTTGTGTTTTCAGTTCTTAGAATATAATACTTTTCAGATAGTGAGTATTTAATAAATCCTTGTTTGCTGACAAGTAATTGGACCTCCTAGATAGAGACATGTCTGTATTTCCATGAAATGTTGCCTTATACTTCCATTCTATATACCAGAAGTGTTCCATATTTATCCATCAGGATTCTGCTTGGTATAACACACAAACATCCCCAACTAGGATATATGATTATGTTACTAACAAAGTTCTGAAAGGTATTCATCTTGATCTGGATTTTGAGAACTGTTTTCAAATGAAGAAAAAAGTTTTCTCTCCATTTTCAATGGAAAGCTTATTTGACCATTTTAAAAAGCACTCCAGTAAGTTTGTATTACAAAACACTAGGACATCTTTTAATCAAGTTATGACTTTTTAAAATTATGTCTTAAATCTATCTTCTTGATAAATAAATTATATGTAAATTTTCTCCCAGCTTAAAGATGGAACCCAAGAGTAAAGGATTAAAACAGCAGCAACAACAACATAAGAAGCTTCTAGCTGCAATGTTATCCCAAGATTCTTTTGAATCCATCCACAGTCCCACACCATCTGTAACAGAAGAAGATATTGACAATGAAGATGATGCAATGGAATTGCTGGGTAATTTTAAAAATTAATAATTCATCTTTCTTCCTTTTTTATTGTATTGTAAAAAGTGACATTAACTATATAATGTTAAAAGTTTAGCCTTTTTCATAGAGGGTAACAAAAAAATGCATATATCTGTCAGTCTTTCACTGAAAGTTGTAAGTCAGTTTGGCTTAAAACCATTGATTTCTTTCCTCTAAAACACATCAATTACTTATCAGAACAAATTTAATCTTTGTATATGCAGTCTACTTTCTTATCACTTTTGCCTCTGGTTATTTTTAAATCAAGTTTTATTCTGTGTAAATGAGGGGAAAATGCAAACTGGTTTTCTACAATATGCTCCATTAGCATTTTCTGGTTGGCTTCTGGGAATGTATGTTCTTCTATAAATATATAAAAGTATATTTAGTAATCTCTGCCCACTCATCCCTAAAGAATTTGCTTTGTTCCAGTGATATTTTGGAAAATAGAACAAGACAGCTAGTTAATTAATGTTCTTTGTCAACCATAAAAGAAGACGTAATCTATTGTAATAAATTTTTACTGACCAAGTGCTAGGAAAAGGTATCTTTAATGTGCTAAAGTTCAACATAAAATTGATCAACATAGTATGTATTAAAATGTATATTCACTTATTTCAAGGGAGTAATTATATAACTTAGTCTATTTTCTTATATTTAAAGCTATTGTCTTCCCAGTCTTTAAAAAACACAATTATACTACAAAGTACCACTAAAAATGAAGGGAAAATAATACTGGAAAACCCTAGTGACTTGAAATATAGACATAATTTTATTAGACATTTATTATAAACTATTAGAAAACAATGTTTTCCATTTTTAAAAATATTAGTTTTATGTGCTAACACCCATAAAATATAATACCTCTAATTGTAGCACATGTTACTTATCTTCTTTTCTGAACCACTGATTCATTAAATCAAAATTGATATTGTCTAATATTTTCTTAAATTAATAACTACCTTCACTGCCATGATAAGAAGTATATAAATACACACACATTCATTCACAAACATAAACATATACATAAACATATATATGTATATATATATATATAATTTGAATTTTGAGTTACCAGCATGTTAACTTTTTTAAAAATCCAATTAATATTAATAAAATACCATTTTCAGATGCATTCATAATGCATAACAAACAATTGGTTTTAAGAACAAACAAAACCAATGGAAAAAAATTACAGATTAAAAAAAATTCCTTAAATTTTTTAGCATGAGAGTAGACAGTTATGTGTTTCTTAATGACACTGTTTTTGCTTATGGGTTTTGCGTAGAATTGTAGATCCAAAAGGGATCTTTAAGAATATTCTTTCCCATAACTGCTCCAAATAGGAAAACAGTAAACTTCAGATAGACTTGTATCATTAAAAATCTTCAGGAACAAAGCTTTCCACAAATTTTATCAGAATACTTTCAGAGTACCTCAGTCTGAGGATGTCTCTGAAACCACATTTGTTCCCTAACCTAATACCAAATAATTAACATAGCTGATGTTCTGATGGATATTGCATAGCTATATAGAGTTAAAAGATTCTTTGGAATTAATACTCCATTAACTTCCATCTATATGGCTTCATACATTTATGAAAGCATTTATTGAGCATCTACTATGTTCAATGTATTTTATCTTTGGTGCCAGAGTACCAAGAAGAAGGAAAAAAGAAGAAAAAAAAGGAAAAAAATGAAGCTTTTGGCTTTAAAGGACCTCATATTCTGTAATCTTGAGTCTAACAACAGTTTAGCTGGAATTTTACATTGTGGTTAATCCTTTGATTCTGCTAATTAGTTTATTTAATTTCATGTATAATTGGACAGTCAGGATGCGTTCAGTTGAAATAAATAATCCTTTGAACAACAGTTTATTTATATTAGGTTTGTAATATTCTATTTATACTCCTAGCCCACCTTTTCACTCTTAATAGAAGAAGTTTGTGATTTCAAACTTTGTTATGATACCTACAATGGAAGTATCCACATTGATTCATAGATCACTTCAGAACTGTTATATCTTAAGAAAAATGTCCTCAAATTATTTCTTTTTAAAGTCTATATAATCTGGGAGTATTAGGAGATAGACCTCAAGTCAGGAAATGATTTTTCATTTTGTACTTTCAGTTTTGTAAATACTATCTACACAAGCACATAACTAGAGTAAGGAAGTCACAAAGGATGGGATAGGATTCATGAAGTCTGGACTCCTAAGTACTTGGTAGTATAATTGAGATTTCTCTGATATTATTTGAACATTTGGAATTGGCAGTGCTATCCTATAGGCAGATGATTTTTTTTCCTTAAAGCGAGACATATATGCCCATTAGTTAATTTGATATAATAACAAAGACGTTGTCCTTCAAAATGGGTTGATTTGGAAAAAAAAATATCTAGGACCTCAACTAATTAGAAATTACTAGAAAAACTGAATATTAATTTATTCATTAAGGAATTCTAAATATGAATGATAACATGGAACATTAGCAGACTGTTAGTGAAATTTTATCATTCATTATTGCTATAACTTGAACTAACTACTTAGGTGATTATTATACCATCAGCCTTTCTAGAATGAATAAAATCAGGGACTATATTTGTATTCCTTGTGCATAACATAGGAAATGCATAAAAAGTGTTTTCAATCCCTTAATTTAAATTAATTACATGCAAATAAGTATGTAAATTTGCAGAGCAGAACTGTTTTTTCCCATTCTCCCCTAAATGAGCAAATTCACATTTAGAGCAAAGGTAAACATGAATTCTGAGCTGAATGACCACATATCCTACATCATTGATTTCCAGATACATGAAGCAGACATAATTAGGAAATTAGAAAAAAATGTTATGAAAGAATCTTCCAATAAATACGTACAATAAGTTTTTAAAATGTGAGGTTAGAGTGATATAAAAGTAATTATACTGGCATATTATTTAATTATTATCAATGAAAGCAGCATTGAATTTTTTTCATTGGATATTCACATGGAATTTTAGGAACTATATGAACAGTAAATAATATTTTATCTTTTAAATGTAAATTTAATATAACTTTTTTTGTCATATTAATGGTGTAATTATTGCAAACATTGTTGCCCCCAACTTTATTAACATTTTACTATTAATTTGAAATTTTTCAGACTTCAATTTGCTCAGAATGGGTATATTAAATACCAAACATATTTCAGATATTATACTATATTCAGAGGATGCAAAGATAGAGATGAAATAAGGCCCCCGACCTCAAGAAGCTTATATTCTCCTGGGCACAAAAACAAGTAATAAAAGAGCACTATACTAACTTGAGAAGAATAGCATATACCTCTCTCCTGGAGGAAGGCATCTGGTTCTCTCTTTTCCTTTCTTATTCCTATGTTATCAGAAATTTTTATCAATAGTAATAGAGTACAATTTGTTCTATTATAATAGCAAACATCTGAATGGTGCTTCAAGGGGTGCAAAGCACATTGAAAATATTATCTTATTTTATCCTCACAACAACCCTAGATTGTAAGTGCTATTATTTTCCTCATTTTACAGATGAAGAAACAGAAACTCAGAGAATTTAAATGATTTGCCCAGTGACATACAGCTAGTGAGTGTCTGAGTCAGGATTTGAATTTAGATCTACTAGACTTCAAAAGTCTAGTCCACTAGTCCACTATCCATCCACTGTGTCACATAACAAGAGAAACTTTGACTGGAATATTACTTGCACAAAATCCAGTTAAAATTTAAGTCTTATAGAATTATTGACATGGAGAAATTTTAAAATAATTTCATGGTTCTGAAGAGAAAATATTCTACCACTTTTTAATCTTATTCCATATTTGTAAGAAAATTAAAATAATGAAAAGAATCATTTAAATGATCTTAATGACAATAAATTGAAAATTTCAACTAGCTCTCATTTATTTTGCATTTGGAGAGTTGAGATAAGATTAAATTGTGCAGTTATTTTATACAACATATTAAGTCAAGAGGCAATTAGTGGCTCAATGGACAGAACACTGGATTTGGTGTCAGAAAGATCTGAAACCTGAAGGCCATCTTGCCTCAGACACATTCCTAGCTGCGTGTCCTAGGTAAGTCATTAATCTGAACTCACTGGATCCACTGGAAAAAAAGAAATGGCAAACTACTTTAGTCTCTTTGCCAAGAGAATCCCGGATTGGGTCACTCAATGGTCTATCACAACTGAATCAACTGAATAACAATATACATGTCTAAAATTCAATATCTAATATAAGAGAGTTTTCCATAAAAAAATACCCTATGGCAAATACTTTTATAAAGCAGAAAGTCATTTTGTAATGTAAGCAGTTACAATGGTTGATCTGTCCCATGACTTTGTTCTTTGGTTTGCTATAATAGTCTATATTCCCCCTATTCCTTATTCACAAAAGCATCAATCAGCTCATATGGACATCAACCAGTGGAGCTCAGATGATACATTTTAAAATTCAGAGAATGAACATTTTAGACTTTTTTGAATTTTCTGCCTTTGGTTTCTCTGTTTAGTAACAAAACCAGGAGTTTTATGCTTGTAAATAAATTTGTTTCTTTAAAGATTTTATTTATTGCAGAGTATGAATATTTTGCCCTAGAAAATTCAAGAATCCATATGAATATAGGAGGACCATTGTTAGTTAAGGGAGGCCACACAGTACAGTGGAAAGAAATCTAGGTGGATTTGGAGTCAGAGAATCTGGGCTTGATCCCTAACTTAGCCACTACTCATGAGACCTTGGCAGGTCAATTCATCTCTTGAGGTTTTTATTTCCTGTACTGTCAAACAAGGAAGTTAAATTAGATAACCTTGAGGGTTCCTTCCAATTCTACATAAATAATTTTGTGATTCACTTTGACATGCTAAAATTTAAACATTGCTCCTTCCTTGTGTTCTCCAAGTTTGGTTATAATTTTGTCATTAGATATACTCACAAGCTGGAGCTGTGGTCTCTATCAAGACCCTTATTCTCTTTTGTTTCAGATATTTAAAAAAAAAACCTAATGCAATTGCATCAATATCTGTAGAAATGACAAATGACACTTTAAGTATGGTCAAAATGTAGCCTAATATGTGGCAAAATAAAATTTAACCTATAGAAAATATTTAAATTTTGGAATACTAATTTCTTTGGAGTTTCAAGGAGATTATCTAAAACAATATATGTACAATAAGGACATCCATGTTATCATTGCTTATCTTTGGTGCTCTTTTCCAGAAATATTTCTATGTGTATCTGTAATTTTAATTTGATTTTAGGAACTTAATAAAAAATAAGCATTATATCCATCTGGTAAATTTTCTGTCCCAGTCATTATGACCTACTTAAAAAAAATGAAAATAATTGTGAAGACATTGTTTCAGATGCTCCAGGAGTTTTAATTGTAGCCTGTGGCAGTGATTTTTGAGGATGGCTTTAGGCAGCATTAGTATCTTCATTGACTATTTTCAACTGTGATATAAAATAATCCGTAAAAGTCCTAACCAGTTATACTAAGTATCAAGTTTATTTAAAAGTTAATAGAATAAATGTTTCTTAGTCTTTTGAGATTTTGAATATCTATCTCCTGGAGACCTGTAAGTAAATTTGCTGTCAAGTTTTTATGATGCGGAGATTTTTCTTTGCTCATTCTATCTGATTCTTCTGTTCTGATGGCACATTTGTTATATAGCACCTGGGGGGGAAATCAAACCTCAGGATGCAATTTTAATATAAAAATTATGTAAATGTTTCTAATATTTGCCTGAATAGACTTATCATGTTCCAGCCCATCATATTAAACTTTCATTTCAGTTCTCTATTTGCATCTCTTAAGTAGTAAAAAGAAATAATTTCCTTAATTGCTCCTCATACTTGTTGCTTTATGTTTGAAACCCTATTTTTTTTTGTATTTTCTTTATTTTTTCCTGGCTCTGAATAAGAATCTTGCAAAAGAGGACTGAATTTCAGAATTTTTTTTCCTTTCCCCCCCAAATAAATATACCACATAACAGTTATCAGACTTGTATATGTTTATAATTATGACATATAATAAAATTGTTGAACTGTGAAACCTAAAGTAGTATAAAATTGAAAGCATAGTCAAAAAAGCTAGACAAAAAGGACACAATTTATTCTTTATAGTAATTAAAATATTAATGTATATAAACATATTATATGATTATATTATACACATATACTTGTATATAAATATATTATAATGAAGACATATTTTAATTTTTTTGAGGAAGCTATTAATGGGATACTTAGGAGAAAAATTAGACAAAAAAATGTTCCAAGCTTAAAATTTAAGAATACCAATAATATAATGACATATATTCGCACATTTATTCTTTTCTCATGGAATATCTACAATGAATACATTGTGATTTTGGAGAAAAGGTAATTCATGTTTATTTTTGGTATCTTTAAGGCATTTTTTTTAAAGGATCAATACTACAAGGTATTGTTGGTGGAATGTAGTGAGTACCTGTTGGAGAGGAGGAAGATCTGAGTTCTCCTTGAAGTTTGACAATACAAAACCTTAGAATTTAAATAATTTCTTAGAATTTTAGTTTCTTCTTTGACAAAATGAAGATAACACTTATCTGTCTGCTTCCCAACATCCTCATCTGGGTGAATGATACAATTCTCTGAAGTTTTAAAAACTTAACAAACAACACAATGCAATGGAATTAAAAGTTATTGTTGTTGTTATTGTTTTTGTTGTTATTAAATCTCATTTTTATTTTGGAGGAAATTGAGACTTGGTGAGGCATTTATGTGACTTGACAAAATGTGCACAAAAATTTAGGTCACCATTGTGAATAATTGCACCACAGTAATGAATGACTTCTGAAAACAGTGGCACTGACATTGGACCTGACATTTTTGTCTTCCCTCATAATTCCCCATTGTCAAACAACCATTCTTTGGATCAAAAAAGCCAAACAGAGGATCTAAGATGAAAAGACATATAAATATTGTGAATTTAACTATTTAATTTCTAAAGCAATTTCTTTGTAAGGTGATAAAAATGTTGAGAAAAAAGTTATCTAGTCTGAAAAATTGCCCCAATTTTAAATCATTTTTAAAAGCAAAGTCTTCATAGTTTTAAGTTAAATTAATTCTGCAGCCAAACTTCACACAAGTTTCAAAAGAAATGTTAGAAATCATTAGGGTTGTTGTTGATTTAAGGAAATAAATTGAGTTGTGTCTGCTTCAAGGATTTAATAAAGAAACAAATAGTAATTTTTATGCACAAGTAATCTGTATGACTACTTTGAGAATGATTTCATTTAATTTAGGTGAGTTTATTGATTTTGTTATGTTGAAACTGTCTCTTAAGTATTGATAAATCATATATATATCATATAGTTTCTGTGATAATTTTGCATATAAGCTTGATGAATTCTACACTTATTAACATTTTAACATCAAAAGCAATGGCTTGTAAAATTTGTTATTAATGAGTTGTTCCTGAATTGTTGTATTTTTAGATAATGAGTCATTTGTATGCAGTAGATGATTTGTTTAGATTGTCATGTATAAGATCATTGCTGCTAAATCACTGAAGCATCTCTGGATAAATACATTAAAATGGATTGTGATTGAAGTTCAATATTGACTTTTGTGCATGTTACTAGAACAATTACAAGAGCTCACTGATTATTTTGTTATTTAAAAAGATTAGCTTTATGGGAGAGGACGCCTCACTGAAGATGAAAAAATAAAGAAGGTAATTTATTTAAAAGAATGTTGACATTTTAAACTCATCAGTATAAACTGTTTTGAATATTTCTTTTAGGTTCCTAAAGAAAGAATTCTGGAGAAGTAGGGAATAAACTTTTAAAAAATGAGGTCAGTGTCTATATACAAGGAAAGTTTGAAAAATGGAGAATATTTTAATAGTGATCAATCTTCTGAATGGGGAAGCGAGGTGCCACATTGGATAGTGTGCTGGACCTGGTGTAAGGAAAATTTTCTTCCTGAGTTCAAATCGGGCTCAGGAATCTACTAGCTGTGTAACCCTGGGCAAGTCACTTAAATCTATTTGCTTTATTCTTCATTTGTAAAATGAGCTGGAAAAGAAAATGGCAAACAACTGCAATATCTTTGCCTAGATACTTTACCAAGACCCAACTGGGGTCATTGGACACCACTGTAGCGGGGGGATCTTCAGAAGGATTTTTTTTTTTTTTGGTTCTCAATACTCTATGTCTCCTTTTTGGAAAATAGATTGGAGTATCTTATTGCTTCTGTTAAGTTCAATATGAAACTATTCATGTCTTCCACAAAAAACATACCAATATAAACATCTTTAAAAGGCATTCAATTTCATGAATCATTTGCTCTGGTTTATTTAACAGTTCTTCGAGAATTAATCATTTTATTGTCTCTCTATTCTATTTTGGGAATACACTGACTAGATTTCAGATATTTTCTATATATTTGATACTGTTTGTTGTTTATTTAGTTTGGAAATACTTCAAGAATTTATTATAAATTAGAAATTCATAAAGGCATATCCTATGCTTTTATTGGCTAATCATGACAGATTTATATTTGATTCTTTTATCTAAGCTTTGTTTCTACTCTAATGCCTAGCAAAGTGATTTACACACAATAGGAACACCAAATAACAACCTTATTCATTGATTAATTAATATGGTCAAAAAACAATTATATATTTTCAAATAAATAAGGTTACCTTTTTTTGTCTACCTTATACACCAAAAGCTTCTCTTGAAGTGAGAAATAATTTAGTGTACATGTAACATGGTGAGTAGGAAGACCTTTCACACAGAAAAGGTATTATCATATGAATCACCAGCCTCATTTGTGGGACACCTGTCTTCATTCAACTTGACTTATTCTTATATTTAATCTTATACTAAAATTTCAATTTCTCTCTGATCAATCAACTTAACAGAGCCTCTGTTTTAATTAATCAACTATAAATCATTTAAAAAACTGAGAAATCTCCGTTGCATAGTATTTATTTGTATATCTCTATTAAATCTCTTAGTCTCCAAGAGTAATATTAAATCTTCTGGATATATAATTTATTAACATTAGAATCATTAATAAATAAAAGCATAGCTAATTCTAAAATTTTTAACTCTGAAAATGGACACAGCCAGAGTCACATCAAACCCTTACCAATGGCAGATCACTTATCTTCTCTTCTGAAAACAGTCCTATACCATTTGGTTTACTCAGAATAAGAAACTTACATCACAATAATCCTCTTCAACAAGATGAAAATCATAATAGCACCACAAGAAGGGATATGTCTTCATCCCCCCCCCTCCTTTCTCTCTCTCTATGTGTGACAGGAAAACTGTTTTCAGTTTTTCTCATGTTCTCATTCATAATAATCTGTCTCCAGAGTTACTCCTCATAAAATTCTTTTATAATAATTTTCTTCATAAAATAGAAGTTTAAACAGTTTGAACTAGAAAGACACTTCTTACCTTATTTCTCTTTTTTCTTCAACAATTTATCTCACAGGTGAAAACTGAACTCACATACTCTGCCTGACTCTAGAGGAAAAAAGTATCTTGTAAAGTTATAACGACAATGCTTAGCATCTCTCCTTTTAAAGGAAACAAAGAGTCTTTAAGTAGGCTTCTTAGGAAAGACTTTTAAAAGCAAGGATGAGTGTATGAGAATATATATAGGCGAAAAAGAATTTGATCTTGTTCTTTGTAAATATGTTCTCTTGTCTTTTGTGACTTCTCATTAATTTGAATGGAGAGCAAAAATAAAAAGCTATTTCCTTGTGTTTAGAGATGATGACTTCTTTAATATATTGTCTCATTATTTAGTCATGTTCTTCAATTTCAATTTTTACTTAGATTTTTCTAATTAATTTCTTTAAAAAAAATAAGCCTGGGGTAGCTAGATTACGTGTGGATAGAAAACCACCCTTGTAGTCAGGAGGACCTGAGTTCAAATCCAGCCCCAATACTTAACACTTCTTAGCTGTGTGACCTTGGGCAAGAAAAAGGGGGGTGGGGTGGAAGAATCAGACTAAACAAATCAACTCTGAACAAAGTTTTCAGTGCTGTGCCAGAGCATATCTTGACTTTTCTTCATTCAATGGCTTTATATATAAAATAGGAGGTAATCAACATTTATATGAATAAATGAATTCTTTGTGGCAATTTTCAACCAGTTTTTAAACGTTGCCAAGCATCAGAGTAAATATCTTACTTTATGTGCTTTTGTCAAAAAGAAAAAAAAATCACATGAAGAAAGTTTGAAATGATTTACTCATATGGTGCCAGCTTTCTGTTACTTGCCTTCCTTCCACCAGGTGACGAGGTCTTCCCAAATCTAGAATTATTATGTTATTCTTGGAATATCATCTTTCTCTTTTTCTTTTGATCCATTTCTTTTCTGGATCCTGAGGGAAAAAGCAAAGCCAAAATAGCATAATTATTTAATCTCATTTATGCCCCAAATAACTTGTCTTGTCCATAGCAGAAATGATCACTGAAATTTGTCACTTTAATGATTACAAAGTAATATGTATAGATAGGTAGATAGATATAGATATAGATATATAAAACTAACATGCATGAGCATTAATATATATTTTATTTGTATAGAGGTATGTATACTTATACAATACACATGACATATTCAAACACATATATTATATCTATATTGCCTACATATGTGTGCATGCACTGTTCAGATATGCATATGTTCATGTACATGTATATACTTATGCATATAAGTCGACATAGTCCTATCCTTGTCCCAGAAGTCTGCATGCTGTTTTAAGTTTTAGTGAAACTTTTCAGACACCCTATATATGCAGCATATCATTTTATTTATAGTGATTTTTTTTGTATACTTTCAACCAAGTATTCCTTCTTCAATGGAGAATTCAATATTATTTAAAATGTTTAGAATGTGCTTCTTTATAGGACTTTTCAGACATTTGGGTAAATGAAAATCTGTGAAAATGCTAGTACAGAATATAATAGGGTTTCCAAGTGGGTTTAGGCTACTTTGAGGGTTCACTTTTTACCCTTCAAAAATGCACAAAATATTTAATTGCACTTTTTTGCTACTGTGTCTGCAAATGCCAATACATTATTACATTCCCTTTTGAGGACATTTTTCTGTTTGATTTAGCTGTATACATGCTTCAAAATATTAACTTTGGTAATAGAGTTTGCAAAGCCTGCTAGACAAATTCTCCCTCATCATATTGTCCTATGGAAAAATTTAGAATCAGGACTACTAATGTCTGTAGAAGTGATGACAAATTTCAAAGTTGTACCGCATATTGAAAAATAATTCTAAAATTTTACATCTTTATTTTTTATTTTCCAAGTAAGGATTTTAATCTATGGGGGTCTTTGCTTAAAGGGCTTGTCAGATGTAGTCAAAAGATATAAGCAATATAGAATAAATATAATAATAAATGAAACAGAAACCTCAATGCAAATGATTGCATTGTTTTTTACAGGGTTTTTATTGCAGGATTTTTAAATATAATATTTATAATAGTGCAGTAATATAATATATATATTATAATAATTATGGATTAAATATAATATTTGCTGCAAGTTAGTATCTTGGTTAAAAAGGCAGCACAATGTTGTACAAAGAACAGTGCATTGAGCCTCAGGATATCTGGGTTCAAATTCAGCCTCTATTATTTATAAAGTTTCTGACCTTGGACATTTAACTCCTCTGGGTCTCTGTAAAATGAGGTAGTTGGATTTAAGGGCTTTAAAATCTGTTCTGGATTAATTTTACTGAGATCACCAGAATATCAATAAAATTTTTGCTGTTATTGTTTTAAAAGATTTGGTAATTATTAACAATAGATCATTCACTCATAAACTCACAAAAACAAAAACATGTTTTGGATTATAAGAACTATTTCCATCATAGCTATTTTAGAAACTATTTTTATAATAAAATGAGAGTTATAAAAATTTGATTACTTTTTCTGAATTTATTCTATTAATGATAATATCAGCATTTATATAATGCTTTAAAGTTTGCAAAGTGATTTACAAATGCTAATTCATTGAGATTATAAATAAATTGGAAGAGCATAGGATAGTTTACCTCTCAGACCTGTGGAAGAGGGAGAAATTTATGACCAAAGAAGAACTAGAGATCACTATTGACCACAAAATAGAAAATTTTGATTATATCAAATTGAAAAGTTTTTGTACAAACAAAACAAATGCAGACAAGATTAGAAGGGAAACAATAAACATTTTTTACAGTCAAAGGTTCTGGTAAAGGCCTCATTTCCAAAATATATAGAGAATTGACTCTAATTTATAAGAAATCAAACCACTCTCCAATTGATGAATGGTCAAAGGATATGAACAGACAACTCTCAGACAAAGAAATTGAAACTATTTATAGACATATAAATATAGACATATGCTCCAAATCATTATTAATCAGAGAAATGCAAATTAAGACAACTCTGAGATACCACTACATACCTGTCAGATTGGCTAGAGTGACAGGGAAAGATAATGTGGAATGTTGGAGGGGATGTGGGAAAACAGGGACACTGATACATTGTTGGTGGAATTGTGAACACATCCAGCCATTCTGGAGAGCAATTTGGAACTATGCTCAAAAAGTTATCAAACTGTGCATACCCTTTGATCCAGCAGTGCTTCTACTGGGCTTATCCCCCAAAGAGATGCTAAAGAAAGGAAAGGGACCTGTATGTGTTAAAATGTTTATGGCAGCCCTGTTTGTAGTGGCTAGAAGCTGGAAAATGAATGGATGCCCATCAATTGGAGAATGGTTGAGTAAATTGTGGTATATGAATGTTATGGAATATTATTGTTCTGTAAGGAATAACCAGCAGGATGAATACAGAGATGACTGGCAAGACTTACATGAACTGATGCTAAGTGAAATGAGCAGAACCAGGAGATCATTATATACCTCAACGACGATACTGTTTGAGGATGTATTCTGATGGAAGTGGATCTCTTTGATAAAGAGAGCTAATTCAGTTTCAATTGATCAAGGATGGACAGAAGCAGCTACACCCAAAGAAAGAACACTGGGAAATGAATATAAACTGCTTGCATTTTTGTTTTTTTCTTCCCGGGTTATTTATACCTTCTGAATCCAATTCTCCCTGTGCAACAAGAAAACTGTTCGGTTCTGCACACATATATTGTATCTAGGATATACTCTAACCTATTCAACATGTAAAGGACTGCTTGCCATCTGGGGGAGGGGGGGGAGGGAGGGAGGGGAAAAATCGGAATAGAAGTGAGTGCAAGGGATAATGCTATAAAAAATTACCCTGTCATGGGTTCAATCAATAAAAAGTTATTAAAAAGTTAAAAAAAAACAAATACTAATTCATTTAAGTTTTGTAAAAATCCTGGAAGTTAGGTGCTAGGGGAAAAACAAGCAAATTTTAATTAATTGTCCTGAAAGGACAACTTAACCATTAAAGATTTAAAATTTTTAAATTATTTTTCAATTTGCAGGTACAACTTTGAAATTTGTCATCACTTCTACAGATATTGGTAGTCCTGATTCTAAATTTTTCCATAGGACAATATGATGAGGGAGAATTTTTGCTCAGTTTTGAGCATCACTTTTAGGAGGGACAGTAACAAACTGGGGAGTATCCAGAGGACACTATCCAGAACATTGAAAGGATCCAAGAGTATATCATATAAAAGTCACTTTGCTTCTGAAGAGAAAAAATAAGAAGAATGGGTAGAAGTTGAAGAGAGAACAATTTAGCTTGATTAAAAAAAAAATAAGCAAACGAACAAACAAATACAACACCATAAATAAGTACTAACATTTAGAACTGGGTAAAAATTGATAGCTTGCAAAAAAAAAAAAAAAAGAAATTATTACTTCCTCATTTTAAGAAAATGGCTGATTCTATTGAAGATATTGTTGAAGGGAATGTGGACCACAAGGCCTCCGAGATCCTTTCCAACACTAGATTATATGATGGTATTTAATTGAATCATAAAATATCATGCATAAAGTCTGACTACAATTGTTATATGAATATAAGAGAAAATATGCATTTCATTTTGCATAATTTACAGTAAAATATAATGTAACATTAAATGAATGATTTAATGGATAAAAAATCTTTTAAGTGCTTACTATGTACAAAACACTTTATAATGGATAAAGTCTTGGATACAAAACACTTTATAATGTGGTGAAAGTCCCTGATCTCTAGCTACTCACATTCTAATGGGGAACAATATATAAAATAGCATAATTTTAAAAATAAAGAAAAACAAAGAAAATGATTTTAAATATTCTTAGAAAACAAAACACATTTATATATGTGCTTTAATAATAATAGCACATATATGCATATATATAACATATACATAAATATATATATATATACATATATATTTTTTTAAAACATTTCAATAATAATAGCTAACATTTATATAGTGCCTATATATGTGCAGGATACTGTATTATGGACTTTACGATTATTTTTTTTTCATCCTCTTACAACCTTGGGAAGTAAATTTATTATTACCTCAACTGATAAAACTGAGACAAATGGAGGTTAAGTGAGCTAGTAAGTGTCTGAGGATGGATTTGAAGTTACATCCTCTTGACTCCAGGCCCAGAGGACTAGACATTGCAGTGCCCTTTTATCTTCCTTACTACAGTGGAGGATGGGGGCTATCATTATTCCCATTTTACATATGAAGAAACTGAAGTACCAGGTAGGTAACACAGCTAGAATTGAGGCAGGATTTTCATTGAGATTTTCCTGATTACATAGACAGTGCTCTACTCCCTAAATCATATGTTTATGTTTAGTATAGCCAAGTGAATTTATTGAAAGGTATTTAGAATTATCTAAATAATGGATGATGAGGTTAAAAACATTGCTGCTGGTTCTCTTGGGGTTTCCTTGTGAGAGGTGTCCTTAATTAGTCTGTAAAGCCTCCCATTCTTACACTTGCTGGAGATTTTTGCCCATGGGAGGCACAGTCAGTTTCTAAATAGCACAAGAGCCAGAGGACTGGTCATGGTGTCAGGAAGGCTTGGATTCAAGTCCAAATCCATTCATGTACTAACTGTGATGCTTGGAGAGTTACTTAATCTTTATTTGCTTCAGTTTTCTTATCTAGCAAATGGGGATAATAATGATACCTACCTCCCAAAGTGGTTGTGAGGATTAAATGAGAAAATATTTGGGAAGTACCTTTCAAATCTTAAAGAGTTATATAAATGCTAGATCCCAAGACTTCTCTTCATATAAAGAAGTCTTATCTCTGATATAGGCTATTGATGCTGCATTAACTCCCTCATTTCTCAGAGATTCTTATGCAATATGGACTGAGAAGTTATTATTTGTTACATTCCTTCTTAAGCATTATAATTGACTGTGAAGATTAAAAAGCAGTGTATTTTCTCATACTATACAATAAATGGCAACAAATTTTTTTTTTAAGTTGATATGTGTTCCCTATGTTGACTAATGTGACAGATTTTGAAGTAACTTTGTGACTTTGTAAATTACACATATAACTGACTAATGCTGGAGGCTTACTAACTCCTTTTATTTTTAGACATGATTATTTGTAAATATCCATCTTTTGCCCATTAGTAATTATTCCTTTCCTATTTATATTTGGATATTAGCCTATGAAATTAGTTGTATTTTCAAAAATTTTTGATGCATGTTATAAAATGATATAACAATGTCTAATTTTTCTTGCTTGTTTATTGCTTCTCTTTCCATGCTGGCAGCACCACATGTATCTTCAGAAATTTCTTGGCAGAGAGTTCCTTCTCTATGAGTTTAATGATTTTCCATTTAGACTGCCTCCTTATCTAAAAATTTACTGGACTCCCAAGTTTCATTATTAATCCTACAAGAGGATATCTTAGAAGAATGTAACCCATTCACCTCAGATAGCCTCACTTCTTGACTCCCTTCAGACGAATATCACCATGTATAATTTTAAAATTTCTTGCATATAAAATAAAAACACTAAAAAAAAGCTTTATTATGTTGAGCACATAACATATAAATATGATATATGCTCTTCATAGGGGCCTCAAGCAATTTTTAAACATGAACAACTTTGATTTTATATGCTATGATAGGAAAGAATACATAAATGGATTTAAAGGCAAAGTTAAATTTTATCTTCACAGCTGATATGGAATTCAGCCAACTATGGAACTAAATTCCAAGTATCTTTTCTTTTGCAATGTGAGAGGATGGGGTCACATGGGCAGGAAGTCTGTTGAAGTTAAAGTTTCATAATAGGGTTATTTAGGATAGCCATTTTTGTTTGCCATAATATATGGAATAAGAATTAAAGCAGTTGTGCAATATATTATCTCTTAATTTATACATTTTTCTTTAAATTCTGTTTTTATTATTTTGATCATACATATAACCTAAGGTAGACAAGTTTTAAAATACCAACGTTATTTTTTAAATCACATATCTTATTTCTACAGAATAATAAAATATATAGTATTTATATTTAAATATATAACATTTCTACAGAATAATAAAATTATTCTGTTTTCTGAATTAAAAAAAAAGTCAATGCTTAGATATATATTATTTCCCCATAGGGCAATAAGAAGTTGATTATCTTCAATTAACTTATTACCCATGCATAATTGTAATCATAGTCAGTACTTGGTTCTGACTTACACTGAAAAGCCCATTAACCTCTTGCATGAGTGAAATAATTTAATTAGTGTTTCATTACAAAGAATTGATCTTAAATGTGACTGCAAATGCTTAACCAAAATATCTGGGGTTGATTTATAAATACTAACTACTTAAAGACTTTTTTCAAAAAAAATTTGAATTCATGGTAGGGCCATGCTTGGTCTTTTATCGCTAAGAATGAAAGGATTCATAAAGAAAATAGATCACAAATCTTTGCTAGCCTCAGGCATATGCAGACCTGAGTTGCAGAGAGTTTCCAGAACAGTTTAAATTACTGATTTATGATTATATATGATTTATGTTACTTATATTTCTGATGTGGATTTTGAACATAGATCTCCTGACTTCTCACTATGCCCTGCTGTCTACTCATCAAGAAGTGAGATTGCTCAGTTTCCTAGATCATCTAAATCAACTACATCATCTTGCCACAAAATATATTGAGGCTGCAACTTCTCTATGCTAAGGATCAGCTTGCTTTTCAACTGGTGATGCTTGAGGGTCATAACTGGTAGTAGCAGACTGAACACCAATAAAACACACCAAAATTTATCTTAAAAGTAAGGTTTTTAATAGGATCTATGAAATACATGAACCATAATAGTACAACCTTTGTTCAAAACAATGATATGCATGTATCAGAAATTATTCCATTTAATTAAAATATCAAGCTTTTGAAAGGAATTTGACAACTTTCATGGTTATTTTTTTAATAGGCAAGCAATGGGTGGATATATCTTTTGAATACATGTTTACATGAAAGTGGGGATAGAAAAGAAGAAAAGGGAGGAAAATGGAGAGAAAAAAATGAGACAGAGACAGAAAGGAACAGAGAGACACTGAGAAGTAGGAGACAGATGAGGATGAAAAAGTCTACCTCTACTGGCAAAAAGGGAAGAAAATGGAAAAAAAAATTAGCCTCAGGCCTCTGATTTTTGTCCTATCTACTACTTCTCATCAATTCAAGTCATATCCTAGGTTCCAGGTCTGTTCAGCATCACTCTTTCAGAAAACTGGGGACAATAAAATATTCTCTCCATTCTGCTGACTAGATTTGAAAGTTTGTGGAGCTATATTTTCCCAGTTTTAACAAAGTCTTTTCAAATAAAAAGAATGCTCTTATATTCTTGGTAAAAAGCAACCACTTCATTTTCATCATCCAGGGGTCAACATTTTAGACTTAAGTTGATGTTGTCCTATTAATAAATAGAAATAAACTTTTTTCTATCTATTCAATTATCAGCCTCCTCTTTCTCTTCATCATCATGCTATAGCAAAAATGTTCTTGTCAGTACTCTAGCAAGTTATGTTGCTATATTAGAGACTTGTATCTAAAAAGTTCCTTTATCAAAGTTTTTTTTTTCTCTTTTGGTTAACCAAACAATTTATTTTAAGGAACTTTGTTATTCAGGAAATATAGTGACCTTCATTTCTGATTCCTATTTATTATTCAATCTGTTTTGGCCAAAGTACTTCATTGGTTAATTTTTGTCTCCTTAAAATTTGCTGATGGAATCATTCCAGTCCAGGTGTCCTTAATACAAACATCCTAATAATGGGCATTTTTTTTTGGCAGGCTGAACGGAGATGCTAAGACTTGAGAACAGGTGGGAAGCAGTAATTAAATATTTCAGAACATTCCCTGTCTTGATTTTTGGCCCAGCTTAACATAATTACCATATAGCCCAAGAAAGAACTGAATATTTCCACTTGGATGTGAAAAAACACTAAGGTGGCTTTTGGGGATTTCCTTATTTGTGTATAATTTATTGTATCCTATTAAATTGGAAGTTACTGATAGTTTATCAAAGTTAGTGGAAAATATATTGATCCCTGAAATATGAAATTCTGGCATAGCTCAGAGAAATGGGGTCCAAAGACCTTGCCAGTTGGGTTGTCAGGTAATTTGAAATTTTTTCAGATTAATAATAGAAAATTGTGAATTCTCCATTTTATTTTGTGCTATATAAACCTTGCCTCTGTGTCCATACTGAAGAAGGTCATTTCAAATAAAAAAAAAAAACCATTGATTTTTTTATTGTTTTTTTAGAAAGTCAGTATCATATCTTTTAATGAAGAGAAAAAAGAAATTAAATGGTTTCTTAGTTGTCTTTCAGATAGCTAAAGTTCTTGCTGGAATTTTCTTTTGCATCCAGCAGAGGAACAGAAATAACCTGAAATTTCAGATTTTTTATGTTAAATGCATTGACCATCCCTATTTCTTGTGAAGGTCTCCCTTTGTTCTGAGATCCAGCTCTAAAACAACTTTTCATCTAGAGTACTCCCAATATGTGATTGATTATTTTTCAAGAACACATATAGATGATAAAGTAGGTATATGAACTGATAACTAGAGATGTCCTCTTGATTTTTGGTCCTGAATGTTTATACTTTCTTTTGAATTTTTATCCAATTGATTAATTGTGTGATAGATTACCTCTCCCACACTGAAAACAAACTGAATTGTAAAGCAGGGTGGCTCTATATCCATCTTTGTCCTTGGTGACATTTAGCCAACTTGAGAATTTGTGAGTTAAGGATGAGTAATTCTATGTTCTACATTATGTTTGTTCCTTTATTTGTCTTACCATGTTTTAGCAAAATGTATAGTTATGAGAAAATAAAGGGAATTACCTGCCAATCTCTCTTTTGCTTAAAAAACAAATTGATTCGTTGGAAAGTATAATGACAATTTTTGATCAAGGCAATATATTTTGAAAGGATAACAATACAGTTTCCTCCACAAAAATGATCTTATGGGGAATCTGTGATTTTGTTGCAATATCTATTCCCTCCAGAGGAACAATATTGTCCATTACACTCCTAATTCCCATATAAAGGACTCAGTTAACTAAATGTTTTTTTCTAGATACTTTCACATTATGTGGACAGTATTGTATTATTCTCAAGCTATCTTTCTTTTAAACTCTTGATCCTTTCATATTACTTAGCTACTACTTTCTAGATCATACACACAGTACTTTGTTGATAATAAATTAAAATGTGTGTGTGTGTGTGTGTGTGTGTGTGTGTGTGGTCTGTGAAAGCCTTTGGTCTATTTATACACATTAGATGTCTATATATTTATTTTTCTTTAAGTCATTTAACCCTCCCCCCTTTTTAGATGTTTTGTATTCCATGATTCACATTCACATACCATTATCAGCAGAATATTGATCTTAAAAATAGGAATATTTATTTTTAGGGAATGCAATTGTTTCAGTGAATTCTGAAATGCTTCTTTTTTCCCCACTCCTAGTCAATTCTGGGCTCAGTTCATTGTGTTTCTGCAATGTTTGCCAAAGATTCAGGTGCTTACAGATTTCATTTAGGATGCTCTGCACTATATCAGAGCTTGATGCAATCAAGGTCATCTATAAACAGGAACATTAGAAGAATTTCACACTCTTAGAGGTAATGCCTTTTTATATGACATTTGCAGTATGTGCCAATAGCAAACATGGTTAGTGAACAAATGTTTCCCACTTTTATATCTTGTTTAATAGTGATAATCAAAGGATTAGTGAGCAAAGTTTTCTCTGGTTTTGCATCTAAAAAGAATTCTTGCATAAACTTGACTGATGCGTGAAAAACACACTATTGAACAAAATCCTTTAAGGTTATATTTTGCTATAAATCCATGATTTAAAGAAAATAATAAATAATAATTATGGGTATATTATGTATCTTAAATTTTAATCAATTATTTTAGCTTTGAAAATGTAGTATATTATAGAAAATTAGTCAGGAATGTCTGTCTTTTTCTCCTTATATTTCCATGAAGTTTGTTTCCACTATATGAATGATCATTTTTTAGATCAATTTTTGTATAGATAAGCAAACAGTTCTTTGGGCTGGTAATTAGATATCTTCTTGTTTGCCTTTTCTTTTGGTAATATTGCTATCTTCAATTTTTCTAGTGATTTGGTATCTTCTCCTCAGTGTGCTCAAAATTCAAAAGTAGGTCATCTCCAGAAGAGATTTCTATATGTATGTTGGGCTGGTTCAATTGGTTCTTAAAGTCCAAAGGGTCATTTCCAATTCCTCATATAACATATAGAGCTCTAAAATATGCAACTTAGTAAGGTGGCTTCTTTGTCCTTGGTAAAGTAGTAGAAAACCAGGAAGAGTTGTTTAATTCTCTATCTTTTCTCTTAGCTTCATATTAAGAAATTTGATCATGTCACTCATCTATTCAACTGCCTCTAGAATAAAATATAAATGCTTCCATTTAGCTTTTAAAGTTCTCCACTACCTGGCCACAACCTATCTCTTCAACCTCATTGTAAATTTTCCCCTTTCTTGAATTCTACCATTCAGCTAAACTGGGCTTTTCTGTGTTCCTCACGTATAACAAAATTTGTTACTGTAGTGAAAATTCTGCATGTGTGGAATGCACTCCTTTATTTCTACCTTAGAAAATCCCTCTCTTCTTTTAAGTTACAACCAAAGTACCGATTTCCTTATAAAGTATTTTCTGATTCCCCTCCCTCCAAGTGTTAATATTTTCCCTCCCAGAATTAGCTTTTAGCTGCTTTGCATTTGTTCATATTTATTCTCTTAAATTTACTTTATTTATTCTGTCTATAATCACATATTGGTATCTTTGGTGTATGAGAACTTGATGTCTTTCCTGTTAGAATGTAAGATCCTTCAAAATTAGAATTGTTCCCGAGTAATTATATTCTCAGCAATTAGCTCAGAGCTTGATAACATAGCAGCCATTTAATAAGTGCTTATTGATGAAGCAATTGATTGATGATCAAATTATTTGATTAATCGCCCCCCAAGCTTTCACTGCTTTTATTTTATTCTCTCTATTACTCTTCCTTATCTCCTATGTTGATTTTTTCATAATTTTCAACCATCTTCCTCCATAAGGTTTTGCATATAAGTTTGTATCCTAAATTAATTGCACTCCAGGTTGTCTTGCTTTACAAGCATATATTGTTGTGAGATATTTATACCCAATCAGTGCCATGCACATCTTTTCATTTTTATCATTAATGTTTGTACTTCCTCTAAGAAGTCAATATTCTAGATGCAGAAATGGTTTCCATATCAATAGCCAGAAACTAGCCAATTTCATGCTGGTTTCATAATCACCAAGCATACTTCTAAACTCCCTTATATACTCCTTGTGCCAGGAAAAAGATGTCCTGAATATTGGACATGGTACAAAAATAGATTAATTGTTGAATTAAATTGAATGCAGACTGATAAATTGGCATACTGTTTGAAAAATCAGTCTCTTTTGGATGTGGTTAGACTAAATCATCTCAAAACTAATTCATTTTTGAAGTTCTGAACCAGAAAGGCAACTCAATGAATTTCTAGTTTAGCATATACCTGAGCAAGAATTTCTTCTCTATTATATAAAGGATCATTGAATAAAGGTAGCAAAGTGGAAGAGTAGCTAGAGTATATGACTTGATGTCTGGAAAACTTGAGTTAAAAATCCTGCCACAGATGCATTAGTTGTGTACCCTTTGACCCTATGTTTAACCTTCCTCAGCCTGTTTTCTCAGGTATAAAATGGTGATTAAAGAAGGACTTTTCACACAATTTTGAAGATCAAATTAAATAATCTAATCAAAATGTTTTGTGAAACTAAAAGTATTCTATAGATATTAGTCATAATTATTATAAACTCTTTGTCCACAAAGTAGTAGGACTGACTTCATTTTAGATGTTTCAATTTTATTCCTCATGATTTTTCCTCTGTAATAAATATTGCCACTTATATCAGCATATTTTGGGGTTAAACCTTGAATATAAAATAGAATAAATTTTTACTGAGTTAGCTAGACTCTAAAACTATAAACTAGTAATCACAAACTTATAAAAGGCAACATAATCTGTCAGCTAGAGTGAAAGATTTAGGATAAAAAAAGATTTTGGTTAAGTTTTGATTCTGAGACTTATTAATTTTGTAACCATGGGCAAATAATACCCTAGGCCTCAGTTTCTTCATTGGCAAAAAGAGAGTGTTCATACCTTTACATAATGTGGAGCTGACTTCAAAGGTTGTAAAGATCATATGAGGATATGTGAGTAAATATTATATGTCAGTTATTACGTTTACATGTATTTTTGTGAATAATAAAATGAAATAATCATAATGTTCTATAAATTCTAAACTATTTAAAATAATGTGAAAAATGAATGAAAAGAAAGAAAAAAATAACATTTAAGGGCTCACTATGTACCAAGCACATTGCTATGTTCTAGGAATAGAAATATGAAAGTGAGAAAGTTTACTCTCAAGGAGTTCACATTCTTCTATAATATATGGAAGCGGTAGCCAGGAAAAGGAGTATTTGGGAAGTCTGAGAAAAGGTGAGATGGTCATCTAACATAGCTTCCAAAGATAATGGAATGTGGTATGGTAATGTGGATTCAATAACCTGAGCTCAGAGAAAGAAGATGAAAAAATGGTTGAAGTGAAAACCTGGATGGAATTTGAAAGTCTTTTGTAGTGGTTTGGGGTTGGCTATATATACTGGATTGGTAGAGTTTGTGTTCATTTACTCAGGATGGTTCTGTGAAGATGGGAGTTAGAAATCTAAATTACCTCCTTTGCATGGGACCACTTTTTTTTTCCTGGCTGTCTAGTCTGGAGATGCTTTTCCTTATGGGAAGTATTCTTGCAATACTGTGGATGACAAGATGCCAAAGATAACCGACTGGATAGAATATAAAGCGTAGTCTATAATGCATTTTTTTTTTGCTTAACTTGTATCAACTAATTTTAGTTTTCTCACTTTACTGATTTACTTACAACTGATTATCACATCTTCACATTTCTATCCTTTCCTTCACTTTCCCTCACACTTAAAAATGGAACTGCCAAAATTATGGCTACTAATGGAACTTAAGAATATATTGCTTTCTCTAGGATAAGCTCTCAATTCTTTAAGCATTTGTAGGGCAACCCTCATGTACAAAGGGAATGGTGTTATGACAGAGATGGAATAAAATCCTAGCTCTATATGAGGAATATTTGGAAAGAGAATTCTCCCTAATTTATTTTCTGCTCAGTTTAGAAAGAAGAGAGAGGTAAGTGTGATCCATTATGATTTTTGCCAGGAAGTTGTCTAGTTTCTCAACTGTGTATGGAGGCCAGTGTTTCAAATGAACCCTCTTCCAGGTGTTTCTCCTCCTCTATTCAACACAAAGAGAGGGAATAAATAAAGAAAGTGTCGGGTATTTTCTTCATTTTCTTCCTTTTTTATTCTCTCCTTCACTATTCTTTCCTCCCCATTGTTTTCTTCTTCACATCACCTGTTCCACTGTCATGAGCTTTTTTTTCATATCTCTCTATTTATAGCACAATTTGTCTATCTCTGCAATCAGTGTTCAGGAAGTCTCACATTTCCCCTCCTATAAATGAAGTTCTTAATATGTTAACAGCCTTCTCTTTACTAGCATGGTAGTTGAAATAGTGATTGTTGAAATTTTCAACATTTCCTCCCTCTCTTGAGGAAGCAGTTTTGTTTTTTTTCTAGCCCTGACTCTGGAGATCAGGCTATTTTTTTGCAAAGGTTAAAAAGCTGAATTCAACTATCCTATTAATGTCCCAGCATCTCCTATTCAAAGTATTGCTATCTGCAGGCCCACTTTACCAGAAAGAATGGGTTTATTTATTTATGAATTGAAGAAAAAGTGATATATAAAAAAAATGCCAACACTATATTAATAATAAGATATAGTGATAGGCTGCTGTATTTGTTTGCCTTGCCAAACAGAATAAAAATTTCTAAAGTTTCCTGTGTATGTAGAATTGTTGAGAGTCAAGTTGTTCAAAACATATGTTGTGAGTGATATCATAGAATCATAAATTTAGAGTTGAAGGTTTCTTAAGAGTATTCAGACCATAGAGGAAATGGAGGTCCAAATAAATTACCCAAGATCACACAGGAAGAAAGTAACATTAAGGATTTAAACGTACATCTAATTCTAAATGAAGTGCATGCAAGAGGAAACAGTTATCCAGAAATCATATTGAGAACCATCTTATATTGAAGTTTCGAATAGGTCAGATATAGTGAGTTGATAATTTGGTTTGTTTTGTTTTAAGATAGATTCAGTTATTGTTATTGTTTCATAAGGGAGAATTTACTTCAGGAATTTAAAATGAAATGCTAATTAGGAAAAAGGGACAAAAGAAAGTACAAACTTATGTGTAAATAAAGTATAAGTGAATCAGATTTCAGCTTATTTCTCGTGAGAAGAATAGGGAAGAAGGTGATGAAGTGTCCAAGGGATGAAATTAGTAGAAGAGGGCAATTAATTAATTTCTAAGAGATGGGTGTGATGTTACTTTACAGAGTTTTTCACTGACCAGAAAGATAATTTACATTATTTCTCACATTCATGACTAGATATTTTCATTCACTCAAAACATGTGTCCTGGATGGCCTGATGCTTACATAATCTTTGCTTCTTGCTAATAAAATAAAATTCCCTAGTCATTTATTTCTAAATGGAATATTGTGTAAATCACTGTGAAAACATTCATATAGGTCAAAGAAAAAAAACTTTAGACATACAGTAAGAAAAATAAGTAAGTTTTGGCATTAGTTAAGAAGGGAAATTCAGATTTCTAAAGACATTGATTGAAAATGAAATATTTAGACCAAAAAAAAAAAGTCAGTGTTCAATTTTTAACCTATTCCAGAAAATCAGAGTGTTCATTGTGAAGGCATAGTCAATAGAATTCTTGATTTAGCAGTTTCTTTACATATTTTAATTATTTTGTTTCTGTGACTTCAGGTTTGAAGTATATTCTATTTGTCTAGTCATTTGTATAGCTTTTAAAAATTAAATATGGCAGACATTGAAGAGTACCAATTTGTAAGTAATAGATTTATTCTTAGATTAAATGACTGATCCTTTTTAGCATAATAGGAAGGTATATAAAAATGAGGATTTTTTTTTACCAAAAATATAATTGCAAACAGATACAGAAATGAAGACCTCTAAGTCCTTGCTGAAATTAACTATATTAAAATGTACTGGTGTTAACTGTAAATTGAAAAACTGAATTTAATAAACAGTGCAATAAAGTATTAAAAAAATCTTTTTTTATCTTTTTAGATAAAAAGGCTTTTTATCTTTTATATGGCTGAATAACAGAAGGTATCTCCAAAGATAAGTGGAAGATTGAAATAAGTAACATGTATTAGTGTTCTTATCTAGGATAATCTATTTGTTTTTGCCTCATCTAAGGTGAGCTTTTTAATACATCTCCTTCTTGTGATTCTGCACAATTCACCTATCTCTATTTGCCTCAATTTCCTCAACTGTAAAATGG
Source organism: Antechinus flavipes (assembly GCF_016432865.1). NCBI lineage: Eukaryota > Metazoa > Chordata > Mammalia > Dasyuromorphia > Dasyuridae > Antechinus > Antechinus flavipes. The sequence continues at coordinate 453,446,675 of NC_067398.1, read as the reverse complement.
GGACCATCATGTGGCTTACATCACAGAAATGTTGTGAAAATCAAATGAGATAATATTTGTAAAGTGCTTAGGTTAATGCCTAACATACTTTATAAATGTTTGTCCCTTTCTTTACTCCTTTTCCTAGGAAGTATCTAAGACCAGATTTGAACTCAAGTTTTCTGGAATTTAGGTCCAGTGTTTTAGTAACTGGACTAATTACCTAATTTTCTTTGAGTCTGGTTATTATCATATATATATATATATATATATATATATATATATATATATACTCAATTTTGACTTGTATATAGGTGAATCAACCCATTGTCAATTATGACTGATCACACTCTGACTCAAGATCATTAATGAAAATAACTTAAATTAATTTGATGATTCTACTTAACTTCCTAATATGCACATCCTTTGATTTTACAATCTCCTATGCATCCTCATATTTCCCAATGGCCTCAAGATCCTCAGCATGAATTTTAGTAAATGCCCAAATACACTCAACTATGTAAATTCTAATAAGAACCTGATGTTTAGCTTTGATACAATCATTGTCAGAACTCATCAGCATTGCACCATTGCACTTCTGTGGTCAGGAGGCAATCCCCAAGCTAATAGGGAAAAATCTAATCCAACCACACACTATCACTATGAGTGTGCAGTTCTCATCTACCATTTTCTTGCCTCTCTAATAGGCAGACATCTGACAAAGCAGCACACAAAGACTCTACTTCAGAGATTATGAATAATAGCTGCTTTCTAATTTTTGCTCAGGCTCTACTAGCAGCATGTTTCTGTTGGGTTTTTATACAGTAAGAAATGAATTGAATCATTCCTGATTTTCCTAACTGGAGATTGTGATCAAAAGCACCTTTTGAAATCAAATGTTTGTGAGATGAACTCATTTTTTTATATATTTTCAAAGTACTAAATGAAATAAATTATTGTAATTTTAAAATAGGAAACTGCCTCTCTTTTGTCAGACCAGAATGGGAAAAGGGAGAAAAGTCAGCTGACTGGTAATTTACTCTTCATGACTCTTCAGGAGCTCAATATCATCATCTATATCTCTTAATATGGGACTCATCAGATTTTTAGGAATTGTTTCATGTTAAAAAACAAACAAAAACAACAACAAAAACCAAAACAAAAAACTTCACATAAAATTAACCTGCATTAAATTCTGTTGGACAACCAAGCTTTTCTTTAACAGGAATTCTCAGATGACTTTTCAAGTCAGTTCTAAAGCCATAATAGACAAGAAAGGTTAGAAGTTGTAAATACAGAATCAGAATAAAGTTGGCCTGTTTTGGGGATATTGCCCAAATAGTGCTAGATCTTGGAAATTTATCTCTGGTCCTGTAATACAGAGTTTCTTAAACTGTTCCCATTCATGATCCCTTTTCACCAAACAGATTTGTATGTGACCCTGGACATATAGATATATAAAATAGGTACACAAATTAAGCATTTACTGATAATAAATCACAATTTTGTGATCCCCACATTTAATCATGAGACCCTATATGCAATCCACGGTTTAAGAAGCTGGATTCTAGAGAATTCTCATCTTCAACATCCAGATGCAGTTTGTATTCCTTATATATAATCTTTTAGAAACATTTATTCTTATTCTCCAGTTCTCAAAATATTTGCCTTTGCATTGATATCTGTATCTATATCTATGTGAGTTTTATAACTACACAATTATAATACACATGCAACAATTTTGAAAAATATAGCTTAATCATGACTTAGTTACATTTAAAATTATTTTTTTCCTCTTTTTATGCTGCACCTTAATTCCAATATTGAGAATTTAGAAGGACTTTACTCTCTCTAGAAACACAGAAATGAACTCTTTTGTTTGTTTGATTAGTACTTAAGTAGCCTTTTGTGCAGCCACTTAAGCTTTTCACTAAACCCCAGATAAATTCAATTTCACTTCATCCAAATAATTGCTTAGAGGTAGTATTACTGCAACCAAATAGGCTGTTCTTAATAAAAATCATAGTATTGTTATGTAATTATCTTTGGTATTCAGATTTCTGGGGAAAAAAGTAATCTTTAAGTTAAAATTTGTAGCAATTTGTTTTAATAGTTCACAAAATGTATTGCTCTGCCTTAGTTTACCTTATACTAATGATTTTACTTCAAAAGAGCCTTATTTTCTGAGTTGCTTGTCAAACTGATCAATGTATTAGTTACTATTTCTTAATAAATTTTATTTCCTTTTCTTTCCTCTCACCTTCTGTTCTTTATTCCTTCCTTTATTTCTCCCACAAATGTTTGATTTCTTAATACTCTGCACAAGGCTCAGTCTTTGAAAATGCTTTTCAACCTAGATTGAGACAATCTCTAAAGTGAGAAAAATACTATTAGATTTGGCAATTAAGAGATCATTAGTATCTTTGGAGAAAGCAATGTTGGTTCAATGATGAGATTGAAAGCCAGACTGAAGAGAGTTAAGAAGAGAATAAGATAAGAAAAGAAGTGTAAATACTAATTGTAGAGGGCTGAAACTATTGAATCGATGCACTAAGATCAGGATTGCTGCACACTTGAGGCTAACTACCGATTGAACAATACTCTATGGGTATATGTTTGGAAAATGTTCCTTCCCACTATCCTGTGCTGGCTCAATGATTAATGTATACAGAGGATTGTAGGAGGGACTAGGGAGTAGAGTAGGACTAGCCAGGGTCACTCTTGGCGGTAGACGAGGGAGAAGGCGGTCGTGGAGATTCTGCTTCCCTCCTGTTTAATCCTGAATCTAAGGACCGTGGAGATTCTGCTTCCCTCCTGTTTAATCCTGAATCTAAGGACCAAGAATAAAGACTAAGGACTTTTGCTTATCCTGACTCTGGCTGATTCTGGGATGTCTTGGGTGCTAGTGCGGTCGTCACAACTAATTATAGCTGCTCTTCTAAAGGAGTTTGGCCACAAAAATGAGAAGAAATACGAACTAATAATTGAAAAGGATACATGGATCAAGTGAGGATGTTTTGAGAATTATGGAAATATGGTTATGTTTGTGATAATAGAGAAGCAGTCAGTAGGCAAAAATTGAAGATGAGAGCAAGAGCAGAAATAATAGAGAACGTAATCTTGAAGAAAGTGGCATGGGATTGGGATCACTTGTACATGTAGAAATTTTAACCCTGATAAGAAGAAAGTCTACCTTTTCATGTGAGACATGAATAAATGAGGACATAGTGGCAGAAAGTATCCAGGCAATGTGAAAAAGGAAATTCAAGGGAGTTCTAGATGAGTAACCTCATTTTATCTGAAAGGGAGTCATAGGAGATTTGAGAAGGAATGGAAACATAGAGAAGGGATGTAAACTATTATATGGCTTGACTTGTAGAGTACCATTATGAAGATAATAACATTCCAAGTGGGTAGCATCTTATCATTGATAATACTATATGCTATGTAATACCATTAGCTCCTTGAAGGCAGAGGTTATTTATTATAATAATAATTATTATTAAAATTATCATCACCATGATTTACTTTTATGGGTCAGAACTTGAAACAAGGTACTAAATGGAATTGATGAAACAATGGTTATCTAGTTTAGCATGGTTCAGTATGATTGATTTAATCTTACAACAAATAGTGATATAACAATTGGTTTATACTCAGTGTAGAGCATATAAGTTGGGACTCAGAAAGCCCTCAGAAGAAGAGGCAGAGAAGACAAAGAACTGGAGGCAGGAGCTTAAGCTCTTAGAACCAAGGGGAGAAATTCAATTCAATCTTCGATCTTCCTGGTGGCTGGCCTGGCCTCCTGCACTTCCCTCACTAAGACCAAGGCCAGACTGAAAGTCTCTCCAGAAATCTGTCTAGCATCAGGCAAAGAGATAATAAAGGATTTGGACTTTAACCCCTGGCTACTTTTCTGGTGATTACTGAACTGAAACAAAGGCTGTTCCCAGAGACCCCCAAGGAAACCCACCAGAGAACATTACATTTTGGCGCCTGAACGTGGGATCAAGAACCTTCATCTGTGACCCAGAAATTAGGGTGAGTACAGGAAGGAAACTTTGTTAAGGGATAAACTAGTGCTTCAGCTAAAATGGGACAGATGTTTAGAAAGGAGCCTTCTTTTCCTCTTCAAGGAAAATGTATAGAGAACTTGGTTAAATTTATAGAAAACCAAGGTTTGATTGTAATTTGAGAGCAGATCATTGAACTTTTAGAAACAGTACAGCACACATCTTCTTAGTTCTCAAATGAAAAAGAATTAGATCCAGACAACTGGAAATTAGTAGGAGAGCAACTATGTGAATACTACAATGATAATGGACCTGACTCAATTTCTAAAGAAATACTTTATACATATAATTTAATACAACTGGCTTTAAGAAATTATATAAGTATTAAAATAAGGAAAAAGAAGAAAGAGCAGGAGGGGGGGGATCTAGACAAACTAGGTGAAAAGGATGAAGAATTAGACAAGAAAGTAATTAAGTATGAAGCTGTTGAAATTAAAGAGTGTGGTGCTTCACAGCAGGAGCCATTAGGGCATTCCCCGTACTCTGACCTGCCTCCCTCAATTAACCCTTCATTGGTGGATGGAGAAGGAGGAGGGGAAGAGGCAGTAACGCAATCAGCACCACCAATGAAGCAGCCTATGACAAGTTTACAAAAGGCACTGGTTAAGGCTAAAAAATAAAGACAAGATATATCTTATTTTAAAATAAATGCATACCCTGTGACTGAAAAATTTGACTCTTCAGGTCAACAAAGGAGAAGATACACTCCTTTTGATCTGGAAAAAAGTAAGGATTTGGAAAAGGGTTACACTCTTTATGGGGCTACATCATCTTATGTTAAGATATTACTAGAGAATTTGGCTTATGAAATCTTAAACTCTAGTGATTGGAAATCCATAGCAAGGATATGTTTAGAACCTGGATAAAACTTGTTGTGGCCTTCAGAGTATAGTGAATTCTGTAGGGCATAAGCCCAATGAAATAGGCAAACTGGAGTTAATCTACAAATTACCTTTGATCAACTATAAAGTAAAGGTTAGTATGCAATGCTTTAGCACAGATTAATTACCCCATAGCAGCATATGAGCAAATTGCTGCTGCTGTTACTATAAAGGCATGAGGCTCCCTCCCAGGAAAAAATGGAGCAAGGTCCCAATGAACCTTTTGCTGATTTTGTGGGATGTCTGCAAACAGTTGTCGCAACAACCATTGGAGAAAATGCAGCTATGAGAATTACAATAAGACAACTGGCTAAGGAAAATGCTAATGAGGTTTGCAAAAGAATTATATAGGGACTACATGAAGATGCTATTTTAGAGGAGATCATGAGGCGCTGTGCCACAGTGGGCACAAATCCTATTATACCCAGACTATGATGAAGATGAAAAGACAGGGTCCCTCTTGGCAAGGGACTTCCAGAGAAACTCATCAATGCTTTCAGTGTGGGAAAATAGGGCATCTGAGAGCTGAGTCTAGGTAAAGAGATAGAATGAGAAGACAGGGTAAGAGAAGACCTAAAACCCTATGTCCAAAATGTCACAAGGGCTTCCGCTGGGCCTCAGAATGTAGATTGATCCAGGGAAATGAGAGACAGGGCCCAGCTCCAAAACCTCAAACAAAAAACAGATAGGGCATGATGGCAGCCAAGGTTACACCCAGAGAGTCTTTAGAAGTTCAGGACTCTGATGGGATAAATCAGCAGAGAAGCAATCAGATAGGAGAAAGGGATTACAATTGTGGAGAATACAGGCTTTTTAACCCAACAGAAGGGCAGTAATAGAAGGGACTAGATAGGTTGACTGTTTGGGAGAAAGGATTTGCTTATATCTCTACAGATAGAGAAGGAATCAGATGAGTGCCAACGAGCACCTTGAGAGAAATAGAGAAAGAGGAAAAAACCTCAAAACAAAGGAGAAGATCTAAGAAACATCTGACACTGAAAGAGCATGGCTGATAATGTTACAGAACTTCAAAACCCACAGGAATCATTGGATTTCCTGAAATGAAAAATAGTTGATAAGACTGTTGCATGATTTCAAAATCTGCAGGAATCATTGGATTCCTAACGCAGGATGAGACTATTGCAAAAATTTCAAAACTTGCAGTAATCATTGGATTACCTATGCACATGAAGTAATGGACAATAGATTCCTTTTGAACTATTTCTAGGACTTATGGACATGTACAGTTCCTCATGTTGATTCATGTTATTTGTTACATCACAACTAGCCTGCATTATGCTACTATGTGCTTATGTAACTTATGTGATTATGTATAATACTTCCAATATTGGTGGAATTATGTATGCCTGTTTCAAGTAAAACCCTTCAGAAATCCGCTAATCTGGTTTGAGTCCCCATTTTCCTTTGGTTATCATCTCCCTTCTTGAGACATCAGGAAGGGCATGGTCACCTCCTTTTATGGTGTTTTCATCCCTTTTTTGAGGAATTATGGAAGATGTAATCACATCCTTTTGTAGGGTTCTCACCTCCTTGAGATGTCAGGGAAGTCATGAACACCTATATTCTAAAACAAAAGAAAGCAGGAGATGTTATAAAGCAAAAGAAAGCCAGAACTTGAAACAAGGTACTAAGTGGAATTGATGATACAATGGTTATCTAGTTTAGCATGGTTCGGTATGATTGATTTAGTCTTACAATAAATAATGGTTTCCTAGTGATATGATTAGTTTATACTCAGTGTAGAGCATATAAGCTGGAACTCAGAAAGTCCTCAGAAGAAGAGGCAGAGAAGATAAAGGACTGGAGGCAGGAGCTTAAGCTCTCAGAACCAAGGAGAGAAATTCAATTCAATCTTTGATCTTCTTGGTGGCTGGCCTGGCCTCCTGCACTTCCCCCAGTAAGGCCAAGGTCAGACTAAAGGCTCTCCAGAAAGCTGTCCAGCATCAGGCAAAGAGATAATAAAGGATTTGGACTTTAACCCTTGGCTACTCTTCTGGTGATTACTGAACTGAAACGAAGGCTGCTCCCAGAGACCTCCAAGAAAACCCAACCAGACAATACAACAATTTACTATTCCTAGAAACGGCACAGTACCTCATGTATGAGATGTATAATGTTGAAATAAATTAAATGATTATATAGAGAGAGATGTTGTCATAGATAATAGTGTGAGTATACAGATTGTTATTATTATGAAAATTTCTCAAAGGAGCCTCAGTTCAGAAAATATCAATATAACTTTTTTGAGATTATGTTTGGTAAGGTATTCAGTGAATTTTGAAGCTTCATAATCAATCATACTATTCCTATTTAATTTTCCTTAGTTCTCTTTGTTGACATGAAATTCTCAAGGAAATAAATGTGACCTCTATTATAAATCTAGACATACATGCTAAAGATTGGATGGCACTTTGTTTTATTGTACACTTTTTTAGTTTAGAACAATACAAAATTAGCACAAAATTTAAATTTTCTTCCAAAGGAGATATTAAAATTATGACTAGAACCTTCTATTTAGTTTCTCTCCCACTAGAATGTAAGCATCTCTAGTGTAGGGACTATCTTTTTTTTGTCTGTTGTATAGCATAATGCTTTATACATTGGGCCATTTGGTTTTTCTTTTTCTTTTTTTTCATTTTTCATTCATTTGATCACTCATTCATTATAGAACAATGAATTATTGGGCAAATATACCTTTCAAAACATAAAAACGTGCTTCTAGGTTTTGGGTCCAGTTTAACAGAGAAAATCTGAGACTGTGTGTGATATTTCTCTGGGAAAGTTCAGTTCTCTCAGGCCCTTCTTCTCTGTAAATCATCCATGGAAAACTGCTTAGTTTCTTGAATGTTTACTTCCAGAGTACAAGTATCAGCAAATAATAAGTCTGGAGTATCTACTGCCAGAATTTCTGATGCTGTTCAATCTTTTCCAGTTAAAAAGATGCCAAGATGTCTCAAAGCACATTTCAGAAGCTGAAAGTATTTTCTAGTCAGATTTTTCCTTGCCAAGCAATTCTGTCTGGATCAATCTATCAAAGAGATTTTTAGTTTCTTTTTCATCAAGCTAACCCTCTCCTATATTCATTCTGATTTTTCAATGTCCATTACAGCCTGATCATGCCAGAAGAACAATTATTTTTCCTGATTTAGACTAACAGCTAAATGTTACAATGGATACAAAGTTCAAAGCTGATTTCACCGAGTGGCCTGTACAAATCATTTAACCTATATTTCCTTCATCTTGATTATGGCGGAAGAAGCATTATCTTTTCTGGTTGAAATATTAAAGATCTATTGAAACATCTTAAAATTGCATTTGTTTTCTAAAAAATCATCAATGGATGATGTAGATTTATGTTGATCTTGTAATGATCTAAAAGAAATTAAGTACAATATAGCACATGTATATGGGAACTACACTTGCACTGTCCCCTTCATTCTCATTCTCTGAGATAACTCACTAGAAATGTACAGATAAAGGAGTTTTCTTAAACAAGAGTAACCATTACAATTTTGTAACTCACTTTCAGAGTCCTTTGTTTTCCCTGTATTAGGACAAAACTATATGTTTACTACTCACAATTCTGACTCCTGAGCCTCCTACTGGTATGCTCTCCATTTAAATAAATCAGACAGTATGGTACTATCAATTATTTATCATGAAACATTTGCTAAATAGAATGCAAAGAAAGAACAACCTTAATATAACTTCCCAAGTATAAATCTCTGATCACACTCTGGTCAATATATAGTAGGATGGAGAAGAAAGGACACACGTTTACAAAAGGGTCAGTTTACCAGTATTATGTGCCAAGGGTAGCACATAAACAAGCTCATATGCATGTTTAAGAACACCATAAGTATTTCATAGACCTTGATATTCTTGGTCTTATGTCAAATCTACAAGACTCACTTCCTGAGTGGGACCTCTTCTCTACAGTCTGATCTACTCAAAAGCACTACTGTGTTGGATTATTAAGGAGTGTTATTTTCTTTTGGTTAAATCAGTTTAGCTGATCTAGGATCTTCCTACCTATTCGTCCCAACCCTGAGGCATTTTTCCAACTCAAATTGTAGCTATATTAAGGGCAAATTAATCTCTCAGTAGCTCTAGGCAATGAACTAAGACTATTAATTGCATGCATCTCACTTGATGAAGTCATCAATTTGGTGGGGAAAAAAACCAAAAACAACAACAAATAAGTTGGCACAAAAATATCAAGTTGTTTGTTATTGGTATTATTCTTTCTGGGGTAGGTGTTGCCATCTCTAAAAACATAAAAGAAAGGAGGAAATTGGATTTATATTTAGTTCTTTGATAAGACACAAGAAGTTTATATGAAAATTACAGCCATAGTTGAATATTCTAAGAGAGCCTAAGAGAAAATAAGTTCATGTAAAGCCTAAATTCAATGTGACATTCTGATTATAATTCTCCTATATCTGAAAAGGAAGGAACACAGTCATTAAATGCTGAAAATGTAATTAGCTTCGAAGAAGTATTACAAGTTTATGATATTTTATATCCAAATCTAAACCTTTAAGTACTTTGATAGATAAGGTGGTTAATATATAACCTTGGCATATATTATACAAGTGCCAATCAAAATCATTGCATAACTAAACCAGTATGAATTAATATTTAAAGGCTACAAAACAATTTATGACTTATGCTACCTGATCTCTTTTTCCTGTCAGGTGGTTATTTTCTCATTTACATTGCTATATTTGTCATTGTAAATAGAGTAATTTTCTAATATTTCATGCTGTTATGACCAAGCTGCTAGAAATGAATTCTTCCTTTCTTCATATTTCCCATTTGTTTCTTTAGAACAATTTCACATATACAGTCATGAAAAAAAGAGATTTAAGGCATAATTAAGCTTTACTATGACATATTCATCAAAAATTAGAATAATCCCCAGGTTGAGAAATAAATTATTTTTTGTCATTACTCCATAGAGGAAGAAATAAAACATGTAATTATATACATAATGGTGAATCTTCCTTTCTTTGGTCATTTTGAACTTGATTGTGTTCTTGGGATTGTATCCTGTAAGTATATGCCCATACCTGTGGATGAATTGGATAATTCTTCATGTACAAAATGCCCATCTTATGAGACAACTATGGGTTTCAATTTTTAGAATTTTATATTATACATTGCTAATGAATTCATTTTTTGAGATTGCCTGAGACTCTATAGGCACTAAATCATTTAATATCTTCATGGATTTCTTGACTTGAACTTGAATTATATTTGTTAATTGTCTCAAAGTCTAGACATGCTTATGTCTAGACATATTTTAAGGTTTATCCAAGGTAGTAAAATTTATAGCTACAGCTATACTCACTACATTATCCTATTTGCAATTGTCAAATACTTGAGCTTTTTTCTTTATCTCCACCACTTACTAAGGACTTTATCAAGTTATACTAATTTATCCAAAATTAGGCCTATAGGATACATTAGAGATTATCTCTGTCTCTGTGTCTTATCAGTCTGTTTCTGCCTTTTATTTCTGTGTTTTTCTGTTTTTGTCTTTGTTTCTCAGAAAAAAAAAACATAAGGTCTTAAAATTTTACTATGTAGCTTTATAATATAGCAGAAATATCCTTGTACTAAAAGATGTACTATATGAAAACACTATAACATTCATTTTAAAGGTATTAAAGATTATTTGGTAAAGCATTTTTAATCTTGGTTAAATGCAATGTTAATCTAGGTATCATTATATTTATTCATTATCCTATATATCTTAGCACCATCCCATCAGCTCCTGAGATGCCAAGAACATACACCAAATTTCTGAAATTTGAGTCATATCTTGGTACAAAAGGTTGTGACTTGGCTGTGGAGCTTAAAAGACTTCTTTTCAATTCCTTCCTATTATACATAATGGTAATTGTTCAGTGAAACAAATTACTAATCTTCACAGTGCTCCTGGAAACCATTTTTTTAAAACTTTGTACATAAGATGCTTTATTTTCTACAAAGTATTATATGGTAAGGTAATGGGATTGGGCCGATGTTCCCACATCTACGAAATTGAGTATGTTAGCTCTCTGAAAAGAAGTCCTAGTTTGTCTGTGATGTAGAAGGGAACAAGAACAAATAATTTAAGACCAGGGATTTAGCCAATTGTGCACTGAGGAGGTTTTAGGTCTGGAATTGGGGACAAAAAATAATTAGGCTGCTATCAGTGGTAGTCATTGCCATGCAGAGGTTCCTTATAAACCTGGAGAGTCTTCTTACCACATCCACCCTCTGGGCATCTGAAATCCTCTGGACCCAAGCAAGGTCTCCTGGGTCAAGTAGACATTCTACCCAATGTCCATTTCACCAGCTCTATGTGTTCTGCGTCTATGGGTATGGAACTTCTGTTACTTAGTTACTTCCTCTTTTTCTTCCTTTTAACTCTCCACAGGTAGTGCAGCCCTAGGGTCTGGATAAACTCCTGAATGTCAGTAACAGCATCTTTAATACCTTTCACTGGTGCTAGCTCTACTTCTTGCTCAGGGTCTTGGCTCAGAGGCTTGTAGGAATAGATTTTTGGTAACCCCAAATTGTCAGGCTCTTCCTTAGGTTCTTCACTGTTCCAGTTTACTTAAGTCATTAGTAGGGCCCAAATCCTCCTTCTGGATTGGGAAGATCCATTAAGTATACCCAGAATCACTGCTTATAGACCTGGGCTGCTCTTAGCCCATGACTGAACCCATATCCTGACTTCTGGGAATGGACTATTTAAGACTATTAGGAGTAATTGTTGATCTGAATTGGTATTCTAAAGGAATTTCAATGCCCAGATTCACCCAGCTTCATAAAACCATAGGTTTAAATAAAATGGAGTAGGGAAGACAGGAGGGGTAGTAGCTTAAGTTTATCATTATATCAGTTTTCTGCCTTTCTAGACTTGGTGATGAAATTAAAGTTCTTATTAGCTCTCTAAAATTATGGGGAAAATGGGAAAGAGCTAAGGGTAGTGTTGTTTGGAAGGGAGGATATTTTGCCGAGGGCCATATGGCTTTAAAAACAAATTGAGCAAAATTGTATAAGCAACTGCATAAATCTTTAAGAGTGGAAGAAAGTCGGCATTTAATGTTTTATAGATTATTGACAGAATGACAAGTTGTTCTATTTACAACTTACAGTCAACATACAGATCGCTGCTTTAGAATATGATCAGGAAGAAAATTCATGCATTTATAACCTTACCTTATATCTTTGAAATAGATTTATACAATAAGATCTGATATCTTAGTAATAGAAGAGCAGTTATATGAGAATGTCTCATTCTTCAGTTCCCAGTTAGAGAGCAATGCTCTCTAACTTTGGGCTCGGGGATGGAGTTCCCATCCCTATTCTAGGAAAAGTCCCATTCTCTTGTATGGCTCCCCATCTGTCCCAAGCAGCAAATTCAATAACACAAAGACAGGCTTGAATACAGGTATTTATAAGAAACTATTTTAATTCCAGCAAATTTTTTTTAAAAAATAAATATAAGAAAAAAATGGAATTGAAACTGGACCAAGATAGCACCAGTCCTTTTCCCCTCTCATCTGGTTTGTTTTTTCTCTTTGCTCCTGCTCTTGGAGAAGTTAAGACACCTACCAGCTTGTGCTTTCCAATGTAGGTCATTCCTCATGGTCTTATAGAAGGGAATTGTAGATGTGACATTCACCAACTGCTGTTTCTATTACATACTACTGCTGTGGAATAATCACCATCTCTCTCTTCCCTTCTCATTCTCTTAGTGAATCATTCCCTAAAACTCCTTCTGAAGTAAAACCTTAAAAAAAGAAAAAGGAAAAAAAACTGACCCTACCCACCTGACCTACAATTATTCTCATGGCAGTTTTTTCTCTTTCAAATTTGGAACTACAAAGCTTGGGTTTTTTGTTTGTTTGTTTGTTTGTTTGTTTCTTCTTGTTTGTTGTTTGAGGCCAGTCACTCATTTGCCAAGGATTATTACAAATTCATAATCAATTTTAGCTATCCATATATATATGCACAGTGGGGAATTTTTAGAACATATTTATATCCCTCCTTCTTAGGAGGACAGTCAACATTTCTTAAACACTTCCAATGTGTTAAGCACTATACTAAAAGCAGGGGATACAAAGAAAGACAAAGACAATGGTCCCCGACTTAAAGGAACTTATATTATAATGAAGGTAGATAGCACTTGGTCACTTGATAGAGCAGTGAATAGTGCCAGGTCTGAAGTCAGTCAGAAATGACAAACGACTGAACAAAGACAACAGATAACTTGCAAATAACTATCTACCTACAAGACCTATGAGGCAAACAGGGTTAAGTGATTTGCCCAGGGTCCCAAAGCTCATAATTATCTGAGGTCAGATTTAAACTTTATAAGATGAGTATTCTAGGCTTGGCACTCTGTCCACTGTACGACCTAATTACCCAGAGTCTGAGGTGGAGACTTAAATGAATAGTAAATCTAGTTTTGATGGGTGTGGAAATATATATGGAAAGAAATAAAGTTTAAGAAGACTGAGAAAGTAGGAAGGGAACAGGGTGTGACTGGTTTTAGATCCCAGACAGAACCTTTTGTAGGCAATCTTGAAGATAATAGAAAAGGGGCACAGTGCTAGTTGGCTAATAGTTGTTCTTTAGAAAAATCACTTTAGCACCTGAATAGAAAATGGAGTAGACATGGGTAGACTTGAACCTTGACTATCAAAAGTCTAGTGTAACAATTCTAAAGGGAAACTTTTTTTCTGCCAAGGGCCATTTGGATATTCATAACATCATTCACAGGTCATAGAAAATTATCAACTTATAGAGCTCAAGTAGTGGGAGATTGTGGTACCTAGCTTATAGCTCATCGCCCACCTATCATTGTCTTGACAGGGCCAAACCAAATGATTTTGCTATTTCTATGGTTCACTTTTACCTTTCCCTGGAGGGGAAAAAAGCTGAGGTTAGGTTGCAAAGTCTCTAGAGAAAGAAAGGGATACATGGAAAAGATATTGTGAAGTCAGAAGCAACAGAGTGAATATGGGGAGAGGTGAATGTTAAAAAAAAAAAAGGGGAACATATATATCCATATTCCCATATATATCCTGGGAATGTGAGAAATTTGGAGTATGAAAGCAAGAGAAAAGTTCAGAGAAGAGAAACTTTTTTAGGAAAAGTATGAATTTTCTTTTGGTCATACATAGCCATGCATATGTATGGCAAGGTCATAGATATAAAACTGGAAGAAAACTTAGAAGTCATGCAATACATTCCTCTGTTTTTGTGGAAGAATAAACAACTAGAGAGACTAATAACTTCCTCAAAGTCAAAAGGCAGTAAATATCAGAGCCAGTATTTAAATGAGACACTAGAACTAGATCGAGTGCCCAAGAAATCTTTTTCTAATACTTTGCTGATTATCTAAAATATATCAGTATGCTATTTTATTTTTTAAGCTCAAAAGAAAAACAGAATAAATTAAACTATGTGAACTTTTATGACTGCATTAAGAAGTATAATAGTTTTTAAAATATAAAAAATATTCTGTTTCTTAACATATTTCCATATTGTGAAGTAACTTCAATAAATTTAATGTATTTAATGTGAAATTAGGAATTAGTAGATCATATTTATATGCATTTCTATACATATAGGTAGCATGTATTGTTCACATATAGGTCTATTTAATTAGTGTATATATATAACAATATATATATTCAGTTAATAACCAAACTTTTTTCAAATCTTTTTGTCCACTAGGGGGCACTAATGTTTTTGATTTACCATTTCCATAAATCTAAATGATAATTTTTTTTTTTCAAAAGTGAAAGGATGAATGTATTTAATAACAGATAAACAAATCATAATCAGGACAGAAATGCTATGGGCCATTAAAATTGAATTCCAACCTATTTCAAAATAAATACAATTATCTCAGTTCTTTTCAATGTAAAGAGATACATGAAATAAAATATTGAAATTCTCATTTATGCTCTTTGTTTCACTTTAGAAATAAGTAGAGAAGAAACATTCAGCCCATAATATACCAAGTTATTTCTATGGTGATTATCAGTTTTTATGACACATACATACAAAAAGAAGCACATCTGGAGTTTAAAAGAAATTTTAAAAATTACTTTTAGTCATCAATCTTTCTTTCACAGCTAAATATATTTTCAGTTATCCTGTTCTAATTGTATTCATAAGTGGCTATGAGCTTATGGATATGTTTTTAAAGTATTTATAATGCTAAAATCTCACCTAAAGCTTTTCTCTTTCCATGTAGAATAAAGCAAGAAATTTAACATGACTCTCCCAATATCATAGTAAATCCCATTCCTCCAACAATAACTACTGGTTGTTGATAATCAGCTGAAACTAAGATACTGCAAATATTCTGTTCGGCAAGCTAAATTAAATCTTTTAGGCCAAAGCTATATTGTAGAAATGATTGATTTACAATAATTAATGAAATCTAGAAAGAACTTATTTTATTAATGAATAACTTTGGTGTAGGAAAAATGCAAACTACTTAGTAAATATTATATCTTATTGAGCATCATTGCAGTATAATTTAAAAGTAAAACTGTGAATCTAGATCCTACAACCAACAGTATGGTGAAAAAAACAATACATGCAATAGGAAATCGTAGGTTTGAATCACAACTCTTAACACTTAATAAAGAGCTTTGCTACCACCAGTAAACCATTTAACCTCTGGGCTTCTCAGCTTATAATGAGGGAAATTGATCTACCAAATCTCAAAGTTCCCTTCCAGTTCCAACATTCTGTAATTCTCTGATATATTAGAAATCAATAAATAATATTTCTCTTTAAGTTTCTCTAACAATCCACATTAGAATTCTAGGGCTTACTTATTGTTATCTATTGTATAATAGGTTTTTCCCTTGGTTAGAAATAATGACAATTAGTTTATAAATGTTCTCTCTACTTTCACCAGTCTTAGATTTTTACAATTCAATTGAATGTCAAAATATTTAGCTTAATCAGTTCTTTGAGAATCTCACCCAGCTAATCCAGGAATGAGCTTGCTTAAAATAATTAGTAATAGGCTACTACTAAAATGTTTTAAAATCCATTTTTAAATTAATTTGCTTCATAGATTATATATATACATATATAATTTTTATATTTTTTTATTTTATATTTTTTATATTATATATATCTATATATCTATAATATTATATTTAAAAGACTCTTAAAAGTCAAGTAATGCAACGACCTCATTTTACAGATGAAGAAGCAGAGGCTCAGATAGAATAACCAACTTGTCCTATTTGGGATACATAGATAGTATATTGGAAAGACTAATATTTGGACTCATGCCCTTTTATTCTAAAATGCAATGATATTTTTACAGAACTTTTTCCTTTGTATTGTTTTTTGTATTTAATTCAGTTTATCCAACAAATTGGATCTTTAAATATATACATAGTTACAGGAAGAGCTGTTGCTTTATAGAGCTTTACAGCCTTGTCAGGTGGGTTGTATAAATATTATCTCCATTTTTTAATAGATGAGGTTATAGGTTCCAGAGAGGTTATCATATAGAATCATAGAATTTTTAGAGTTGGAAAAAAAAACAAACTTATAATTTTTCTGGCCGGGTACTTTTATTTTAAAGGTGAGGAAACAAATGCCCAGCAGATTAAATGGTTTGTCCAAGAACACACTTGTAGCATGAACAAATGAAATTTTTAAAATATTTTGTCAACCTTCAAGCTCTATGTAAATGTGAGCTATTGTTATTAATATGTAGGAAAGCTGGTATTCAAAATTAATAAAGGAACTTCAGAGACTCACTAGCAAGTGATAGAGCCAGCATTCACACCAAGGTCTTCTTTTGAGTCCTACTCACTTCATAGGACAGAAGCCCTCTCATAGCACATATAAGTGAGAAATATTTATAAGGGAGAAATTCCATTTTTATAAGCTGTCAAACCAGTTATGTTTTTTAACAGTAAATAGAGCAATCAGCCGCATTATTCTTTTTCAATATTAAAATATTTTAGCTTGTGAAAATGACATTTGAAAATCTGTCCCCCAGTCTTCCATTGTTCCTTCAACTAATTAATTACTGTTCTGTCCATTAAAATTCTCATGAAGTTGTTATACCACACATTTTTTGGTGTATTCAAAATTTTTAAAAATGAATTTGTATTGATATCTTTTATTTTCACATTGCCTAAGTTTCTCCCTGTATCCCTCATCTCCCCACTTCCAGAGTTATCCAGTATGACAAAGAATATATTTTATTAAAAAAAGAAAAAAAGAAGAGTGAGAAAAAAATCATCAGTTTTGAAAAAAATCTAAAAACACATACACTTTTCTACATGCAATGTCCTTACAGCTTTGCAAAAGAGGGGGAAAAGCTCATGCCTGTTCTTTATAATTTTGCAACATTCACTTTTGAATTTTTTGTTGTTCATTTTCTTTACATCAGGGATGTCACTCTGCCTATAACACACTAGGTAGGGAAGGAAGCCTGAACCAGATTAAAATGTTAAAAAAAAATTTATAAATTTTAAAACCATATTTAAATAAAACATAGGTAATGTCAAATTACATTAGTAGATCATATTACATAAAACTAAGTCAATATTTGGCTAGTAGAGTTTAGTGTCTACAATTTCTATTTGAATTTGACCCGACTGCTTTACATTGCTGTCATTGAGCATATTGTTATCTTGGTTATGCTTACCTCTCTCTGTATCAGCTAATGTAAGTCCTTCTAGGCTTCTCTGTATTCATCACATTCATTATTAATTTTTCTGTAGCATAGTAATATGACATTACATCTATGTATGAAAATCTGTTTAGCTTTTATTCCCCAGTCTATGGGCATTTAGCCCCCCCCTCTCCAATTCTTGGTTAAGATAAAACATTCAAAAGTTTATGTACATGAAATAGTGATTTGATTTTGGAGTAGGTGTAGTGCAGTGGAAAGAGAAAACTTGGAATCAGAGAAGTGGAATTCCCTGCTTTGGTGATTACTTTCTAGACCTAGACAAATTATTCACCACTCTGGGGATTCGTTTTTTCATGTTTAAAATGAAAGTGTTAGGTTAATGAATACAAAGTTTCCTTTTACTTGCAGATCCATTTATTAGCCATGTACTAATCAGAGAATAAAAATCTTAATTAAAGTTTAAAGTTACACAAATAATAAAGTTGCATTGGTATCCATTTTCCTTACTGGGAGAACTATTTTATTTTACCAGATGAGAAAGGCATCTCTTTAGGAAAAAATAGTTTTGTAGACATCAATGATGTACCTATATATACCCTCAATGTCTTATCACAATGTCCATTAGTGGAATCATACCACGTACATAAATTGTAAATTTAGTCCATGGAGGACAGCTAGAAATCATGAGGACAAAATGAAACTAAACCAGCAGATGGAGTTCTCCCTCCAAAAGTAGAAATTTTGACAAAAGCATTGTATGGAAACCTGAATTTAGTCATATTACTTGGAAGATGACAGTCATAAGATCATACAGTTAGAGCTCTACAGGGACCTTAGAGATCATCAAGTCTGACTCCTACATTTTATAGGTTCATCAGATCATAGTGGCTCAACAGCTGGAAAGATCTTAGTGATCATTTAGACCAACCTCATTTTAGAAATAAAGAAATTGAAACCAGGAAATACATAGCAATAACAACAACAATAATAGAATAATAACTTAGCATTTAGTAGTTTTTTAATGTTTGAAAAGCCTTATATATGTATTAACATACACATATTATTTTATATATTATATATTTATGTAAATTATAGATCTTATATATTTATATATTATGCATATATTATATATGTGTATATATGTAACATCTCATTTGATGCTTACAACAAATCTATTAAGTTGTTTTTGTTCTGATTATTTGAGACCCCATTTGAAGTTGTCTTGGCAAAGATATCGAAGTGTTTTGCCATTTCCTTTTCCAACTCATTTTACAGATAAGGAAACTGAGGCAAACAGGATTAAGTAACTTGATCAAGGTCACACAGTTATTGAGTCTCTGAAGCCACATTTGAACTCAGGAAGCTGAATCTTCCTGATTCTAAGCCCAATGTTCAATACACTGTGCCACTTAGCTCCTCATTCTGTTAGCCAGGTGCTATAATTATGTCCATTCCACAGATAAGAAAATGGACTGAGCATTAAAAATGGTTTGTCCAGAGTTGCCCAACTAGTAATTGTCTGAGGCAGAATTTGAATTGTTCAAATATCCCTGATTCCTGGACCAAGGTATTATTCATCTGCTATATTAGTTAGAGCCCTAGCTTGGCAAGTTAACTTTTATAGTCACACAAATCATAAGTCTAAATATGAACTCATCAATTCTGACTCTACGCTTGTTCTAGTATACATTATCATTTTTTCCAGGTACTATTTTTACTTAGCAATTGAATAACTCTAAAGTCACAATAATAGAAAAAAATAACTATATTACAATAATATACAAGACTTTTTATGGAACAATTTTGGTGTGTCTGTGAGGATCTGGACCTATAAATTCTTTGGTTTTAGACTCTCCCAGTGTGAAAACTCTACCATGATATAGATTAGCACTTAGTTTACAAATTAGAGGCTTAGAGAACTAATTAGCTGAGTCAGAGAGTCAGATTCACTGATCTCATACGTCTGGGATGTCACCAAGACACAGAAGGAAAATAAGTTTAGATGTAAACGAGACTTTATCAATTGTCTAGCCGACATGCTTGCTATCTGTTGTTCTTTTTCTTCTCCTGTTCCTCCTTCTCAATTTCTTCTTCTTCCTTGTCCTCCTTCTATAAGGAAACTGAGATCTAGAAACATTACGTGACTAAATCCTATAATGCTATGAATTCTGAGCCCTTAGTAATCTAAGCATAGAAAAATAAGTGATTTTTTAAAAATTGGGTTGCTTATTTGTTTAAAGTATTCAAAGATCCTTTTAATTTCCAGTTCAGTAATGAGTCATTCAATTTCTCCCATTTTAAAGCAAGAACTTGGTCTCTCTTCAATGGTGAATAAACCAAGGAAATATCAGACTACAGAGAAACATAGAGGTGTAGATTAATACAAATTTCCCTTCCTTAAGGGAATAAGAGATAGATCCTTCCAGCTAAAAATCAGCTCGAAATCTTAAAATTGGCAATTGACAAATTTTAAAAGAAGCTACTTGAATGGCCAAAATAATTTTATTAAATTTTAGGTATTAAATTTTTAAAAATATCACACTTCTAAAACCATACAAGAAAGATCCTTAACAGCATTTTTTAATATACAAAAAATGTTTCTAAAATTTGACAAAAGTGTTTCTAGGAAATATTTAGAAGTGTGAAACCTTAAAGAAAAGAACTAAGTAATGCTTTCAATTATCCAGGCCTCAGAATTTTCCAGATGCTTTTACTTATTGAGACATTAAAAACAAATAATAAAAATGTCAGTACCAAGGATTTTGTTTTGTTTTGCTTCATTTTGGAAGAAGGGATTAGAGGAGAGTAAAGGGAATTCTTCTGATTTTCAGGATTTGTATGAAAAATAGAGAGCAATATGCAATAACTCTTTTATGGTGACTTAAGATTGGTAAAATAGTTTCCTCTCACCCTCCCCTACCATCCTTTAAGGGTGATACTGCAAACATTATTTTAACTATTTTTTAAATGAGAAATATTCAGGAGATAAAAAGACGGATCAGTGGATAGAGCACCAGCCCTGAAGTCAGGAGGATTTGTATCCAAATTCAGCCTCAGACACTTAACACTTACTGTGTGACCCCAGGAAATTGACTTAACCCCAATAGTCACACCAAAAAAAAAAAAGGAAAAACAAAGAAATTTGATATTCAGAGAGGATTTACTAAGATTAGAGAGAATCTGAGGTAGAAATTGAATCCAAGTCTTCTGACTACTTCAAGACTTTGCCACTACATCCTATCACCTCAAAATAATGTTCAAAATGACCTTATTAGAGTCATAGAGGGTTAAGGGTAGAGCCTATTTGAATAAAGAGCTTCTGATTCCCATCAATCAGTTAAGCAACATCTCAATGGCTTTCTATCTTCCTAGTGTACCATTTTGAGATCCAGTGTGTTCCTGCTCTATACTATCTTCTATACTTTCTTATGATAAAGCCTTTAGAGTTTATTTTTTTTGTATGTATTTATTATGTGTGAATATTAGTTTTGTAATTTTAACCCTAAATTGGTTCAAAAGCAATAGCATTAAATTCCACTTATGGCTTTCCATACTTGGATTCCTTGTGTAATATTGGAAAGGTTGGATGGTTTTAAAATGAGTAACCTGTGAAATAGAGCTCTGAAATCCCTTTATTAATTGATATAGTATACAGATGTTTCATTTTGTTATCATACTCTTATTATATAAGGTTTGTCTTTTTACATATCTTTAACACATAATTCAGATTCACAAGACTAAATTTTAGTTCATAATTATGAGCACTGGACATCTAAAGTTTTCATTTGCTTTTTGTTTATTTATTTCCAGATTTCCCAGATCCCTTGAGCTTTCCTCCTTTTTGGCTTTTGGTCAATGACCTTGGTTGGTTATAACTTGCTAATAATAAGGACATAGTCTGTATGAACCAGTTCATCAGTGGAATTCTATAACTATGGCCAAACACTGCTCCCTTAACTCTTTCTATGTCATTTCATAATAACTTATTACAGTTAGTCAAGAATTTATTATTTAAATGTATCTTTTGTTAAGCCATACATTTATGCTGGAAATATATGCAAGTCAAAAGACATTTGAAATTCATTAGCCAATCATTATTTAGAAGAATCTTTGATGAATCCTTTCTTAAAAAGAGAATAATAATAATTGCTACTATTTATAACCCTTACAATGTGCCAAGAACATTGCTAAGTACTTTCACAAATATTATCTAAACTGATACAACAAACTTGGAAGTAGGTTTTATTTTTATGCCCATTTTATAGATGAGGGAACTGAGGAAAATGTGCCCAAGGTCACACAGCTATTAAGTATATCAGAGCAGATTTGAACTCAGGTCTTCCTAATACCAAGTTCAGTATTCTATCCTCTGCAACAGAAAATAATTCTTGTATAAAAGGAACTTGCTGGTTCATTGATTCTATCAAGTCAATTAGCATTTATTAAACATTTCCTATGCCAAATGTTGTGCTAAAAACTGACTGAGATTTCTAGATAGAATGTTTTCCTAAGGTGAGAACCCCGTCCTTAAAAGTGCTCAGACATAAGTTCTTAAGTCATAAACTGAAAAGGCAGGAGGAGGAAAATACAAGGTAGCTAGGTTCACTGAGAAATCAGTTTGGGGAGATTCCTGATCAAAATTCCTCTAAATTATCTGAAATTTACAAAATTAATAATCAACCAAATAATTATTAATTGAATAAAAGAATACAGTTAAATTTAAAAAAAACATAACTTTGAAGTCAGCAAGATTTATCTGAAGTTCTGTATAAAAATTTTACTTCCTCTGTTAGGATCTTCATTTTCATTGATTTAGGTTACTCCTGGCAAGGAGTTCTGTGAGATTAGACCAGAATCTAATCTGCAAAGTACGTTTAGTTTTAGAGTTATCTGGAACATTCAGTTAAAAGAGTCTTCTCAAGTGACAAAACTATTACAAATCAGTCAGAGTGAGGAATCCAGGTTGTCTGAAATCTAAGACTCTCCCCATCTACTATGACAGCACTGTCTCTTTTAGATGTAGGTAGGTGATGCAATTCCAAAGGACTTCAATTCAAATATGACCTCAGACACTTAGTAACTGTGTGACCCTGGAGGAGTCTCTCAATTGCAAAATGGGAATCATAACAGTATCTACTTCCTATTGTTGTTATAAGGCTCAAATGAGATAGTATTTGTAGAGTGCTTAGTATTGATATAGAGTAGGGGTTGCATACATATTTATTCCCTTCCCAGCTTGACACCTTAATTCTTAGTTAAAATAGTATTTTTCTTTACAGACACTTTAGTAGTTTGGAAACTTACTGTTTATGGTTCATTTGATAATGTACACTTTATAATCATTTAAGGGTTCCTAGCTATTTCTCTAAAGCCACATGTACATTACAAGATGCAAGAGATGTACATTAAAACAATACTGAGAATAATCAGATGAAATAAAGGTACTGTTGTGGTTTTGAAAGGAATTTCTCTTTACCATGAAAAATCATTTACACTAGAAAAAATCACTTTTCACATTCTGTTAAGGGTTCACTCACATATTACTTCGCAGTTCACAAGACACTTTCCTAACAATAATTCTGTGATTTGGATAGTATAAGTATCCTTATTGTTGTTGTTATTATTCCCATTTTACAGACAAGGAAACTGAGTCTCAGAATGACTTGTCTATAGTTACACAACTAATAAATAACAGGATCAGTATTCAAATCCAGATTTTACTCCTATTCCTGTGCTCTCATTTAGACATCATACCATTTCTCACATGTTCAGGTAGTTGACCTTGAAAGATCAGGTACTTTAGAAAACATTCCAGACCAGGTTTCTCAAGTATTTTTCAAAACATAAATGAACTTATGAAATCAAGAAGTACACATGAGCCAATGAATTTTCCCGGTACAAATGACAGAGCTTAACCAATAAGGAAAAAATGGCCTGGTTGTGGTTGAAGTGTGGTTGGAGCACATCATGTATTTTGAAAACTACCCTTTTTGACTACCATGTGAGGTCTTAGTGGTCTCCTGACTACATATGCGCGCGCGCGTGTGTGTGTGTGTGTGTGTGTGTGTGTTTAGAATTCTATTATTTATCCATCTGTATCAAATAATATATATATTTAAATCTCTCTGATTCTTTTGGAAATTTCTTATAATGTAGCTGCTAAACATCTCATGTTTTGGGATGAGAATACTGTTGAATCATTAGGGCATGGTATTTATAATGAAAACTCAGCTTTTTAAAAAAGTATACATTCTGAGAAATGACAGGAACTTAAGGTAGATTCCTCTGGGAATTGCTTTTAATACATATACCAAGTATTCCTCAATTGTACACACAATGAAATTGGCCAACAAAGATTTAACATGGAGACTTTTTTCTTGTTATTTTGCATTCTAAAGAATAGTCCCAATGGGATTCTTTTTGGCAGAAAATGGATACTGTAATAGCAATTTCTCTCCTGTTTCATATAATACCCTTAAATCCCCTTTAAGCCACAAAGTAATGTAACCTCTAGTAAAGAAGTAACTGCATTCCTGTTTTTTCTCACTTTCTGACAGTCAGTAGCATGTGTCTCTTAATTTAAGCTTTGCTTATATTAATGATAGATAAAAAAACAGATACTTCTTTTTTTGAAAAGCAAAGTTTTAATTTTAACTGGATGTGATTGCTTTTTTGTTTATATCTCATTCATTGATGTAATTACCACTTATTAAGTTCTAATTCAATAACTGACTTTATGATTTCTGATCCAACTATCTGAAAATGACTTATGAAAATATACCATTATCACATCATCATTAATATTGTCCTTATCTTTCCCATTTTGAAAAGGACAAGGTCACTTGTCCAACCATTATCACAAAAAATACATTAATTAATTTTCTAATATGGACATAGCATTTTTTTCATATTAAAAAGGATAAATTAGAATACAAATGAGAATGAAGTGAAATCCAGAGTAAATTTTCATTAAGTACTTTGTAAGTACAAGTTTCTAATTCTGAAGATGATGAGTATCAGTTTTGAAAGGTGATCAGACTGTCCTTCTCAAGGATATTTCATTTAGAGTTCCTTTAATTAAAGCATTACTTACTGAATGTATTCTTTAATTTTATATTGTGACTAACATGAGGTAAGTAGTTTTCAATTACACCATACTATTTAGCACAAAATATTTAATGAATATAGAGTTTAGACTCCCAAAGATAAGGTAGAATGAACACATGTTCTAATTTAACTGATGAAAATCATTTTGTGGCTTTTATACATTAAATCAAATTCCCTAAAGAAAAATAGTTTGGAAACATGTACTACAACTAAACTGATTACCATGTTTACAAACTATTGCCCATGCATGACTAGTTAAAGGAAAACTGGATACCTGGGCTATTCTTATTACACATAACACAGTAGCTCTGGTTACTCATATCATTCCCTAACTTCAGTAAGCATATCTTGAAATAATTACATTTTCAAGTAATTCTTTAATTTTGCAATTCTATAAAATAATTCTGTCATTATATCTCATTGCTAATGCTAACCAAACAATGACCTGTGGATAAACAAATGATTAGCAATCAACATTTTTACCAAGTGCAGATATGTTAACCACAATGACTTTTCACAATATTTTTTAACAGTAGGAAATAATATTCAAGTATAACAGAATCATCTTAAACACCATCTCCTCCTGGAAAAGTCATAATTTTTCCCACCAAGAGGGGTATTGAATATAATGGCAATCCAGAAAGCTTGCATAGTTTATAATTTTAAGTGTTGGTAAAGTATAAATTCTTTTACCAGTATTTCTCTTTTCATGTCTGGACTTGAGCAAAAGAGGAAAATGAGGGCATTATAGCAATGGTTTGCAATGGTGATTTTTACCATCACAAGGGTTGAATCAGCTCCAGAGTGGAACTGAGAACTACTAAAGTTCATTTATGAACTCTAGATTATCTAGTATGGATTTATTTTTTTTTTTCCTTTTAGTTCAAAGGAGATTATGTTGTTGCTTAACAATAATTGAAGATTCCTAATGTGCATTATATTGCCTATATGCACTATTTACCAACCAGGATCATTTTCTAGATTGTGAAGCACTTATTGCTTCTTGAGAAAGTATTGATTAAAAGCAATAATCAAAATTGATGGATATATTCAAATACATAAATACAACAACTTGGTACATTGAAAATAATGCTAACAAGGACAAACTAACACTGAAGTTGTTCAAAACAGCAATAAAAGCAGAATAGTTTTTATTTTAAACATTTTCCACAAATAAGATCAAATGTGAGTTGATAAATATCAAATTTTGATGATCATAAAATTCACTATTTTTTGGTCTTTTTGACATAGATCCATTATACAGATTAGTTATATTATCAAAAGTTTGTGAGCATTACATTTTAACATGGAATATAAAATTGAAACAATACTTTCTGCATGAAAATTAAAAATGTCATATATTTCTTGATGTCATTATTTCAACAGGTAACATAATCAGCTGGTAACTATAAAAGGTGCAATTTTTTTAAAAATTTAAAAAATTAAAAAAAAAAATCCAAAGAACATAGGAACAGTTTGGTGAATAATGCTCTGAAATAAAAAAAATAATAATTCTTTAAATTTTACTGTAATATATTCTTAACTCTGAATAAAGCTTAAGCTAGGAAAATTTATGTGTAAATTATTTTATAAGTTTATTGTATCTGAGTGACAATTTTGCTGCTTAAAAAATAAGTTTGGCATAACTTAACAAAATTTTGAAACCATGGCATTAGAAGACTAAATTTTATTATATACTTTGAAAATTATTTTATGTTCTGTTCTTTTTTTTTTTCTTTTCTCCCTCTCTCTCTTCCCCTTTTGCTCTCTGAATTTGTTATTAAAATCAATTCATTTAGAAGAAATTGTATAGCAGGAGCTCTTTTTTTTTTTGCTTTCTTTTTCTCTTCTTCCTCCTTAATTATTACATGCCTGAGATATGCAAAAATGGGAACTCAGAAATTATTTAATTCAACCACACCAGAATTATGGATCCCAACTAGAAGACTTTGAATCAACCTTCATTTAAATAATGTGCAATGACCAAAAAAAAAAAAATTCATTACCTTTCAATCCAAGTGGAGAATTATAATAAAAAAAGTTCCCCTCTCTGCCCCTACCCCACTTTGCCAGAGCCAAAATTCTTTTTCTTACTGCTCATAGTTTTATTTTCAAGGATCATTCAGAATTCTTTTTTCATAGGACAACTATTAAAATATTCAAAGTTAACTCTTGTACCATCAACATGGTATGCCTCTACTTAAATCTTTATTCTGCTGTGCCATTGTGCTGTGAAACTGACCCAAAGGCTATCAGACAAGCTCTAGCTCTTGATAAGATGAAAAAGGTTTTTAGCATAGGTACAATGTTGGATGATGTCTGCTGCCTGAAGACCAGCCTGGGAGATACCAGTCTCTAAAAGGCCACTTGATAATCAATTTCATATTTTGCCCAGAGCAATTGGTGAAGAATATCAACTGAAATGTGGAAGGGTTGTACTCTTCATATTGATGAAATCATTGATCCTTGAATCAGTGAATTATTATCACATTAGTATCACATCAAAATGATGTCTCAATTCTGCCTTTTGAATTTCCTCTTATGTATGACCATGTATGTTTTAGACATGCTTAGATATGTTTTCATGATATTTTTCCTAATCTAAATAAGTGCAATTAACATGCTAAGAGAAACAGCTCAGTAGATTAGAATTTCCAAAGATGATAAAAAAATTAGTTTGGAGGATCAGAAAATTGGTTCAGATTTACAGAAATGAATAACACTTATTAAAACTCCATCTCAATATAACTCTGAAGTTCCATGAATCTGTGATTCTAGAAAACTAACGCCATCTTTAGAAACAATTCTTTTTATGAAATAGCAGATAGGAGGTCTTTATATATAGGAAAGAGTGATTTCTTTTAACTGATTTGTTGATTTCAGGGATAGTGAATTTAAAAGTAGTTTAATTTTTAAAATTACCATTTTGAGTCAAACTTATAAAGAAATGAAAAAACTTATTGAGTTAAAATATATAATTGTTTAACTTCATATTCTTGAATAAAAGAACAACAAAACTTAAGTCTCATTTATGCATGTATTATGAATGCTAGAAGGACTAAAATGTATAAAAAAAACACGGTCTCTGTCCTTAAGGAAATAAGATATGGCTCTTTAAGAAATTTAGAAAGATGATTTAATTGGAAAGATAATTTATAGCTAAATGACAAGTTAAATAGCAGTATATAAATCAGCATATGATTAAGGTAGCATAGTATAATAATATAATATAAATTGGAATTAGAGAGCCTAGACCTAAATACCATCTCTATTTGATCATCACCTTATGAATTGGGACAAACCATTTTAATTCCCTTGGCCTCAGTTTTCTAAAAAACTGAGGGGGTGTCAAATAGATCATCTTTAAACTCCTATCTGGCTCTGAATGTAAGACTTAACTAGCACAAACTCTACTAAGAGAATAGCAGTGGGAATAAGTGGGATGACTTAGGGAAATCGGGAAACAAAATGATCCTGTTAGATGGAAAAGAGATCAAATACAGGCAAAAAGTAAATTCACACAATAGTTTGAGGGTATATTTAGGATTCTATTTGATAGGGAAAAAATCATGGAAGAGGAAGTTTGAGAATTATATGTTAGAAGAATAATCATGATAGGAATAACTAAAAAAGTTCATGAATGGACAAGTTAAAAGAAGTAGAAAATTATGTAACCAAACAATTAGCATATTTAGGTCATATAAAACTATAATTATATTGGTGTTAATATTGATCATTAATAAATATTTAGCAGAGTAGGTTTTATGAAACTGTCATGTTGGTGCTGCTATTATTAGTAAATGCTAATATTAATAGTAATTAATTATATTTATTTTTTAGGTTTAACAAGCATTTTCTTAATACAACTCTGTGAAGTAGACAATATCAGCATTTTTGTGTTTATTTAATTGATGAATTAAATTAAATAGATTAAATGACTTGTACCAAGGAATGAAACTAATAGATTCCAGGGTTAGTCTGAAACTCAGATCTTTTGACTGAATTTAAGATCAGTTCTCTTTATAGTTAATAAAATGTATTTTGCATTCAAGCTTAACAGCCCAGTCTAATGCTTGTTTTGTTCAATATTCAATCAGACTTCTTGTCACTAGTTTTTCCTGCGTTCTTTAGAAGTGAATTCTTTTCTGATTCCTGTTAGCCAAAAATCTATTTTTTTTTAAGGCTCGTGTCCCATCTAGAAGCAGTTAGGTGAACAGAATGCAGGAAGTCCTGAATTCAATGAGGCTGAGCAAGTCACCTAAATCTCAGTCTAATTTTTTTTCTCAATTGTAAATTGAGGATAATCTCTCTCTCTCTCTCTCTCTCTCTCTCTCTTTCTCTCTCTCTCTTTCTCTCTCTCTCTCCCCCTAGGCTTGCTTTGAGGTTCAAATAAGATATTTCATAATGTGCTTAAAACAGTGTGTACCATTTTTGTTTTTTTGTTTTTGTTTTTGTTTTTCAGCTATATCTGACTCTTCCTGACCCTATTTGGGGCTTTCTTGGCAAAGATCATTTCCTTCTCCAGGTCAATTTTATAAATGAGAAAACTGAGGTAAATAGGATTATGTAACTTGTTTGGAGTCACACAATTAAGTAAGCATCTGAGACTAGATTAGACACCAGATCTTTCTGACACTAGGCCTGGTGTTCGATCCACTGCACC
The DNA here is from genome assembly GCF_016432865.1 of Antechinus flavipes. Lineage (NCBI taxonomy): Eukaryota > Metazoa > Chordata > Mammalia > Dasyuromorphia > Dasyuridae > Antechinus > Antechinus flavipes. The sequence continues at coordinate 453,417,260 of NC_067398.1, read as the reverse complement.
ATCTGCACATAATGGGTGCTTGATAAATGATTTTTTAAGTCTTTAATTTGCACTGTGAAGGAAAAAATAATAATAGTGGAAACAATTACAGTTTATTTTCAAATAGATTTTAGGCTTAAGGTCACAGAATCAGAATTGAAAGTTGGAAGAGACCTCAGTTGTTACCTTGCCCAGATGTGTCAAACATATGGTTCTCAACCACAATCAGCTCCCTTGAATGATGTTCACATAAAATAAAAATGTAATTGGGAAATGTTTGATAAAATAAATAAAACCAGATAATATTAAGATGTGATTTTTCTAAATAATCTACAAGGATTCCAGTATACGGCATAATGGCCCCCATTTCTATTTGGATTTGACACCATTGATCTAGCCCAATTCTCACTTACAAGTTATTCCCATGACAAATAGTCATCTAGACTCTGTTGAAAATATCTGTGGAAGGAGTGAACTCATCCTTTCTTTATCTCTCCAAAAGTACAAAAAAAGTGTTTGACTGGCACTTCACTACCTGAGGTCATTATGATAACATATAACACACTTTTTACTAAATTAATCATTCCTTCTCTTTAAGAATGTTGCCAGACATCAAGTTTAAATGAATGACTTTAACTGAGAAAAAATATATAACCTTTCTCTTAGAGAATACAATATCATGAAACTTCATTATTACACATTGGTCTCATGCTACAATACTAATTGGCTAATACGTTGGGTCAGATTGTTACCTTATATAGTAGTGCTTTTAGGGACAGAAATTTGATTTGATGCTTGGGCTAGTGTGATAATAACTTATATGGCAAGATTCTTTTAAGATATATGAAATATTTTGTATCGAAAGAAACTGTTAACAGTCCTGGTTACTTTAATGGATTCCCAAATCAAACACATATTATTATAATTTCAAGAGTTGTTATAGGGGAAATATTATCTTTGTCATAGTAACATACACTTAGCTCAAAACATTATGGAGAGTGCATATTTAGGCAACTTATAATTAAATATATTTATTACATTTTGCAAATTTTAAAAATTCTCTTTAGATCAACTAAATAACATTTTAGAGTTAAATAAAATTATCATAAGCCCTATGTCCCACTTTTTACTTCCAATACTTTTTTTCCATACATAGAAAAACATATCTAATTTTACAATGAAATAGTTTCTTAATTAAGATCATCAGGCTTCAAATAATGTTTTTATTTTCAATTTAATATGTTCTAGGTTTTGGGAATGAGATTAGAAAATCAAGCATAAAAATGTCCTGCAAAAACACTTTAAATCTTTCTTTTTTTATGAGAAACCATTTCTTCTGCCCTATGACTAACTTAATATAACAATACCAGCCCTTGTTCTGTGTCACCATGGGTCTTTAAAACCCCGTTCTCTGAATCTGCTTGCTTAGTATTCTAATCTTTAAAGGACTAAATCCTCAGTTTATATGAGAACCTAATCTTTCTTAATTCAAGAATGTTTTACAAATGTCCTATGGTTTACAATAAAATATGTGAAACTTAACATAGTCATAACCTGTGATCATGAGGAACAAAGGGAGTTACCAAATCCAGATGTTTAAAACTAGATTTCACTCTATAGTTTAGCTAACACCCATTTCTCCATAAATATTTATCAGGGTATGTATCACAAATATTACAATGCTATCTAAATGCTAGTTAGTAGTAGCAGCAGCAGTGGTAATAATAAAAATAGTACTAATTGGAATTATTACAACAATACTAGTTGGGATTTTCCTCTGTGCAAAATCTTCTAATTGCCTAGAAAATAAAGCCCAGACTCCTTAGCTTAGAATTCAGTGCCCATCACAATTTCTTCTAACAAATTCATTTCTCATCAAATTCTTAGAGAAATCACAATTAATTTGTCTTCACAGAATGAGCAAATCTTAGAGTTGCAATGGACCTCAGACACCAATTTTGCTTAACTAAAAATCTGTTTTACAATACACCTAGCAATTACTGATCTTATCTGTACTTGAAAACTTTTAAGGGAACCCAGTACCACCTAAGGTAGTCTATTCTATTTTAGATAATTCTTGGGAAGCTTATTTCTATACATGAAATTTGCATTACTTTCTCAGTAATTCCCACTCAGTACTTTCAGTCACATCCTCTAAATCCAAACTGAACAAATGGCAGTCTTTCTGATATTTGAAGGTTACTATCATATCCTCCTGAATCCTCATACCTGTTCCCACTTCTGAGACTTTTCTAAGGCAATTGCCTTATCTGTAATGGCTTTTCACTTTCTTTTAACACAGCTCACTGTAAAACTGATTCAGCTGTCCCTCAGATCAAATCAAATCCAGTCCAAATATAACTATTATTGTGATAATATGATTACATTGTGATAAACTGACTGTTTAAGTTGTGTCTGTCTTCTAAAGTCCAACTGATGGCTCATCTCCTCAAGGAATAGATCATAAATGAGCTTCCAAGAAAAACCATTAGAACCAGATAGATTTCTAAGTGAATTCTATCAAACATTATATTAGGTATGGAACTTAAGTAAGAATAGAGATAAAAAATGATATAAAAATTGAAATTTTCTGAAGTTTCAAAATTGGAGGAGCAAATTTTGGTGGTTATATCACATTAGGTCAGAAATCTAGATTTGGAAACACAAGAGAGCCCCTTTAAAGTTGTCCTGAGCACAAATCATAGAGGAGAATAAAGTGATAAACTATTTCTTTCAGTTGTATCTATCTTCCAAAGTTCAGCTGATGGCTCATCTCCTCCATGAAACTTACCATGACCAGCTTTGCCTGCAGAACTCTCATTCTCTCCTCTGTAATCTTGTAACATTTATTTTATATAATATTCATTTATATCTTTAAGTGGTAGGTTTCTTGCCCAGGACTACTATTAAAGGAAGTACACAAGCCATCAACTGTCATTTTTGCTTCCCTGACTCTCTGAATTTATCCACCTCCACTCAGAACAGAGACTTCTATCTCATTCAGTCCCTTTCTTCAATTTGTTGGATCCTGCCAAGAAACCCCTAATATATGGAAATTTCCAGACCAATTGTGATTATTTCTCTCCTGCATCTGCTCCTGAACCTTTAGACTTTTCTACCTGACTCCTGTGAAGGTACCTCCTCAATTTCTTTTTATGTGTTTTCTTCTCCCATTAGAATGCAATCTTCTCAATAATAGGGACTCATTTCAACTATATTTGCATTCTCTTCACTTAACACAATTCTTTCTTTGTCTCTCTGTTTCTGTCTGATTATCTGTCTCCCTCCTGTTCTGTCTAACAAAGTTGTAAGAACTTTGAGAGCAGGGAATCCAGTCACAATTTTTTTTTAATCCTCAGCATGTAGAAGAGGACAACACATAGTAGATGCTCTACAAACACTAGTTTGAACACTTACTATTACTCAAACACAGTAATAAAAAATGAAGGCAATGCTCAAAGTTCAATTGTCAAAGGGGAAAGTATGAGTAATAAGTGCATTGAAACAAACTTGATGGAGAATCACTTTTTGGATACTCAAAAAAGTTGACTATATATTTGAAGTGCTTGGGAGCAATTTTTAAATCCAAATGAAATTTTTTTGAGAAGTCTACCTAATTTATTTTCTATCCTTGAGATGGAAGTCAGAGAATTTAGGTTCACACCATCCTCTTACACAATAAAATTACATCCAGAAATTCAGTTTTCTGTATGCCATCATTTGCTGAATTTTGTGATTCTTTGGAAAATTGCGCAGGAAAAAGGCAATGTTGGCTGAAAAGTTGTTGGATTTTTTTTTTATCATTAGTGTTATTTGTTTGTTGAAGAAGGGGAGATGGAGCAGGCAGACATATGGGAAAGAGAGATATGTATCAGACATCCAATTTTATTTAACTATAAATCCAGACCACTGGACCACATTCTTTACCAATTCCCTGTTCTATAGATGGTCCTTGGATAAAAGTTTTACTTGTTGCTTGGAGATTTCTGAATGCAAATAAACCAGTGGAACTAATTTAAAAATCTCCATGTGTCTACCCTCAAAGCTCTTCTGGCCAAGTGAATAAAACTTTGCACAGTGGCATCTCTCTGGAAACAGTCACCCAACACACACACATCTCCAGATGTTTACCATTTGTCTGAGTTTTTAAATGCATACAACCATCTGTATTCCTTATCCCTAATTGAAATACACTGTGCCAACAGTTGAAGGTATTCCCTACCTATTCATAAAGATTTTGTGATTAAATTGTGAAGAATGAAAGCACATTTTAATTCCAGCGAGGAGTAATTATTTTTCTATTTTTTCATTATTTATATTTGACTCCCTCCTACCTGTTCAAAATCCATATAGAAATCTGAAAACTTTCTTAATAAAAGTTTCTGTAAATGTTGTAATTCTAAAACCCGCACCTGACTCCACCTGTGAAATTCTATTTCCATTTGAAGACCAATATAAAGTGGAGAGCTGGAAAAGGTAGACCTCCCACTTTTTTCCCCATCTGAGAGAACCAAAAAAAAAAAAAAAAAAAAGTAGCACAGAATCACATACCTTCCTTCCACCAAATCATCCAGAAGAAGAAGAAATGAAATATTTATCAATGATATCATTTGTTGATGAGACATAAAGATTGAGGTTTCTCATGACATACATATTTGATATATCAGAAAGTTTTTAGAAATTTATGAAATTTCATGACCTAGAGTCATTTCTGATGATTCATAGCAGCAAATGACATTTCCAGAATGGATTTAAGAAACATTATTATGAATTATGAAAACCTGGACAAAAGACTGAAGATCTAAAAAGTATAAGTAATGTTCCTATCATTCCTATCCATATCATTTGAAGACAGAATCCAGAAGAGAAAGGATGATATGTATAGTTACTAGTCAGTTAAGATGATACCAGATCTCAAAGAAGTCATGGGAAAATGGATTTCCTCCCTCTCTTCTTCACAGAAATATAGGATTATGATATAGAACATTGTATATACTTAAGTCATGCTCAGGTGATATATTGTTGAGTTTTTCTGAATTATCTTTATTTTTTCCTTAATTTTTTTTCTTATATGAAATGTTTTCTGAGTACTTGAAAATGAAAGTAATAATAATAAAAATTTATAAGAAATATAAAATACATGAACTTATAATGTAATAATAAAAAAGTAATATTAAAACTATAATTGTTTTAATGATAAAAAAATTTTAAAATTGTATTTTTTTTTTAAATGAAGATTGTTGTTGTGATCTGCTCAGGATAAGCCCTTTGCCTTAGAGGAGAAAGGGGGAGAGAGAAGCATAAAAAGAACTAAAATATAATTGATGAGTCCACATGTCTAGCCACTGACTACCAAATGAATTTTTCTAACCCCTATGTACTTATTACCCAGTAAATTCTTGATTGGTATATTCTTGGGGTCTGTTAATCCAAGTTGAGTAGATTTGTAAGAGGTTTCAGCTTCCACTATCTTTTTGAGTATAAAACAGTGTAAGCCCCAATGTTTAAGAGCCACTTAGATTAATCTGCATTCCTGCAACAGGATAAAGGGAACCTGGGTGACTCAGTCACAGAGTAGCACTCACTATCTTTGGCTTTATCTAGATAACTTCTCTATGTTGTTGTAACTCTTTCTCAGGTCCAAATGGATGTTTACAAAAGATTTTGGACTTCTATATCAATGCTTGGAATATAGGAAATAAAATATAGGTTTAAAAGAACTGAATAAAGATTTGAAAATATTCAGATAGATCCATCACAAGAAAATAGAAGCTATAATATAGGAAGAAGAATGTCTCTGGAAAAATAAAACCTTATTTCAAACAACAAAGACAACAATGATTAGCACTTACATAACATTTCAAAGTTTACAAAGGGCCTTATAAATGATATTGCATTGGATTCTTATAATAATTATGAGGAATATACTATTATTACGCTCATTTTTTGGATTGGTAAATTCAGACAGAGAGGGTAAGCAACTTGCAAAAGATTATCAAGCTAGTAAAAGTTTAACAAAGGATTTGAACTCAGTATTTACTGATTCTAAGTTCAGTGCTCTAATAGATCTAATAGATCTGATTATTTGCTAGGATCAGATAAAGAATTCTGAGTAGCACCTTTTATTAAAATCTATTTATGTGAGAAAATTCAGGAACCTAAGTGGAGCAAGTATGGTGAATAGCATTAAGGTGAAGGTCAATGGAAGAGAAACAGAAGCAATATTCTAATAAGAGTAATTTATAGACTCCTTGACAAAAGAGGAGAATCAGTAAGAAGTTTTGGGAAGGGACTATAAGTCTTTAAGAGGGTATTCTATATCAATGACTTCAGGGATCTGGATACTTACAGAAACTATTTTCCAAAGTAGAGAAGCTAAATTCTTCAATCACTATCAAAAGTTGGAGGAAACAAGAAATAAAATTTCTGTCTTTAATCTGTTATGACCAATATGAAGAAATACAAATTTGACAATACACAAATGATTGAAACTTTTGGTGACAGTAAAAGACTCTTCAGTTTAAAATGTGCAATAAATAGGGGCAGTTAGATGGTGCAGTGGATAGAGCACTGGCACTGGAGTCAAGAGTTCCTGAATTTAAATCTGACCTCAGACACTTAACACTTTCTATCTATATGACCTTGGGCGAATCACTTGACCCCAACTGCCTCACAAGGAAGGGGAAAAAAAAAAAAGAAAATGTGCAATAAGTAAAAGTTATAGGCTTAGCTTGACATGTATATGTCCTAATTCTTATGAATCATTTTCAAACAGTTGTGAAAAAAGATAGATATGATTCTGTAGTCTAACATTTCATAGGGAACATCAGTCCTTGAGGAATTAGAGGGACAAAAATAATCCTGAAAACAAAAGCAGAAAAGATCCAATTCGGAAACAAAAATAGGAGCTCCTAAAAAAGCTGATGTAAATTCATAGGGAATTAATTTAATAATTTAGATATTTAAAACATGGCAATAAAAGCAGTTGATAAAAGATGGATAGAAAAGAGTGCTAATATAAGAAGAATTTCACAGTCACTAAAATTCAGATATGGATTTTCTGGGGGGAGGATAGCTTACTATGTTTTAATGGCAGGTCATTAAAATGAAAATTACTTATGACATTATGAATTTATATTTTTGATTTAGTGGTGCTGTTCTTTTAAGTCAATACCAACTAGTGTACCTTCTGCCACAGGGCTGCTGTATATCACTCAGTATTTATTATTTGTACAGTTTTAGTCTGTTAGCAATTTAAATTAAAGGGCGAACATGCAATTGCATGTTAGTTTAGTCTCCATATTCAATTGTCCGTGTCCTTACAACAACAAATGGTAAGCAGCAGACTGAAAGAACAAAACAACCAGTGATGAAATCTTGTATTTCACTGAGTCAAAAGAGAAAAGGTTTGTTTTTAAGGTAAGCTTCAAATTAATGTGGCTTAATTGTTCCATACCATATGTCAAATCCAATGTTTGCTGCCTTTGCTTGGAAATTTAAGAAACAGTAAATCACTGATACCACTGTGTTGAAGGTTATACCTATTAAAAATGAGTGCACATTGCCTCTACCCACTGAAATGGTGGGATATTCTTACCTAGTTATTTTTTGGTGATCAAATAGCCATATGATTTCCCTTTGTTACATTCAGCTGACTGACCCATCTCCACCGGTTTTCCTCAAATTATTCCTTACCTTAATAACTTATGGCAGATTTTTACTGTTTATCACATCATTCTCAAGATTTTTTGGACTGGCATACAAAGCCCTTTTGATTTATATCTCTCACTATCTTGCTTCTGCTCTAATAATAATCATCTCCAAAATTATTCCCTCTGTATGCCATCACTATTCCTCCTTCAATGACTTTAGTTATTTAATCATTCTGAAATTTTTCTATGCTGTTCTCCTTTTCTCACCATTTATCCAAAAGCTACTTGTCTTTGAAAGTTTTTCTCCTCTGTGTAGTCATCCATTCCTTATGATTAGAGTACCTGTTCTTTTTTGATTGCCCATCACAACTCTCTGTGTACCATCACTTTCTGGTACATGATATTATTTATTTTAGAAAACTACTCTCTGTTGCTTTTTAATTATTCCTTTTTCATGTCTTACTTGTTTGTGTTTATATGAACTGGAGGGCCAAAGAATAAATGTTCATCAAAATTAGTTTGAAATTAAGAATATAATCTGTGCCTGTTTTAAATCTAGTCTTGGAGACAAAACCTATACATACAAAATTTGAATAATAAAAAACAAAAAATGTCAAATGAGTGGTATAGGTAATTAGTGCCATGGAAGTTCTGGGGAAAGAAAAGTCATTGTGGGATCAACTTGTTACCCAAACTTCCTTCCAGTGTTGTGTCTAATAGCCATCACAATTTATTCATCTTATTTATTAACAATAATAACCACTCTGGCAAGGGAGAATCTTCTACCTCCTGAGATAGTCCCTTCAATTTCAATGAATTCTCATTAGCACATTTTTCTTTATATAGAAACTAAAGCTGTTTCTTTGCAAATTATATTATGTAATTTCTGGCATAAAACAAAATAAAGCTGTTCCCTCTTCCAGTAGGCAGGCCTTCAAATATTTTAATACAGACACTTCCTCCCTTTCCACAAATACATTATCCTCTTCTTCTGACTAAATATACTCAATTCTTCCACCCAGTTGTTATGTGGAATACTATCAGATCGATTCACCATTCCAATTACTCTCCTGCTTATCAATGCTTTTCCTAAAATATGGATCACAAGATAGTGTATATGTGGTCTGACAAGACCAGTATACATTGGGTCTATCACCTTCTTATTCCTTAAAGAGAGAATTCTCTGTAGGTAGAGCAATATCACTTTAAGTTTTCCTTTGCTTACCATAAAGCAATATATTGATTTTGAAGTTCCAAACTCTGAAATTATTTTTAGTTTATTATGTCTAACCATAGTTCCACCAAATTGTACTTATGAAGCTAACTTTTGGAAGTCAACTATAGGACCTCACATTTATCCCTATTAAATTTCATCATCATCAACATTATCATTTTGATGATGAATTTATGTTCAAGCTTGTCAAGATTATGATGAATATTGGCTTTATTATAGCTAGTGTATTAGTTCTTTCAGCAAGATTTAGGTCATGTGTAAATTTCATAACCATGCTTTATATGCATTTATCCAAGTCATTTATGAAAATTTTGAGCAGGGATGAGTACAGATTTCTAGGGCTCTCCATTTGAAACCTCTTTTTAAAGTTTTCATTTTCCAGATTCATATGAAATATTAATGAATCTCTGAGTCCAGAAATTCAACTAAATTGAACTGCATGGAAACATTTCTTTATCTTTTCATCCAAAATAGCAAGAGAGATTTTATCAAATACTTTACTGAATTAGAGATTAATTATATCTAGAATATTCCCCTCATCTATGAGTTAAGTACTCCTCTCATTAAACATAATAGCATTAGATAGAGATAAGCTTTTTTATTTTAAAACATTCTGGCTTTTTGTGAGTAGTGTTTGCTTTTCTAATTGTTCCCTAATAATCTCGAAAGAATATACTCTCAAATTTCACTATGTGAATCAAAATTCAATCCCATTGGGCCTATGCTTTACAGGATCTGTTCTCTTTGTTAAAAATTGGAATACTTGATTTTCTCCAGTCATGTAGTCACTCTCCCTGTCATTCTATATTTTAAGTTATGATCTAAAAGCTCAAATCCCATTTTGATTCCATCTCCTTAAATGGCTATTCTTAGCACATTTTTCCTGAATATATTTCAGCTTATCCATATCTTTACTAAAATGTGGCTCCTATAATGAATCCAATGTTGCAGATGTGGTGATGTCATTACCACATACAAGAAAACTGTAGCATTTTTTCATTTAAGATACTCTACTTCTCATTGCAGTCTAGAATGGAACCAGTTTTTTGTTACTATGTATCACACCATTAGCTCATATTATGTTTATGCTTATATTCTATTTAGATTCATAAATCTTTTTTATGAACTATGGAAAAACCTGTAAGAAATGGAATAATTAAAATAATAATAGCAACAACAACACTTATTTAAGATTTATATGTTATGTATTGGACTACCTGCCATCTAAGGAAGAGGGTGGGGGGAAGGAGAGGATAATTTGAAACAGAACGCTTTTCAATGTTGAAAAATTACCTATGCATATATTTTGTAAACAAAAAGCTTTAATGAAAAAGGATTGATGTTGGAATCTTTACAAACTGCTAACTCATTAGAGTTGATAGATTATTGATCTGATCTTACAAGAAGATGTTTTGGGCCAGAACCTGAAACAAGGTACTAAGTCGAATTAATTAATACAAGGCTTGTGTTTACTCATTAACTTTGTGAATTCACACATCCCTTGAAGCTCTTAGGGCCAGAGAGCACTATGGGGGAAAATCCATAATCCCTCTCTCTCGTATCCCACAATTCCTCCCTCTTGTATAAAAGAAACAGACAGAGACTCTTGGTCAGATTTCAGCAGAATTATGCCAGAAGCCCTCTCTCCAAGGCAAGAGAGATCCATTCCAGAATATATTCCACTTGGCTGGCTGGTGGCTGAAAGAGTTTTCAGAGGAAGAAGCTACCAGTCGAGAGTTCAGTGGACAACCAGATTCATCTTCATCTCACACCACTGTGGTTGGTGGCTGGGCTCCTGCACTCCCCCCACTGAGACCAAGCTGGTCTGAAAGACTCACCAGAAAGCTAGCCGAGCCCCAAGTGAAGGAGACAAGAGATTCATTCCATCTTTGTGCTGGCTGGAGGCTGAAGAATTAGAGGCTAAAGGACAAAACCTTTGGATTTGGAGACATTCGGAAGGCTCTAAGCTAACCGGGCTATATTAGAGACAATAAAACATCTGAACTTTTATTACCTGGCTGTGTTTTGAGGTGATTATTACTTTTAACTGATACTAAAGCTGCCTCCAAGAAAACCTCCCCAAGAAACCTGCACCTCTTCCCCAGAGAGAACTATTCTACATATTTTAAAAGAAGAAGATCACCACATTTTGGCGCCCAACATGGGGCACCACGTATGTTATCCCATTTATATTGCTTTCAGTTATACAAAATGCTGTCCTTAGAATACCTGAGATAAATACTTCAAATATTATCCTATTTTATATATGAAGAAACTAAAGTACAGAGAGATTCTATAAGTTTCCTAAAATATATAGTAAATAAATAGTAGAGATTGGCTTGAATTCCAGCCTATCCTATTCCAAATTCGGTGTTCTTTCCACTATACAAATTCATTTGTTTAATTTTGGGTTTTGAATTAATTTTAGGATTTAATTCTGATGAAGAATAGGTGGAAGACATTAAAGTGACAATTTTATAAGTAAGTTATTGAGAATTAGTATAGCACAATTGAGATGTAATAATAGACAAAACGCCCTCTCAATTTTGTATCTCCCTAGGGCCTAACAAAGTAGTCTGCACATAGTAGGAGATTAATGTGTCTAGTAACATGTATGGTATTGCGCTTATGGTTGTATATCCTTTTTTAAATATCCACAAAAGAATCATCATGGGAAGCCAACTTTAAGAAAGTAGAACAAAATTGGAAAGGGTTTTGCAATATCAGACATGGTGAAGATATTTTTCAGCTTTTAGTATGTAAGTAAATGACAAAGGCAGAAGGATTCCAACAAAAATGAACAATGTTGGGGAGGGGCATGACTTTTACAAAATTCATGACCCTGTGGTATTTGGTTAATTTGTAAGTAATGGAACATAACCACAAAGAAAACAGGAAAAGAGATGGTAATCTTAATAGCTAAATGTTTTTGTTTGTTTGGGGGGCTTTTTTGTCAAACAATCAGGGTTTAGTGACTTGCTCAATGTCATATAGCTAGTAAATATCAAATACCTGAAGTGGGATTTGAATTCGGGTTCACCTGACTCCCAGTCAGTGCTCTATACCTCTCCACCTAGCTGCCCCCCTGCTAGAATTTCAAGGAGTTATATTTTGAAAATTCCAACAATCCATTTAGATTCCTCCATTCTTTTTCTTAAGGAATTTTTCAAGGGACAGAAATGAAGAAGAATATTTATAATGATGTATTGCCAAATATGATATTGCCCAGTAATGATAGATTAATTGAATTATATGAATGATTAGATATGAAAATTCATATTCCACTTTCTATAAGAGTTTTGTTCATCCTACTATTAGTACCCTGCCATTTACAATGCATGTGCCTTGTATATATGTTGTTTTTGCTCACTGTCTCCTTCATTGGAAGATCTGATGTTTGAGAGAAAGAGACATTTTTTTGTCTTCAATTTTCCCAGAATTCAATATACTACCTGACATAGAATAATAAACTCTTGTTGAACTTTTGACTGATAACACAAATCAATTAATAATATTTACTGTAGTTACTTGCTTGAATCACTCTATATGTGTCCTCTATTATATAATATGTATGTGTATGCATGTGTGTGTATATATATATATATATATATATATATAGACATAGATGTGTATTATATATATATTTCTGGATGTGTGTACATGTATATATGTAGATAGACATGTGCATGTATGAGTGTGTCTATGGGTTTACAAATATATCTACACATACTATACATATTTATGTATACCATGAGGTGTTCTTGACCAGTTTCTGGTACCATTCAGTAGAAAGTAAAATACTCATTCTTGCGTTCTAGGTATCCTAGCCAACACAAGAGGCTAATGAGTCAATTGCAAATTCTCTCTGATTCTGAGAACTCTCTCTCCTCTTAATGTTGCCTTTTTGTGGGTATTGATATTTTTCTCAGCCTAGAGTTTTTTAGATATTTAAGACTCAGCTCTATCTTCTTACTCCTCCATATGTTTAAATAACTGAATTTGTACTCCATTGATTTTCTTTAAAAATAATACATTGATCTGTAATCAGCATTACAGAAAAGAATTAAGCCAAAGGGCAATCCCTTTAGCATACATGAATCTTTTCTTTTCAGACATAGTCCCCTATATATTATTTAAAAGATATTCCAAAAGGCAAAAGTTCAGTTCACATCTCTGTAGCTCCTACAGGACAAATAGAAAGGTGTGCACTTTGGACTTTTTCTGCTCTTAACAAACCACTTGGTGGATCAGCATTCATCTCTTAGTGTGACTCAGAAAATCTTATTGGTTTCTCCCAAAGCCAGCAAAGTTTTTATGTAGGTAGACTGCTTTCTTGTTCTCCAGTTTTAGGGATAAGACATACTCATTGAATTCCATCTCTACCCTGATCCATACCAGCAAGTGAGAGGCAGTTGTAGGGAATTTTGTTTTGTTTTGTTTTTCCCTCTGTGTTATAACTCCCAAATAAGTAAGAGAGAAAGAATGCACAAGATTCTTTGGAAGTGTGCCATTTTCCCAATTTCTCTGTTCATATTCAGCTCAGGTCCTTTTGTAATTTATTCTTATCCTCGGCTTTTCCTGTCAGTTTTCACTCAATTCTGAAGCTTTGTGGGAGCACAGTCATCACAGTCATCTGAACACAAGAGAAACATTTGTTCCAGCTGAAATTTTCCTGAAGATTGAAAAAAAAAATGTGGCAGCATCATCAATGTCTAAATTTCAAAAACAGGATAAATTTTTGTTTTAAGAGATTATACTATAAAATTAGTTTCCATAGAGGGTAATATGCATGCCATGAAAAAAAAAACAACAGTGGGAAAATAACTAATAAATCTAGGAGAAAACAATAATGAAAGGGACTAAGAACAATACTTATAGATTCAGATTGCCTATGTGGTGAAATGAGATATCTGATTGTCACTCAGCAATTGAAAGATATCTTTACCCAAAGAAACTGTTTTAAATAAGGGTCAGACGAAAAACCTAAGAATTAGAAGATGAACAATTATGGATGGCATTTGGGTGAGGATATAGGGAAACAAAAGTTTTGTCATTGAGTGAATCTGCATTTAGAATTCTATAATTTTAGAATAGGAAGGACTCTTAGAAGTATAACGCATTAATTCTCTCTTCAATTTTGCTGATAAGTGTTAATTCAGTCTATGCTTTTAAAAAGTTCCAATGAAAGAGAACTTCAGGAAGTAGATATGAATAATGTTCTAAAACAAATCACAAAATTAGCAGATCAATATTTGGTAACAATGGTAGCTTTAAATATTCTGACATCTCTTAGAAGTGTCATTATATTCAAATCGTAGCATCTGGTAAATTAATGGAATGCCTTGGTGATAATTGCATTATATATAAGGTTTAGATAAAAGTAAGCAAGAGTAATGCTTTTCTGAACTTAACTCTGACCAAGAATTGTTGTGTGAACTGAAAATGGCAAGAACTTAGGGACTGTGTAATTCAGATTTTGGGAGATTCTGAGAAATGAAAGATATGATCCCATTGCAGGCAACTATGAAAAGGAAAACAACTCCAGAAAGATGAAAAACTATCAAAAATGAAACTATGGAATTAAAACAGTAAATTATTCAAATCTGAGATTAGGAAATGCAGAACTTGTCTAATGGACTCAGATTTTGAAAGGATATCTAGAAGAGCTAGAAACAATGATAGTGTCCAAAAATAGCACTTTAAAGATGGAAGGGGGTTGCACTAATATAAAATGTCAAGAGAATAAAAAGATAAAATAAATTAAAGCTTTGTGAAAAATCTTTTTTTTCTTTTTTTACTCCAGACCTGTGATATCATAAATGTAAAGAGCTTCTGGTGTCAAAACCATCTCCATTGAAGATTACTAATTTCTATGAAACCTATAATATTAAGATAATTTCCTAGGACTCTGGGTGGTTAAATGATTTGATTAGAGTTTCAGAACACTGGGTCTTGAGTCAAGAAGATCTGAATTCAAATCCTACCTCAGACATTTATTAGCTATGTGACACATAAGAAATCATCTGTATCCCTCCTAAAGTTAATGACTAGTCTCTTCAAGTTCTTATTCTATCCTTTTTCATAATATAATACTTACCAGAATATTTGTTCATGATAATTACTTTTTTAGGCAATGTTTCCAACTTTCTGTAAACTTTTGTGTGGCTTGATGACTAGAATTTTATACACTATTAAAGTTAGAGAAATGAGAAGTATGCTGATGAGTTTCTTGTGGAAAAATGCTATTTCATTTTTGTCTTTTAATCTCTAAATCTAAACCACCCTTTCATGGGATGGAAATTCAAAGTTATGATACATAGTTAACATGTATCACATGTATATGATAAATTGAATAATTGCATTAAAATTATATATGTACAGTTATGCATATATGCATTTGAACCTATGATTTAATTGTGATTTCTGATATAGAATTCTACAACTTCTAAGTTTAGAGAGTGGAGAATTGCTTTGATAAAAGTATAACTTGAGTCCAAATATGAAGAGACCTCAAGATTCCTTTTATTTCTTAGTATTCTAGAGTCTAGTCTCAAGCCACCACAGTAGAGAATGACAGAATCTCAAAATTAAAAAGTATTTCAGATATCATCTATTCTATGTCACTCTTTATCAAATGATTTACAGGTGAGCTATAGCTCTGGAGGGAATTACTAGCTTTTAATGTTAGGAAATCCTCTGTACCTTACATAAAGAATAACTCTGCCCTTCAACAAATCCCATATCTTTACTATTTCCTGATCCAAAATGAATGAATATAATCCTTCATGATGTTTTTTAAAATATTTGAAAATAGTTATCATGTCTCCCCTGCTACAAATCATTAATTTCTTCAACCAAACATGGCATTGTCTTGAGCCCCTTCACCCCTCTTTCCTTAACCATCTATATATTACTATTTATCTTGTCAATGTCCTTCATTAAATGTGGTATTTATATGAGAGACATAGTAGAGAATGATATTACAAAGTCTATCAAAAATTATATATATATAAAATAACTGAAAGAGAAGAGTTGAGGATGACATTAAGTTTAAGAATCTGGATGACTGGAAGAATCCTGGTGCCCTTTATCTACAGAAAAATTTTGCACAGCAAGTCTACCAGGAACTAGTACTTAAGGAAAGATGAGTACTATTTCAAAGATATTAAAATGTCCATGGGGTATCCAATTAAGAATATCAATTGGTGGTTTTGGGGACTAAAACTCAGGAGAGAGACTGGGAATGGATATAGATGGGGGAATCATTTACATAGAGAAGATAGTTGAATTTTGGAAGATGATGACATCACTAGATATAGAGAGAAAAGAGAAGAAGGTTTAGAATAGAATCTTAGGGATTTTCCTAGTTAGAAGGGATGGCAGAAATGAAGATATCAGAAAGAAAATTATAAAGAAATATCCAGACAAGTGGGAGGGAGAATCAAGAAAGAGCAGAGTCATAAAAACCCAGATAATAGAAAATATTCCTGAAAAGAAGATAATCAACAATTATTCAATTGTTTCAAATATAGGATAAATTCAATTACAGGAAGAAGGAAGAGCAATGATTTTTTTTTTTTAAGGCCCTTAGATTTGACTATTGAAAATGCATTTGTAACTCTGAAGACTTGATAAACAAAGTCTGTATAAATTGTCCTTGCAAATATATGCAGTAAACTGAACAACAGAACTTCTTAAGTCATTTATTTTTCTTATTTGGTCTTATTTGTTTATCTTATTTGGTCTTCTCAACAAATATGAGAGGTATTACAAATCCCTTTAATTCCCATGTTACTGAGAAACAAATCAAAGTTTGAAATGATATAACTTATCAGTAATGCCATAGCCAGTGAATGGCAGAGAAAGTTTTTAAACCCAGGCCTTTTCTTTATTTTATGTCAAGGGGTACTAGGTGACATAGTAGATAGAATGACAGGCCTAGAGTCACAAAGTCATCTTTCTGAGTATAAATCTTACTAGCTATGTAATCTTGGGCTCAACTCTGATTTCCTCAGTTTCCTTATTTGTAAAATGAGCTAAAGTAAGTAGAGCTAGTTGTAAAAATAGCAAACCACTTCAGGATCTTTGCCAAGAAAATCCCAAATGAGATCACAGACTGAAAACATACATACTGAAAACATACATGAACTGAACAACTGAACAACAACAACAAATGCTGGAGAAATTTTGTCCTTTTTTTAAATAGATTTTTTCTCTTTTTAAAAATCTTTTTTGTAGGTTTTTTTTTTTAAGATGAACAGAGGTTTTCAGTCATTTTAGGGTTTGACCAGAATGGAGAACATCATTTCCTTGGATCATAGGGTTTCATGATGAGAAAAATCTTAGAAATCATTCAATCCATTTACATTTGCAATGCAATTATATTTGTCATCATCTTTTTGTCTTCTGACAGTTGGTCATCAAACCATTGATTGAACAGTTCAAGAGACAAGTTCATAATCTAATAATGTAGCCCTCTCTTTTTATTTTTCAGTTCAGTTAAATTGTTAGAAATTAAAAATCTTAATTGGGGCCACAAATCTCTTTTCCCGTGGTATTTGTCCATGTGTTGTAGTTCATAGGCTCTTAGAATCATAAATGATGTGAGTAAACTGTAAAAAACTGTGTCCCCTTTTGATCTGTAAAATTAACACTCTGAAATTGTGTACTCTTTGATCTGTAAAGAAAGGAGATTCGAGTCTCAGGCCCTCCTGGGAAGCATATCTCCCCAGACAAGTTAAGTGGTATCATTCCACTGGGCCTTTTCTAAGGCAAATCAATCCTCTTTCCCCCTCCCCCAATTGTTAGCTAGATCCTCCTTCAGGAAGCCTTCCAAAGTGATTTCCATTCAATTGGAAACCTGGGCCTGATAGCGATAAGCATCTAGGCCTGGGGATTTTGGCTTTCTTTTCCATTTGAAACCTGAGACTCAGATTTCCTAGTAGAGGGAAATGTTAAACTCATTTCTTTGCAGAATGTCCAAACCAGGACTATGCCTCATCCCTTGGCATACCTGCTTGTCAGGGTTCCTGCCTGCTATGAAGACATTCTCTTCTCTGTGCTAAAGCCCATTTCCCTAATAGGACTTTGCCACTCAGAAGTCAGTCTTCCTAGCAAAGCTGACATGGCATCCAACAATAAACTTCTCTTTTTGCCACTTAAAACTTTTCAGTTTTGTGAATTCTTTCATGAAGGACCTGCGCCTCCTATCAAAAGGGGATTCCCACAACTCTCTGACTGGCACTAGAACACTATCATCACAAATTTATAATTGGAAGGACCTTAGGTATTCAACTAGTCCATGAATCATTTTTTACTGTGTTTCCTCTTGTGATTCTATTGCAGTTCTATAACTCCACACAGAAATGTTTGAAAACAGTTGTCATGTTTCTCTCCTTTGAATCTTCTCTCTTTTAATGAAATTTTCTACTATATCCACAAATAATTTTAACAGATATTAAAAAAAAAATAGGATAACATTCTTGCAGAAAGGGAAAAAAAAAACTTACAAAATTACATTTTACAGAATGTCCTCTGATGCAGTTGATTGATATATACTAAGAAAATGAACTTTTTTCCCTTTGTCCTTAATGGCTACAGGGTAAAAAAAAAAAAAAAAAAAGTCCCATTGTTACACTTTTTTTTTTCCCTATTGTAACTTGGAGTCTGTAATTACTTATATTGTTACAGAGGACCTAGATGATTTGAGAATGGAAGGAGTAACTACTCTGATGCCTTCTGGGAGCAAATTTAACCCAACTCGAACAGCTCATCTTCCTGAACCCCAGGCAAAGGTCACATTGAACATCTGCTCCAGATGTGCCAGGTAAAAGAATAACATGTGTTACTAACAGATACTTATTGGTGTTCACAGGATACTTCTGTGGAGAGGCAGCACAACATAGTAAACAGACAGCAAATTGGTCTCTGACTCCTGAAGACTTAGGTTCAAGTCAAGAAATATGTTGACTATATGACCATGGTCAATAGCAGGTTGACATTTATAAATGGGGTCTCCTCATTGGGACTTCACCCTAGCCATACCAATAAAATCAAAAGTCTGGTTTAAAAAATGTTTTTTTGGAAGGTAAGGGCCAGAAATGAAATCTATTTTCACTTAAAATAGGATTTCTTAACTTGGAATCTGTGGGCTTTTAAAACAATTTTGATACCTGATATAAGTATATTTTAATATAATTGTGGGTTTTTTTTTTGTTTTGTTTTGTTTTTTGCATCCCTACATGGTTTATTTTATACATGTAAATTATTGTTCTGAGAAAGAGTCCTAAATTTTCCCTAGACTACCAAAGGGGTCCATTACACACATACAAAAAAGTTAAGAAACTTAAATTTAAAAGAAAACAAGTTTGTTTCTGCCTCTTACTTATACTTGCTTTGACAATAGTCTCTCCTGGAGTTTACCCTTCTATGGGACGCCACTTACACCCACAGTGAACCTCAAAGGCTAGATTAGCCTGACTTCCCAGCTATTTTAAGCCTTTCTGTCTCTGAATTTCATTAGTGGACTGAGCTTTTCTAGATTTTCAAGGCCTATTTCTGAATTTTAAAAGTTCAAAACCAATGTTAAGATAATGGCTTAAGTATAGAGTCAGGACCTTTCAGGATCATATTATTCGGATCCTATTAGCTGCTCTGGAACACCTACCTTAACTTCCTTACATCTAGGAAAGAATTTAATCATTTCACTCTCCTATAGGTCTGGGCTGGTGGGAGTAATTTTTGCATACACTGTAGGGAGTCCAAAGAAGTAGCCTGGTCTTACTTTAGCTAAGTCAACTCCACTCTGCAAAGCCAGCAGAAGCTCCTAGAATTCAAGCTTTTGTAGAGCCTAAATCTCATTTGCAAAGAGGTTTTTAAGCCTGTTTAAATGATAAATCTGGCTCTTTAACCCTTATGTAAATGGTGCAGATTAGCAAGCACAATACCAAGGCCTGCTGGTTTTTTCTGCTTGCTTTTACCCCTGGCTGTTCAATTGTGTGGTTTGAGAGGGGATTAAATCCAATGAAAGTAAAAAAAAAAAAAGTGTGTGTGTGTGTGTGTGTGTGTGTGTGTGTGTGTGTGTGTGTGTGTAAGGGGGAGATTCAAGTCAAAAATTTTCTAGCCTGTGCCCCTTTAGATTTGATTAATAGTTACTTAAAGAAATATAAAGGGCATCTGTCAAGATATGAGAGCCAAGAAAAGTACTGACTTCATGAAATTTTTCACTAGGATGCCAATTCAAATCATCTCATCAGGGATGAGAGGATTATTCCAAGTGCCATTTCTGGACTGCAACTCTCTGAGATTTTCCTTTGTCAGATCATATTTAGGGGATGATTCATGAATGCAACCCTCTAGTTATTTCCTAATTTTTTTTCTTTTTTTTTTTTAAAGTACATAGAGATATAGTGGGGTGTGTGTGTGTGTGTGTGTGTGTGTGGGTGTGCGCGCGCGCTCGCACGCCTACATTAAGGAGAAGCACTCTATATTGGAAGATTGGAATAGGAGGAGCCCTTTGCTAAGTGTAGGGTGCTTTGTCCCAGGGCTTGACTCCTGCTACCCTTAACCCAACTACAAAGAGCATTTGGGGAGTGGGGGTAGAGGGAGGGAGACATCCCCTCAATCGAAAGTGAGCTCTGAATTTATTGATTCCCATTGAGAAAAACAATATGGATTGCTTAGAATTAAATTGGCAGCTTTGAGTAATATAAAAGGCCCCTAAGAGACAGTCCTATTTTAGGGGCTTATCTGCTAATGATAACTTTGTAGCACATGGATGCTTGTTAACATGTTGGTTAGAAAACCCAGATCCTATAAAAAGGATGAAAATTGTAAGTCTTTAAAGTATGACTTTTGGTGGTTCAACAAATGTTCCTTAAGCATTTACAACATTCATTTATTGCACTAGGCCCTGAGGGAGATTAAATAGTATATTAGACTTGGTCTCTCACTTCAAGTAACTAACAATTCTAATGAACAAATCTTAAAAAGTTCACAAATGTTGGAGTCTCAAAAACTGACAGAGAAGATACTGTGTTGTTTTTTGTTTTTTTTTTTTTTTGTTTGTTTGTTTGTTGCTATTTTGTTTTGTTTTCTTCCAAATGAGACTGAATTGGTGCCAAGAACCTTGTGTCCTACTTGTGTGACCTGGCCTAAGATACTCTTATCTCTCTTATCAGCTTCCTGATTTATAAAATGAGTATTCTTGATAATTTTAATCTTCTCTAAGGTTTAATTTTAATTATACAGAGGAAGAAATTGAAGCTCTAAAAGTCAGAAGTTATGAAATGACTTGTTCAATATATCCATCAGATAGGTAATAAGTAACTACTGTGATCTTTTTCTTTACTAGAGGTGGAAAAAATGAGATTTATAGAGGAATAGGAGAGATAAATGGCCGGTTAACTTGTACACTAACTTCCTTTGCCCTCCAGTGGGAACCATTCCTTATTTACAAACAAACAAACAAAAAAATGAAGTTGGAGGTTGGTGGCCCATAGAGGGAAAAGAGGGTTTCAGTTAAACTAACCATCATATCCATAATGACATAGAGCAACAATGGACTGTTTTTCACTTATTGTTCCTCAACTTCTGAATAGAAGAGAAAGAGAAAGGTATAATTTCTCCTCTTTTCTACAACATCTTAAATAATCATTACAATTGCATAGTATTGTTTTTTTCCCTCAGATTCCTTCCATTTACCTTGTGGCAGAGTATTTATTTTGTCATTACAGTGTAGAGACTAAGAAAATTTCCATTTTTTATTCTCTTAGAGTTATATTCTCTTTAAAAAAATTGCTTGAATAAGTGGATTCAAAGCATTTAGGATTGTTTTTCTCTTAAAAGATTTTGTAGTCATGGGATTTGACCTGTGTGCCAAACAGAATTAGAATGTGTATAAATCCTTTATATCCTATATATATATCCTATATATAATAGTCTAAATTCCTTCTACCAAATTCCAGCATTTCCTCACTAATTAATGTTTCTAATATTTTCTTGTATCTAACATTTGTATTTGAATTTTATCCAAGGATTTATTTTAATATGGAAACTATCAAAATGCTACCACTGAATAGCTGTCATTTATGAAGGCCTTTGAAGCCACTAAAAACATAATATGCGGGCAGCTAGGTAGTCCAGTAAATAGAGCATCAGCCCTGAAGTGAAGAGGACTTGAGTTCAAATTTGGCCTCAAACACTTCCTAGCTGTGTGATCCTGGGCAAGTCACTTAACCCCAGTTGCCTCAGCAAAAACCAAAACAAAACACATAATATAGGGTAATTTCATTTCTTTATTTTGCTTCATTATTTAATCAGTATAGATGATCTCTCCATTGGAGAAATCACCATCCCTTTATAGATCTCAAAGTCTACTTGGCTAGAAAGATGACTAGAAAATATCAGTCATGGATCATAAATATTAATTATTTGAAGAACTCTTGCTTTTAGATGAGTAGGCATCTAGTATCAAGCATGCATTCCATTCTTGACTATTCTTATGACTTTCTAAACTGATAAAAGACACCAGAGTTTGAAACTCCTGTGGCCTACCCTTTGAGAACACAAGGTGACCATGAAACCATGAGGAAGCATCAAAACAGGACCTCAGAGAATGAGTCTCTATTGGCTCAAAAGGGGAAAAGCATCTAGAATAGAAAGAACATTGAACTTGGAGTTCATTTGCAAGATTAAAGGTTAAATTAGATCTTGAATTCTAGACTTAAGGATCTAGGATCTGTGAGTAGATTTCAAGAAAATCCATGAACTTGTATGGGAAAATACTTCAGGTCAACAAGCATTTATTAAATACTAACTATGGGTCAGACACTGAGCTGGAAACTGGGAATCTAAAAAAAAGGTTAATGACAGACTCATTCTCAAAGAGCTCACCATGATAAAAATGAATATTTTCACTAACTTCTAACAGAAATTTATCATTTATTTCAATATTTTAAAACATTGTCACAAGAAGGGATCCAGTAGGATCCATCAGACTACCAAAAGTATTTTTGACTCACAAAAATTTAGAATTTCTTAGATTATATAATCTCTAAAATCCCTTGCAGCTCTAACATTTTAGGAAAGCATTATTCTGATCATAACAGTAGAGCCTATCTCAAGGACTGGGTTGGGAAATGGATTTTCTTTAAAAAACAAAAACAAAGAAACAAAAACATTTTTTTTCCGCTATCTCACAAGGCTGGAAGTTCAGGAGCAACATCTTTGGGGTCACTGCATTGATGCTCAGCAGAGGACTTTAATCATTTCTGACCTGTGCAAATTAGCATATGTTTAGGTAATCGGGGTAGTTCACCATATTGATGCCAAACTTAGTGTGATCATCTGGCAATCTTAGCCAGTATCAGTTCAGAACTCCTGAGTTGGAGATACACCAGTTTCAGCTTCTCAGATAGTAGGGATTTCAAGTATGCACTAATCTCACTCAGTTCATTTTCTTTTTCTTTCATCCCAACCACATATCCCCCTCCCCAAAAAGAGATGATCATCTACTCAAATTACTATTTGCACCATTATATTTAAATAATTTTATTAACTTGGAGGAAGATCTGATTCTTTACATTACTCAGAGGAACATATTTTTCCTAAGATGAAGAAGGGAAGATTACTTTCGCCTTGTTTCTGTGGTAATGTAACTGATTGCACAGTGAAATTTAGCAACTCCGTTGCCTGTGAGAATGAAAGCGAAATTTAATTCAATGTGATATGCATTAACACCTATTATGTACCAGGCACTGTGCAAGGGATATCAACTGGGAATACAGGGACAAAATAAGACTTGGCCACACCCTTGAAAGAATTTTATTATCTTGGGGGTAATTGGGGAGCCAGGAGACAGTAAGAATATAGATAAATAAACCCAAGGTTTTCCATTATGTTATAGAGATGAAAGAGAGAATAACTAAGAATAAATGCTATTCTATAGAAACATTAATAACACAGCTCCAAGATACGTAGCATTAATTTTGTTATTTAGTGATAATAAAATTGAATGATATTTAGAGTTTCTCTATGGATTCTTAAAAATGTTCAACTTAGATATAGGAATATAAGCTATTGACTTTAATTTCCCTTAATCTTTTCCCCAAATATCTAAAACTAGGCTTTACAAAAGGTATGAATACTTAATAAGACAAGCAGGACTTTTTTTTTTTTTTTTGCTAAACTTTTAAGTTTTTATTAAGCAGATGACCATCAAGAATCTTGTCATATAGAAGGTCCCAATGTCTTAGTGCAGTTTCAAGCTTTCAAGCTAATAAACTTAAAATTGCACTAGAACTTTGGGGATACTTTAATATACAGAATCTGGTAGGAAATGGACATCTGAAATAGTATTGATGCTTTCTACTGTGACCTTTTTGTGACTTGAAATCCCTGTTATTTCAATTGACAAAATCACCCTTCAAAAGATCTGGCAAATGGACGTTTATATCACATCCAATTCCTCTATAAAGTTTTATGCATAAGGTATTGGGTTAAATCTCAGGGATATAAAGAGATTTGTTGACTAAAATACAGCTGGGAGTATGAACCATTTTCCCCATAAATGTTTCACACACAGCTAAGGGAATAAATGCAGATGGAGTATAACTTAAGTGTTTTCAAACTGGAAAACAGTTACAGCAGGGCTAGCTTCTGAAAGAGTCAACCCAGTGTAGGCTTGGCTGCATCTTCTGTCTTTTAAACAAAGAGATGACATCATTTAGCAGGTGGGACAAAGCAGGATTCTTCAATAAAAAAAGAATAAGAATGGAAAAATGGTTCTATTTAAATTGTTTAAAAAATAATTCTACTTAGGATCCCTCTCTCTGATCATCAGTGAAAGACAAGTTTGGAAGGCAGAGCAAGTTTTTTTTTTTTTTTTTAAATTTTTGTTTTTTTTTTTTAGATTTAGTAGAAGATATTGGTACATTCTTGTAATCTCTAAATATGTTTCTCAAGTCTGAATTTGAACTTAATCATGAAATCCATTGAGTTGGTTTTTGACAGCTTTCCGTAATTTAAATCCAAATGCTTCACTAGAGGGAAAAGGGTGGCAGCCCTTGGCGGGAAGGGGATCTAGCAGGGTCAAAATGCATTTCAACTGTTGCCTAGGAGTCACACTAAAATATTTAACAGAGAGCAAAGTGCTTGTAGGTCAATGATACGCACAATTATCCAGGGAGTTTTTGTGATTGTTAAATTAAATGATTTGCAAGTTTTAAATGAAGAGTATCTATATTACCTTCCTTCCACATTTCCAAATTTGTTGGCCCATACTTGAGAAAGCAGATAACAAACAATGATGCCAAGGCCTGAACAACAAAGACAGTTTACAAGCTTTTTCAAGAGAGACCACCCATTAGTTGCACATACCCACTGCCATATTCAGAAGTTAAATCTTGTTCCTGTGGCTCCTGCCAATGCATTCCTGCAAGTAAGAAGCTTTTTTTTGTTTGTTTTTAATGGTGCAAGGGCCGCATTCATTCATGCTTAACATCAGTAGCACACAAAGAGGGGTTGAATGTGATTTAAAGAGAAATGGGATTATAGAAAACATACAGTGCTTCAAGCTTGAAAGTTCTGCATGAGAATGCCTTGAGAAAGCACTCGTTGCTTCTAAATTGGTTTCCCCTCCATGTTATATATAATCAGCTAGTTCTACTTTGTTTTCCTACAGAGTGGCCACATATCCCCAGTATAATGTTTCAGTTATAGTAGCAGAATATTTTGATAAGTAATAAAAATAACACACATGTTCTCTAGGGATAGTAAATTGAAAGGACAGGTAGCTTTTTCATCTTATTTTTATTATCTAGCTTTTAAATGAGCACTAAATACAGTAGAAGGAAGGCTAGAATTTGAAACAAGCCTTGGGGTTGACTCTTTGCCAATTAGTATCTATGAGATTTTGAGGCAATTAGGTGGCATACTGGATCCAAGACTTGAAGTCGAGAAGGCCTGAGTTCAAATCCTTCATATATGTATTTCTGTTGGTTTGGAGTCTTCTTTATTACATATCTATATTTTTCCAAAAAAATGTTGTTTTTTAAAAATTGGAAATAAAATTAAGTTTGACTCAAACCCAGTAGTCTTCTTTCTATGCTTCATGGCATTCTTCTCATCTCTATAATGTATCTTTAAATTTTCCACACACACACTTAATGGTAGTTAATTCAACTCATTTTCAACTCACACATGGATCTCCATCTTCTGTATTTGTGCCTTTGCTCTGCCTATCTTCTGTGCTTGGAATACTTTTCTTCATTCTTTTCTTTCACTTTTTTTCCCTGAGGTAATTGGGGTTAAGTGACGCCCAGGATCACACAGCTAGGAAGTGTTAAGTGTCTGAGACCAGATTTGAACTCAGGTGCTCCTGACTTCAGGGCTAGTGCTCTATCCAATGTGTTACCTAGCTGCCCCACTTCCTTTCGTTTCATGGAATCTGTGGTTTTCTTTTTTTTTTTTAATGTCATATCTACCATAGGTATATGTGTTTATATATAGACATACATTTCTGCACATATGTATGCACACACACACACACACACACACACACACACACTCTTCCATCTCCCTGTATTTTCTCCTCCCAATAAATTATAAGTTCTTAGAAAGCAGGGACTATTTAACTTTTGCCTTTGTATCCCTATTCTCTACTGTGTACTTGCCATATTCTACTTGACTAATAAATCCTAACTTTTTCGATCATGTAGGAAACAGTGTTTAAGTATAGGAAAACTAGATAGTAAATTTTATGAGGGCCCCCTTTGTCCTCATAAAATGTATATTCTTTTGAAGAAAAGATTTGATATCTTTTTTTTGTTGTTGTTTGCTTCATTACCAAAGACATCCTTCCCTCTTTTCTTCTCCAGAGGACCATCCTTTATTGTTAGCTGCATGACTATAATGACAGCACTCTCTCAGTTCAGCTTTGATGTTGGAAAGAAATGAGACACTCACATGTCATTGAACATTTATCATGAGAAGGATGATTTGGATCTAACAGTAAACATATGCAACAAAAATACAGAATACTCTTTAAAAATTCTGGATCCCTTGTCTCCATATGGAAATGTGTCTGGGGCATCAAGCATGGAAATATCATTATTGTGGACTGCAGAAATTGACCAAGTCCAAGGGATCTAGATTCCAGACTTCAAGGCTTAGTTTAGTCATTATAATTATACTGCAATCAGTATAATTATTTGCTTCTATTTCTTTTTCTTTCTTTCTGTTTTCCTTTAAATGACTATAGTCATTGTTATTTTGTCTTCTTGGTTCTGCTTAATTTATTTGCATTAGTTTATTCATCTAGATCTACCCAGGCAACTTTTTATTTTTCATATTTTTAATTTCTTATAGTAATTATTATAGTAGTTTA
This sequence comes from Antechinus flavipes, assembly GCF_016432865.1. Taxonomy (NCBI): domain Eukaryota; kingdom Metazoa; phylum Chordata; class Mammalia; order Dasyuromorphia; family Dasyuridae; genus Antechinus; species Antechinus flavipes. The sequence continues at coordinate 453,390,010 of NC_067398.1, read as the reverse complement.
TAGGAATATCTCCATAACTTCATGTAGTACATGATGTAGCCACCATCCTTACCTTCAATCAACGATCATCTGCTTAATTTCCAGTTCTTTGCTTTTATAAAAGTGCATACATACATATACATAACATCTATCTGTATCTAGTTGTCTATATCTTTGGCCTTTCTTTGATGTTTACATTTTAACAGATCAAGTTTCCTTTGGACATCATTGATTTAATAGCTATATTTACTCAACTGACATTTAATGTAATGAATTTTTTTAAAAAGTATTAAAATCTCTTTTAAATTTACTCAAGACTTTATTTGATATGTATGATAGGATGAAATTGATTGAAAATAGGACATTATATGGTTGTATACCTTCACTTATTTTTTTATTGATCTGATATCATATCTGATATCAAAATGCATATAAATATTAAGTTGATGAGATTATTTAGGAACAATCCTAAGAGACATCGTAGTCATTTGGAAAGTCTACATCCAATAGAGTCAGGAAATCTGAATTGTATTTTCAGCTTTGACATTAATTTGCTACAAGTCATTATACAAGTTATTTAACTTCTATGAATCTATTTCTTTCTCTTTGAAATAGACCGCTTGGTAGCACAGTGGTACTGACCTGATGTCTGGATGATCTAAGTTCATTAGATGCATTCTTAGGCATCTAATTAGCTGTGTGACCCTGGGTAAATCCTTTAATTCTTGTCTGCCTCCATTTCTTATTCCGTAAAATGAGGATTATAATAGAATTTATAGGGTAGTTTGAGAATGATATAATATTTGTAAAGGACTTTGCAAATCTTAAAATACTATGTAAATGTTATTATTATTATTATTATTAGAATTAGATTAGCTTAAGTTAGCAACTGATCAAGAGGAACCATCTACAGAGTGGTAGGTAAAACATGATTTAGAATCATAAAAGTTTAAAGTCAAATACTGATTCTGATAACATATAAGTTATTTCACTTTTTTTGGTCTCTGTTTCTCAACTGTAAAATAAAGTCCTTAGACAAATCCGGGTGGGGAATGTCTGGCCTGCAGACCTTATAAGGCTGTCAAATCATTTGGTCTGCCCCTGCCAAGTCAACCACAGGCAATGATGAGCTGACAAGGAGGTACAACTACCTCCCACTGCTTGAGTTTTTAAGTTGATAATTTTGTACAACTTGGAAATGATATTATAAACATCCTAATGGCCCTTGACAGAAAAAAATTTCCTTATCCTTGAACTAAATGATCTGTAAGACATTTGTCAGCTCTAAATCCTATGTCCCTGTGAGGATAAAGACTAAAAGAGATAATTGAAGTCATATTAAATAAGGAATGTTTTCTGATCCCTAGTCCATCTATTTTCTAAATAAACTACTTTTCCTTTTGTGTTATATCTATTATATCTGTTATATCTGCAATTTTTGCAGAGCATACAAAGAGTAAAATGTGAAGTGGTATATGCAAGGGAGTGAAAATATACCTTGAAATAATACGAAGCTACTCCTAAAGGCCCTAAAAGTCCTTTAAATGTTGGTACCCAGGGACAAATTCTCTACCCTAGATATAGTTCTGAGTTACATATAGGAAATATAATATTAACAAGAAAAACAAGAATATAGAAACATATATTTATGCTCAGATCTGCAATCTCATTAATTTTAAAGTTCCTTCCAGAGATGGAGATTACAACCAATTCATGCCTGCCATCTTGTGCAATCTTTTGTCCATGTTTTCTCATAAGTTCACTGAAGTGGTGCCACCAATGTCCTGGAGGTTTATTTTGGGTTGTCTGACACACCTCAATCTTTCCATATAACAAACACATTTTATTTTCCTAGTATAAATGTCCTTAATAATATTTTTACTCCTATTTTTCTTCAAAGTTCTTCCACTCAAAATGATTTCATATATATATATATTATATATAATGTATATTTATAGATATTGATATGTATGTATACTGATTATCAATATTCTTAAATTTTTTGGTCTTTTCTATGTGAATGATAAGACAAAATTCTGATTAGTTACAAACTTCTTTTACAAAAATTAGTGAGGTTCTAGGGCATTATTCTTTCAGTATGATACGCAAAAGCAAGAACATTTGAATGGCCTAAACATTATTCAAGAAATCTTCTTGAACTCTAACAAGTGCACAGGTCTGTTTCACTTATCATCTCATGATTTATAATGAGAATGTCATTATCCATGGTTATTTCTGTTATTGTATCTTTCAATGAGTTGGGCCCAGATCTGAACAGTGAAAGGAAAGGGAGCAAGCTAAAAAAAAATTACTTTATATCCCTAATCTTCTTATGGAAAGAAAAACCTGTCATCTTCTTAATATCATCATTTTACTTATATTAATGTATAAATGTGAGATAAGGACTCTAATAGTTCCCAAAGAATTAAAATAAGTATTGTTCAGAGTACATAGAAAGGAGCATGGTAGGTATGAGCAGACTAAAGCATATTATCAATGAGCAACTCTTAAAGTACAGCATTAGAGGATATCATCAGGAAATGTATGATGTGTAGAGTTATGGGTTGGTGTAGAATTATGAGACATGGATAGCAGGATTACAACCCTCATGTTTCATTAATAAACTTACAATGTAAGAAGAAAATAAAGAAATCCTTCTAGATATTCAGTCAGTCCCTTATATCAGAATTAGGGAAGGACAGGCTTCATAGTTGCACAGAATATTAGATGTATTGTAATCTGAATCAATCAAGGAGTTCCCAAATAATTGACATCACTGATTCATTTGATCATTTGAGAATATCTTTCAAGGATTTTCTGTTGATTTTGATTTATAGAGGGGAGATACCTCCACACTCATGGGAAAAAAAATAATCCTTCTAACAACTATCATTATCCTTTTTCCTCATGAAACTATTGCCAAGGACCATAGAGTTGTAGGTAGAAAAATAAGCCTGAAGTCAGGAAGACCTGGGTTCAAATTCTACTTATGTCACGTACTGTTACCCTTTACAAGTCATCAAACATCTCAGTGTTTTTCAGGCTTTTTGGTTTTAGGACTCTTTTATATATTAAAAAATACTGAGAACTCCTACCAAGGAGATCTCATTTATATGAATTACATATCAACAATTACTATATTAAAAATTCAAATGTTTTCATATTATTTTGATAATAGTTTTGATATCATCAAAAATTATTGAAAAATCCTATCAAGGAGGCTTCATTTATGTGAATAACATATCAATAATTACTATATTTGAAATTCAAATTTTTTATATTATTGTGACAACAGTTTTGATATCATCTTTTTTTTTTTGGGGGGGGGTGAGGCAGTGGGGATTAAGTGACCTGCCTATGGTCACTCAGCTAATAAATAAGTGTCTGAGGCCAGATTTAAATCCAGTTCCTCCTGACTTTAGGGCCAGTGCTCTCTCTATCCACTGCTCCATCCAGCCGCCCCTATAATCATCCTTTAATACAATCTCAGGAATTCCCAGGAGTCCCCGTACAATATTTTGAGAATAACTGCCCTACACAACTTTCTAAGTCTATAATTTGCCAAAAAAAAAAAAAAAAAAAAGGTGCTTTGGCAGGGGAATTCTTTATACTATTTAAATAAGGTCAGTCCTTATCCCTATTTAAAAAATACTTAGGTAGATGACACAATAAATATTAAATCACAATACAGTTAGTTATTAATAAATAATTACAAAAGAAGTCCCACTTCAAAAATCTTCTTCATACTAAAATCATTGTCATACATACATACCTGAGGCTCTGGCATAGTTTATGGTTAACAGATACATGAATAATGTGTTAATAAGCATTCACACATATAGAATTGTCTGAGTACTATGCATGCTAAAGTGTATCATATCTTACCCAAATTTACAATCTCAAATAGACAACAGTGAATAAAACTCACATTTGTAAAAAATGGTAAACTTGGCTTAGCATTTACCTCACAATGACCTTGTGAGGTAGGTAAGAATCTTAATAGTACATCTACCACTCTGAAGGTGAAAAAAAAAAAGGTTATATCCTTGATATAAAGCTAGAACAAAATAAGGAAAAGAAAAGTAATTCTTAATCCTTTGAAGTTCTGCATGAACTACATAAATTATGTTTTTCTAGTTTACATTTTAGGATCTTAAGAATATGTTTAACCATTCAAAGTCAGAATTAAACATATTTGAATTTTTTCCTTTTTTTTTTCATACTGAATAATTTTCTAACAAAAATATCCAGAATTTAAAAGAATCTAGAAAAAACACAATCTAGTAAAATGACCTTCACATAATAGACTGTGATTTGGAAGATTAATTCCTGAAGCCATGGATTCAAAGAATCTAAAATCAGCTTAGTGATCTCATTAAGTCTGAAGAAAAACTGTGGCCAAGGAGAAATTAATTTTACATAATTATTTGTTCACTCTTTTGAGTGACTTTATCTAGACACTGTTATGTGACACCTCAGTAACTTACTTTAAAAATTAACTAGAGATGGACATAAATAAAACCAAAGCCATCTATACAAGCAGTGGAAAATGGTTCATTGAAGGTAAATTATCTGTGTACTTTCATCAAGATTTTGTAACTTCATCATTGTGATTATTCTTTCCAAAATAAAGGTTGTGATGCTTTATAATTTAGAAGATGAACCTATGAAAATCATCGTGACTGAAAAATTCATTGCTCTGTGGTTACTCTAAGTATATGAGCCTCTCTGAATTGAAGTAGAGTAGTCCTGGAATAACAATTACACATTTCTCAATAGAAAGGTAGACCAAAAGAAACAAATATGTAATAACCCATTCTTTGCATATTTAATTATTCAATATTGATGCTTGCATGTCATTGAGAGGTAACCCCAAATCTCCTCAATTGGTCAGGAGACCAGAACTCATTTCTGTTTTTGTTTTTTCACTAAATAGCTATATGACCATAGACAAACCCAGTATGGATCTAAAATGAGGAAAGTAGGCTTCTGAGATCTCTTTTTGTCTAGCATTTTATAACATCAATTCTATATTGACATTGCAGATATAGAAGTTGAGTAGGAGGTTTAAAAATTTGAACAGGAAAAAAAAATCATTTATCAAGAGATTTCGACTTTTTCATGTTGTTTATTTCTATCTCCAGTGCTTGGCACATAATAAATGCCTAATAATTTTTTTTTCCTTTAAAAGGCATTCATTCAGCTCATTGAACACAATTTTCAACTTTCCTGGCCTAAATTTTCTGTCAGAGAGGTAATATAGAATTAATAATAGATGAAGATAGACCAGGGTTCAAGTCTTTCCTCATACTCTACTGACTTCTTGAAAGGAAGGGAAAGTCACTTAAAGTCATAGTATTCTGGGAAATTGTCTAAGGCTATTACTGACAGACAAGATACAACTTCTGTTCAATAGAGAGCATTTTCCTTACCAGAAAGTTCCATGAAGCAGTGAAATCACAGAAAGAGTACAGTGAAATCTTGCTACCTTTCCCTGCTGCTAGAGTTTTCCTGGTTTGTCAAATTACATTGCTTAGACATTATTCCCCAGAGGTCCTTTCATCATTGCTCTGAGGACACTTTTTGTTTTGCAATGGTGATGGATTGAAAAGTGGCAAATCTGTAGTTGATTTTATTATAATCTCTTGGGAATTATCTGCAAAGTATATCTACCACTGAATGTCAGCAAGAGTTCTATAAGCAAACTACCAAACAAAAGATAGCAATATGGCTATTGTCTTATTATTTTCATTATCAGCAACAATAAGATGTTTGTATAATTAGTTCTATCTATAGTATATCAGACAATTATGTTCTTGATTCAATGACAGATGGAACTGATATGACTGGGGGTAGGATGCTGGGAAAGTAACAATTAGCCAAAATAGCTTTAGCTGCTGCCAATGAAGTAGATGCATCACAGCGGTTTTCTGTGGATAACTGGCATAGAAATGGGAGTGATGGGGTGTGTAGGAATGAGTTATATAAGCTACAAGGACAAAAAAAACACATTTTTTTTTTTACTAATATACTTTTATTATTGCATTACACAAACAATTATTATCATTGAAAATGAACAATATGTTCATCGATACTTGTGGGAGATAGATAGTAAAGCAAAATATAATTCATTTTGCCCTTAAAATCCTTAAAATTTAATGAAAACAATCAACTAAATATATAATTCAAGTAACATTTTATTATTAAGCCCAAATTAAATGTTAAGCATTGTGTCAGATGCTGGAGGTGAAACTAAACAAAACAAACAATTTATTTTTAAAAAGAGAAATACAAAGTGCTATGAGATCAGATAGAGAGATTATTTCCAAATGGAGTGCCCAAAAAACTCCTTAAAAGAAAGATAGCATTGAAATAGGATCTTGAAGGAAATAATAATAAGTAGCTGACATACGGCTTTGTGGCCTACAAAATACCAGGTCTGTCAATCTATCTATCTATTTATGTTTATCTGTCTGTCTATCTATCTATCTAATCTCATTGAGTTCTCACAAAAACCTTGCAAGATAGTTACCATCATTATTTTAATTTGGGGGATAGAAAGATATTACAAGACTTGTCCATGGTCACATTGCTATCATGTCTAAAGCACAGTTTGGACTTAGGTTTTCCTGATTCAAAGATGACCACTTTTCTTCCCTAAGCTATCATAGGCCAAGTTAGAGGAGGGAGGAAATTCTAGGCACAGGTGGCAGTGCAAAGTGAAAAAATAGAAGAACTTTGGTCATTTACACGAGACAGACAGAGGCGTTGTTCACCTTTTGTTTTCAGAAGACCAATTACATCATAGATGATGTCTTGACATATATAAATTGGATTTAAGTGAAATACAGCTGTGCAACGTTGACGGCCTCACTCTCTCTTACTGAGTCATCCAAGTCCAGTATCAAGATGACTGGCAATGGCCCAGGATGCAGTGGAAAACCTTGTCATATTCATCGCCTGACCAAGCCCTAAGCACTTCATAGCCACTGGAATAAATTGTTCTCATCTACTCATTCCACTGGGAAAAGTCTCACATGCTTGAGGTGAAAATCCCCCTAACTCATAGATAGGTTTGAAGCCCGTCAGTTAACCGTCAGTTAAAATGGGCTTATTTAGCCCATTTGCCAAGACAGTTTATTGGGATGTGACCACTGAACATGCTATAGTTTCTTGGAGCCACAGATGAGAGTTGTAGATAACAACGATGGATGAGCAGCCCTGTTCAGAGAGGACTAGGAATACTGTTGTGAAGATTTAATTAGAGGGTAGAGTACACAATATAGATGAAGAGGAGTATGAAATAAAACTGATAAAGTAAATTGATGGCAGATTGTGGGAAAATCATAAAAAATAGCCTCTAGAATCTAGTTTCTATAAATTAAAGAAAATCTTTTAAAATTTTTAATTAATGGAGGGATATAGTGAGACCTGAACCATACGAAAACTAATCTAGCTTATTCTTCAATGGACTGTATAATGAAGCATCTAAAAGCAGGATGAATTATTGCAATAGTTACAGTACAAAGGATGGTGGCAATGGAAATGAAGAGACAATATCAGGAGATGTTGTACAGAAAGAATGTATAGGAGTTGATGACTCAATATGTGTTATTGCAGATGATTCTGAAACCATGATTATAAATGACCACAATAATAAGAATGACATTGACAGACATTAGAAACTCAGAAAGAGGAAAAAAAATTTAGATGGGAAAGATTATAGGATCATAGATTCAAAGTTGGAAGGGTTCAACCCCATCTTTTTTTGAATAAAACAGAGACTCAGAATCATTAGTGGACTTACCTAAGGTCATTCAGTAGTTAAAGGGTATAGTTAGGATATGAAATGAAGCCTTATCAATTTCCACCTTCTCAGTTCCACATTTTTTTTCCTGTTACATTTATTTTTCTTAAAGTGCTGAGCCTGGGTTCTCTTGAGACACTCTCTTGTAATGCAGAAGATACTTGTGTTTTTGGAGGAATGTCAGTGAAAGGGATGAAACATTGGAAAATGTCTGCAAAAAAAAAGATGACGGTTGAATTCTTCAGCTACTTATTAAGCTTTTGTGTCACTATAGCTGTCATAAAAGTTGATAAAGAGTAGTAAAGATTGAAGTTAGTATGGAAAGAGACCCTTAAAGCTATATATTCTATGCACTTTAAGACTCACATCATTCTTGCCCATTTCCATGTAGCAAAGGAGTAGCAAAGAAGGAATGGAAATGTGAAAATAAATGAGCTTACCAAGGGAAAAAGTATGTAGAAGAAAACTTTGTGATTATGTCTCACTTTGTCAACTATAACAGTGTTAGAAAAGGAGGAGGAGTATTAGTGGAGACCCAAAAGGAGAACTTACAAACGTTGGAGAAACTAGAAGAGTTTTTGTTGTGACACTGAAGCCAATGAAACTCATAGATGGGGGAAGGATGTTCAGCAGTGTCAAATGATGTAGAAAGTTCAGAGGTTTAGGATTTGAGAAAAAATCATTGATCTGGCAATTAATTAGGAAGTTACTAATAATCGTCAAGAGAACACTTACCACTGATAGAAACACAACATAATATAACTACATTTGTGTCATAAATGTTTAATGTTCTAAATTGTATTATAGCATATTTAAGAAGTCTAAAGACATTTCTGGCCAGGATGGGAACTATAGCTTTAAAAAAAAAATAAAATAAAATCACCTCTTAAAAATGTTCCTTTTGTCTTGAGATTTGGACTAGTTCTTTTCTTTTCTTTTCAATTTATTCTCCAGATCTTATTGTGACTAAATAATAGTCATGTATTGGCTGGAATATTAGAGCACTTGGTGTTTAGGTATTTGTTGCTGGTTGGTATAAAGTTTTACTTTTGCCTTTAAAAAGAATAAAATATGATTGTAAAAACATGAGTGCTTAAAAAAAAGCTGTAATAGTCATTTAGAAGGTGAAAAGCATAGTCAAGTATAAGCAATTGATTGATTTTCCTTCTAGTGTCTATTATTGAAAATGAGTAAAGGAAAAGATCCTCTGTATTCATTGCTTAAAATTTCATTCTCTTCAGTCCAGGAGGAAAACAGTAATAAAATCTGAATATTCAGATCATTTTGGAAGCATCCAAATGCAATATTCCATTTTACATCTTGAACATACACAATCAGTATCAGAAGGACATTTCCTTCAATTTGTCCTCTAAAAACAAAGTCCTCAAAAAAACCCCAACACTTTTAAGATCAAGACCTCCCTGTTTTTAAACTTTAGCTTTGTTTCTGGAAAAGAAATGAAAGAACAAGAGATATATATATCAACAATTCAATCATTATCTCTTGGGAAATAGATTTTTTCTTGTCTATTCAGATTTTCCCATTGGGTAAGTCCAGCAGCAGGAGCTGTCTACAGCTCAGAAATTCCATGGAATGATAGGGTCATTAATAAGACCATCAGGATATGGTCTTATTATACAGGATACTATAAAACTGTACACAAAAAGGTTGATGATGTTTTATGTTGTCTATTATGAGTCCATTGCATTTAGCTTCAAGAGTACCTTATTTCATTAGAGAAATATAATTTAAAAGATAATTGACCTTACTTTTAATCAAAACAGAAAATCTAAAATACTCTTATTTTTAAGGGGCTGTGTGTGTGGGAGTGTGTATGCATGTATGTGTTTGTGTGTGTGTGTTTTATATAGCATTTACTATATGTCAGGTGCTGTATAATTTGATCCTTTCAACAACCCTGGAAGCTAAGTGCTATTATTCTTCCCATTTTCCAGTTAAGAAATGGTGGCAAACAAAGGTTAAGTTATTTGCCTAAGGTCACACAGCTGTTAAGTGTCTGATCCAGATTTGAAGTCTTCCTGATTCCATACAAGAATTTTCTCCATTGAACTACCTTGCTACCCCTACATTTAATATATAAGAAAATATACTTTAGTGTAGATGTTAACCTGAAGAAAATCAATGGGACACATAATAGCTATTTCCAAATGTCATATTATCATACAATTTTGTTAGAGTTCAATAGGATTTTAGGAATTATCTAGTTCATTTTCTTTATTTTACAGATGAGGAAAATATATCTGTAGGAGTGAAAAATGTAGGACTTATATTGGGTATACATTGTGAGTTTTTGAAAAATGGAGAAAATTATCTCTGTGGTTTTTAAAAGCCAGACAGGTCTAATTCAGTGGGTAGAAATTACAAAAAGATAGACTTCAGGTCAATATAAACAGATAAACTAAATTAGGATCATCTTATAATGGATTAGGATCCCTGTTGCTAAAGGAATAGTGTAGAAGAGATTCCTGGATTAGATGGGACTTGAGTTTGCCACTAACATTCCTTGTATTACTCTTTGATTCTAAGTAGAATAAAATTGGCTATAACTCAGTGTGCATTTATTTATTACCTACCATATATGTATTACCGAGGCAGTGTATGCAGTGAAAGGAGAAAGAACCCTGAAGCCAGGAAAATGTTGGGCATAAATCTCCTCTGCCACATTCTCACAATTCTCTAAGACTATTAGCTGCACTGAAATCATAGGTTCAGTTCCTATTCTGCAAATGTTACAGGGCACCATTTAATTACATGTTAAACCTTAAAGGTTTAAAGATTGAAGAAAGGATGACTAAAATGTTACAGTAATTATACCTTTAAAAAAATCTTTATACTGATTTTATTGATTATTACAAAGCCTTTGATTCAGATCTTTACTCATGGTTTATTCATATACTGCAAATACATAGACAGACTTGGCTTAAAACTCTTCAGTATTTGATAAGCCCATGAAAAACTATTTACTGTTAAAAATTTGCCATCACACAATAAAATAAAGAACAGTTTATTTCAGGAAGAACTTTAAGCACTCTGAGATTCTACCTAATTTTAAATATATCATTAACATAAAAATAAGTCTTGGCTTCTCAATTGAAAAAGGAGTGATACAAAAATATTTTATAATCCTTCAAAGTACATAAATGAAATCAAGTCATATGATACAACCCCCAAACTAATAAGCAGCTAGTTCACCTCATGGAATCTTCCTCCCATAATATCAACATGTCATCAAAACTCCAAAAGTATAAAATTCTTAAAGTTTTCCAAGAAAGATATTGAAGATGATCAGATTAAATGGATGAAGGCAATGCTTACAAATGCCACTTAAAGGCAGGGCACATTGAGCATGTTTCACCAAGTAAAAATTTCATTTTTCTTTAATGGTATTTTCTTTTTTCAAATACATGTAAAGATAATTTTCAACATTCATTTTTGTAAGATTTTGTATTCTAAATTTTTCTATCTCCCTCTCTTACCCACCCTCTCCCCAAAATAGTAAGCAATCTGATGTAGGTTATACATGTTCAATACTTCTAAACATATTTGCATACTTGTCATGTTGTGCAAGAAAAATCAGACCCAAAGGGGAAAAAAATGAGAATGGAAAAGCAAGCAAACAGAGGCAAAAATACTATTATTCAATCCATATTCAGTCTGCGCAGTTCTCTCTTTGGATGTGGCATTTTTCACTCAAGTCTATTGCAATTGTCATAGATTCCCACATTGCTGGGAATCATACCAATCATAGCTTTCATCTGTCTTCTGTGGCAGAGCTCCCACTAGCTTTAGGAGAAATGATGAAACAGGTGAATTTTTTCTTTCCTTCTCTCCAAACCCTCAATTGTTTCTTAGTTTTTGTGGTCTCTCTTTGTTGTCCATTTCAAATCTGCTCCTCCTCTTATCTCTCCTGCTCCTACTCCATGTCAGTCATAGGAGCTCATTCTTCCTTCTACTTCATAGCTAACAATGTAATTCTGAGCTAGAATTCTACAAGCCACAAGTCTTCATCTTTAAAATGCACGAAACTCTTATAATAAAGAAAAAAAATTAAGACTTCTATGAGGAGAAACTTTCAGAAAACTGAAAACTCCAGAGGAGATAGCATATAGACTTAGATTCACAGTAAGCATTGAATTAATAATACAAATCTTTCCAGATTTCACAGATAAATTGTATTTAGCAAAGATTTATTAAGTGCTGACAATGTTTTGAGCATTAAAAAAAAAGAGAGAAAAACAAAACACAGTTTTCTACATTCACAAATAAGTATAAACACGTGAGAAAATGATTTAGTTTATTGAAGAGGTCTGTGTGTGTGTGTGTGTGTGTGTGTGTGTGTGTATGTGTTGCTGTTCAATTGTTTCAATAAAATCTGACTTTTTGTGATTTCATTTGGAGTTTTCTTGGCAAAAGAGAGAGATTATGGGACTAAGAAATTTGTGGAGATATTTGATGTTGGTCAAAACAGACTTCTAGACTCAGGCAGAGAAAGGGAAGACAAAACACTAAAAGAAGTATAAGTTTTCAGTTAAGTAAATCAATATGGTCTGGAAGACAGAAAGCTTAATGAAAATTTCATTAGTTAAATCTTCATAAAAATTCAGTTCTACTTTGACACTAGAGAATTGAAACAAGCATGGGTATCCTTTGGAGCCAGAGGATTCAAATAAATGCAATTATTTTCTTTCTTCAAAACAGCCAGCTTAACTTTTGTCACTAACACATTGAATTACTTAAGTAGAAAATTAGTGACAAACTTCCATTTCTCTCCCATATGACATGATGCTTTCTACCTCAAGACTTGCCTCTCAGGCTCTGTGAGGCTTTAAATTATAAACAGCCCCAGTTTACAGTATAAACAATAAACACACACATATACACAATACCCCAGTCTTACAAACAAATCTAGTCACCTTGTTCTCGTGTAAGCTGGGTCGTAGAGAAATGAATATATCTTCAAGTATTATTTTAGGAATGTGCCAAAAATAAAGCACTTAGTAATGAAAGCCTGTTTTTGCAATCATCTCTTTATAGATTGAGAAACATTTGGGATGAATAGGGAGAAATTCCAGTGCTTGGAAGGGCTTTCTTGTTAGTGTTTAAAACTTTAGGTATCGATTTTAATACTTTTATAAAATATGATGAGTTAGAATGGAAGAGGGGAGAAGTGGAGAAATATAGGCTCTAAAAGAGTGATAGGACCTCTCTGCATGGTTCTGTTTGTCATGCCCCGAACGACTACACTTTGGAGTGGATAGGGGCAGAGGGTCCAGATGTGTTAAGTAATTTGGCAAAGGTCATCCCCTACTCTAGTTGCAGATCAGAACCATATCTTTGTCCTACTGATTCATGAACAACAGTGTTTGAAGAAAGATTGAGGATTTTTAAAAACCAGTTTAGTATGGATTAGTAAGAAAGTTGGACAGAGGAAGGAAAAAGGTTGAAGGACTCACAGTGAAGAAACAAAATTGATTTAAAAGAGAAATTTTTAAAAGTAAAAACATAAAAAGAAAGCATAGAAATGAGTTTCAGAAACAGACCAAGAGTTATTGTTAAAAAACTGAATAGGCCTTATATTTAAATGTGTGTAAATTAAAAATCTATATTGATTTCAGAGAGAACATCATTATATTCTTGGGTAGACAGATAACTTAGAAAGTAAATCTTAGTAAGTGCTTTAGTATGTTATAGCTTGAAGAACTCCTAGAGATCATTTAGTTCTATTTTCCATATATAATTAATGAATGAGTGACTTTGCACATTCACATATTATGATATACATCCAATTGATGCCTCAAACCCATACTAGAATTCATGTCTAAAAAGGAACACTATGACTAATATACTTTTAAAATGGTTTATTAGAAAAAAGTTTCTAAAGAATTAAGAACATGATCCTCAAAGCTCTATTTTTATTGATTACAACTTAACCTCTGTAAATGCTTAACTCTAGGCATTCACTTCATTTGCGAACACCCTTGTACCACTCTGTATTTACTATGGTCAGTCTCTCCTAATTCCAGGTCCTCAGAGAAATCTCTGGTCACTGTCTTTTGTAGTGCTTAAACCAATTTTACCAAGCTTACCTCTATCTGAGAGCTTCAGAGATCTATGGCCATTGTTTCATAGGAATAATAATTTAAATACCTGGTAGCACACTAGAGAACAGCCACGTGCAAGCTCAAGGTCTTTTATTCACATCCTGCCCCTGACCTCCTGCTAAACACCAGGTCAAAGAGAGCAACTGCCTTGTCGCCACTGCTTAAATAGGGTCTATGAGGTCACACGCACAACCAATAAGAGAAAGAGACACTTCCCAGTAATGAAGCAATCTCAATGTGGCCAGAGTTGCAGTCCATGAGTCTCTGTTTTGCTCCCAGCAAATCAAATCCGAGGATCTCAAGTATTAATTGCTTGTTTACTTCCTGGTGTACTGAACTAGACTGACCCTTACAAACATCAATTGGCAAGAAGGGGAATTATCTCCATGAAAAAGATGTCCATAAAATCAAAGTCTAAATACTGACTCATTGGGGAAAAAAATCATTGAATTCAATTGATTTATTAAGTGGCAACTAACAAATTAGGCTAAGAACCAGGACTGCCAAAATGTTTAAAAATCGGCATTTATTAAATACCCCTTAATATGCCATGAACTGTGTTAGGTTCTAGAAATACAAACACAAAGACAAAATAGTCTTATTACTGAAGGAAATTAGAGTATCTAGGTTGGGGAAGGGGGTACAACATGATAGATAAATAAAATTGGTATATAAACTTCTCCAGAAATACAAGTATGAGAGAGGTGTTAACAACTGGGTGAATAATGAAAAGCCTCTTGAAGGAGTTGGCATTTGTTCTGATCCTTGAAGGAACATAAGGGTTTCAAGAGATAGAAGAGAAGAATGGCATTCTAGGCATGGGGAACAGTCCCATTAGCACTAGCTTAGTTACACTAAAAAATAATTTGTAAGCAGCCTGAAAAGAGTCTGAAGGCAGATTGTGAAAAGATTTAAATAGCAGTGAAGTTTACATTTTATCCCAAGGACAATGAGGAGGCATTGCAGCTTCTTGAGTAGAGGAATGACCAGGATTCAGAAAAAGATTGTGTGTATATTGTCTAGAGAGAAGAAAGACTGGAGGTAAAGTATGAATAGACTATTAAAATAGTCCAGACCTTAAGTGAAAGGGACTGAAGTAGGGAAGTTAAAGTACAGATAAAGAAAAGGGAGGAATAAATGAAATGTTGAGGAGGTAGAAGGAGGAAAAAAAGGGAATTGATTAGAATTAGCAGGAGTAGAGAGTTAATGATAACTGAGACTAGATAATTGAAAAAAAAATTGTAGAGTCTCTGAAAGAGGGAAATTGGGTAGAGGAATGGGTTTAGGAAGTTCTCTTTTAGACATTTTGAATTTGTGATGCCAATGGGAGATTCAAGAGAATTTTCCATTGGGCATATGTGGAAGTAGAGGTGATGACATAAATGATAGCTGATTTTAAAGATCTGGGAATCATATGCATAAAGATGATGCTTTATAGCAGCTGTATTTAACCTGGGCTAGATTTAAGCAAAAAGGTGAGAGTTGTAGGATCATAATTAGAAAGAATTCTGGGTCCTTGGCTCTAAGGAGCTTTCTAAGGGGAAGAGAGATTTCTGGCAAGGGCAAAAGAAAATACAAATGCAAATCAGAAAGTGAGTGATAGAAGGCCAAAGGACATATCCAGAGAGATGTGCTCTTATTCATCTAGGAAAAGTTGATGGACAGTTTATTTTCAACAGTAAGTGATAAATCAGAGAAGATTCCATAAGTAGAAATTGCCTGAGTTGACACTTGAAAGAAGAGAATTTTCCCAGGCAGAAATGAAAAGAAGAAAGGGAATTTCCAAACATGGAGTCTTAGAGAACATCTAGAAGGTCTCAATCTGTTGCTCTATTAACTGAGTACAAAGAAATGTACTTCAATGTAAATAAGCAAGGACTGAAACTGATCTTGTGTAAGTATTTCCAAGATTTCTATAGGTTTTTTTGATTACTGAACCTGAAATTGAGTACAATGCATCATTTTGAAACCTGAATTGAATTCATAGTTTATACATGATTCACAAATTAGGAAATAATGTAGTTAAAATTTGCCTCCTAGACTTTCTGATTGATTCAGTTTATCATAATCTTTTAAATAGTTTGCAATCTAATATTGGTATCTTCCTTGCTAACTTTTCTAATTTTTTAAATGAATTCTTCCTCCTGAGAGCTTTGCTATTTTAATTCCCCCCTGTAGAGAGCCAGTATTGAATAAGTCCATTGAGTGTGAATGAAAGAGTAGAGATTCATAATTCAACCCTATGAAACTATATTGCCTCTTTTTAGCCAAGTCATAGAGACAAATCACTATCACAAGCTCCTAGAAATTGCCTTTAGGGAAGACAAGAATATCTCTTAAAAGACATCTCTTAATATGAGAAATAATCACTGGACATGAAATGATTAGATATTTCTGGTAGAATTTGAGACTCAACCAGAAAGAAGGTTGAAGACTGTTAAATGTCTTCTCTGATAAGGGGTTCCTATAGTGGTAAAAATGGAGTCAGAATTAAGTTCTGCCTGCTACTTTGGTAATTAAGCCTGTGATGAACTGATGTGTCTCTAACTGCTGATCAAAATTTAATGTTACTGCTCTACCATGTGAATATTATCATCATGCTGTAAGAGGCTTGGGAGTGGAACTTTTCAGAGTTCATGTGCTTGTGAACAGTGAAGTGAGTGGAATAGCATCTGATTTGGAATGTATGTGAAGCATTTACTTAGAATGGCAATTTTAAATTTTTGCCAAATACAGAATACTATGTTAGGTGCTAGGTGTGGGGGTGACACAAAGGCCAGGTGACATTTTTGGCTTTTCCCTTTAAGGAAGATATAACCTTGTAAATTGATGAGATCAACTAGAGAGTTTACAAAATTAATCTTCCTAATCTTATGTGTTCAAAGCCAGGACCTAAGGGAATATTCCAGAAGGATCTCAAGGTCTTTGAAGCAGAAGCAAGGTGCCTTTAAATTCAGATATATTCTTCTAGGAAAAAATTACACAGAGGTCAGTCACATGAAATGGCCACTGACTTAAATATTCATTAGTTAGATTCAAAGACTAAGTACCCTGGAAAATATACTATCCAGATCTGATTAAATAAGGGCTATGTAAATATAAGCTGCTTATGTTGTATAACTCATCAATTCTATAATCTCTAGGCTTTATTTTTACCTTTTTTGTGAGGCATTATATGGTAGTAGATAGAGTGCTAAGCTTGGAGGCAGAAAGATTTGATATCAAATCAGACTTCAGATACTTACTAGTTCTGTAACACTGGCCAAGTTACTTAACTGCTCCTTGCCCCAGTTTCCTCAAGTGTAAAAATAGGGATAAAATAATAGCACTTACTTCCCAAAACTGTCAGGAAGATGAAATGAGATAATAACTGTAAAATATTTAGCGCACACTTCACTCATAATAAGCACTATATAAATGGTAGTTTAATTTTTGTCATATTTTTGTTCGTCTTTTTTTTTTAAAGGAAAGTGTATTCTCTCATGAATTGAGGGGAAAATGGGACTTTATATCAGAGTCAATAGATAAGGGAGAATGACAGTATTGGAGAGCAGAGGATTATTGATAACAGTAATAAAAGCAAAGGAAAGATACACTGTCAACAGATAGAGCTGGTATCATTTTTATATATTGCTCCCTCTGAGTATTGTACCCATTTCTTTTTGTTTTATAAAATGAGTAGAGAGATTTCATTAATACCATCATCCACCTGGTTTGACTGTTCAGAAATACCCATTTATAAATGTTTCTGGCTTTGTCTGCGGCAAATCAAATGGGAGCTGTACTGTGGAGACTATGTACTAGTTCTTTCACTAGCACTTGAAACTCTGGGCTCAGTAAATAATAAGTTACTCGATAAAAATTCATTGAATTAATTTTCTTTGAAATGCAGTGTCCTCATTTTTAATAATTTCAAAAATTACAAAGACAAAGAAAAAATTTTCAATTTCATGAAGCCATACGAGTTACTTCAATAGACTCATGTTTTTTCTAAAACTTTTTAAATGTGAAAATTATTGTTTTTAAATTAAGCAGAAAGCCATCAAAATTTCCATTGAGATTTTTGCTTTCTTTTTTATGAAAAAGGGTTTGTGTAGCTGACACTGGGAAGGAAGTGTATATCACTTAAATATCTTCCAGTTTCATTGTAGTGTGGTGTCACGGTCGTTGTACTACCAACATCAACTATTGAGATTTAACACTGATTTCAGTTGCTTGGAAGCTTTTTTGAAGGGCCCAATTGTAAAAAAATAAAATAAAATTAGATGAATTCATAGATGAATCTGAGAAAAGTGAGACTATATTTTTATTCCTAGATCTTATTGAAAGACAATCTGTGCTCACTGAGAAATCATTAAATAATACAATGCTCAGCACCAATATGCTGTTGACTCATTTCATTGATTTTTTTTTCTTTTCTTTCTTTCTTTCTTTTTTTTTTCAAATGCTTGCAGTTACTATCTCTCTGGAATATTGCTTTGTGAGCCTGGGTTTCATTTAAGATGATCTTTCAAAGATTGAAGTGTCATGTCAGCTTAGCAGCTCCTCTATTGAAATTGTTTTGAAAGAATCGCTCATGCAGGCTATTATTTTAAGAATGGAGCCCTGTTAGGCAGATGGTCTTAGGTAGTAAGGAACTTGGAATATATTAGAGGAAAGAGAAACAAAGAACCAATCATGACTTAGCAGGGAGAACTGATCTATTTCTCTAGCAACAGTCTAGTTGTAAGGTGCCTGGAGAAAGAGGATTGAAGGAGGGAAGCCTTAGCTCTTGCTTTGCTTTGCTAATTCTATAGGGATGATGCCAGCAAAAAAAAGTGACACAGAGAAAGGGATGAAAAAGGCAGTATGAAGCTTCTAAGGAAAAAAACATGGGGAGAAGTGAAAATTCCATATTTGGAAACAATCTGTCTGGAACTAAATCTAAGCATTAAGGGTTTTGGGGAACGAAATTATGTTCCAATAGTTTTCAAAGAGTTATTGCTGTGAAAAGTCACAATCTAATGACTCCAAATCTTTTCAGCACTTTCAAATGGAAAAGAGAGAGTATGTGTGGGGTGGATAACTTGGGCGGAGGGGGGGGGGAGGGAGAGGAGAAAGAAGCAACACATGTTCAATTTAAAAAAAAATCATGGGTATTTGTGAAGGATTCTCCAATTCAAATCCCAGACATAATTACAAGAATTGCAAATTGCTCAGATCGCTTTTGTCTTAAGCCAGCATGTCTGGCTAAGAAGGCCTGTGAGCTTGCATTAAATATGAGTGCTAGATAAAAAGACGCAAACATAACCAGCAGTGCTCTGCTAACCTTTCATGGCTATTTTGTGGTTCATAGAATGTTTTTAAAAGTGACTCTTTAAGAGGAAGATCTTACATGAATGCTAAGTATCCTCCCCAATACCCATAGGAGGTTGAGTATGCTTTTCTCTTGCTGAGTGACCCTTTCATTCTTCCTTCTTCATTTCATTTGCTCCACTTCCCCTTTCTTCCACCATCTGGACAGAGTCCCAAGTGACCAATGACAATTTGTTTATTTTTAAATGTAGAATGAATTCATGAAAAAGTTGAATGGAGTGTGTAGTTTTGTAAGACCCAATATGTGCCACTGTGTGACTCAGGTTCCTACATCCCCACTCAAGCCACAGCTTGAAAATAAATACTAATACAAAACATGAACACATACTTTAAAATTATCCAAATCAACATTCAAAAGAGACAGTCATATTTAGGACATCTGAGGAAAGAGATTGTAGAAGGAATTTTCTTCATATTAAATTTTTAAGAAAAATGGGAAATGTTAGAGAAATACATTTACTTTACTTTTACTTTATATTTTGTTAGTTATGTAACCTTTGGTCACTTATCCTATCTGCCTCAGTTTGTTCAACTATAAAAATGGGCGTTTACAATAGGTGACAACTTGGATTGGCTAACAATTATTGAGATAATGAATATTATAATGAGAAGTGGCATTATTCTGATGAGAAGATAAGGAACCTGACTGTGATCACTCAGTCTTGGACCAAAAACAAAAACAAAAACAAAAAAAAACTTAGTTCTGTCCAGACTATTCTCTTCTAACACAATCTAGACAAAAGAGAGAATCCACTTCCATTCAAACCTATCTGATTATAGCCAAATGGGCCAGAATTCATCTGGACTAAAATCTCTTTACTTTTTAACCAGATCTAAATGTTATCTGATGGGTAAGTCTCACCCAAGATTTCATCTCATTATCAGCCCTGCACTTCAAAGACTGATGAATAACCCAGAGGTGATGATTTCTGAATGAGGAAAAAGAAAGAGGAAAAACCTTAGTCCTAATCCAATAATTGATTATTAATATTTGAAAGAAATGATCATTTCTTTCAATATTTATCTTTGAACAGTATAACAAAAGAATTTTCAAGCATTACTAGTTACCTTCATCAGTCTGACAACATCATCTCAACAACATGGTACCCAAAACTGGACACAATACTTGTTGCTTCAGTACAGATTAGACTAACTGGTATCTAAGGTGTTTAATTACTCTGAAATTCTGTTACTTGAAATAGTTGTGTTATCATGTCCCTTGTTCTGGACATTACCATAATTTCTACCAGTAAATCCCACAAGAGGGGGTCTTTGATGTGATAAAGAAAGTTATTCTTTAAATTAGGAAGATGAGCATTCAATCCTACTGCTGAAACATGATGGCTGGGTAATCCTGGGCAAATCCTTTAAGAATATAAACTCTATAATTCCATTAGGAAAAGTTTCTTCACTGGGAATCTTTCTACAATATATAAAAATTCAGTAGACTTTTTTTTTTTTGTAAAGAGGGAACTCAAAAATGTATTTGAGGACTATATCTGTTATTTATAGAGAGTTCTTGGTGAAGAAATTTCTTTACTAATGCATTTCGGCATTTTCTCTGCAGTTTATAGTTTTTGAGATTTGCCTGAGGCACTGAGAAATTCTGTGACTTGTCAAGGGTCGCCCTGCAAGTACATATCAGCTGTAAGTCTTGAGTTTTGGTCTTCTTGCCTTTGACTGGCTCTTTATATCCTATCCAAGAAAGATATAGAAACCATTAAGATTTTCAATAAGTATTCAATTTATTTTTGAGTAGCTTTTTATAAATTGTAATACTGTATTCATTTTTGTTGCAAGGATTTTAAAAAAGTGTCTTACACAGGGTAGGTACTTGGTAAGTATCAAATTTTGCAATTTTTCTTGCCTTTAGCTAGTTCTATATATATATATATATATATATACATATATATATATATATATATTTACACACACACATGACCTCTATAAGCTATTGCTAAAATTTCAAATTCTCAATGGAACTGCTGTAAAATTAGAATTAGACTGCTTCTCAAGGATGTATTTACTGAATGTATATTCATACAGATGTACTATCTAATATGAAATGAGAAGAAACTTTTTTTGCATAATTACACCTTTTATGTATATTTCTTTTAAATTATTGCAGTCCACAAAAATGTCAACTATCATTGTCATCATTTTCATGAATGAAACAGCTTCTTCAAGAAAGATATAGAAATCATTAAGATTCCCCATAAGTATTCAATTTATCTTTGGTTAGCTTCGTATAGGTTGGAATACCATCTTCATCTTTGTTGCAAATGTTTAAGAAAGTGTCTTACATACAATAGGTACTTTATATATATAAAGTTCAGAATATAGCAGAAAAATCGGGTTTAATAGATATTGTTGCTAATAGAAATTTATTGTAAAATTTTGATGATTGAGCTCAGTCTAAGTTCCTTTCCTTATTTTTTTTCTATATAAGATAAGGTAGCTTATCTGAGGAATAAAAACAAAATATGAAGGGAATATGCTTGTCTAAAATACTGTATTCTTAAAGTGCTTGCTTAATTAATATGCTGAGAATTCTGAATTTCAGAGATGTACTGTAAAATTTCAAAACAATTTCAGTTAATTCCAATGAACTATTATAGTAATTAAACTCCCATTTGGACTCAGATCAACAAATGATATGCATTCATCATTTATTAGTGAAAATTTAGAAACTGGAGGGAATTTATCTTATCCTTATGCATATATAACATATGCAATCTGGATCATTATAATGCAATTTGTTAGCTATATCAATATGACATATTTATTTTAAGGAAATACCATATTTTAAGTCATCCTTTTTTTCTGTAAAAAGTGGAGCACAAACATCATAATTCTTTTTGTCCTTTCTGAAATTTCCTATCAGTTAAAAGTCATATATGACAGATAGCTCTCAGTGGCCAAAGCTTTAGAACCAGTGCTATTAATTTGTTTCATAGTTTGTCCCCTTTGGCAGTCTGGTAATGTCTATGGATCTCTTCTTAGAATAATGGTCTTAAATGTACAAAATAGAATGCAAAGCATTATAAAATAAGCCAATTATATAAAAATACAGTTATCAGAATGTTAAAAAAAAAAAAAAGGCAGTTGAAAATCCAGGGAATGAACCTCTGCACCTTGTTTTAGTATAAATCAGCTTCAGCTTCAGAGGGAAAGTGTGTGTGTGTGTGTGTGTGTGTGTGTGTGTATTTCATACTGCCATGTATTTTATTCCTGTAAGTCTATTTTCTCTTATTATATGTGAAAACCTTTTGCCATTTTAAAAATTCTGTAACTTCAGTTGAAGAAGGGAAAAAAAAAAACATAACCCATACAGTGCCATGTGTAATCAATCCAAAATTCAAAATCTGCCACTAAAAGAAAATATTTTAAAACAATAGAATATGCAATAATAGCTGCTCTTACCCAAAGTGTCATAAACAAACACAAACTAAAACAATTACACAGCCAAGACCTTCTGCAGGAAACTGGAGTTCAGATTCTGCCTAAATACACTGTGGGGCAAAGAATTTTTAGAATCAAAGATAAGATTGTAGAAATGAAATCTTGCCTCATAAGGAATAGCTAAAGCATCTTCAGAGGTCATTAAACAAATGTAAGATTAACTTACACAGGAGGGAGAGTACCAAAATTTAAATTTAGATAATTAATATTTAACAAAATGCTATTCATGTTGCCCCAAAAGTTATTTAAAATCAATTGTTCATTTTAGACTTCTTTTCTATTTTCTAAAAGAATCATCCTAAAGGTTTCATGCTTAATTGATCTTACTAATGATAATGAAACAACTTTATATTTAAATTGTCATTCCTCAGAATCTTTATGATCCATCCTGAAAAGAATGTGCTATCTTGCTCATCATAATCTTTCAAGGAACCTCATATAGCTGACCTTTCTTAAACAAAGCTCATTTTCCAGATGATCAGATTTCTTATCAGTGAATTTCAATATATATAGTGAGAGATAATCGGCAGAACTCTTTACAATTGGTTACTCCTGCTATCATATATTAAGCATCTTTGTGTCTTTAATATAAAACTCTATTAGGGATAATGCAAACTTAGAGACTTGTAGACTATTTCTAAAATTCTGAAGTCTCTATAGAACTACTGTAAAATTAGAATGACATTGCTTCTCAGTGATGTATTTACTGAATATATATTCATAGAGATGTGCTATCGAAAATGAAATGAGAAGAAACATTTTTTGCATGATTACACTTTTTTATGTACAGTCCTTCTAAATCATTGCAACCCACATAAATGTCAGCTATCATTATCATCATTTATCATCATTATTTTAACTCTTGTAACCTAAAGAGCATGTTAAAATTAGAAGGAAAAAGAAGGGATGGTTGAGAGAAGACAGGGTTAACCTTTACTATAGGTAGATGATAAGTCTAGCTCTCTTGATAATATTGTTGTGAAACTCTGAAAGTTTCATCATTTGAGAAAAATCAGCATAATGTGTAATTTAAACACACCATGTTTGGTATGCTTATTTGGTGACGTGGGTTGACATATAGGCTTTGACCCTTCAGAACAAGTTATTTAACCCCTTAGTCTTAATTTCCTCTTCTGTATAATGTAATAAACTCCACCTCTGCTTTCTACAGAACAGTAAAGTGGAGACGCAAACTGTGATTTAAGAAATATAGGTCAATTACTATGTTAAATGCTATATGACTCTATATAAATTATTTACCTCTCTCAGCTCACATTTGTTTCAAAAGGTAAGGGTCAAATAAGACAAGTTTTATGAAGTATTTTGCTTATTTTATAGTGTTTTTTTTTTGTTAGATGCTATTTGTATCAATTGAATTCAACAGCCATTTATTAAATATTTGTTATAGGACAGCTATTATGTTATGTGTAGAGATACAAAACAAAAATGAAATATGCTTACATTTTATGTTGTGAAAGGGGGGTATGATATATACTCAAGAAAATAAATATTAAATAATTTTATGAGGAGAGAATACTAGCTACATATAAGAAAAGCTTGCACGTAATATATGGCAAATAAGATATTTACTTTAAAGGAAATACTAGAATACTAGAATAAAATAGATGAAAGTAAGTAGAAAATCAATTCCAAATATGGGTCCAAACCTGTACAATGGCATGGAGAGATAAAATGGAATATTATGTCCAGATTGTAGCCACTAAACCAGTTTGACAAATACAGAGTTTATGAAGTATATCAATGTGAAATGAGTAGAAGGGAAGTTGGGAGCCAAATTGAAGGATTTGAATGGAGGACTAAGGATTTTGTATTTCATCCTAAAGCAGTGCTTCTTAACCTTTTTTTTCTGTGTGCCATAGACTTTTTAACAATTTGTCGAAGTCTATAGACCCCTTTTCAACATTGTAATTACAAATGCATACAATAAAATACATAGTATTACAAAGTAAATGAATTATTTTGGAACATGCCCATATATGTCATACATATATAAATATAAATCATGAACTCAGATGGGTGAAAAATATATATAAATATAAACTTTCCCCCATCCATCCAAGTTTATGATTCCATTGAAATCTGTTCACAGTGTCATAATTCATGGACTATGAATCTTTGTGCTAACAGCAATAAGTAACTATTAAGGATTTTTAAATCAAGTGCATGATGTGGTCAGATATATATTTTAGAAATATCATTTTGGTAATTCTACAGAAGATCATTTGAAGGATGAAGAGATTGGAAGCTTGCAGAACAATTAGGAGTCTTACAATAGTCTATATAGAAAGTGATGGAAGCCTAAAATAAGTAGGGGCTAAGTGAATGAGAAAAGGATAATGTATGCAAAATATATTTTTGAGATTGGTTCAGAAACATTTGGCAACTGACTATATCTGAAGTGAGGGAGAGAAAAAGAATGATGGATCACTTATATTGCAAACTATGAGGATGATAATGTCTTTAACTGAAATGGGGGAAATTGGAAGAATGATGGATTTGGAGAAAAATTAGTTCCATGATTGAGAGGGCTAAAAAACAGGCAGATAGAGTTGACTAGTGTATACTTGGGAATGTGACTGGAATTATATAGATGTGAGAGCCATTTACAATGAAATGCTAACTTAACCTAGTATAGAGAGAGAAGAGAAGATAAATCAGGACAGAACCGTGGGAATTGGGTTCCAGAAAAATGAAACTAGCAAAGGAAACTAATAAGAAATAGGTTAGAAGAGAACCAACATTGTGAGTTCTGTTTTCTCCAGAAAGCCAAACTAGAAGTAACAGACAAAAGTTGCAAAGACACAAATTCAGCTAAAAGTAGGGGGAAATTAAGGAAACAAACAAACTCACTAACACCTTAAAATGTCCAAAAATACAATAAGCTGCTTTGGAAGTCATGGTTCTCTTCCTATTAAAGGAAAATTTTTAAGTAAAAGTAAAAAAAAAAAAAAGTAAAAGCTGAATGGCTAGTTGTAAGATTTCTTTTTTACTATCCCCAAAGTATTTGTGAATCCTCTTCAGATTTGTGAATTCGAACCCAGATCTTCTAACTTGTAGTCTGATACTCCTCCCTATCACCATCCTGTTTTTCAAAAGCATAGAGCCTAACTATTTACTCACTATTTATCTCTGTAAGGTATGTCCAGAAATCTATAGTTAAGTGAAAGAATAGAGTGAAATTGAGGAAATGGACAATTTTAGATTACAGTTAATGTCTTGCATCTTTATAACAAAGTTCTTAAACTGTAGGTTCTTAAATATGTAGGTTAAACCTCATATGGGGTTGCATAACTGAATATAGAAGTCATGAAAAATTTTACAATAATAAAAGATTTCTGATCCCAAGGACCAAAAATTAATACAAAATCAAATGCATAATAATTCCTAGGTATTTCTAGCAGAGTTTATCTTGGAACTTCACTGAAAAATTGGTTCTGAACACACAATATGTGCATTTTGCACTGCACATGCATAAATGCTGCCAAAAACATCTCTGTTCAGATTACAGAAAGAGTTGTATAAAAATTTATCTGGCAAAAAAGGGGTCATGAGTGGAAAAAGTTTAAGAAGACCTGTTCTATAACACATGACTTTCTTAATTCAGAAGCCTTTTTTTTCTTTTGCATGTTAAAAACTTGCTCATAAAGTCACTTGCCCTTTCACTCCCTCCTCCCCCCCATTTTTTTTTCCTTAGCTGTTCTTTCCAATTAAGGAATGTGATGGCCACATTTATAAGTTTTTAAACCCTTTCAGGCTTAAAGCTAGAGGTATGGCTCTGAGACTACTAACTTTAGCAAGCTGGAGTCATGTGTGCCTAATTGAGAACTGTCTTTGTTTTTATTGTCAAATAAAACACTACATTAAAGAAACAATCCTTCAGGACCCCCCAAGAGACTTATATTCAGATTGGCACTTAAAGGACTCTTAATTACCACAATAAAAATAGCAATGTTTAAAAGAAAACTTTGTCAGGGTAATAACTCAGTCATTGCATAGATTTGGTGTCAAATGACTAATTCTGCCTAAAGTGTTAATAAGAAGGCTTCTGACTTCTGTCTACATGTGACAAATCAGAATCAGGATCCAACACAGGTCCTCCAGGCCCCAAGCCACAGTTCTTAAAGATAATAGATACAGAGCTGGAAAGAGGAGTGTGCTGGAGCTAAATGATCCCTTACCTCTCAGGGGGAAAAAATCTAATTAGTTGCTAATTCTTATTCTTTCCTCTATAACTTTTTTTTTCTCACAGTCCCCCTTTTCTTTAATCACATAATTATCAGAATTTTTCAGGCCATGAACTTTATATGCCAGAACTAGTGCAATAGCCTTGGTCTTCCTGACTCAATGTGCCCCCTTTCTATAATACATCTCCCTTAGCAAATTAGTAGAGCAAAGGATAGTCTGCCTCTCAGATCTATGGATAAGGGAGGGATTTATGGTCAAAGAAGAACTGAAGAATATTATGAAATGCAAAATGGATAATTTTGATTACATTCAATTAAAAGATTTTGCCCAAACAAAATCAATGCAGCCAAGATTCTTTTGACTTTGAGTTTAGTCCTCAATTCACTGTACTATGATAGGGCTTGGGGAAACCATAGCAATACTTGTTCAATACATGTATCCAGCTGACTCTGACATAAAGTGAATATTCAGGCAAGTCTTGAAAGATGGAGTAAATAACTTAGAAAGGACATCCCAAGATCTGTAAAATTGATGTCATAAAAAGTTGAGAGTTGTTCCAGTTTTTTTTTTCTTTTTTTCTTAAGGTTGGGGGAGAAGCAGTAGATATTGGCCAACTTCAGAACTATGAGCTATATGTCCTTTACAGGTATTGTCCTTGCTTAGTCAAAGACTTTTACTTAGACATTTACTCTCCTGAGGGATGATTCTGACAGAAATCTTTTTGGTTTAGCAGATTTTCCTACATTTTTCTTAAGAGCCATAATATTCAAGCAGTTTGCATTTGCTCTTTCTCTCATGGCTGCAACAGATTGCAGAGATTGGACTATTCTCAGGGTGACTGTTTATTAACCTCATAATCTGCTCAAGCTATTTGAATGAATGGCTACATCTACCTGTACTTAGAGACCTCAAAGTGTGGTAATGGTAATTCCCTATTGACAGCTAATACCACTTCCTCTATCTTATTTTGTGATGAAATTTTTATGTTATGATTGAGGAAAAACAGAAGAGACCTAAACAAAGCCAATAGGTTTTCCATATGTGTTTTACTTAGATTACGTTTGTGAAAAATTTCAAGCCCTTGCCAGAAAAGTAATTAACCGATGATAAGAGACCACCTACAAGCAGCTACATTTCTGCAATCATGTATACACAAGTCAGCTATGAATTTGATGTGTCTCTAATACTTTGGGAGACCATATCTCTCTTTCAGAAGATAGGAAGTTAAGAGAAAATTTTTAACAGGAAAGAACTTGTTTTTATATTTCCCCCCTAGAATTAATCATTATATTTTAGAAGTTAATGTTAAGAAGTTTTTTTTTTTTTGAGAGTACGAGAGATTTCCACGTTGTAGATAAGAATGTTCTTCTGTGTGATGGAAGGTATTACTCCACATACTCTACCTAAGTTTCAGGGAAAATAATTGTTACTTTTAATTTGATGATTTTTTTTAATTCCTGTTTGACACACAGTCAGGCACCCAGTTTATAGAAATGTCTGCCAAAAAAAAAAAAAAAAAAACTTCAAATGACTATATTGAATTTAGGTCAAGTATATGTTTGGACAATTAAGTCAAGTATATGTTTCAGACTACATATTTGTAAAACTTTCCACAGAAATATATGATAAAGTGAAATGGAGTAAAAAAAATACTAGTTTCAAATACAGGACCTGGCATATACTGACCAGATGATTCTGGGACCCTTTCTTTTTAAAAAAAAAATATTTATTGATAAATTTTCAAAAAAAATTAAACTTAAATACAAAAATGCACATATATACACTATATATGCATATAAATATACATATATACATACAGAAATATTGATAAGCATACACTTATATAAACAGGCACACATAAACATATATGTAAGACCATATTCTACTTTGTCATCTATTTCCCTGAAGATAGATTGTATCTACCTTCATAAGTCTAAGTCTTTCCATGTTTTTCTAAATTAAACATCTCATCATTTCCTATACCTGTACTTTTTCAACTCAATCACACTCTGAGAGGTTATCTATAAATGTTTTTCCCCAATTTTCTGCATTCCTTATATTCTTGACTTATATGGGTTTTATTTATTCAAGAAATTCTAATTTAAAATAATTGAAAATTATCCATTTTACAATTCAACAATGCTCTTACCTTATTTTAGGAATTTACTTCCTTTACATCCCCCCTCCCCAATTTCTTTGAAGTTCCTGACATTTTGTTCTTCCCACTAAATTTTGCTATTATTTTTTCTCAGTAAGATAATTTTTAGTAATTCAATTGGTTAATCATCAATTTTTAATTGTTAATAATAGCAACAACTTATACAGTTGTTGCTGGACTTAACTATCATAATATAAATGTGGAAGGAATGTGAGAAATAAGTGTACTTTATACATCAGAGGGACAAACATTCCTTTCATAGGCCTAAGAGATATTTTCCTACTTGGGAGCTTTGAGCTATGTTGACTTGCTACTCACTTTTCATTTGATCTTAATTCCACAAAGCTCGAGTGAGAGAATAATGCATAACGAGGAAATCACTAGAGTAGCTTGATGATACAGTACATAGAATTCAGGGCATTAGAGTAAGAAAACATCAGCTTTCTGAGTTCAAATCTGACTTCAGAAACTTACTAATGTAAAATGAGCTTTAAATTATCTGTAAAATAAGCTGGGAAAGGAAATGGCAAACTCCTCCATTAACCTTGCCAAGAAAACTTCAGATAGAGTTACAAAGAGTCAGACATAACTGAAAACTGACTGGACAAAAAGAAACTATTACATTGGCTAAAATAAAGTTAATTGTCATGACAATAGGCAGCTAATTAAATCCTTTGAAAGGGGAAAATAGCATGGAGTATTAAATACAGGACTAAATATAATTATAATACTAAATTTAATTATAACAAAAATATAACATATTTATAATATAAATATAATTATAATGTAATAGTACTAAATATAATTATTTGTGTTAAATAGGCAAAGGATTTTGCAATCTTAAAAATATTTCAGTTAGTGTTATTATTTTTAGTGTTATTGTGAGTCATCCCCAATTTCAGGTAGCTCTGTTCACTAGTTGAGATCTCTAGTCTAACAATTCCAGACAGTAAAAGATTCTTTCTAGATAGGAAATATGAACCAAAATGATAAGGAGGTCAGAGAAAGGATAAATTACTTCCATTTGGTCTAGTCAGATAACATTTAACAGAAAGGGGGATTTCATCAGGACTTTTAAAGTTTTAAATAGGCTGAAAGAAGCAAGGAGGGAATTCAAGTAAGAGAAATTTCCTATGTGGGCAGGAAAGCACAAAGCAACCTTGGCAGATGTCTTTGTAGTACTATTAGAGGATTCATGTAGCATAAGAACAATAAATGGCATTTCGATAGAGCTTTTTCAGGTTTCACAGTGCTCAATTTAAAATTTCTCATTTGTTTTTCACATCAACCTTGAGACATAGACTAAGTAGCATAAATGTTATTCCCATTTTAAATATGAAGGAATTTTAGTGAGGTTGAGAAGCTTAGCTAAAGTCACACTGCTACTTATTATCGGGTTCAAGGCTTGAACCAAGGCTTTCTAATGTCCAAAGCAGGGGATTTTCCCTGATGTTGTAGTTGAGAGTGATTGTCTGGAAAGGAATGATAGAAGTTAAGGCTGGGAAAAAAAACATGTCCAGATTATGGAGAACTTTGAATGTCAACAAAAAGAGCTTTAAATTTCAGCTGGGAAACAATGGTCTTCTAATGAAGATTATTAGTCATTTGAATAATTTTAAAGTTAGAAATAAAATATTTATAGTATAAAAACATCATTCTAGAGTCTTATGTATATGTGTGTGTGTGCGTGTGTGCGTATACATATATATGTATACGCACACACGCACACACACACACAACTTCAATGGCTTTCCATTACCTAGGGTAATAGAGTAAGTTCAAACCCATTCTTTTTGTGTGTCATGGACCCTGTGCAATTCTGTTAAAATTTGAATGATATTTTTAAATACAGAGAAAAATAAGATTAAATAGGAAACCATTTTATGGTCAAGGCAATTTTAACAGTCAAGTAATTAAGAACTTTTCCATATTTCTCTATGTCTATCTAGGGAAGAGAATATTCTGCCCAATCCACAAGTTTTCTGATAATTCTAATACTCATATTTTATTCTAGAGAAGAAAGATAAATCAGACTGTTAACAATAGATGACAGTAACCTCTATTTCCCTTTTACCATTTTTTTCCTCTTTACTCATCAAAAAACTGAATTTTGGCTTTGTTTACCAAGTTAACTTTTTACTGGGAAGAGCATGTACTAACTGACCTGTGCCTTTAGTCTACCTGGCAGTTACATTTCTCATTGGCAATAATATCAACATATTATTGACAGTTTAGTTTATTAACAGTCTCTTGATTAGAGAGCCTAGTTAGTGTGGAACAATCTTCCAGAATCTGATCACATACATCCAGATCTTGAGAGAGTTGATAAAAATCAAATTCCTTAAGTCTGGTTAGTACCAGATCCAAGATGCATGCTGATCCCCATTAAAAGAATATTCCATGAAATACAGTTGGATAGCTAATCTCTTTGGATGATCATCATTAGTAATCTAAACCTATCTATATCTAATAGCTCATATTAAAATAATAACTTTATTATGAACCAGGAATGCTTTACTATAATTACATCCTTTGGCCTATTTAACATTTTATAGTTATTGATACAAATAGAGATAAAGTGACTTGCCCAGAGTCACACAGCTAGTAAATGTCTAAGATCGGATTTGAACTTAGTTCTTTCTGACTCCAGGCTCAGTACTTTATTCACTGTGCTTTCACTTAGCTGCCCATCTGTCTTAAAATTATTTGCAAAACTTCTGCATCAACAAAATTATACTTAACAATGCTTATAAAAGCTCCTGGATAGAATTGTGTTGGAGATATAATTAAATTACACATACATATGTGTAATTGAATATATTGGAGATATATATATATATATATATTTGTATATGTATATATATATATATACTTCACAACTAAAAAAGTACCCGCTACATGTCAAGTCAAAAACTTGTTGGATTTGGCGAGGTAGGAAAATGAATTAAAGAAGAAGATGAGACATTAGAAAAAGATTTTTTTGGGAGTGGGTAAACTTAAAAGAAAGCAACTTGATATTTGGAGGTTATCCAACATTTGTAATAACTTACAATTCTCTTCCAATAAAAAACAGTATTAAGTGTTCTCTGCAAATGAATGTCTGATTTATAGAAGGTCTTTTACTTGTCAGTATTTTTCTGTGATCTAATATTTGAGACTTAGATTAAATTGACACATCTAAGTAATAGATTTTCATTTTGGGTAACATCTCCATTTTGAAGTCAATGGTAGCCTTGATAGGAATACTTAAGAAATTTGTTCACTTCTGTTAAATTCTTTTCATACCACTGGCTAAACACTCATGTGAATATATGTGATAAATATGTGTGAGGAATTAATCTTTATTTTAGTGGGAAAGAACAATGTCTATAACTTGGAAAACTAATGTGTAGAAAGCTCTAGTACATTTGAATAATTACCATAATGTGGAATTATTATTGTAAAGCATATTTTCATTATTATCTTGTTTGCTGCTGAAGTTTGATTCATTATTCAAATAAGAATTACCAAGTTGAGGTACACTTGTTATAGAAGTACATATACTTGAAAATGGTTTAGGGAACAACTTGGATTTATCTAGTTTTTGATTTTCAGAAAACTGTTGCTCTCTTAAATGCAAGTCAAAACAAAAGTAAAAAAAAAATTATAAACAATCTTTGTTAAGCCTCATCCTTTTTCATCCTGGTGGTTTATTGAGGAATTTTTTGGACACCTTTTGGATGTGTATTGAGTCTGTTAGCAAAAGCAAACTCAGTTTAAAAAGGGAGATTGTGGGAGAAATCCACTGACTTGCTTGCTTACTATTGATAGAAATTGGCATATCTGTTGAGAAACACTCTATTCAAAATTGGATATAATATCTTAAATTTGTTTTGCTGGAAGGATTCTCATTCTGCCCTTAATTGGTAATATTCAACATCTTTGCATGGAATTACAAAGTCAAATCTAGAGTTTAAAAAAAGTGTACAAAGGCCCAGGTCTTAACAAATTCTACAAAGATGGTAGAAGTGCATTCATAGGATTTATTTCCATAGGAAAGAGTTTATTCATATATGTTTTAACAAGTAGAGAATAGTTGAAAGTGCAAAGGATTTAGTCAGATCTGAGTTCCACTTTTGATTCCATCACTTACTAACTCTGTGACATGGAAAAATCAATTAACATTTTTGAACCTCAGTTTTCTTTACTATCAAATGGGAATAATACTAGGACCATATAAATTAGACAATTGATAAAAAAAAAAAATCATTTGAGATCTATGTAAAAGTCCTTTTAGAGTGTGAGTAATGATGATATGAAGATGCCTAATTTGAAGCATCTCATCTAAGTATTTAAAGTTATATCTTTATCTTTTTTTTGCCATGTTTTCATAATGGTTTTTCATCATTTAGGTTGCAAGGTGACAATCTGGCAGAAGGGACAGAAGAAGTTTCACAGTTACTTCATTCACCTGAGGAAGCAGTCTCAGACTCTGTAGGTGAGTTTCAAAGTGAGAATGCATATTTATTAAAATTATTAGTTTTATTCAAGATAAGGGAGAAAGTGTTCTCTCTTGAAATGGACTTTTCTACCTTTGCTCAGTTTATCAACTTGGATCACCAATCTCTCCTCCTCATTAATCATGAAACTACCAATGGTTTGAGCT
The DNA here is from genome assembly GCF_016432865.1 of Antechinus flavipes. Classification (NCBI taxonomy): domain Eukaryota; kingdom Metazoa; phylum Chordata; class Mammalia; order Dasyuromorphia; family Dasyuridae; genus Antechinus; species Antechinus flavipes. Next base: position 453,356,276 of record NC_067398.1, on the reverse strand, counting down.
TTGAGGAGGGATAGAGAAAAAGAACAGAAAAGTGAGAAAAACTACCTCAAGCTGGATTCTGCGAGAGCATTCTGGAAGTATTATAATATATGTAAAGTAAACAAAAGGGTAGCATACTTCCTAGATAGAGTGTCAGTACTGAAATCACAAAGAACAGGGTTTAAATTTCATCTCTGACACTTTGGATATATGGAACTATAAGCAAGTTGCAACCTTTCTGAGTCTGAGTTTCTTGATCTTTTAAAGGGGGTGATAATACCTGTAGCACTTACATTAAAGGATTCCCAGAAGGCTTAAATGAACTTACATATGTATAGAGCTTTGAAAACTTTGAGGCACTTTGCTTCAAGAGTATTGTTATTGTTTCTTGCTATTATGTGTTAGGCATCAAATAAATAGGAACACATCAGCTTCAAGCCAGGTCCATCTGACATGAATGTAGTGGTATAGATAATACACCACTTAGTGTTATATTGAACATAGTGTTTGCAAAGCTATTGCCAATTTAAGGAATCAAGTGGGTTTTCCTGCTTCTGACACTTTTCTCTTTGTTGCTTACTTACCTCTTATTTGTGTACTTCTGTAAGATCTTTGTATTACTGAAAAGATAACATTAAGGCTATTAAAAGTAAACATTTTTAAATTGGCAACTAAGATTCATGATCATTTTGGGGAAGTTATTGTTGCAATCTCAATCCTGGATACTTTTACAATTATACTAAGTTTGTCAGCTATGTTTTCATAGCCTAGTGCAAACTTCCTCCCTCATAAGTTCTACTTTGATGCTTTGTTAAGGGTTAGAGGTACCCTGTGCCCTCCAAGATTGGACCAACAGGATACAATTCTACCAAGACCTGCCCAGTTAGACAGGCTTGATGATGGATTGTGTATTTGTTATGTAAGGAAGACTCTGCAGCAGATATTTTTTGGCGACAGCAATTCTTGGAAGACTATTTGCCATAAAGTGGTAGACCTATGATGTGGGTTGGTGGAAAGTGTACTTGTGCCCATGAAATCACAGATTTTTGAAAGATTGAATTTCAGACTTTGCTTTCACTAATATCTTTAACAAGAGAAATACATTTTGGTCCCTTTTATACCTGCATTGGGAGGTGGTGTAGAATTCTCCACATACAGTCATCTTTCATTATTTCTGTGTTGTTTTTTTTTTCTTCTTGATTAGAATGTTCTCTCTCCTCTCTGACTACTATCCAATGTCTATCCACATTTCAAAGCCCACATCAACTTTTTCTCCTCTTTTTTATTCATAATATTTTAAATAGTTTTGATAGTTTAAAAATAGTAGTGATAGTCCTTTCTTAAAAGAAAAGGGTAATAAGAGATGTTCAGTATGAAGGTAGGGAAAATGGGAGAGATTATCAAAGAGTGAAATCTATGAGGAGGTTCTGGGCCAAGATAAGTGAAAACAAAATGGCTTTTGTTTTCTTTTCTGATAGATAGAGATCATTTATGCTGCAAAACCATAATCAGTTTAATATTTAGTTGTTCTTTACTACGTAAATTGTTTTTCTATCACCAAACTGTATAATAAACTTTATGAGGTCATAAATAAGTTACTGAGTCATAGTTTACTTGGCAAAGAAGTCAAATGTTTGTGAAAGTGCTTTTGAATAGGCACTATGGATAATATGGATAGAATTTTTTCAAGTTGTCTCTATATCAATAAGATTTAAACCCCTGGTGGCCCAAAGCAATACTAACTAATTTGTAAAAACTTATAAAAATGATAAATTTGTAAGAAGAAGCATTACTTCACAAAATAGAGAGAAACTTGCATTTGAATCCTGCAATGTGAGAACAATGTTGATGATTCAAATGACATAAATGTTTCATTTTATACATCTAATTTAATAAGCAAAAGATTGGGTGGTGGCAAAAATTGGTAGTAAGTCAAGGAGTATTTCTTAAGGATTTGATATGTGCACATATCCCCAAAATGCAAAAACACTGTCTTTAGCCTTCAAGAAACTCATTATCTACTGTGGATAACCACATGTAAATGATTTTTCATATATAAAATAAATAAAATACATAAAGAATACTTGGGAGGTAATATCCAAGGGAAAGCACTAGCAGTAAAGGAGACTAGCTTGCATTTATGAGATGATAGAGAAAAGGTCCTTCTACTTATGCAGGTCAGCACTTTCTTTATAACTTTAAATCTTAGAGAAATACCTAAAGTACTTGCCCAGGGATGCACAATAAATATTTTGAGGTAAAACTTGAATCCAGATTTTCCTGGTTTAAAGATATTCTCTCTATCTACTTGTTACATTATGAGGGAGCCCCATAATGCTAAAAGTAATAGACATTAAATTATCATTTTAACCAATAAATCATCTAGGACAATTAAGGTGGTCTAGTTGAAGGAGTGCTGGACCTAGGGTCCAGAAGATCTGAATTCAGACACTTCCTAGCTATGTGACTCTGGACAAATCACTCAACCTTGGTTTGCCTTAATCCAAAGGAAAATGAAATGGCAAACCACTCTAGTATCTTTGCCAAGTTAAATTCCATGAGGAGTAGATGCTATGGTCCAAGGGATCATGAAGCATCGGCCATGTCAGAACAACTGAATGATATCAATCACATCAAACATTAGATTTAAATGGAAAAGAAACTGGACGAAAATAAATACTTCAATAGTATATGTGATGCAGCATTTTCAAGTATATCTTTCTCCAGTTCTCTTACATAGTGAGCAAACCTCTATATTATGGAAAAAGCAAAAAATTAAGAAAAATAATTAACTATCTATAACAGCTTATGTAATATTTCATAATCTTAATCTTTCACCTCTTAAATGAAATAGGGAAGGTGAATCTTCTTATCCCTTTGAAGTAATCCTTGGTCATTATAATTGCATGACATTTAGGTGGGTTCTTTAAAAAGTTCTCTTCATTTACATTGTTATGGTAATTTATATAGTTAACTACATATGAATTTATATTTATATTTATCTATCTATCTATATCGAGAAGTGGGGGAGAGAAGAAGAGAGAGGGAGAAAAGGAGGAGAATCAGAGAGAGAGTTATAGTTACATATGTTTATGTTATTTTCCTGGTTCAGTTTACTTTATTCTGTATTAGTGCATATCTCCTCATAATTCTCTGCATTTCTTATATTCTTCTCATCTTAGAACATAGACACTTTCCTTTATTTTCATGTACCTCAGATCATTTAACCATTCTTCATCTGATAGGCACTCACTTAGTTTCCATTACTTAGTATTTGTTTTATCACCTTCCTATTCATCTTTGACCATTTTTCAGTTCTATATAAAAGCAATAATATCTCAGGTACAAAACCTGTAGATTTTAGTCATATTTTGATAATTCCAAATTGTTTTGTAGATTGCTTGGACCATTTCACAGCTCTACCCACAATACATTAGTATACCTATCCTCCCATAGCTTATAGGGTACAAATTATTAAGAGGTAACAGATGGATGGTACCATGTAGTTGTAACTTCCTTTTGCTAGCATTTGAAATTACATATGAATTACTGGATAAAGAAGTCTGGGTTTCTAGAACAAGTGGAAAGATAAATGGAATTAAGCCACTGGAGTGTGAAAGTGGATAGGTAACCTAGAAAGTATTTGGTCATTTCACGGATGAGGACCCTGAAGCCCAGAAAGTTGAAAGAACTTCCCCATTGTGACATAGAGGAAAATCTAGGACCTAAACCCAAGTTTCTTTGACTCATAGACTAGTAATGTGACTCTTTGATACCCTTCTTTAACTAGAAGAATTAACTGATAGAAATAAAAACTGGGCTAAATTCTCTCTTCCCAAAGGGTTTGATAAATTCATTCAAAGATCTTATTTTACCTACGTGGAAACTGAGGTCAAGTAAGCTGTTCACAGTTAAATAAGAAATAAGACAGATAAGTGGCACAATGGATAGAATCTTGGACTAAAAATCAGAAAAACATCTCTGTAATTTCAAATAGTTTCAGATACTTACTAGCTGTGTGACCTTAGACAAGCAACTATCCCTGTTTGCCTCAGTTTCCTCATTGTAAAATAAGCTGAACAAGGAAATGGCAAACTGCTCCAATGTCTTTGCAAAAAAAAAAAAAAAATCCCAAAATGGAGTAACAAAGAGTTGGACATGTCGAAACAATAACAATATAGGTAATTAGTATCAGAGTAAAAAAATTAGGTCTGGTCCTTTGACATCAAACCCAGACCTCTTCTTTTGTGTTTATTCATAGTTTGTTTGACTTAGTAGTTACCCTAGAAGTAACCTAGCCCAGCCCTCTCATTTCATATAAGAGAAAATTGAGGTTCAAAAAAAAAAAAAAAAAGGGATTTGTCCAAGTTGCAAGATTGATATGATGTAACTAAGTTCCCAGAAATCCTTTATTATGATTACCTGGATTGCTTAGTCCAGAAAAGTATTGTTCCTGATAATTCATAGAGAAACATGGGAGAAAGGGAGGGGATCCTTTTCATTATAGCTACAGGAATTTTCTGCTTCATTGGCTATATTCCCTACCTTAAGGGGAAATAAACACATTTGCTTAGTATTGATCCTAACTAGTGCTTTTTTTCTTGGCAGGGCATGGAGGGGAGGAGGTACCACATCTCTCAAATACTTCCCCCCTCACCTAGTATCCCTTTGGGCCAAAGCAGGAGAAGAGAGCTCAAAAAAAGAGCAAAAGGAGAGGCATCACTGGCATAAGGACATTTGCTTCATGAATATTCCCAGTATTCAACCTAGTTTTCAAACTGTAGATCATGACTTAGTTGTACTCTAGTTGTAAATTTAGCACCTTGAAAAGCTGTATTAGTCTATCCTAAATTCCCTTTAGTCAATGTCCTAATCTTGGTACTCGAGAAGGCTATCAATTCTATTGAACATAACCCTGTTAACTCACCATCAGTAGTATGTGCACTTAGAGAACTTTATCCTTTATGAATGATCTAGTCATACAGTTCTGTCCTTTACAATTAATGACAACCACTGATGCATTGTAATTAGGGAGAATATACATGAAGATATTATTAAAAAATTCAGTGGGAAAAAAAAAAGAGTATAGGAATGCTTGCAAAGAATTTTACAGAAAAAACAAAAGAGTTTTTTCCTGTTAATATTTTTAATGTTCACTAAAGAGTTCTATTGTGCCAAATTAATTTTGAATATTTTTTCTGTGATTTCTCTCTGCAAGATTGTTTTGTTGACCAATCCCATATTTCTTGAAAGTTTTTCCTCCTTTGATTTTTGAAATTCCCAGTTCCTCTCTGTCTCTTTCTCTGTCTCTCTCTTTTTCTCTTCTCTCTCTTTTTCTCTCTGTCTTTCTCTCTCTCTCTCTCTCTCTCTCTCGCTCTCGCTCTCTTTTTCTCTTCTCTCTCTTTTTCTCTCTTGTCTTTCTTTCTCTTCTCTCTCTCTCTCTCTCTCTCTCTCTCTCTCTCTCTCTCTCTCTGTGTGTGTGTGTGAGACTGTCTGTCTGTCTGTTTGTCTATCTCTGCCTCTGACTTCTTCCTCTCAATCACTGGATCTTCTTCCTACTACTATATGTCCAATGTAGGCACCCTCCAAATTTCTGTCCTTGCCCTTTTTCACTCTTTACATTTTCTAATATCACAATTCTTGAGAGAGAAGGAGCTTCAGAGGCTATTTAGTAAACCCCTTCATTTAACAGATGGGGAATTTGTGGATGGTATCATTCTTTCACTTCAGCTGTCCTTTCTATGTAGAAAATTCTCAAAATTATATCAATAGTTACTATCTAAAGCATTTCTAAGACTTTTATTTCTATCTGGACTTTTGGACAAAATCTCAAATTCAGTAAGTCCCTATCATTATATTCACATCCTGTTGTTTCAATATTTTATTTTCATTCAACTTTCTTGTTTCAACTAATTAAGTACTGAAACCTGTCCATTCTATTTCCCCAGTGTCTCTTAAGCCTGTTTTCTCCTTTCCATTACCATTGTCATTACCTCAGACCTAGACTATTTTTTTTTTATTTTTATTTTCAGTTCCAAGCTCTCTCTCCCTCTTTCTCCATCTATTTAAAATACAAAAAATGTGAGACCCATTATTCATATTAAATCAGAGCTCGACTATTACAATATCCTCATTTTGAGTCTCTGCCCTTGCTCTTCCCTCCCATATGGTGCTGTCAGAATAATCTTCTTCAATCACAATTCTATCATGTGATTCCTCTATTCCAAAATTATCTATCTCTTGCCAACTTCAGTCAAAATTTCCCTTTTTGAGCATAATATTTTTTTAATATCAAAAGATTTCATGGACCTCCACATTTATAGCAGCTATTAAAAAAAGAAACTATTGATTGAACAAATAATGACAAGAAGTCACTGTGAATATTGTGAAACTTGTAACTGAATCTCTATTGTATTAATCAAATCAGCAATTGGAAGTATAGCATATTAGATTAGAGAGCTGGTCTCTTTTATAGGAAGATCTGGCTTTAAATCCTGTCTCTAATACATACTTGATATATAGTTTTAGGAAAGTTCTTAATCTCTCATCACCTCAGACTACAGTGTAAGACTGTAAATTGAAAATCAGATGTCCTTATCAGAAGTTCCCTATATTGAAGTATTAAATATTCCTTCTCCCTCCCCCCAACAACAACAACAAAGAATATCTGCATATTTTTAAAATAGCAATACCTATCTGTATGAAATATTTTTCAGGCTACAAAATTACTACACACTTATTTATGAATTTGCATGGGATACACATTCATGTACCCTTTATAATGACTCTATCTCCCCCCAGGTCCATGTCCCACGAGTTGCAAACTATTGGCTTAATTTAAATTGTTTAAATTCATTCATTCTCTTTAATTGTTTTTTTCTTATAATGAATCTAATAACTATCAATGAACATCTCAATATGCAATGAAGACAAGAAAGAGAGAGAGTAAGGGCACCATGCACTTCTGCTAGGTACATTTTAAAAATGCTCATCTTGTTACCTTACATTGCAGCAAACTAAAAATTTAAGACCCTATTTATCCTGATCACAGCCCATCTTTCCAACCTTATATCCTTCATAATCATTTCAGATTCCAACCAAATTAGACTAATATCTGGTATTTTAATTCTTCCTCCCTGCACTCACACTTTTTCTTTTTCTTTTTCTTTTTTTTTTTTTTTTTTTTGGTTATGTCCACAGCTTTGCTTAAAACATCCTCTCTGTTTGGAGACCCTTTCACCTCCCATCTGTCTCCACCTAAAATAATCCTACCTATTTTACAAGACCCAGAGCAAATACTACCTTTTGCAGAAAATTTTCCAAATCTCCACAAGTACATATGATTTACTACTTCCTGAAAATTTCATTTATCATTTCTGTTTGTACCTTTCTTGTGGTGCTTATCATAATATGCCTGATGATACAGTTGTTTGTATATTTGTCTTATCTTTCCTGGAAGATTGTAAGCTCCTTGAGGGCAGTATTTTATTTATCTTTGTATACCCCACAGTGCCTTGCACACAGTTTAATAAATATCTATTGCATGAATGGATTAAGGGGAAATAAATCCACTTTTTTTTTTAATTCCAAAACAACTTCAGAATCAAATGGTTTTTATTACCTCGGTGGTCTGAAATTTTTGTGTACTGAAGACATTTTTGTACTATGATTTCATTGGGGACTAGATATTACATGGGTTTTCTGTAACCAATTTAAAGTTTTCTTAGGTGATGTGGAGACAAACTGTGCTTTCTATATTGGAAGTTGAGAAATAAGAAGGTGATTTAAGTCCAGCCTCAGGAGAAAAAAAAAATGATCTATATATCTTTCTACCTATGTATATATTGGAGTGAATATTATATCTATATATATTTAATTTTATATAGATAGTCTCTGTTTTTAATAAAAACCAAGCTACAGATGATTCACAAAGTTGGTAGGACCATAGTGCTATCAATATCACTCATTATAATCAAAATTAACTAAATAGAAATCCATTTTTAATTGTATAGAGAAAGCACATTTTATTTATTTTCATTAATTTGCACAATATATCCATTAAACTTTTCTTCTGATATTGCATCATATAATGTTTTTCCAGATATCTTGGAGGTTATATATGAGGAGGCATATGGTTTGGAGGTACTTAAATACTAGAAAATCTTTAGATATTGGTCAAAAAAGTCAAACTCTAATTATATCATCAGAGAAGCAGCTTGGTTAAGTTAAGAAAGAATCATGCAAAGAATAGTGATTGGGTATCACATTTGGAGTATTAGAAACTCCAGAATAATATTTATTAACTCACAGGAGAGTAGTTGAGGGGACTGATCATCAGTGTCACAACAACATCAAAGATCCTTAAAATATAGCATTGTAGCCAAACTTAAAATCATAGCAAACATTTATATGACAATGTATATTTTACAAAACACCTTATAAGTTTATCCCATTTTTTCTTACAATAATCCTAAGAGATAGGTGTTATTATTATCCCATTTTACAGATCAGGAACTAAGGTAGAAAGAGGTTAAATGACTTATCCAAAATCACAGAGCTAGTAAGTGTCAGAGGCCATATATGAACTGATGTGTTTTTTACTTCAGGCCTCTTGTTCTAATCTCTGTACCACCTTGCTGTCTAAATGAAAAAAAATTATGTATATTGTGTTTGCAAAAATAATAATAATAATAACACATTGGGGTATGAGTGGATGAAGATGTACAATGATATAATTTACTATTTCCAAAGCAATGCTATTTGAACTAATCTCTCCAATTAGATATTTTTTCAGCTATTCTTCTTTGGTAGTTAATAAACACAAATTAATACACTATGTAGATGGTGAAAATTTCCTCCTTATTGTATGAAAGTAGGAGATGTCAAATGATAGTTAAGTATAAGGTCTCAGATCTTAGAGTACTACATAATCAGAATGCCTTTAAAACACACAGGTTTCTTTATGAAATACTTAAATGGCCAGATAGGAGAAATCATAGGGATATTAGTAATATTTTCCCAAACTAAGCTAACCAGAACCCACTGGAAACACAAACAGGAAGTGTGCAATCAAATCAACATCAAATCCAATTTCTAATAATAACAATAATAATTAGCATTATAATTATACTGCTTTAAGGTTTGCAACGATCTTTACAATTAATTTACCATTTAATCCTCAAAATAACCTTGGGAGGAAGGTGTTAGTATAATCATTTTTATTTGAGATGCTAAGATGACTTGCCAAGGATCATAAAATTAATTTGGAGTCTGAGGCTAGATTTGAAAGTATCTCAATCCAGCACCAGCATTCTATCCACCATACCACTTAGTTCCCCTTGATTAAAACAAATTAAACAAATGTGCATTTTGAAAGATCACTTCATTTTCACTAAATACATTTAACATAGTATGGCTATTCAAATCTAAGTACTATTCATTAAATAACACATCCAAAGAATATGGTTAGAATATGTGATATATAGAAAAAAGGAAAGTGGAAAGATTCTAGAATACTTAGAACTAAACTGAGGTTCTTGCTCAGTAAGTGGGACCTGGAACCTCTTCTAATTATCACCTCCTTGTCCTCAAAGGAATCATGGTGTAAATTCAATTTATAAATTAATCAGATGAGAGATTATTCAGCAAAGAATAAAGAAAGAAGGAGCAAGTAGAATTAGATAAATGATATCAAGTCAGCAATTTGTTGAAAAGATAGAGATCTTCTGTCTACCCTAGACATGTATTTGGACTTAATGCTTCCAAAATTTGTTGAACTGAATGAATACTACATACTTTTGGTGCTTTAAGTAAGCACAAATGATACTGTCAGAAAGAATCAAGAAAGCATTAGGAAGGATTATATACTCTTAGGCAGGAAACAGAAAGGCTTGGGGGTATAGGTGATGTTTTCATCAGGGCTACTGAGAGAAAGACAAGGGATTGAGAGAAGAAAGTAGGACATGGAAAATAAATAGCTGGTCAAAAATGCATCAGCACATGAATTTTTGAGTGTAAGCTTTAAATATGGGAATTATGAGTTCTTTTACAAAGATATATTTTATAAAGGGTGGTAAAAAAAAAGATTTTTCCTTAGAATAACAGATTTAGGTGAAATAGAGTGGGCAATGTTGTTGTCATACTATTGAGATTAAATGACATATCTTTTATTTTGAGAATTGGTATTACATAGTAGAAAAAACATTAACATTAGAATTAGAGAACAAGAGTTGAAATTATTATTGTTGTTATTAATAACAGCAGCAGGAACAATAAGGATAACTAACATTTTTATATTTAAGTTTTAAAGAGGTGCCTTACATATGGTAAGTCATTTGACCATAGCAAAAATCCAGTAAGAAAGATTCTATTATTTTTTGCCTATTTCATAAATGAAGAAATCAATGAATGGAGAAATTAAATGTCTGAGACCAGATTTTAATGCATATCTTTCTAACTAGAAACTTTATGATCAATGCTTATTAGTTGTATTATTTAACTTCTCTGGGTTCAGTTTCTTTATTTTTAGAATGAAGGGATTAGACTAGATAACCTCTATTATGATTTACAACTCTAAAAAGAGTTGTCCTACATAGGCTTCTCAGTGGACAAGCACTTATTTGCAAATCCACCCACAATATACATTTATTAATTTTTTAAAATAGAGAAGATATTATGCTTATGTAGGAAAGTTCTTAAGTCAACTTTCCAGAACAAAGTCATTTACATCTTCTGTCAATATTCTGGGTTGAACTAGGGGCTCAAGCCAAAATTCTGATGTGCTATTATTAAATGCCAGTGATTAGCACATTTTCATTTACTGTGATGGTATAAGAAAAACAAAAGTATTTACACTCATTCCCCTTCCCATGTCAGTCTTTGAAGAGAGTGGGCTCAGATTTGACAGTCAACATAGCATTCATCTCATCAAGTTAAGTAAATTGCAAATAAAACTTAGCATGATATGGATACAGTTTTCCTCCCTGAAGAGCCAGGTGTTCAACATTCACCAGGATATCCATTTATAAAAGCAATAAACATATTGCTTCTTGATTACCAGTGGCTCTCGTGAGGAGATGAAGGACTAAAATCTATTAAAATATCCCAACTGAGGGTTTAATTTTTGCCTCATCCCTTGAACACAGTTGTTTAGAAAAAAGAACAAGACTACTTTTTGTGAATTGGTACCTTTTTCTGCACTGTTTCCATAGCCAATCAAGAAGACTCACTCCTCTTTACCATCTGGCTAATGGATTGAAACCAATAACAGAATTTTTGTGCATGCTACAAACTGTAAGAGACGATTGTCTCAGCTTAGAATATTGCATATGCTTATAAAATCAAGTTCTGTCTTACATTCATGCAATATGTATGCTCTGGGGCCCCCTGTGTTAAAGCTATATGGGGTATGTCTTTCCTTCAGTTCCTCTGGTACCCTGATTAGTTTGTGAGTGTGTGTTTCTCTATCACTGGCTCAAGTCCCATTGTCTATGTTCCTTCATTTTAGGGGATAATTTTTATTGAGGCTCACACCCCAGTTCCATTTAGCTACTTAACACTGATGCTTTTTCTTTGGTCTGTGTTCTCCCTGAGAAGCAATTTTGTTTTGCTTGTGGGGAAAATCTACAGAGCTTGGAATTTTCTGCCCTATTCTGGCACCTTCCCAGAATCCTTCCATAACTATTTTAAAAGGAGAAATTTACTTCAAAGATATAGAAAGAACAAACATCCACACATTTTCCTAAATGACTGAAGGCCATAATCCTCTCTATATCACCTCACTTGGAGATGGGGAAATGATTAAAAAAAGAATTTAGCCTTATAATTTAGCGTTGTTCCTATGCAACATTGATCAGACCATATTCGTATCCAAGGGCAGGCTTGTTGCTGGATGAATCCTTTCACTGGGCTGTAATCTGGACACTGGACAATGTAATCATTGCCAAAGATTGCTTGTTGCTTTTGGGGGCATCAGTGCTGGGCCAGCTATGATACTTGGGTGGTCACCAAAGCAGAGATGCTCTTCTGAATACTTCCAAAGTCAATCAAAGAACCTCTGTTTCACTATATAGGTTAACTGAACAGAACCATTTACATGATGTCTGTGTATCCATGCATAATTATACAATCTCTCCAACCCACTTCTCTTATGTGATGTTAATCTCTTACAGTGATTTTCCTGGAAGGAATTCACCAGTGTCCTTCACATGGAAAGATGCCACCTGATCCTTAGTGTCTCAATGTGGAAATGCTATAATTGAATTTATCCAAGTGTCAAAATTCCATTCCCTTTATTACTTAAGGTTTTATAAAGATTTTCCTATGAATACTTAATTCTCATAACCACCCTGTGAAGTGGGTGTTCTTACTCTCTTTTTCAGATCAGGAAAACAGGCTAGGAGACATGTAAAAAGGCTTAGTGTCTAAGACCAAGCAGCTAACAAATGGCAGTGTTCTTTCCATTAAACTTTATTGTTTCTCAAAAGAAAAGTTAATGGAATATGATAATAATAATAATAAATAATTTAAATTATCAAAGCTATTAGAGCATAAATCATGGTAATATAGTTTACTTGCCAAGTTTTGTATTGTTTTAATTTTAGGAATGGGGAGGGACATTCATACTTTTTTTAAGCCTGTTTTTCAGCACTCAAGTGAAAAGGGGATGGAAAAAAAATTAAAGGAAAAAAAACTTTAAAAATCTTTTTGTAGTTACAAGCTGAAGGAAACAAAAATATATTTAATTTTTCAGCTAATAATAGAAAGGGAATTATAAATAGGACAGAAAACCAATAATTCTTAACAACAAATATATTACTAAACTAAAAACAACTTTAGGATTACATCTGCTGATAAGAATTATACAGATAAGACTCCAAGTTCCTTGAGGGTAGGAACTGTCTTTTCCCCCATTTTCTGTTCCATTGCTTGATACTTGGGTGGTCACCAAAGCAGAGATGCTCTTCTGAATACTTCCATATAATAGTAGATGTTTCACAAATATTTATTAATTGATTGACAGGAAAGTACAAGAAGAATATAACAAAGTCAGAGAAAAAGATATATTAAATAAAAAGAATGACATTTGAAATTTATACAAAAATGCATAATTATTAAGTACTCACAATCAATATTTCTCTATAACCCAGAGCAACTTTGAAATAGGCAAAGGGCTTTATTATCTCTGTTTTAAGCATGTCTACAAAGTTAGAAGAGATGAGATATTAGATGTGGTGATGAAAATATTTATTTATGTAGTGCTTTAAGTTTTGCTAAGTGCTTTACAGATATATAAATATAGGCTGTCCCCAAAATCTTAGTGCAACTTCAAATAATTAAATTTAAATCTGTCAATATTTAATAATAGCTTTTTATTTTCAAAATATATGCAAACATAGTTTTCAGCATTCACCCCTGCAAAATCCTGGTTCTAATTTTTTGTCCCTCCCTTCCCCTCACTCCTTCTCCTAGATGGCAAATAATCCAATATATGTTAAACATGAGCAGTTCTTCTATACATATTTCCACAATTAAAATACTGCCCAACAAAAATCAAATCGAAAAGGGAAAAAATGAGAGAAAAAAAAGCAAACAGCAACAAAAAAGCGAAAATACTATGTTGTGGTCCATATCCAGTTCCCACAGTTCTCTTTTTAGATGCAGATGGCTCTCTCCACTACAAATCTATTAGCACTGGCCTGAATCACCTCGTTGTTGAAAAGAGTCATGTCCATCAGAGTTGATCATCACATAATCTTGTTGCTGCTGAGTACAATGATCTCTTGGTTCCACTCTCTTCACTCAGCATCAGTTCATGTAGGTCTCTCTAGGTCTCTCTGAAATCATCTTGCTGATCATTTCTTACAGAACAATGATATTCCATAACATTCATATACTTATAACATTCATAACTTATTCAGCCATTTTCCAGATGATGGGCATCTAATCAGTTTCCAGTTTCTTGACACTATAAAAAGGGCTGCTACAAACATTTTTGCACACATAGATTCATTTTCCATTTTTGTGATCTCTTTGAGATACAGACCCAGTAGAGACACTGCTGGATCAAAAGGTATGCACAGTTTGATAACTCTTTGGGCATAGTTCTAAATTGCTTTCCAGAAGGGTTGACTCAGTTCACAATTCTACCAAGAATGTATTAGTGTCCCAATTTCCCCATATTCTCTTCAACACTTATCATTTTCTTTTCTTTACATTTTAGCCAAATTCAGAGATAGGAGGTGGTATATCAGAGTTGTCTTAATTTGCATTTCTCTAATCTGTAGTGTTGGAATCTTTACAAACTGCTAACTAATTAGAGTTGATCTAATCTTACAAGAAGATGTTTTGGGCCAGAACCTGAAACAAGGTACTAAGTAGAACTAATTAATACAAGGCTTGTGTTCACACCTTTACTCATTGGAGTTCTTTGGGCCAGAGAGCACTATGGGAGAAAACCCACAATCCCTCTCTTGAAAGAGCATAAATAGAGCTTCAATGGGCCAGTCAAAGAAGTTTTTCAGAGTGAAGATCTATTCCAGAATATTTTCCATTTGACTGGCTGGTGGCAGAAGAAGAGTTTTCGGAGGATAAAGCTACAAGTGGAGAGTTCAGTGGACAACCAGATTCATCTTCATCTCACACCACTGTGGTTGGTGGCTGGGCTCCTGTTATTTGTTACATTATTACCAGCCAAAGATCTGAACTTTTATCACCTGGCTGCATTTGGGAAGAAGATCACCACATTTTGGTGCCCGAACAGGGACCGACAAAATCCTGATTCCAGGGAAGGCACCCAGAGAGAACTTTTATATTTTATAGAAGAACAAGAACTCCAACATTTGAACCACAACATTTTGGCGTCCAACGTGGGGCTGACAGACCCCCCCCCCCCCCCCAGTGGATTTCAGTGGAAAAGCCTCTGATCCTGATCCAGTGGAAAAGACTCTTCAACCCAGGAATTAGAGTGAGTACAACAAAGAAATTTTGTTAAAAGAGTTAAAGTAGAAATTCATCTAAGATGGGACAGATATTTAGAAAACAGCCTGTTTCTGTTCAAGGAAAATGTTTAGAGAACATTGTCAAAGTTATGGAAAGCCAAGGTTTAATTATAAGTTTACAGCAACTCACTGAACTTTTACAAACTGTAAAGGACATATGTCCTTGTTTCTCTCTGGAAAAGGAATTAGATCTAAATGAATGGAAATTGGTAGGAGAGGATCTTTGTCATTTCTATAATAAAAATGGGCCTAACTCAATAATTAATACATATAATGTAATACAATTGGCTATAAGAAGTTATTTAAGTGATAGAATGATGAAAAGGAAAGTACAGGAGGAAGAAATGCCAACTTTACTAGGTGAAAAGGAGGGCGAATCAGATGAGAATGGAGTTAATTACAATTCTGAGTGTGATACTTCACAGCAGGAGGAATTAGGTGATTCCATATCTCATGACCCTCCCCCCTCAATTAATCCTTCATGGGTGGAACAAGGGGGAGGGAGAGAGACAGAAACACAGTCAGCTTCTCCTGTAAAGCAGAATTTGACAAGATTAGAAAAAGCATTAATTAAGGCAAAAAATTAAGGAGAAGATATATCTGATTTTATAAACGCATATCCTGTGATTGAAGAGCTCAACTCCTCAGGTCAAAAAGAGAGAAAATATACTCCTTTTAATTTGGGAAAAATTAAAGATTTGAAAAAGGGTTGCACTCTTTATGGGGCTACATCATTTTATGTGAAGATGTTACTGGATAATTTGTCTTATGAAATCCTAACCCCGAATGACTGGAAATCCATAGCTAAAACATGTCTAGAACCGGGACAAAATTTATTGTGGCTTTCGGAGTTTCATGAATTATGTAGGATTCAAGCCCAACACAATAGGCAAACAGGAGCTATTGTACAAGTTGCTTTTGACCAACTAGCTGGTGAAGGTCAGTATGCAGAGAGTTCAGAACAGATTTATTATCATATAACAGTGTATGAGCAAATTTCTAAGGCTGCAATAAAAGCTTGGAATTCTCTCCCTGGACCGAAAGATGGAAATAATGCTTTCACAAAAATAGAGCAAGATCCCAATGAACCTTTTACAGATTTTGTGGGACATTTACAAACAACTGTAATAAGAACCATTGGAGACAATGCAGCAACAGAAATAATGACCAGACATTTGGCTAAGGAAAACGCCAATGAAGTTTGCAAAAGAATTATATGGGGGCTAGACAACGATGCTCCTTTGGAGGAGATCATAAGACGCTGTGCCACAGTGGGCACAAATGCTTATTATACCCAAACTATGATGAACATGGAAAGACAAAGTCCTTCTTGGCAAAGGAATTCTAGAGAAACTCGTCGATGTTTTCAGTGCGGAAAAGTTGGACATCTAAGAGCCCAATGTAGAAATGGAGATAGAGTGAGAAGACAGGATGAGAGAAAACCCAAAACCCCATGTCCAAAATGTAACCAAGGCTTTCACTGGGCCTCTAAATGTATATTGACCCAGAGGAAGGAGAAGCAGGGCCCAGCTCCAAAGTATCAATCAAAGGACAGGTGGAGCATGATAGCAGCTGAGGTTACACCCAGAGAGACTTTAGAAATTCAGAACTCTGATGTCATCATCCAACAGAAAAGCAATCAGGATTACAGTTAGGAAGAATACAGGCCTTTTAAGACAACAAGGCAATATCCAGTGCAAACAACTCCAATGTAATTACCAGGTGATGTGGAGAGATCCAGAAAGTGGTGAATGGAAGGGACCAGATAGGCTAACTGCTAGGGGGAGAGGATTTGCTTGCATCTCTACATGTGGAGAAGGAATCAGATGGGTGCCGACGAGCCACATTCGCCTTGTCCATCGCAGAGAGATGGAACAGACCCTTGAAACAAAGGAGAAGACCCAAGAAATATCGGGTGGTTCTGTTGCTGATTGTGCTCACTATTGAAAGAGCATAGCTGACAATGAGACTGTTAAAAGAACTTTTAAAAATCCCAGAAATCATTGGATTAAGACAAGATGAGACTGTTTCAGTTCTTGAAAAAACAGCAAGAATCATTGGATTCCTTAAGATGAAAAATTGTTGATGAGACTTTTGCAGTACTTCAGGGCTTACAGGAACTATTGGATTCCTGGCACATGAACTAATGGACAATGGATTCCTTATGGACTGTTTCTAGGACTTATGGACATGTGTAAATTTTCAGGTTGATTCATGTATGTTACATTAATACTAGCCTGTGTTATATTGCTATGTGCTTATGTAAATTATGTATAATGCCTCCCATATTGATGAATTTATGTATACCATGTATTCAGGGAAGGTGTAATCACCTTTTAGGTGGGGTTTTAACCTCCTTGAGAAATCAGGAGGTCATGACCACCCTATGTTCTAAAACAAAAGAAAGAGGGAGATGTTGGAATCTTTACAAACTGCTAACTAATTAGAGTTGATCTAATCTTACAAGAAGATGTTTTGGGCCAGAACCTGAAACAAGGTACTAAGTAGAACTAATTAATACAAGGCTTGTGTTCACGCCTTTACTCATTGGAGTTCACAAGTATGGGAGTTTCACAAAGTAAACTTTGTAACTTTATGAGTTCACACCTCCCTTGAAGCTCTTTGGGCCAGAGAGCACTATGGGAGAAAACCCACAATCCCTCTCTTGAAGGAGCATAAATAGAGCTTCAATGGGCCAGTCAAAGAAGTTCTTCAGAGTGAAGAAGCTACAAGTCGAGATTTCAGCGGAATTACGCCAGAAGCCCTCTCTCCGAGGCAAGGCAAGAGAGATCTATTCCAGAATATTTTCCATTTGGCTGGCTGGTGGCAGAAGAAGAGTTTTCAGAGGATTAAGCTACGAGTGGAGAGTTCAGTGGACAACCAGATTCATCTTCATCTCACGCCACTGTGGTTGGTGGCTGGGCTCCTGTTATTTGTTACATTACTACCAGCCAAAGATCTGAACTTTTATCACCTGGCTGCATTTGGGAAGAAGATCACCACATTGTAGTGATTTAAAATGTTTTTTCATATGACTAGAAATAGTTTTTATTCTTTTGTCTGAAAATTGTCTGTTCATATTTTTTGACCATTTATCAGTTAGAGAATATCTTGTATTCTTATAAATTTGAGTCAATTTTTCTATATATTTTATAAATAAGGCCTTTATCAGAACCCATTGAATGTAAAAAAAAAAAATTCCCCAGTTTTCTGCTTCCCTTCTAATCTTGGCTGCATTGGTTTTGTTTGTATAAAACCTTTTTAATTTAATAAAATCAAAATTATCCATTTTGAATTTTATAATGTTCTGTAGTTCTTCTTTGGACATAAATTCCTTCTTTCTCCACAGATCTGAGAGATAGACTATCTCTTGCTCTCCTAATTTACTTATCACCTTTATGTCTAAGTTGTGAACCCATTTTGATCTTATCTTGGTATAGGGAATTAGGCATTGGTCAATGCCTAGATTCTGCCATACTATTCTCCAATTTTCCCAGCAATTTTTGTCAAATAGTGAGTTTTTATTCCAGAAGCTGGAGCCTTTGGGTTTATCAAGCAGTAGTTTACTGTGGTCAATGACTCTTGTTTCTTGTGAGCCTAAACTATTCCCCTAATCAATGACTGTATTTCTTAGACAATACCAAATGATTTTGATGACCATTGCTTTATAATATAGTTTTAGGTCTGCTACAGCTAGTAAATCTGTTAATCTTAAATAGCTTACAGCAGTACTATCAAATTCAAATAGAAATGGAGAACACCAATCTTACATAAAGATTTCAGCAGGCCACATGCTGACTTAGTTTAAAACAACTTAGTTGTTATCCATGCTTTATTGTAGTTTTATTTATTTTGTTATATATTTCCTGATTACATGTGATTCTAGTTAGGGCCCCACTTAGAAGTACTGTGGACTTTGTGTTTAACACTTCTGCTTAAAACTCCAAGACTTTGGAGACTTTTGGAGACTCCAAGAAACTTTGCAGTCCATAGAGAGCTGGGCCTAAAGTCAGGAAAAAATTACTTCAAATCAGTTTCAGACACTTACTATTTGTGTGACTCTAAGAAAGTTACTTACTCTATTTGCCTTGGTTTCCTTATCTGTAAAATGAGCTGAAAAAAGAAATCACAAACTACTCCAGTATCTTTGCCAAGAAAAAGAGAAATGGGGTCACAAAGATTTGAACACAACTTGAAATGACTGAACAGATGTATCTTTTTGAGAATCACAACAACCCTAAGAGCTAGATTTTACAAGTATTGTCATCCTCATTTTGTAGGAAAATACATTGAGTAATTTGTTTAGTTTAGTAGGCACAGAAGTGATATTTTAGCCAGACATTCCTGACAATATCTAGCACTCATTTATATTCTTATCAATCTACTTAACAAATGGCCATCTAGTTTTTGCTTGAATTCCTGAAGGAATTAAAATCTACTACCCATTTAGATAGTACATTTTTTGTTTGGAATTATCTCTTCTTGAGAAAACTTGTACTTACTTCAAGCCTAAGAATACTTCTTTACAATTTCCCACCACTGTTGTTGATTCTATGCCCTGAGACCAAATGGGAAAAGGCCATTAACTTTAGATACTTAAAGACATTACAACGCTCTTAAGTCTCCCTAAATCCTAACTCTAAAAGTGCACTCAAGTCTTCTTTTTTCCAAGATGAAGATCCCCAATTCAAACAGTCCTAAAATGGCAGGATCTCAAAGTATTTCACTTTTGTTGTCAATGCCTTTGCTAAAATGTAACTCCCAGAATTAAATATGTTATCCCAGATGTTGTCTGAACTAGGCAAGGTATTTCTCTAATCCTGGACACTGTGCTTCTCCTGATGCAGAAATGTACAGGTCTAGTTGCCGAAGGACACAAAATCATAGAGAGTAAGGCCATTGGATTAGTGAGTGATATAGTCAAGATATGAACAGATGTCTTCTGACTTAAAATCCTAGGTTCTTCCTATAGTGTCATGCTCTTGAAACATTCATTGTGATTTGCTTCATGCTTGATTTAAGTCTCAAAAGACAAGTTAAATCAAACAATACATTGTCAGCTGTTTCACCTTTGAGAAGTCTTCCTCTTCACATCAAATGCTTCCCCTGGATATATTACCATCCCTTTACTGGTTATCACAAAGAATTAAAATCCTGTTTATAAATTCTCTGCTCCCTATATTGTTGTTGTTGTTGTTATTTTATTTTTATTTTTTATTTTTAAAATTTTATTATTTTATTATTAAAATTCACTCTAACTTTTAAATATTTATTTTATTATTGGGGGAATGAATTAAATTACCATATTCTTCCCCCTCCCACTAGAACATGGACTCTTTCCTTGTCTACATGGGTCTCTGATAGGAGGCTTCATTGTCCAATATTGAATGTAGGGGTTTTTATTGATTGTTGGTATTTGAATATATACTAAATTTGAGCTTTAACACTTTCTTAATTGATGGCTACTTTTAGATCCACAATGTTTTTGTGTCTTTCATTATTCTCTAAGGAAGTTTGTTTACATATCAAAAAAAATTGTCCTCCTTATCCTGCCTGGAATCTGGACCAGCTTGCCAACTTCTGGCTGTTTTAATACTGGCATGTTACATTCTAACCCTGCCCTCCACTTAAGCTTTTCAAATTTGTGTTTTCTTCCTCCATTAGAATGTAAATTCCTTGAGATCAAGTACTAACTTATTTATGTTCTCCACACTGAGAAAAATGATTAATTCTCTCTCATATTAAGTCAATCATTAAAATTGGGAGACCTCAGAATTTCTCTCTTTACTTCTTTGTCTAATATCTCAAGGACAGAGCTGACAGAAAATGGGACTATCATTTTCCTCATTCTGGGTATTGCTACCAAACGTACTTGGGTTTGGTTGGGATAAATTCTTTGAATAGATTACCCAAGACTTAAGGTAACAATCAAAATTCATTAAAATAGGTCCAGTCACTATAATATTCATTCTTTTGTTACTTTTTTTATTAAAGCTTTTTATTTATAAAATATATGCATGCGTAATTTTTCAACATTAACCCTTGCAAAGCCTTCTATTCCAAATTATCCCCTCCTTCCCCCCATCCCCTCCCCAGGATGGCAGGTAGTTCAATACATGTTAAATATGTTACAATATAAGTTAAATCCAATATATGTATACATATCAATGTAGTTATCTTGCTGCACAAGAAAAATCAGATCAAGAAGTAAAATAAATAAATAAATAAATGAAATAAATAAAACCTGAGAAAGAAAACAAAATTCAAGGCAACAACAACAGAAAAAACAAGAGTGCTGTGTTATAGTCCACACTCAGTTCCCACAGTCCTCTCTCTGAATGTAGATGGCTCTCTTCATCACTGAACAATTGGAATTAGTTTGAATCATCTCCTTCTCCTGCTTCTGTTTATTTCACTTAGCATCAGTTCATATAAGTCTCTCCAAACCTCTTTGGAATCATCCAACTGGTTGTTTCTTATAGAACAATAATATTCTATAACATTCATATACCACAATTTATTCAGCCATTTTCCAATTGATGAGCATCCATTCAATTTCCAGTTTCTAGCCACTATGAAAAGGGCTGCCACAAATATTTTTTTTACAAGGTGGATCCCTTTCCCTCCTTTAAAATCTCTTTGGGATATAAGCCCAATGGAAACACTGCTGTGTCAAAGGGTATGCACAGTTGGATAGCTTTTTGAGCATAGTCCCAAATTGCTCTCCAGAATGATTAGATCCATTCGTAGACCCATTAACAATGTATCAGTCTCCCAGTTTTCCCACACCCTTCCAACGTTCATCATTATCTTTTCCTGTCATCTTAGCCAATATGAGAGGTGTATAGTGGTATCCCAGAGTTGTCTTAATTTGCATTTCTCTGATCCATGGTGATTTGGATCACTTTTTCATATGACTACAAAGAATTTCAATTTCTACATCTGAAAATTGTCTGTTTTATCAGTTGGAGAATGGCTTGAATTCTTATAAAGTTGAGTCAATTCTCTATATATTTCAGAAATAAAGCCTTCATCAGCACCCTTGAATGCAAAAATGTTTTCCCAGTTTATTGCTTCTCTTGTAATCTTGTCTGTATTAGTTTTGTTTGTACAAAAACTTTTTAATTAATTATATATAATTAAATTATCTATTTTGTGATCAATAATCATCTCTACTTCTAGGAATCACAAATTCCTTCCTCCTCCATAGATCTGAGAGGTACACTATCCTATGCTCTTCTAATTTATTTATAATATCATTCTTTATGCCTAAATCATGAACCCATTTTCATCTTATCTTGGTATATGGTGTTAGATATGATTCAATGTCTAGTTTCTGCCATACTGGTTTCCAATTTTCCCAGCAGTTTTTGTCAAATAGTGAATTCTTATTCCAAAAGCTGGGGGCTTTGGGTTTGTCAAACATTAGATTGCTATAGTTATTTCCTATTTTGTCTGTGAAACTAATTTATTCCACTGATCAATTAGACTATTTCTTAGTCAGTACCAAATGTTTTTGCTAATTTATAATATAGTTTTATTATATAGCTGCTTTATAATATAGTTTTAGATCTGGTATAGCTAGGCCACCTTCATTTGCTTTTTTTTTTTTTTTAACCAATTCTTTTGAAATTCTTTTGTTCTTCCAGATGAATTTTGTTGTTATTATTTCTAGGTTAGTAAAATAGTTTCTTGGGAGTTTTATTGATATAGTACTAAATAAGTAGATTAGTTTAGGTAGTATTGTCATCTTTATTATATTTATTTGACCTATTCAAGAGCACTTGATAGTTTTCCAATTGTTTAGATCTGACTTTATTTGTGTGGAAAGTGTTTTGTAGTTTTGCTCATATAGTTCCTGACTTTCCCTTGGTATATAGATTCCCAAATATTTTATATATCTACAGTTTTTTTTAAATGGAATTTCTCTTTGTAACTCTTGTTTTTGAGTTTTGTTAGTGATGTATAAAAATGCTGAAGATTTATGTGGATTTGTTTTGTATCCTGCAACTTTTTTAGAGTTGTGGATTATTTCTAATAGTTTTTTTAGTTGATTCTCTAGGGCTCTCTAAGAATACCATCATATCATCTGCAAAAAGTGATAATTTGGTTTCCTTATTACTTACTCTAATTCCTTTAATCTCTTTTCCTTCTCTTATTGCCAAAGCTAGTACTTCTAATATGATATTGAATAGTAATGGTGATAGTGGGCAACCTTGTTTCACTCCTGATCTTAGTGGGAATGGTTCCAGTTCATCCCCATTACATATGATGCTTGCTGATGTTTTTAAATAGATGCTACTGACTTTTTAAAGGAAAAGTCCATTTGTTTTTATATTTTCTAGTGTTTTTACTAGGAATAGGTGTTGGATTTTATCAAATGCTTTTTCTGCATCTATTGAGATAATCATATAGTTTTTGTTAATTTGATTATTGATAAAGTCAATTATACTTGTAGTTTTCCTAATATTGAACCAGCCCTGCATTCCTGGTACAAATCCTATTTGGTCATATCATGCTGAGGATGATATTCTGTAATCTCTTTGGTAATATTTTATTTAAGATTTTTTCATCAATATTCATTAGGAAATTGGTCTATAATTTTCTTTCTCTGTTTTTGTCTTGGCTGGTTTAGGTATCAGTAGCATATCTGTGTCATAAAAGGAATTAGGTGGGAGTGCTTCATTCCCACTTTTTTCAAATAATTTATATAGTATTGGAGTTAATTGTTCCTTAAATATTTGGTAGAATTCACATGTAAATCCATCTGGTCCTGGAGATTTTTTTCTTAGGGAGTTGATTAATAGCTTTTTTCTATTTCTTTTTCTAAAATTATTTCCTCTTCTGTTAATCTGGTTAATCTATATTTTTGCAGGTATTCCTTCACTTCGCTTAGTATAATGTCCTGGCTAGCTTTCTGGAGGTCCTCCAGACAGGCCTTGGTCTCAGCAGGATAGTCACCACAAAGAGAGGCAGGAATAGAGTCTAGATTCTTTATTGTCACCTTCACAGTCTGTCTCCTTTACAATCTGGGTCTGTCACAATCTGACCTGGTATTGATCTTAGTAGGGGAGTGTAGGAGGCAGGAGAGCCACCAGGAGGATGGTCAGAGATGGAATATCTCATTTCCAGTCCTCTCAGCCCTTAAATACCCTATTAGAATTACATCATTATAGCATACTGAATATGTGTGAACTGGGGAACCATTACATTGCCATGCAAAGTACTAAATATATGCATACCAAAGAACCATCATCTCATCAGTTCCACTGAGTTAACATCTTATTGTAAGTATCCTTGTTTCAAGTGTACTTCTCCAGAGTTTGGCCCTCTACAGCTTAGGTTATCAAATTTATTGACATACAGTTGGGTAAAATAGCTCCTACTTATTGCTCTAATTTCTTTTTCATTGGTGGATTGTTCTCCCTTTTCATTTTTGAGACTAACAATTTGATTTTCCTCTTTCCTTTTTCTAATCAAATTGACTAAAGGTTTATCTATTTTGTTGTTCCTCCCCCCCCCCCCCATAAAACCAACTCTTAATTTTATTGATTAATTCAATAGTTTGGTTGTTTTTTTTAAGTTTCAATTTTTTTGATCTCTCCTTTTATTTTTAGAATTTCAAGTTCAGTATTTGATTGGGGGTTTTTAATTTGTTCTTTTTCTAACTTTTTTTAGTTGCAAGCTCAATTAATTGATCTTTTCTTTCTCTATTTTATGCAAGTAAGTCTCTAGAGATATAAAATTTCCCCTTATTACTGCTTTGGCTGCATGCCACAAATTTTTGTATGTTGTCTCATTATTGTCATTCTCTTGAATTAAATCATTTATTGTGTCTGTAATTTGATGTTTCACCCATTCATTCTTTAGGATAAGATTATTTAATTTCCAATTACTTTTTGGTCCATTTTACCATGGCCTTTTATGAAAAGTAATTTTTATTGCATTGTGGTCTGAAAAAAAAATGCATTTACTATTTATTTCTGCCTTTCTGCATTTGATTTTGAGATCTTTCTGTCCCAATATATGGTCAATGTTTATATGGGTTCCACGAACACTTTCTATTCCTTTCTGTCTTCATTTAATTTTCTCCAAAGATCTACCATCCCTTACTTTTCTACTATCCTATGTACCTCTTTAACTTCTTTCTTATTTATTTTGTGGTTTGATTTATCTAGTTCTGAGAGAGCAAGGTTGAGATCTCCCACTATTATAGTTTTGCTGTCTATTTCTCCTTGCAACTCTCAACTTCATCATTAGGAATTTAGATGCTGCACCACTTGGTACATATATGTTTAATATTGATATTGCTTCATTATCTATAGTACCCTTTAGCAAGATATAGTTTCCTTCCTTATCTCTTTTAATCAGATCAGTTTTTGCTTTTGCTTGATCTGAGTTTAGGATGGCTACCCCTGCTGTTTTTACTTCATTTGAAGCATAATAGATTTTGCTCCAGCCTTTTATCTTTACTCTGTATGTATAACTCTGCTTTAAATGTAAACAACATTTCTTGTAAACAACATATTGTAGGATTCTGGCTTTTAATCCAGTCTGCTATCTGCTTATGCTTTATGAGAGAGTTCACCCCATTCCCATTTATGGTTAAACTACTAATTCTGTATTTCCTGCCTTCTTATTAAGCCCAAATTATGCTTTTCTCTTTCCTTTTCCCATTTCCATTCTCCCCAGTATTTTACTTAAGAGCATTACTTGCCTCAAGCAGTTCTGTCCTTTTAGAAACCCTCCCTCTTCATATACTTTTCTCCTATTACTTCTGTTTTCTCTTCTATTTAACCTGCCCCTTTCCTTTTCCCCTTTCCCCTCCCATTTTTTTTTTTTTTGGTAAGGTGTGAGAAGTTTCTCGGTGAAACCAAATATGTCTAATATTCTTTCTTTAAATATAATCTTATGAGATTAAGATTCACACTGTGTTCATCACTCTCCCTTCTTTCCCTCAGATATGATAGGTTTTCTTTGCCTCTTCCTGACATGTAAATTTCCCTCATTTTACCTCCATTTACCCCTTTTTTCTGGTACTCCTTTCCATTTCAAATCTCTTTTTTTATATTATAATGGTAAAATCAAATTATACATACACAGTCTATATATACCCATACTAGAAATACAGTTCTCAAGAGTTCTTTTGTTTTTACCTTTTTATACTTCTCTTGAGTTCTATATTTGGAAGTCAAAATTTTTATTTAGCTCTGATCTTTTCATCAGAAATAAATGAAATTCACCTGTTTCATTGAATGTTCATCTTTTTCCCTGAAAGAAAATGCTCAGTTTAGTGGGTTAATTTATTCTTGGCTGCATTCCAAGTTCCTTTGCTCTTTGGAATATCAGATTCCAGACCCTTTGATCCTTTAAAGTGGAAGCTGCTAGGTCCTGGATAATCCCTATTGTGGCTCCTTGGTGTTTGCATTGTTTCTTTCTGGCTGCTTGTAATATTTTTTTTTCCCTTGGTCCAATAGTTCTGAAATTTAGCCATGATATTTCTTGGAATTTTAATTTGGGGCTGTCTTTCAGGAGGTGTTCGTTGAATTCTTTCAATGGTTATTTTACCTTCTGATTCTATTAAATCTGGCAGTTCTGTTTGATGATTTCCTGAAAAATAGAGTGTAGGCCCTCTTTTTATCATGGTTTTTGGGGAGTCCAATAACTCTTAGATTTTCTCTCCTAAATCTATTTTCCAGGTCAGTTGTTTTCCCAATAAAGTATTATACATTTTTTCTATTTTTTTCATTTTTTTGATTTTGCTTGACTGATTCTTGTTGTCTCATTGTGCCATTCGTTTCCATTTTTTCAGTTCCGAATTTTAGTGAATTATTTTCTTAACTTGATTTTGTATTTGTCCAATTGAACTTTTAAATGAGTTGTTTTGTTGTATGGAATTTTGTTTCCATTTCACAAATTCTGTTTTTTTAAGGAGTTGTTTTCTCTTTCCATTTCACAAATTGTTTTTCTGTTTCACAAATTCTGTTTTTCTGGGAGTTCTTTTTCCATTTTATCAAATCTTATCTTTTAATGAGTCATATGCCTTTTCCAAACCCTCTTGCAAACTTCTTATTTTCTTTCCCCATTTTTCTTCTAGCTCTCTTTTAAGATTTTTTAAAATTTCTTTTAGGAGAGCCTTGTGTGATGGGGATCATGTTATATCACCTTTTGGGCTTCATCTGAAGAAGATCATCTGCTTTTAGTCTCCTCAGGGTTTGAAGTCTGTTCTACTCTTTTATCATAAAAACTGTCTATGGTCAGAGTTCTCTTTGCTTTTTTCTTCATTAAAAAAAACAAAAAACATTAAGGTCTACTTTTAGTGAAGGGGAGGTTTTCCAGACTTCCTCTACAAGTGGCAATGGCTGTGCTGAGTTAATTCTGAATCACTCCTATTGCTGGGGGGGCATGGCCAAGTCCTGTGAGATTCTGGTGTTTTAAGGTTCACCATTAACTTTTTGTGTTTGTGTTGGATTTTTTTTATAACTTCTTTGCTGATCTAATGGCTTACAACCATGGCAGAATAGCCAACACTGCTATAGATTCCTCCCTGTAGATTCTCAACTGCTGGGTACTCCCACCACCCCTGACCTCTGCTCTGCGTCTGTGCTTGTCCTGCTTACACTTGGCCCACCTCCCTCGATGCCCAATTGAAGCATACCTTTTCTGGCAATCTTCAAAATTATCTTCTGCTGGCAATTTGTTGCACTCCCAATTTTCGTGTATTTTCCGTCCAGAACTAATTCAGAAGCTGGATTTACTAATTAGCCTGAGGGTTGTAGGAGAAGGTCAGAAAGAAACTGTGTCCTCTCCACCATCTTGCCTCCACTCCACTCTTCTGTTACTTGTTAACCAGTCAGAATTGATTGCCACTCTCAAGGGATATAAACTATGAGCACCTCACTGCGACAGTCTTTGGCTAGTGTCACTAGCCTCTTTTTACTAAAATGCTAGTATTATTAATAAAAACTCATTGATATCATTAATTGTTATTTACATCATCAATAATTATAAATATCATTAATAATTACCCCAGTAATTACGCTTCTCAAACTATTTAAGCATCACAATACTTAGTATATTGCCTAGTGCATAGAAATCTTTTTTTTTCCCCCACTCATTCACTTGGACACAACTTCAAAACATATATAATTCTCTAAAGATAAATTGGTTTTCCTGGGATCATGTACTAACTAGAAATCAATTTTTATTTCTATTTATACTATAGTAACTTTGGATCTTAAATTTAAATCACTGTCGGGAAACAGTAGTTTTAACATAGGATGACAGAAGGATTAGGCCACCTCCTTTCTGCACCCCCTGTTTATATGAAAGTCCTTCCTGAGTTATTCTGGTGGGCTTATTCAGCTTTTTGCTGTGTTTCATTTTGCTGTAAGTGAATCTTCTTCTCCTATTCTCTAGGGGAAAGATGGAAGAGACAGGCACTTGGGGAAATGTTAGATTAATGTTTTGGTTTGACCACATAGAAAACTGGAGTGATGGAGGCAAAATAGAGCATCATCTGAAATGACACTAGGATATATGTTGTTCTGTCAGGTTAATGATGAATTTTTAACTTCTAAGTGAAAGAAAGATAACCAAGTGGAAGTTCCTAGACTTACTTCCATGTTTCCTTCCTTATACAACATCCCCTTGCCCTGGGTCAACCTTTTTTTTCCATCTACAATACTTTGTGTTTCTTTCTCTCACCTCCTGACTATTGCAGGAACAAATCTATGAACAGATTCTTATGGGGAAGTGATTAGTTTTCTTTCCTAGCATTATTGACACACACAGAATGTACTATCTTCTGGGTTCTTCTCTTTTCCCCAACTTAATTTGCTTTGGCCTTCATAGCTTCTAGAATTTTTCAATGTAATTTAAGTATATATTTGCTAGAACTTATGTCTAATACTCTTTGCTAAGTACTACCACTTTCCTTCTCTCTTAAAATAAAGCTTATAGAACTAGGACCAAACAAAATGGCTAATTAACACGAGAAAACAGAAAAGCACAAGAATTCACATGTAGATAAAGACAAGCACATATGTGTATATTTTTTACATTATAAACATGATCTGGTTATTAGTTAGTTAGTATAGACAAGAGAAAGGGATTTATTTATTTATCTTGATTTACT
This sequence comes from Antechinus flavipes, assembly GCF_016432865.1. Classification (NCBI taxonomy): domain Eukaryota; kingdom Metazoa; phylum Chordata; class Mammalia; order Dasyuromorphia; family Dasyuridae; genus Antechinus; species Antechinus flavipes. The sequence continues at coordinate 453,327,161 of NC_067398.1, read as the reverse complement.
TGATTAATTTCAGTTACATATCCCTTCCCTTAAAATTTTACCCTAATTGTTTTTTTAGAAATATATTTTTTCTTGTTATCTTTTGACTAAATGAATATTATTATATTTACCTTTTAAGGCATCTTTGATTTCACCAGTTGCAATTTTTCCATCAATTCTGATAGAATAGACAGCCTGCATTAGATTTGGTATCAGATGACCTGAGTGCAAAATATGATTGCTGTTTATTAGCTAGGAAAGATTGGACAAGTCTCTTAACATATCTGGACTTTAGTTTCCTCTTCTGTCATATGAGAAGGTCAGATTCATTGATATCTAAAGTCCCTCCCAGACAAATCAATAATTTCATAATACCTCTATATCTTAGATGACATTTAAAAATGTGATCTTAAACATTGAAAGAACATTTCCATACACAAAGCAGATCACAGAAAGAGAATCCAATGATATCATCAATCTCCATTTTGAACAGCTTGCTTTTTTAAAAGCATGTAATAAATCCAATATGTTACTTTCAAACTATTATTCTTGTCTGTACTTCATTCTAAACTTTTAAAAGTTCTTTTCTGTTACTTTTTTAAAATGGTTCAATAACTTGCTTTTATTTTGAGAATTAGGGAAACATATTATTCTTTACTCACTTTCCTCCCTGTTTCCATTAAACTGATGATCTAAAAAAAAGGGAGGGGGGAGAAGAAAGGGATTAGGAAAACATACTATTCTTTACTGACTTTCCCTCCTGCTTCCATTAAACTGATGATCTAAAAAAAAAGAAAAAAAGGGTGAAGAAGCACCTTGTAAAAAATTAGACCAATCTTGCACAATAAATCTATGTAGTAAATGTGTCTAAAATATATGTCTCTAAAAGTAGAGCCCATTACTTCTTTGTCAGAGGGTAGGTAACATAGTTTAATAGGAGAACTCTGGAAATGGTGATGCTTTGATCAGAGTTTTTAAATCATTGAAGTTTTTTTTTCTTTATAATTTTGCTGTCCTTGTATAATTTTTTTTAAACTGATATTGTTCACTATACTTTAAGTCAATTCATAGTTCTCAGGATTTTCTGAAATAATTTCTTTCAGCACTTCTAAAAGTTCAATTCAGTAGATTTATTAGTCATTTCAAAATTATTTTTAAGAGGCAATCTGAAGTCACCATTTAATATCTCATTTTTCTCTTCTGTTCTACTCTCCACTCCCAATTTAATTCCTCCTTCAGCATAGGAAGTTTGATGAGGATAATGATTTTGGGCTAATGTTTCTGAAAGAAAATACACTCCACTTACTAGTCAGTTTGTGAGGGATAAGACTTTTCTAATTTTGTTAGCCTGGTCTGCAAATACCAGCTCCATCACTCTCCTTGTTCTCAAAGGAGAACAAAATTGAGACCTCTCAATGTGTGCTCAACAATCACAGATACTTAAAAAAAAGAGGGTCTTTCCCACTCCAAAAACATGAGACATTAGACTCAGATTTGGAGAGTGAAATTAATGAAAGGTTTAGCCTCAAATTATCTATGTAATTTTACCAGAATTTTTCAACAAGTTGCTATGGCTGATTTAATGTCCTCCCAAACTGATGACTGTATTTACTAGCATGCTAATTATCTTTATGAATTATGACTATAGTTATATAATTAATTATGAACATATTTTATTCATGTCTTCTTATAGAAACAGATTCTTTATGTCCAACTGAAACAATGGAAGATGGTGAATTTGAAAGTGCTTCTCAAATAATAGGATCTGTAAGTATTTCAATGTATCTCTGTCTATATAATGAATAAAATAGACTTAATAGAAAACTAAACATTATTCTTTAAATGCTAGAATGAATGGAATAGAATGGTTTGATTACTTATGACTACAAGAAGGGCTCAGTTAAAATCAAAGAACATTTGAAAATACATGTGGTTCAAGACATAATCTATATTTTGAGACAACTTAATTTAAAAACCATTAGTCATTCATTTTCACTAGATTTTAAACTCCTTGTGTGCAGAGGCTCAGCATCTTAATTATATTTACATCAAAGAATGTTTAAGTTAAATTCAAGAAAAATGGAAGAAAAAGGAATGGAAATAAAACCCTTCTTTCTGGATACCCTCTTCTCCCTAAATCTTTATGCTACTTTTTTCTTCCTTTTCTCCTACCTTTTTTGACAGCTAATTCTCAGTACTCTTTACCATATCATAATTAGTGCTGAGTTACTTAGGTATGGCTGTATTCTAGGGCATTGTCCTGGACCCTCTGTTCTTTTTCCTGAATGGTCTTTCTCTTGGTAATTCCCTCAACTCCACATGGTTCAATTATCCCTATCCATGTTGACAATTCTGAAATCTACCCAAGACTTACTAAACATTTCCAACTGCCTCCTACAATTTTATTTTTATTTAAAATCATTCCTAAAGCTTCAAAGTCTTGAATTTCATCCCATCCTGTATCAGTTATTCCAAAAGGATTGGATATTTTTGCTTTTATTAAGGTTATTATTTTTTAACTTGAATCCATTTACACCCGAGGTATGTGAATGAATTTGAGGGATCCATATACTTGTATGAAGAAAAACACATTTCTTTTTCACTATTTTATAACTGAAATTTTAAAACTTCTTCAATTGTGAACATAAGTAACAAATATTTTTTTCTGGAAACTGAATCCAAAGGATTGATCAGACTATCCAAGGGACCCATCAAATACCCAAAGAGGCTAATAATTTTTGTATTGAAGGTACTAATTAAACTTATTTCTTATTTATACCATGTGCAATTGCATATATATGTGTGTGTTTATGTATATTCATATGTGTGTGTATATATATGTGCATATACACTTACATATGTATAAGCATGTTTGTGTTTGTGATATATGGTCTTTGGGGGGTGTTTAGGTGTGGGTATGGATATAGGTGTATAATCATGCCTCTCTTTTGAATATTTTCTTCTATGCATTCTTCTTTTCTATTAATCTCCCTTTTCTGTAACTGACAATTTCACACTCTCTTGTTGAGAAGATTTATGTAGCCAGTTTTCTTCTTCTTCCTCTAATTTTAAAGCCCTCCTAAACAAATTCCTGCATTTTGTTTTTTGTAAATAGGGTGGATTAATGAAAGCACAAGAGATAAAAGGAGAAATGATAAAAAAAAAAAATTCACCATACATCCCAAAATATATATTTTTTAAAATATTGACCTGGCAAAAGATATTTCTAATGACATGTCATAAAGGCCTTTCTAGACTGTAGTACATTTTAAGCAATAGCATTAATCATTGCTCCCTGCCTCAATCCTCTCAGACTTGTTTTCTAATTATATGTTCTGAAATTGTGTTACCATTAGATATCAAGTTGATCATTCCATAATTTCCATCCACAAGGCTCTTAAAATTTGTATTTTTTTTTAAAGACTCCAATGAATTTATCATCAGAACCCTGAGTCCAGCTATTTCCAGGTGGTAACTGCTTTCACTTGGAAACTATAACTTGGATTAGTGATTTGTTTTCCTTGGGTTACAGAGATTACTTTGACAGATATGGAATCCTTCCAGCATGCTGTTCTACCACTCCATGGGACACTAAATTGGAAAGTTAACAGGGAAAGTGCTTGCTTTATCTAAATCTCAATGCTGAATTTGAACAGGACTTTTTTTTGTTGTTGTTGCTTTTTTGCTTTCGTGCAGTAAAGAGAAAAAAACTTCAAAGCAAACTTTGAGTCATGTTCTGCAAAAATATAAACATGCTACAAATGCTGAAAATCATTTAGTATGGTTTCCAACACATGCTGTCTCTATTTGCAAAGTTTCCATGTTGACTATCAGATATTAGTGAGTGGGTGACTGTCTGGGACATTTTCCTCATTGGCTTAACTTGTTTTTGAAACCTTTTTCCTGCATATATGTATGTTTGTTATAAATGAAATAATTAAAAGTCTTTCAAGTTAGATATTTAGAAATTTGAGAATAAGCAAGTCCTTGATTTTGGCACTCCCTTGTCTTCTACCATCCCTACAATCTTGTGTTCTGGAATTTTTCCTTGGCTCCCCAGCAGACTAAATATTAAAGTTATATTTAATACAAATCCTTTTAATAAAAAATGAATAACAGCAATTACAACAACACAAAGATTGACAATTTATTGCAAGCAGAAGACAATGCTCGTGACTTCATTTTCTTGAATACAGTAAGTAATGATTCTCAACCTTTCAGGCTATTATGAAAGCTTAGCTGTAGAAAGGACTTAGAGGTCATCTGATTTCCTACTTGAAGACCAATCAAGGCCCATTTATACTCTCCACCTAAAGTAGTTGTCCAAATTCTTCTTAAATACTACTAAGAGTGCCAACTTATTACCTAATTTGGGGGCCATTTAATTTGGGAATAGCCCTAGTTTTTAGGGAATCCTTTTAATTGAACTGAAATCTATCATCTTATGATTTCCAGGAATTATCTTTTTTCTTCCCTCTGAGCACAAGTAGAATTCATCTAACTCTTCTATTTCTATTAATTTGCCCTTCAAATATATGAAATCTCTGATTATGGAACACATTTCAAAATTTCTGAAGTGACATCTAGACTTTTGTTTGGAGTTACAGAATCAAGTTAAAATTCCTGTTAACTTCTTCAGTTTTTAATTCATTTCTGCTAGAATGTGTCTACTGAGTAAAAGAGGAAAGGAAGGATGGACTCCTATTACTATATATTTGTTTTTTCTCTCCATATCATCTCATCTGTCTTTGTAGAAAGACATCTGAATTTATACACGCCCCTCTTCTGGTGAACATAATTCATGGTTATCCTTGATTATCATGTACTACGATCTTACTTCATCAACTCCTATTTCTTGATAAACTTCTCAAATGAAGGTCAAAATTGAGGGAAGAAAGTGGTTTGAAGGGAGGATCCAAACTCCCCTTTTGTATTGCAGTTAACTATCTAGTAAGTGTGGCAATTGCATAGATTAGGGACCCTTCCTCCTTGCACTAGCACTAGTGATTGAATATTTATCCAAATAGGTGATATTTCTATATGCTTGGGGAGCTATCCACGCTATCAGTGGATAAAGTACCAGCCCTAGGGTCAGCAAAACATCTTCTTGAATTCAAATCCAGCCTTCAATACTTGCTAGCTGTGTGACCCTGGGTAAGTTACTTAATCCTGTTTGGGTCAATTTTCTCATTTGCCAAATGAATTGGAGAAAGAAATAGCAATGCCTCTGGTATCTTTTTCAAGAAAACTCCAAATGGAGTTTACAGAGAATCAGATGGGACTGAAAAATGACTGAACAACAAAACTAGTAAACTGCTTTAAAATTTATACAGTGCCTCACATCCATTATCTCATTTAGAATTTATACAGCGTTTCACATTCATTATCTCATTGAACTATGAAAACAACTCTCTGAAGAATGAAAGACAAGTCAAGTGTTTCTACTCCCATTTATAAGTAAAGAAATTTAGACTTACAGAGAAATAAAATGAATTGTTTGAGATGAAAGAGCTAATAATCAGCAGATTATTTACTGAGTCCATTTCAAAATACTTGTGGGTCTATATGTGTACAGCCATATATCCATTACTATAATTAACTGAGCCATTATCCAGGCAATGATCCACTTGCCATCCAGTTCTTTGCTTTCTGGATTTCTTCTTTGTCTTCTGTTTCCATTTCAAACTCCTTCTTAGTTCAAGGCTTTTCATCAAGTAGCTACTTGTCAAAACGAATACATGATTTGGACATAAAGGATGATACCATAAACAAATTGAAAAAAAAAAAATAAAGGATAACTTTATCAGATCTTTGGAGAAGGGAGGAATTTATGACCAAAGAAGAACTAGAGAAGAGGAAAGGCAAAGTGGACAACTTTGATTACATTAAATTAAAAACATATTATTCTATTAAATATCCATTCTTCCCCATTTTCCAGGGTCATATTTTTTATGTGAGCCACTTCTGTTTTATTATTATTATTATAACATCATAATATTTTCTTTTTAAAAAATATTGTTGCATCATAGTCTTATGTGATTCTGATACTTATCTGATCCTTGGTAGGTGAATACTTTCTTTCTGAATGTTTGCAAAAGTTCTTTTTTTATCTTGTAAACCATGGACTTTCATGGTTTGTTTTCACTTTGTAGATTCTTCGGGCAATAAGTCAGTGAATCACTTTGCCTCATGCTACTTACAGATCTATGATATTTTCTTTTATTCTTTCAGGAAACATAGAAATCAAAGAGGTTTTGTTTTTGTTTTGAAGAATTTGGAAGGGTGAGGGATGAAAGGATCATTGATTTTAGGAAGTTTAAGGTTTTTTAGAATGTCATTTTTTTTTCATTTAATTTTTCAGGCCAATTATTTTTGATGGTACATACCTTAAAGCTCTTAACTTTTCAGCTTCTGGACTTTGTTCTAACATCCCTTACTATCTCCTGAAATCACTGAATTCTGTTGACTTTATTATATTTTTAGGGAGTTCACTTCATGGGTAAGGTATTATATCTTCTAAATTATTCAACTTTTTTTTTTTACATTTTTAATTTTAATATGTTTAAATTCATTTTTTCAAAATCTCTACCTTTTTTCTACCTAGTCCAAAAGACCAAGGCATTCTTTTTTTCTAAAACTGCTTATATTGGTGTGATTACTTTCTTCTTCTGGTTTTACTTCTTGGGATTCTTTTAATCCTTAGTATTCATACATTGTATTGAGAATTATATTTATTATATCTCTATCTTTAGTTATTAGATTAGAACTATGTGCCAAGGTTATTCTCCTCCCATACCTACATCTCTTCCCTTTTTTTATTCCCCACACTCTTTTGTGATGAAAAAACCATGATTCTGATTGAGCCCTCTGTAGCCTGGATTCGTTTTTAAAATTTTTTATTCTTGTAAATTCACTTATTTTTAATAAACATTACTTTATGAATCATGTTGGAAGGGAAAATCAGAACAAAAGGAAAAAATGGAAGAGATTAAAAAAACAGAAAAAAATAAGTGAACTTAGTATGTGTTCATTTATATTCAGTCTCAATAGTGATTTAAAGCATTTTTTCATATAACTATAAATGGATTAATTTTGTCATCTGAAAATTGTCTGTTCATATTCTTTGACAATTTATCAATTGGGAAATAACTTGTATTCTTATAAATTTGAGACAATTCTTTATATATTTTAGAAATTAGACTTTTATCAGAAATATTGGCTGTAAAATTTTTTTCCCCAGCTTTGTATTTCCCTTGTAATTTTGGTTCTGCTGCTTTTGCTTTTGCAAAACCTTTTTAAATTTAATCAAAGTTGTCTATTTTGCCTTTAAGAATGTTCTCTAGTTCTTCTTTGGTCATAAATTCCTCCCTTCTCTGGAGATCTGAAAGATAACTTATCCCTTGTTCTCTGAATTTGTCTATGGTATCATTCTTTATGCCCAAATCACATACTCATTTTAACTTTTATTTTGGTATAGGATGTGAGATATAGTTCTGTGCTGAGTTTCTGATTTTATTTTCCAATTTTTTCAGTAATTTTTATCAAATAGTGAGTTCTTATTCTAGAATTTGGAGATTGAGGGGTTATCAAATCCTAGATTATTATAAGTCTTGACTATTATGTTACATGTATCTAATCTATTCCACTGATTCACCACTCTATTTCTTAGCCAGTACCAAATGGTTTTGATGCCTGCTGCTTTATAATGTAGTTTTAGGTTTGGTACATCTAAGCTACCATCCTTCAGATAATTTTTCATTAATTCCCTTGATATTCTTGTCCTTTTGTTCTTCCAGATGAATTTTATTATTATTTCATCTAGTTCTATAAAATAATTCTTTTCACAATTTGATTGGTATGACATTGAATAAGTAGAACAATTTGGCAGTATTATCATTTTTATTATATTAGATTGGCCTACCCATGAGCAATTGATATTTTTCCAATTGTTTAGATCTGACTTTTTTGTGTGTGAGAAGTCTTTTCTAATTGTGTTCATATAGTTCTTGGGTTTGTCTTGGCAGGTAGACTCCCAAGTATTTTATTTTGTCTATGGATGTTTTAAATGAAATTTTTCTCTCTCTTAATAATGGGTTTTGTCAGTAATATATAGACATGCTGATGATTTGTGTGGGATTATTTTATATCCTGCAACTTTGCTCAAGCTGTGAATTGTGTCCAGTAGGTTTTTGGATGATTTTTTAGGATTCTTTAAGTATCATCATATCATCTACAAAGAATGGTAATTTTATTTCCTCATTCCCTACTCTAATTCTTTTAATTTCTTTTTCTTTTCTTATTGCTAAAACTGACATTTCTAATACGATGTTGAATAATAATGGTGATCATGGGCATTCTTGTTTTGCCTCTCATCTTATTGGGAATGCATCCAGCTTCTCTCCATTACAAATAATGCTTGCTATAGATTTTTAGATAGTGCTTTTTATTTTAAAGAAAGCTCCATTTGTACTATGCTCGCTAGTGTTTTTAACAAAAATAGGGACTCTATTTTGTCAAAAGCTTTTTGTGCATTTGTTGAGATTATCATATGATTTCTGTTGGGTTATTATTTTTTTTGATATGGACAATGATGGTAATAGTTTTCCTGATATTGAACCAGCTCTGCATTCCTAGTATAAATTCTACATTATTATAATGTATTAGTCTGCTGATGAGTTGCTGTAATCTTTTTGCTATTATTTTATTTAAAATTTTTTTTCTATGTTTTAGCCCTTCTTGGTTTAAGGATCAGTGCCATATTTGTGTCATAGAAGGAATTTGGCAGTACTCTTTTGCCTATTTTTCCAAAAAGTTTACATAGTATTAGAATTAATTGTTCTTTAAATGTTTGGTAGAATTCACTTGTGAAGCTGTCTAACTTTGGAGATTTTTCCTTAGGGAGTTTATTAATGACTTGTTCAATTTCTTTTTCTAAATAGGATTGTTTAAGTAATTTATTTCCTCTTCTATTAATCTGGGCAATTTATATTTTCACAAATTTTTATATTTTTATAAATGCTGCCATAGATTAGGCAAAATAGCTCCTAAATATTGTTTTAATTTCTTTTTCATTGGCAGTAAGTTCACCCTTTTTATTTTTTTTATTTTGTTTTTAAATTTTATTTTATTTAATAATAACTTTGTATTGACAGAATCCATGCCAGGATAATTTTTTTACAACATTATCCCTTGCACTCGCTTATGTTTTGTTTTTTTCCCCTCCCTCCCTCCACCACCCCCCCAAGATGGCAAGCAGTCCTATATATGTTAAATATGTTGCAGTATATCCTAGATACAATACATATTTGCAGAACTGAACAGTTCTCCTGTTGTACAGGGAGAATTTGATTCAGAAGGCAAAAATAACTTGGAAAGAAAATCAAAAATGCAAATAGTTCACATTTATTTCCCAGTGTTCCTTCTTTGGGTGTAGCTGTTTCTGTCCATCATTTATCTATTGAAACTCAGTTAGGTCTCTTCGTCATAGAAATCCACTTCCATCAGAATACATCCTCATACAATATCGTTGTTGAAGTGTATAATGATCTCCTGGTTCTGCTCATTTCACTTAGCATCAGTCCATGTAGGTCTCTCCAAGCCTCTCTGTATTCATCCTGCTGGTCATTCCTTACAGAGCAATAATATTCCATAACATTCATATACCACAATTTACCAAGCCATTCTCCAATTGATGGGCATCCATTCAATTTCCAGTATCTAGCCACTACAAACAGGGCTGCTACAAACATTTTGGCACATACAGGTCCCTTTCCCTTTTTTAGTATCTCTTTGGGGTATAAGCCCAATAGAAACACTGCTGGATCAAAGGGTATGCACAGTTTGATAACTTTTTGGGCATAATTCCAGATTGCTCTCCAGAATGGCTGGATTCGTTCACAACTCCACCAACAATGCATCAGTGTCCCCGTTTTCCCACATCCCCTCCAACATTCATCATTATTTTTTCCTGTCATCTTAGCCAATCTGACAGGTATGTAGTGATATCTCAGAGTTGTCTTAATTTGCATTTCTCTGATCAATAGTGATTTGGAACACTCTTTCATGTGAGTGGTAATAGTTTCAATTTCTTCATCTGAAAATTGTCTGTTCATATCCTTTGACCATTTATCAATTGGAGAATGGCTTGATTTTTTATAAATTTGAATCAGTTCTCTATATATTTTGGAAATGAGGCCTTTATCAGAACCTATAATTGTAAAGATGTTTTCCCAGTTTGTTGCTTCCCTACTAATCTTGTTTGCATTCGTTCTGTTTGTACAAAGGCTTTTTAATTTGATATAATCAAAATTTTCTATTTTGTGATCGGTAATGGTCTCTAGTTCATCTTTGGTCACAAATTTCTTTCTCCTCCACAAGTCTGAGAGATAAACTATTCTATGTTCCTCTAATTTATTTATAATCTCGTTCTTTATGCCTAGGTCATGGACCCATTTTGATCTTATCTTGGTATGTGGTGTTAAGTGTGGGTCCATGCCTAATTTCTGCCATACTAATTTCTAGTTATCCCAGCAGTTTTTATCAAATAATGAAATCTTATCCCAAAAGTTAGAATCTTTGGGTTTGTCAAACACTAGATTGCTATAGTTGACTATTCTGTCTTGTGAACCTAACCTTTTCCACTGATCCACTAATCTATTTCTTAGCCAATACCAAATGGTTTTGGTGACTGCTGCTTTATAATATAATTTTAGATCAGGTACAGCTAGACCACCTTCATTTGATTTTTTTTTTCATTAATTCCCTTGAGATTCTCGACTTTATATTGTTCCATATGAATTTTGTTGTTATTTTTTCTAAATCATTAAAATATTTTCTTGGAAGTCTGATTGGTATAGCACTAAATAAATAGATTAGTTTAGGGAGCATTGTCATCTTTATTATATTCGCTCGGCCTATCCAAGAGCACTTAATATTTTTCCAATTATTTAAGTCTGACTTTATTTGTGTGGAAACTTTTTTGTAATTTTGCTCAAATAATTCCTGACTTTCCTTTGGTAAGTAGATTCCCAAATATTTTATGCTATCAACAGTTATTTTGAATGGAATTTCTCTTTGTATCTCTTGCTCTTGGATTTTGTTGGTGGTGTATAAAAATGCTGAGGATTTATGGGGATTTATTTTGTATCCTGCTACTTTGCTAAAATTATGAATTATTTCTAATAACTTTTTAGTAGAATCTCTGGGGTTTTCTAGGTATACCATCATATCATCTGCAAAGAGTGATAGTTTGGTTTCCTCATTGCCTACTCTAATTCCTTTAATCTCTTTCTCGACTCTTATTGCAGAGGCTAGTGTTTCTAATACAATATTGAATAATAATGGTGATAGTGGGCAACCTTGCTTCACTCCAGATCTTACTGGGAAAGGTTCCAGTTTTTCCCCATTGCATATGATGCTTACTGAAGGTTTTAAATATATGCTCCTAACTATTTTAAGGAAAAGTCCTTTTATTCCTATGCTCTCAAGTGTTTTTGTTAGGAATGGCTGTTGGATTTTATCAAATGCTTTTTCTGCATCTATTGAGATGATCATATGGTTTTTGTTTGGTTGGTTGTTGATATAGTCAATTATGTTAATAGTTTTCCTAATATTGAACCAGCCCTGCATTCCTGGTATAAATCCTACTTGGTCATAGTGTATTATCCTGGGGATGATTTTCTGTAATCTTTTTGCTAATATTTTATTTAAGATTTTAGCATCAATATTCATTAGGGAGATTGGTCTATAATTTTCTTTCTCTGTTTTCAGCCTACCTGGTTTAGGTATCAGTACCATATCTGTGTCATAAAAGGAGTTTGGTAGGACTCCTTCAATCCCTACTTTTTCAAATAGTTTATTTAGCATTGGAGTTAATTGATCTTTAAATGTTTGATAGAATTCAGATGTAAATCCATCTGGTCCTGGGGATTTTTTCTTAGGGAGTTGATTGATAGTTTGTTCTATTTCTTTTTCTGAGATAGGAGTGTTTAGGATATTTACTTCTTCCTCTGTTAGTTTGGGCAAGCTATATTTTTGGAGGTATTCTTCTATTTCATTTAAGTTGTCAAATTTATTGACGTAAAGTTGGGCAAAGTAACTCCTAATTATTGCTCTAATCTCCTCTTCATTAGTGGTGAGTTCTCCCTTTTCATTTTTAAGACTAACAATTTGATTTTCCTCTTTCCTTTTTTTAATCAGATTTACTAAGGGTTTGTCTATTTTGTTGGTTTTTTCATAGAACCAACTCTTAGTTTTATTAATTAATTCAATAGTTTTTTTACTTTCAATTTTATTGATCTCTCCTTTTATTTTTAGAATTTCAAGTTTAGTGTTTGATTGGGGGTTTTTAATTTGTTCCTTTTCTAGCATTTTTAGTTGCAAGCCTAATTCCTTGACCTTCTCTTTCTCTATTTTATACAAATAGGCCTCTAGAGATATGAGATTTCCCCTTATTACCGCTTTGGGCTGCATCCCATACATTTTGGTATGATGTCTCATTATTATCGTTTTCTTGGATGAAGTTATTAATTATGTCTATAATTTACTGTTTCCCCCAATCATTCTTTAGTATGAGATTATTTAGTTTCCAATTATTTTTTGGTCTACTTTCCCCTGGCTTTTTATTGAATGTAATTTTCAATGCATCGTGGTCTGAAAAGGATGCATTCACTATTTCTGCCTTACTGCATTTGAGTTTGAGGTTTTTATGTCCTAATATATGGTCAATTTTTGTATAAGTTCCATGAACTGCTGAAAAGAAGGTGTACTCCTTTCTGTCCCCATTACATTTTCTCCAGAGATCTATCATATCTAATTTTTCTAGTATTCTGTTTATCTCTTTGACTTCTTTCTTATTTATTTTCTGGTTTGATTTATCTAATTCTGAGAGTGCAAGGTTAAGATCTCCCACTATTATAGTTTTACTGTCTATTTCTTCTTGCAGCTCTTTTAATTTCTCTTTTAAGAATTTAGATGCTACACTACTTGGTGCATATATGTTTAATATAGATACTGCTTCATTATTCATTCTACCCTTTAGCAAGATATAGTGCCCTTCCTTATCTCTTTTGATTAGATCAATTTTTGCTTTAGCTTGATCTGAGATCAGGATGGCTACCCCCGCTTTTTTGACTTCACCTGAAGCATAGTAGATTTTGCTCCAACCTTTTATCTTTAACCTGCATGTATCACCCCGCTTCAGGTGTGTTTCCTGTAAACAACATATTGTAGGATTCTGGCTTTTAATCCATTCTGCTAACCGCTTCCTCTTTATAGAGGAGTTTACCCCATTCACATTTATGGTTACAATGACCAATTCTGTATTACTTGCCATCTTGTTTTCTCCCTTCATACTCCCTTACCCCCCTTCCCAGTATTAAGCTTGTGAGCACCACTTGCTTCTCACAGCCCTCCCTTTTTTAGTATCCCTCCCCCCCCCTTAGAATTCCTCCCCTTATCTTACCCCTTACCCTCCCAGTTCCCTTATTCCCTTCCACTTAGCTTATTCCTTCCCTTTTCACTTTTCCCTTCTCACTTTTCAATGAGGTGGGAGAAGTTTCACCATAGATTGAATATGTCTAAAATTTTTCTCTTAATGCCAATTCTGAAAGCAGTAAAATACTGCTTTCATCCCTCTCCATTCTTTCTCTCAGATATAATAGATTTCCTTTGCCTCTTCATGAGATATAGTACCCCCACTTTCCCCTTTTTCTGGTACAATATCCTTTCCACATCTAGTTTCTAGAACAAGGTATACATGTATTCTTTATACATCTTTATAGCCGAAATATAGTTCCCAAGATTAATCTTTACCTTTTTAGATTTCTCTTGAGTTCTGTACTTGTAGATCAAATTTTTTGTTAAGTTCTGGCTTTTTCATCAAAAATAGGTGAAATTCGCTTACTTCGTTGAATGTCCATCTTCTTCCCTGGAAAAAGATGCTCATTCTAACTGGGTAAGTTATTTTTGGTTGCATACCAAGTTCCTTAGCCTTTCAGAATATCATATTCCAGGCCCTTCGATCCTGTGTGATCCTTATTGTGGCTCCTTGATACTTGAATTGGGTTTTTCTAGCTGCTTGCAGTATTTTTTCCTTCGCCTGAGGATTCTGGCATTTGGCCACTATATTCCTTGGTGTTTTGATTTTAGGATCCCTTTCAGTAGGGGATCGATGAATTCTTTCAATGTCTATTTTACCCTCTGTTTCTATGACTTCTGGGCAGTTCTCTTTGATAATTTCCTGGAAAATAGTGTCCAGGCTCTTTTTTTCATCATGCTTTTCTGGGAGTCCGATGATTCTCAGGTTGTCTCTCCTGGATCTGTTTTCCAGGTCTGTTGTCTTCCCCAGAAGGTATTTCACATTCTTTTCCATTGTTTGATTTTTTTGGATTTGCTTGACTGATTCTTCTTGTCTCCTCGAGTCATTCAATTCCATTTGTTCAATTCTGATTTTCAGTGAAGTATTTTCTTCACTCACTTTTTTAAGATCTTTTTCTAATTGTCCAATTGAGTTCTTTTGTTCTGTGGAATTTTTTTCCATTTCGCCAATTTTGTTTTCCAGTTCACCAATCCTATTTTTCAAGGAATTGGTTTCTTTATCCACTCTCTCTTTAACTGAGTGGGATGACTTCTCCAGACTCTTTTGCCAAGCCTCCCTCTCCTTTTGCCAAGTCTCCCTCTCCTTTTGCAAAGCCTCCTTCTCCTTTTTCCATTTTTCTTCTAGCTCCCTTGTGAGAGCCTTTTTAATTTCCTCCATGAGATTCATCTGTGCTGAGGAACAGATGATCTCCTCCTTTGGGGATTCACCTGGGGACTGTTTGTTTTTAGTCTCCTCAGGATTTGGAGTCTGCTCTTTATCTGTATAGAAGCTGACAAGGGTTAAAGTCTTTTTCAGTTTCTTGCTCATTCTGTCTAATAATCAAAGACAAACTATCAAAGAAACAGAAGAAAAAAAACCCTTGAATGGAGGCTGCTTTCTTTGGGGGAGGGGCTGGGTGTTGTTGCCAAGCTTTTTCTACAGACTGCGGGGGGCAGTAGTGAGGCCCTAACAGGACAGCAATGGCTGTGCTGCGTCTGCGCTCTGAGATCCGAGAGCTTGCTGAGGCACTGTGGGGGAGGGGTGGCCAGGTCCCGAGAGACTCCAGCTGTTTGGGGTTGTATTCTTCACCCTCGGTGTTTTTAGCTTCTCTGCTGGGCTGCTGACTTGCTGCCGGTGCAAAGTATCTAATCCTGTAGCAAAGCTTTCCCCGCAGAGACGGCTGCAATCACGCCCCGAGCTCTGCTCGGCTCTGAGCTGCTTTTCGTGCTCTCGCTGCAGCTGCTGCCCGCAGACTGCTTCAGATCTAACAACCGTCCCCACCCTCGCGCAAAAACAGACCTTTCTTGATGAGTCTCAAGGATGGTTTCTCTTAGTAAGTAATTGTATGTTTTTTTTTTTTTCAGTTGAGCATTAATTCAGAGGCATGAAATGAAATGGATATTGAGAGAAAAACGCGGAGGTTACACAGAAGTGTGCCTCCTCTCCGCCATCTTGGCCCCACCCTTTTTATTTTTGATGCTGGTGATTTAGTTTCTTTCTTTCCTTTTTCTGATCAAATTAACCAAAAGTTTATCTATTTTGGTGTTTTGTTTTTTCATAAAACCAAATCTTAGTTTTATTTATTAGTTCAATAGTTTTCTTAGTTTCTATTTTAGTAATCTATCCTTCGAGTTTCAAAATTTCTAATTCAGTATTTAATTGAGGTTTTAATTTGTTCTGTTTCTAGCTTTTTCAGTTGCATACCTAATTCATTGCTCTCTTTCTCTATTTTATTAATGTAGCTATTTGGAGATAAAAATTTTCTTCTAAGAACTGCTTTGGCTGCATCACATAGGAATTGATATGTTGTCTCATTATTGTCATTCTCTTGGATGAAATTATGGATCGTTTCTGTGATTTATTGTTTGACCCACTCATTCTTTCAAATTAGATTATTTAATTTCCAATTCCAATTCCAATTTTTAGTCTATCTTTCCCTATGCCTTTATTGAATCTAATTTTCATTGCATTGTGGTCTGAAAGGGAAGTATTTACTATTTCTGCCTTTCTGCACTTGATTGTGAATTTTTTAATGCCCTAATTACATGGTCAATTTTTGTGAAGGTGCCAGGTACTGCTGAGAAAAAAGATGTATTTCTTTCTGTCCCTATTCAATTTTCTCCAGAGCTCTCTCATATCTAGATTTTTCTAGGATTCTGTTAACCTTCCTAATTTCTTTCTTGTTTGTTTTGTGGTTTGATTTCTCTGATTCTGACAGGAGAAGGTTGCAGTCCCCCATGGTAATAGTTTTGGCATCTATTTCTTCCTCTGAGTGGTTTAAAATCATCTCTAGGAATTTGGTTACTTTACCACTTGGTGCATATACATTTATTGTCATTACTACTGCATTGTTTATGGGACCTTTTATCAAGATTTACTTTCCTTTCTTATCTCTTTTAATAAGATCTATTTTTACTTTTGCTTTATCTGAGATCAGAATTGCTAACCCTATTGTTTTTACTTCAGCTGAAGCATAGTAAGTTCTGTTGCAGTTTTTTACCTTTATTCTGTATGTGTCTCCCTATGTCAAATGTTTTTCTTGTAAATAGTATATCATAGGATTCTGGTTTTTAATCTGATTTATTCCATTTTATGGGAGAGTTCATCCCATTCACATTCAGTTGCGATTACTACCCTTCATATACTTTTTTCTTTCTTTCCATCCTGTTCTTAATAGTAATTTTTTTATCTACGTCATCCACTATCTTATCTGCTATCACTCCTCTTCCTCTTAGTAGTGTTTTTTAACCCACTTTATGCACTGCCTTATTTTCTGTCACCTCTTCTCCCTTCTTTGATATTTTCCCCTAGATTTTCTGCCCTCCCTTCTACCCTGCCTCTCCCTTTTCTTTCTTCTTTCTCCTCCTGCTTCTTTATAGTGTTAGATAAATTTCTGTCCCCAACTGAATGATTGTTTTTTCCTCTTAGAATCCTCTTAGAATGGTGGGATTAAGCTTCAGACAATGTTCATACCCCTCTTTTCTTTCCCTCAATTGTAATTGTAATAGACCTTTTGAGCCTCTTCATGTAAACTAATTGTCCCATCATACCTACCCTTTTCTCTTTTTCTAGTACAGGCCTTTTTTTTACCTCTTGATCTCTTTTTTTTTTTTTTTTGATGTCATCAATCACTTCAGAATCCATTCACAACCACATCCTCAGTCCATGTGACAGTTCTCCAGAGTTACAGATATAATTTTCCCATTTAGGGATGTACAGTTTAAGGTTTAAATAATATATGTATTTCCCCTATTTATCTTTCTATGCTTCTTGAGTCATGTGTTTGTAGATTAAATTATCTCTTTAGTTTTTTTTTTTTTTTTTTCCACAGAAATTGAAAATCTCTTACTACATTGAAAATCCATTGCTTCCCCTGACAGATTGCTCGGTAGTTAATTCCTGGACATAGCCCCAAGTCCTTTGCCTTCCAGAATATGATATTGCAGGTTCTCTGATCCTTTGTTGTAGAAATTGCCAGACCCTGGGTAATCCTGATTGCTGCTCCTTGATATTTGAATTGTTTTTGTCTGGAAGCTTGCAGTATTTTTCCCTTGAGATTGTAGTTTTAGAGTTTTACAACAGTGTTCCTTGGGCTATAACTTGTGGGCTCTCTTTCCAAAGGTAATCAATGGATTCTTTCAATGATTTTCCCCCCTCTGTTTTTAGACTCTCAGGGTAGTTTTCTTTGATGATATTTTGAAGCATATTATCTAAGCTCTTCTTTTAGTCAGGGCCTTCAGATAGGCCAATAATTTTTAAATTGTTGCTTCTGAATTTTTTCCAGGTTGTGTGTTTTCCCAATGAGTTATTTCATTTGTTCTTCCATTTTTTCATTCTTTTTAGTTTGTTTCACTGATTCTTGTTGTCTCACTTCTAATTTTTGATGTGTGATTTTCTTCAGCTAGCTTTTGTATTTCCTTTTCCATTTGGTTAATTCTATTGTTTAAGGAGTTGTTTTCTTCAGATAATTTTTCCCTCCTTTTCCAAGTTGTTGACTCTCTCATGCATACCTCTCACTTTCCTTTTTCATTTTTTTTCTTACTTGCCTTTTTAAGTTTTTTTATGAGCACATCCAAGAAACCTCTTTGGGATTGAGACTAATTCACATCTCTCTTTGAGATTTCTTCTATGGGAAGATCATTATATACTTCAACAACAATACTATATGATGATCAATTCTGATGGACATGGCCCTCTTCAACAATGAGATGAACCAAATCAGTTCCAATAGAGCAGTAATAAACCGAATCAGCTACACCCAGGGAAAGATGAGTCCCAGAATCCCAGAAAGACTCTGGGAGATGACTATGAATCACTACATAGAATTCCCAATCCCTCTATTTTTGTCAGCCTGAATTTTTGATTTCCTTTACAGGCTAATTGTATACGATTTCAAAGTCCGACTCTTTTTGTACAGCAAAATAACTGTTTGGACATGTATACATGTATTGTATTTAACTTATGCTTTAACATATTTAACATGTATTGATCAACCTGTCATCTGGGGGAAGGGTGAGGAGAAGGAGGGAAAAAAGTTGGAACAAAAGGATTTGCAACTGTCAATGCTGAAAAATTATCTATGCAAATATCTTTTTTTTTTCAATTTTGTAGTGACATTTTTTTAAATAACTTTTTATTGACAGAACCCATGCCAAGGTAATTTTTTACAGCATTATCCCTTGCACTCACTTCTGTTCTGATTTTTCCCCTCCCTCCCTCCACCTCCTTCCCCAGATGGCAAGCAGTCCTTTACATGTTAAATAGGTTACAGTATATCCTAGATAACAATATATGTGTGCAGAACCGAACAGTTCTCTTGTTGCACAGGGAGAATTGGATTCAGAAGGTATAAATAATTCAGGAAGAAAAAAAAATGCAAGCAGTTTATATTGATTTCCCAGTGTTTTTTCTTGGGGTGTAGCTGCTTCTGTCCATCCTTGATCAATTGAAATTGAATTAGCTCTCTTTATCGAAGAGATCCACTTCCATCAAAATACATCCTCATACAGTATCATTGTTGAGGTATATAATGATCTCCTGGTTCTGCTCATTTCACTTAGCATCAGTTCATGTAAGTCTTGCTAGTCCTCTCTGTATTCATCCTGCTGGTCATTTCTTACAGAACAATAATATTCCATAACGTTCATATACCACAATTTACTCAACCATTCTCCAATTGATGGGCATCCATTCATTTTCCAGCTTCTAGCCACTACAAACAGGGCTGCCACAAACATTTTGGCACATACAGGTCCCTTTCCCTTCTTTAGTATCTCTTTGGGGTATAAGCTCAGTAGAAACACTACTGGATCAAAGGGTATACACAGTTTGATAACTTTTTGAGCATAGTTCCAAATTGCTCTCCAGAATGGCTGGATGTATTCACAATTCTACCAACAATGTATCAGTGTCCCTATTTTCCCACATCTCCTCCAACATCACAATTCTACCAACAATGTATCAGTGTCCCTATTTTCCCACATCCCCTCCAACATTCTGCATTATCTTTCCCTGTCATTCTAGCCAATCTGACAGGTGTGTGGTGGTATCTCAGAGTTGTGTTAATTTGCATTTCTCTGATTAATAATGATTTGGAACATATTTTCATATGTCTATAAATAGTTTCAATTTCTTCATCTGAGAATTGTCTGTTCATATACTTTGACCATTTATCAATTGGAGAATGGTTTGATTTCTTATAAATTAGAGTCAATTCTCTATATATTTTGGAAATGAGGCCTTTATCAGAACCTTTGACTGTAAAAATGTTTTCCCAGTTTATTGTTTCCTTTCTAATCTTGTCTGTATTTGTTGTGTTTGTACAAAAACTTTTCAATTTGATATAATCAAAATTTTCTATTTTGTGGTCAATAGTGATCTCTAGTTCTTCTTTGGTCATAAATTCCTCCTTCATCCACAGTTCCACTGGGAACTGCCCCACTGATTTGCTTCTCTACTGAGCCAAGACTGAGGTTTTTAGATACTGAGAGGTAAACTATCCTATGCTCTTTCAATTTATTTATAATCTCATTCTTTATGCCTAGGTCATGAACCCATTTTGAACTTATCTTGGTGTACGGTGTTAAGTGTGGGTCAATGCCTAGTTTCTGCCATACTAATTTCCAATTTTCCCAGCAATTTTTGTCAAATAATGCATTCTTATCCCAAAAATTGGGATCTTTGGGTTGTCAAATACTAAATTATTAAAGTTATTGGCTGTTTGTCCTTTGAACCTAACCTATTCCATTGATGAAGTAGTCTATTTCTTAGCCAATACTAGATGGTTTTAGTAACTGCTGCTTTATAATATAATTTTAGATCTGGTACAACTAGGCCACCTTCATTTGATTTTTTTTTTCATTAATTCCCTTGAAATTCTTGACCTTTTGTTTTTCCATATAAACTTTGTTGTTATTTTTTCTAGGTCATCAAAGTAGTTTTTTTGGGAGTCTGATTGGAATAGCACTAAATAAATAGATTAGTTTAGGTAGTATTATCATCTTTATTATATTTGCTCCTATGCATATGTAAATAAAAAGCTATAATTAAAAAAAAGTCATAGACCGTGGGAAAAAAAAGAAAAATAGAAGCATGAATATATAATTAGTCAATAAATTAAAATAAATATTCTAATAAATATATATGTAATTAGCAACAATAATAAATTAGAAACTTAAAAAGCCAAAAAAAAATAAATAAAAAAGAGAGCAAGAGAAAGAGAGAGAGAGAGAGAAATTTCTTCTGTGGGCATTTTGTCCTTGTCTGAGTTTGTGTTTAGTCTGCCCTGTCATCATATTAGCTTTCTATGGTCAAGGTTTTTTTCTGTTTCTTGTTCATTTTCTTTCCTTTTCTTTTGGTATTTCCTCTTTATTTTCTTTTACAGTTGAGCTTTGTTCCTGGGGTAAAAGGGACACTGTCCCAAGCTTCTTGTATAGCTCTGAGCCTTGGATTTGAGCACAGGGTCCCTATATTTGCAGATTTAGCTTTTCCTGCTCTTTCCAGGAAATCCTTGGTTTCCCAGAATTTGCCTTCTGAGCTGGGACTAGAAACTGCCCCACTGATTTGCTTCTCTACTGAGCCAAGACTGAGGTTTTTAGATACTGATTTGCTGTGATTAAGACCCTGCCATTGGCTTTCCCAGAGTCTATCTGAACTAGCCTGAATATCCTTTTTGCCCTAGTGAGACTGACCTTCCTTGATATTTTTCTAGTCTGTCTTGATCTGGAGAGAGGTTTCATTCTGTCAGACTCTGTTCAGCAGCTTGGTTTCATTTTCAAGAGTAACTGAGAGAGTGTGAGCAGCTTCCTAGCTTTACTCTGCCATCTTGACTTGACCCTCAGACTGTAGTGTGGATGCTTATGCCATTGAAGCTATAGATGAGGTTTCTAAACCAAGGATTTGTCGTCTGCAGTGGCCTAGGCTTATTCATAGACCTCTGATGGTACAATTCGGTCTTTGCCCCTGTCAGTCAGTCATCTTGCTTCCTATGTGCAGGAGGTCTGTCTCTATTTTTTATTATGTAAAAGTGACTTCTCAGAGGCCCTAATCTGGTAATGGCTGTCTTACCTTTCATTCTCTTAGTCCCTTGGCAGTAGAGGCTAGATGCTGAGCTGATCTAGCCTCCCGATGTGACTTTTAAAGGAGTACTGTCTTCAGGACCTGTTGGATGATTTCTATCACTGTATTTATTACTATGATTTTGAAGACTAGAATGTCAAATACCTTGCCATCCCTGTTTCCCTTTCATTTCATGGGACAAATCAGAAAACCTGTATTTCCTGAAACTTGTTTGTCTACAATAGTGGTTCTCAAACTTTTGTTTTCAGTATCTTTATCCTATTAAAAATTATTGAGGATCTCTCCAAAGTATTTTTGTTTATCTGGATTATATTTATAGACATTTACCATATTGAAAATAAAAACTGTTTTTAAATTTGTAGATCCTCTAAACGGGTTTCAGAAATCCCCAGGATTCTCTAGACCATACTTTGAGCACAACTGGTCTACAACATTCAGTGAGGGTTTCCAGTAGACCTCCATAAATAGAGCTCTAAAAAATGCCAAATCAGAATTGTACATTTAAAGAAGGTAGAATTGCTATTTAACAAATAATTCATTTTTGATTGCCTGCTGAGGTATCATAACATCCTGTTTCTCATGGTTTCTACCTTCTAATGGTGTGTCTACAAGTCTAATTTTCTGGGATTGCAATTTTTCATACTTCCCACATTTTCCCTTGTTCCCAATTTATGAGAAAAAAGCTCATAAATCCAGGTCAAATGCAGATGTGATATTAATTAGAATGCAAATAGGGATAAGAAAAAAAATGTACATCTTTTTAAAAAAGGCCATCTGTGCAGGACTCTAGTAAGAAACATTTTTTCTCTCTGAAAGGTAGATATAGTGGGAAGAATTGGCAATCAACTCTAGGGATTTGGAGTGGAAAAGGTATTGCTCCTTAATAAATTATTTTCTAATTTTCCAAAGTATTAGGTGGATTGAATGAACTAGTTTTTGCAAATTCCCTTTCATAGGCATATTTTACTGTGAACATGTAGTCAGTTAAGACAGGAGCAGTATTTGGTTATGGTTTCTGTTCCCTGGCTTATTGGTAACTAGTTCACTGAAATCCTCTTAGAATCAGTCTCATTGAGCTGTAGGAAAATATATAAAAAAGGAATTCCACTGTATATAATGAATATTGACTGCTTAGAGCTTTGAGATTTTGAAATCTGTTGAAGTTAGATGAAGTTTCATAATATGTAGGTTTGCTACAATGCATTTTATTTTATTTCTCTCTTGTCGGAAATCCACAAAACATTTGCAAACTAAACACTCGATGTCTCTGTGGAGCACTTCTCTTCCTATCCTTTCTCAGACTTTGTCTGAAAATTATATCATGATATAACATATTAGGGAAAATATTTACAAAAATTACTAGACTTACTGGATTAAATTAAATCATTAAAAAGAAAAAAAAGTTGTACCTACAACTTTTTAATAGCAAAACTAAGAGGATATTTCAAAATGAGCCTTAAAATATATTTTTCAGTATTAACTCTTGGACCCTTTCTTAGAATTATAGGATTTTGTTTGTTTGGTTGGTTTGGTTTGGTTTGTTTGTTTGTTTGTTTTTTAAAGTGATTATCAAATCACTTTAATATTTGGTCCCAAGGCAATCTAGCCCTAGCTAATCCTGTATCCTGTGAATTCTATTTCTTTTCATTTTTGTATATTCAGAAAGATTAATTGGTTCTTTTAGTGGCATGTATTAACCGATAAAAGATAGTATTGGAATAAAAGATCCTTGGACTTTAAACTTGTGGAAACTGTCTGGCTTGTTTGCTTCACCAAGTCATCTGACTTGTAAAGTAAACATTTGAAGTCTATATGATTGATATAGACAATCATAATTTAATTTCTAGACAGTTTTCATAGAGTGCTTACTCTTTAGTGTACCATGGCTTCATAACTGATTTGATATTGGAATTCTTGATCTTGCATTGTGTCTTCTTCTCTTCCATCTCATCACCCAACATATCTAGCACATTACAAAGTTTAGTGCTAGTAAGACAAATGGGTCTAACTTAATGTTCTCATCTAAATTCAAGCTTCTTTTGAAGTTGTGATTTCATATTTAAACACAATCTATAAAGTGATAATGTAGAAGAGGGATTAAAATTGTTCTGCTTGGCTCTAGAAGAGATTGAATGGAAATTATGAAAGATAAAATTTAGACTTCCTGTAAGGAAGAATTACCTAAGTATTAATACTATCCAGTGCAATGAATGTCCTCAGGATATATAGTTTAATGTGTTCCCATTCACTGAAGGTCTTTTATTAGAGTTTAGACGACCACTTCTCAGATGTGTTGTAGAGATAATTCATTTTCAGGTATGAGTTGGACTACATTGAAATTGAGTTCCTAAGAATTTTGACCTTTGTAAATAGATATATTTTTTAAAAAGCCAAAAAATACACAAATATAAATTTAAAACTATAAATGAATGTGTGATTTTTTAAATCATAATTCTGTCATACAAATAACCCTAAAATAGTTGAATAATTTAAAAGTTGCAATTTTCCTTTTATAAATCCACAAACAAATAATAGCACAAAAAAGGAAGGAAAATCATGTTCATAGTGTTAAGAATAAAAGTAACTTAACTTGTTTTCTTGTAATAAAAATGAAATTAATCAAAACAGAATTTTGTGAATGCTCATTATTGTCTTGCCAAAGAGCAATAATAGCCCAACAATGAATTTTTCATCTTCAAAGATCGTGTTGACAAATTGCTGGCAGCTAATTGTTAGCAATGAATTGCCCGGCTGGAGAAGAGAGTGACTAATAAATTTTTTTCCTCAAACATTAAAGGTCTTTGCCATTGATTTTTCCATCTGGCCTGTGGAATTATGCTTGGCTTTTATAGCTTTGCAACCCAGAAAGTCAAGGAAGTTTCATAGACTCAAATGCTACAGAAAGCTAGTTATCTACAGAAACTCAAATCCATGTGGTTTTCCATTTGATATTTCTGGTCTGTAGATATGTATTGCATTAAAGATGGAAATATTTATACAAGTTTTCACATGTTTATTTTTTACTACTAATGAATTGGGTAAGATTTTTTAAATAATAGCCTAAATCTTATATTCAGCTTAATAACCCTATGTCAGAGTTGAAAAAATGATAATTGTTTATGAGACATTTTAATATAATGGATTTAAAAAAAAATAACAGATCATAATCTTTTTGGCATCTGTATAAAATTTATTTATTTCTATTAGTAAATTGTGATAATATTCTTTGAAATATCAGATAATAAAGGAATAACTAATGTGTACTGCCAAATAAAAAAAAACAATGAACTTCTAGACACAATGTCCTGCTGGAAATAAGTATCCCCATATACTGTTCCTGCTAACTGTTTGAGGGTCTCTTCTGTTAAAATGTTTCCAAGTTCTTTGTTTAAAAAAAAATAACCAATCTTGTTTGCCTCATAAATTTTAGCTATTATGATACTTAGTGGATATTGACTTTATTATTTGTAATGATATATTTAAAGAGGGAATAGGGGAAAATAAACTATTTCCAAATTCCAGATCACATATTTTGTACAGAATGAGAGAGAGAGAAATGGGGCAGGTTGGAGGAAGAAAGGAAGAAGAGGGAGGAAGAAAAGAAGAAGAGGGAAGAAGGAAGGAAGGAAGGAAGGAAGGAAGGAAGGAAGGAAGGAAGGAAGGAAGGAAGGAAGGAAGGAAAGGAAAGAAGGAAGGAAGGAAGAAAGAAAAGGAAAGAAGGAAGGAAAGAAGGAAGGAAGGAAGGAAGAAAGAAGGAAGGAAGAAAGAAGGAAAAAAAAAAGGAAGGAAGGAAGGAAGGAAGGAAGGAAGAAAGGAGGAAGGGAGGGAAGGAGGAAGAAAGGAGAGAAAGAAGGAAGGAAGGAAGAGAAGGAGGGAGGGAGGAAGGGAAAGAAGAAGGTAAGAACTGAGTGAGGGAGGAAAGAAGGGAGGTAAAAAGGAAAAAAGGGAAGGAGGGAGAGGAAAATCTCATATTGCTTTAGTTAATAGAAAATATACAGCATATATTGATTTCACTACAATAAACTATTTTATGTGGATAAATTCATATAAAATGTTTGAATGAGATCTAGCAAAACAGAGTGATATGCAAGACACCACACAGGAATTTAAGTTAAAAGAGCTGAGTTCAAATCAAGACTCTTCAACTTAGTAATTATATGATATTGGCTATAAAATGGGATTATAGAACTAATTAACCATAAGAGTTCTCTTCTAATTCTGATCTGTGATCCTGTTCAATGACCTTTATGATATTTCACAAATTTCAAATTTCACAAACTATGCAAAATAAATATGTAGATTATGTAAAGTGTTTGGCTATAAAATTTCACCATACAGAACCTTAAACACTTGTGAACTTTCTTTCACCTCACAACTACATTTATCCAACTGAGATCACTTTGTCCATTGTAAAAAAAAAAAAAAAAAAGATATAAAGTCAGAGACTCTGGAATGTGCTGGCTAAAGCAAATAGGAAAATAATAATAATAATATATTCCAGCATTATGTTGACTGAATGTGATTTATTTCATTATACTAAGTCAATTAAAAAAAGGAAAGGCATTTGGGAAAATATGTCCAAAAAAAAAATAGATTATTTATCTTTTTGTGTGTGTGCTTTGTAGCCTTTGTAAGCTAAATCAAAATAATAATAATTAAAAAAAATGTAAGTTTCTTAACTTCTAAATTAAGAGTTTTAAATAATCCCTATTCTCATTGAAATCAAGGGCACTTAAAAATTATTGCTGAATTGTAAGCTCTATTCCTTATCATCATTCCAAAATACAGTTACTATAACTCTACCAGTATGCATATATCATACAAACTATATTCTATTGCATATAATTATTTTGTAATTTTTTTTTATCTTATCATGTTATGAAGGTAAACATGTGTGCTCAATAGCGGCATTAGTAGATCCTAATATCTGATCAGTTTTACTGGACTGGAAAACTTTTGAGATGTACAATCAGTAACATGAAAATCTAAAGATATTAGAAAGAGAATATCAAAAGTTTGGCTCACCACAATTCATAAAAATCTACTTATGTAATATATTATGTGTCAGTAGAACAAGTACCTAAATAAAATGAAATTACTAAACTCTATTATCAGAATATAAGTTTTCTGTAAAGGAAAACTTCTGCCACCTAAGGAAATCCATTTAATTTTTGAAGAAATTTAATTGTTAGGAAATATTACCTTAGATTAAGCTGAAATATTCCTTCCTACAAATTCCTTCCATTGTTCCTACTTCTGTTCTTTGATGATCAGCTGAACAAAACTAACCCTTGTAGTCAAAAACATGGCAAAGTCATTGGAAACTTGCCCTATGAGCCCGACATTTACGTGGTTTCTGGATATAAAATTATGGTTTTAAACAATTCATTTGCTTCTTGATGGCTTAGTATGTATTTTCAGCATGGCAGTTAAAAGTGAATTTAGTATTTTGTTAACAAAAATAAGTGGGGAAGTAAGGTGGTACAATAGAGAGAATGTCTGGTCTGGATTCCAGAAGACTCATTTTCCTGAATTCAAATCTGGCCTCATGTTTTTACTAGCTATATGATTCTAAGTAAGTCACTTTACTCTGTTTGCCTCAATTTTCTTATCAGTAAAATGAATTGCATAAGAAAACGGCAAACCACTACAATATCTTTGCCAAGAAAATTCTAAATAGAGTCATGAAAAGTCAGACACAATTAAAATGAATGAACAACACAGCAAATAAGAAAAATAGTTTAAATAAGATGTTACCAGATGACATTTAAAAAAAGATTTTATTGCTGACCTTTATATTCAGTTATTCCTCGATCAGTAAATATTGAATTTGTTCTACTTTTTGATCCAACAAAAATATTGCTATAAATATTTTTATGTTTGTGAGTCTTTCATTTTTGGTATCTGTTGTTTATGAGTGTACTAAGGTTTAGTACAGTTATATACAAGGGATAATGACCAAAATCTGGTTAATTGATCCCCTTTTGGAGGAATCTGGAATTAGTGCTTTATTGCACTGTGGCTTCTGCTACAAAACTCATTGAAGTAAAAGGTATTTTTCTTCTCCCCAACTTTGTTGCATTCCTTTTAATCTGAATTCTTCCTCTTCTTTTATATTTTAGATGGCATATTTTTAAATCTGTCATATTGGTGTAGATTTTCCTATCCATCAGTTGTTTACTATTTTTAATTTTGTTGATTTGATTGTATACATTTAAAACATCTTAATGTAATCAGGTACATGTCTTTTCTCTAATAATTTTCCTCTTTGTTGAATTGAGAAAAAACATTACTTACCTTCTTTAATTGAGATAATTACTTAATTCTACATTCTTCCATCTATATTAATGTTCTTTACCCCTACACAGACTTTTTTTCATTTTTTTTAGTCTTTTTAATACATATATCCTTAGATAATATAGTACAAGTTCAATTCCTCAGCAGTTTTCTCGAGTAAATTTATTAAGTAATACATTTCTGCCTCATCTCCTCCTCTCCTTCAGCTTCTTTTTTAGGAGTCTGTCAAAAACTATACATTTTGACTGACATTTGGGATATCTAATCTGTTACCCTGAAGTACTTTACTATTTTGACATAGCATGAATTTCAATGACAACTACTTTATGAAATAGCTTTATATTTGGGAGAGCAACATATTCTTTCTTGAGGAAGAAGCAAGAGAGTTTTAGGGGACTCCTTCCACCATCTTCTATGTGACTACCTTCATATTTTAATGATCTTTTTGTGATTAACTACCTTTGTTGTAGGAGGGGGTAGGTTTAAAAGACAAAATTCTTATTTCCTAAGTTCAACTTCCCATTCACAATAAAAATGTAAAAAAAAAAAAAAAAGCAAAATAAAAAAAAAATTTTCATAATATCATGGTTTTTCAGAACTTGAGGAACTTTGGAGATGATCTAATTTTACTATATTGATTAACTAATCTCTGAGAGATTTAATAATTTCTTAAATATTATACAATGTTTAGAAATAAAACTGCAACAAGATTAGAAGGGAAACAATAAACTGGGAAAACATTTTTACAGTCAAAAGTTCTGATAAAGGCCTCATCTCCAAAATATATAGAGAATTGGCTCTAATTTATAAGAAATCAAGCCATTCTCCAATTGATAAATGGTCAAAGGATATGAACAGACAATCTCAGACAAAGAAATTGAAACTATTTATAGACATATGAAAATATGTTCCAAATCATTATTAATCAGAGAAATGCAAATTAACACAACTCTGAGATACCACTACACACCTGTCAGATTGGCTAGAATGACAGGGAAAGATAATGCGGAATGTTGGAGGGGATGTGGGAAAACAGGGACACTGATACATTGTTGGTGGAATTGTGAACACATCTAGCCATTCTGGAGAGCAATTTGGAACTATGCTCAGAAAGATCAAACTGTGCATACCCTTTGATCCAGCAGTGTTTCTACTGGGCTCATACCCCAAAGAGTTACTAAAGAAGGGAAAGGAATCTGTATGTGCCAAAATGTTTGTGGCAGCCCTGTTTGTAGTGGCTAGAAGCTGGAAAATGAATGGATGCCCATCAATTGGAGAATGGTTGAGTAAATTGTGGTATATGAACGTTATGGAATATTATTGTTCTGTAAGAAATGACCAGCAGGATGAATACAGAGAGAACTGTCAAGATTTACATGAACTGCTGGGACTGGCAAGATTTACATGAAATGATGCTAAGTGAAATGAGCAGAACCAGAAGATCATTATATACCTCAACAACGATACTGTATGAGGATGTATTTTGATGGAAGTGGATCTCTTCGATAAAGAGAGCTAATTCAGTTTCAATTGATCAAGGATGGACAGAAGCAGCTACACCCCAAGAAAGAACACTGGGAAATCAATATAAACTGCTTGCATTTTTGTTTTTCTTCCCGAATTATTTATACTTTCTGAATCCAATTCTCCCTGTGCAACAAGAGAACTGTTTGGTTCTGCACACATATATTATATCTAGGATATACCGTAACCTATTTAACATGTAAAGGACTGCTTGCCATCTGAGAGAAGGGGTGGAGGGAGAGAAGGGAAAAATCAGAACAGAAGTGAGTGCAAGGGATAATGCTGTAAAAAATTACCCTGGCATGGATTATGTCAATAAAAGTTATTTAAAAAAAAAAAAGAAAGAAAGAAAGAAAACTGCATCTAGAGAACCAATGCTGTAAAAAATTACCCTGGCATGGATTATGTCAATAAAAGTTATTAAAAAAAAAAAAAAGAAAGAAAGAAAACTGCATCTAGAGAACCAAGATCTCTAGTGCTTTTTCCATTGAACTATGTATGGAATTTACTAATTCATAGTTTTCAGTTTCTGGGTAGGAAAAGTTTGTCTAAATATGAATTTATTCCATACTATACCTGAATGACTTCTATAACATATTATCATGAATGGGCTAATTTACTTACATTTAGAAAAATTTTCTTTTTTTTCTTTAAGTAGAAATTGTTTATTGAGAATATAAAGAATAAGTGAAAATTCTTTGGCATATATGACAACCTGCTATTCTCAGGCAGTTCTATCTTTGAGGTACTCATTCAACATATATAAATGCTGTGCTAACTAAAAACTAATATTATTTATCAAATTTAAAACTACTACTGGTAGAAAACACTTGTTTACTCTAGAATAAATTAGTTTGTCCTTGAAAATAATAAAATTGCATTTTAAAATGTATTATTCAGAGCACTTACCAATTCAGATTGTTAGCACTCCCCTAATTAAACTTAGTTGTCTGTTACTATATGTTTTTAGAGCACCTCTCTTTTTTAAATTTTTAAATTTTGCTGAAGTATTTGGGGTTAAATGACTTGCTCAGGGTCACGCAGCTAGGAAGTGTTAAGTGTTAAGTGTTAAGTGTCTGAGACCAGATTTGAACTCAGATCCTCCTGATGTCAAGACTGGTGTTCTATCCACAGCACCACCTAGCTGCCCCTACTATGTGGTTTTACCTTTCTCTACGTAGATAAAGGTATATATTGAAATTTTTATGTTGTGTAATAATTTGCTGGTTTTCAAATTGTTAATTTCCATAAGAAAATTTTATACTAAAGGCTTTTAAAGTGTTTTAAGACTTTGAAAAATCTTCCTATCTGCTTTGTCACATATAAGTGAAAGGTATTCAGTTACATTAAATAAAAAATTATCAAATCATTATCTTGTTTTTTCTCTTGTTTTGATTTTTATCTCCCAAACTAACTTATATGGAAATATATAAAAAATCAATATATATGTGTAACCCAAGATAAATAAATATATATATATATATATATATATATATATATATATATATATATATATAAATCATCAAATCACCTGTAACTTGAAGTAAATTTTTCAATGGCAAGTTTTATATAATTGTAGATTTATTTTTTAATCATAAAATGTCGTAGAGCTACAGATTTCTAGAAACTATTGATGGTTTTATTCTTCATTAATCTATTTTAATTCATTCATTCATTAGTTTATTTATTGATTTATTTTTGATTGTAAGGCAATCAGGGTTAAGCCACTTGCTTGCTGTTAAATAGATAATGTCAAGTGCAGTCCTCCTGACTCCAGGATCAGTGCTCTATATACTCTACCACCGACTTGCCCCCATTCATCTGTTTAGCTATCTATCAATACCCCCATAAGAAATCAATGTTTCCTCCTTCTGTTGCCAGATCTAAAGTCTTGAATTAAAAATATGACCATGTCACTATCATTTTCAAAAAGCTTCAGTAGCTTCCTGTTTTTAGTTGTTTGGTCACATCTGACTTTTGTGACTCAATTTAGGGTTTTCTCGGCAGATACTAGAGTAGTTTGCCATTTCCCAATCTAGCTCATTTTACCAATAAGGAAACTCCCTTTACACTAACACAGGAGCTCTCCCCACTTGTCATGCTCTCCCTCCTCACTTCCATTTCCTGAATCCTTATCACTCTACTGGATGTTTCATTAAAGTGCTACCTCCTGTATAAGGCTTTTTAAAATTACTTTGTATTTACTTTCAGTATGTTTTGTGTTTACTCATTTGTGTACATGGTATTTCCAATCAGTAAAAAATCAATCTGAAGACAGAAAGCTATCATTTATTAAGCACCAACTTTATGCTGGGCAGTTTGCTAAGTGTTTTGTAAAATCTGTCTCAGCTATAAATGTGATCTCATTTGATCCTTACAATAATTCTGGAAGATAGATGCTATTATGATACCCACTTTACAATTGAAGAACCAGACAGAACTAATGAGTATTTGAAACTGGTTTTGAACTCAGGTCTTCCTGACTCTACTATATTACCTGGGGTCTCTTTTCCTGTTTGACTTTATATCTTAGCACAATTTATTGTATATAGTAGGTGTTTAATAAAAGCTTGTTTACTTGAAATTGAAATTTGAGAATGTCATGAACTAACCTGGTCGTTGGTGGACAGGAACTACAAGGGGTTCTGTGATGGAGAAAAGAGGGCAATTGTCAAAAAACCATGGGGAACTTTCCTGTTCTCAGGGCCTGATCCTAGCCAATGCTATCACTTTCATTTTAATGAGCATCACAATTTACCCAACTCATTTTAAATTTAAAGCTTTAAAAAAAAAAGTGAAATCTGGCAGCTTTCTAGTTTGTCACAGGAGTGTCCAATAATTCATATTATACCCTGGGAGGCTGCTTCTGGTGAATGGAATTAGTTGTAGTGTATGACCTCATGTTCAACAACACCCCTGCAATTTCTAGGAAAGCCTCCATATTCCGCGCCTGGCTGGTTTCCTGCTAGACAACAGAGGACTGATGTTTTCTATTTCTCTCTGACTAGTGATCTTTTTTTTTCAGACTTAACATCAAAGAAAGTGAGAAAACTTTATAAATCATTTTTATGTAAACTTCAAAGCCAAGTTTTGATACATTTAATGTTTTCAGGCCCAGCTTGGGTGTTCACACATAGAACTACTGGACTTTTGATGTCCTATCTACCATGAGTCAAACAGATTGTAACCTGACTTGGGGGGGGGGGGGGGGAAGGGCGGGGGAGGGAAAGACAGGAGTATATGTGTGTGTGTTTAGAAATCATTATAATGATCATAAGAACAGTAAGTCTGGATGAGGTGATCCAAATTAATTGTGAATCAATCAACAAGCTTGGTAAACTGTTTGCTATATCGGGGATACTGAACTAGATGGTAGAATAACAAGCACAAAAACCAAATAGACAAAAAGATGGAAAAAGACCAAAAACACAAACCTTTCTCTCATAAATCTTAAATTTGATTTCAGGAAATAACATGCATAAAGTAAAACTGTAATGGATATCATTTCTATTTCATTGTATTTTTAAGATTTTTAAGGTTCTTTAAATCTTATCTCATTTGACATATGGGAATTAGAAGACATCAGGTCCTCATGTAAGAGGTGGTATTTAAGACTGTATTTGTTGTTAAATCTTCTAGTGTCTAAATCTTCATCAATCCCCATTTGAGGTTTTCTTTGCAATACTGGAGTAATTTGCTATTTCCTTCTCTGGCTTATTTTATAGATGAGGAAACTGAGGCAAACAGGATAGAGTGACTTGCCCAGCATTACACAGCTAAATTTTAACTCAAGAAGAAAAATCATGGAAACAAGGAAGGGAGGAAGAAAGAAAGGGAGGGAAAGAAGGAAGGAAGGAAGGAAGGAAGGAAGGAAGGAAGGAAGGAAGGAAGGAAGGAAGGAAAGAAGGAAGGAAGGAAGGAAGGAAGAAAACCAAATCATTCAGAAAGACCAGGATTCAAGGTGTCTCTAATACAGGTTACCTGTGTGACATTGGAGTAATCAGGACTTCTCAATGTTCTACAATTATCTGAATCCATAAAATGTAGCTATGTGATAATCAATATTGATAAAAAAGAACTTTCTCATCCAGAAAGTAGTTCTCTATACAAGATGATTCATAGATCCACTGTAAGTAAATCAATATTTTATATACATTGATGCATTAAGAAACAACAAAAATTGCTTAGGCAAAGCATATGTAGGGTAATACCCTATATGAAACAGACATTGTGAATGGTGATAGAAGCTAAGAAGCATTTCTAACTCAGTTAAAGTGTGTCTGCAGATCGTGAGTGATTCTGTGTCTCTTCCCCTGTTCAGTAGTGATCCTTATATTTTCACCATAGCTGGTGGTAAATGTGTCTGTGAGGGGAAAAGTGATCTTGTAAGTGTAATCTAATAGACTTGGCTATTTTGCTAGTGTAGTTAATGAAATAGCAAAGACCTTCCCAGAGTGCAAAAAAAAAAAAAAAAAATGAACGTCCTTACTTATGAGAGCAAATCTTTAATATAGATGAAACTGCACTATTTTATCAAATAATGTCATCTTAAACCTATATTTCAGTTGAGGGGGAAAAAACTATGCAGGGGTATAAAACTTCAAAAAATTGAAATACTCTTCTACTTGGAGGAAATGCATGTGGAATTTACAAATTTAAACCAGTTCTTGCACACCACTCAAAAAATCAGAACTTTAAGAGGAATCTGCAAAGCAAGACTATCTGCATTATTTTGCTAACCCTGAGGCATGGATATCTTTGAGCAATGGTTTATGCACTGCGTCATTCCTGTAGTCAAGAAGTTTTGTAGTGATAATAGCATTTCTTTCAAGATTCAAGATTATTTTGAAAAATGCCCCAGGTCATCCTCCCCACCTGGTTGATTTTGATGAAAACAGAAAATTTGTCTGCCATCCCTCCAACACTATCTCATTGTTACAACCTATGGATAATGAAATGATTATAAATTTCAAGGCATAATGTACTTCATTTGCCCAGTTCATTGTAGCTCTTTATATAGATAAGGACTTGACAGTGAAAGATTTCTGGAAATGCTATATTTGCCCATACAATCCAGAATATTATTAAGATATTGGAAAATGTAATAAAAACATATATGAATAGAGTTTGGGAAATATGATGTCCATAATTCACTCCATTTTTAATGGATTTGACAAAGATGAAGTTTTTGAAGTAGTAACAAGTTTGTAAAATTAGCACAAAAATTGGAGCTAAAAGTAGATGAGAATGATGTGGAAGGGTGGATTGATCCTCATGGAGAATTGTCAAATGAAGATCTTGATTGAAGTTATCAATTATTTCAATATGTTCAGGACACTATTTAGAAGTAGAATGGAATAGATACATAAAGATGTTAATATCCTTTGGAATATATGCATAGAGTGTTTTGAAAGTAGAGTTAGAGTATGAGGTGAATTAAGTAGAATACAATTCTGATTTGAGTATTAGAGCTGATGCTTAGTATAGTGGCCATTGGTGCAATAGCTGACTTTAATGCAATGTTCATCCTCATTGAAGGCATATGACAAAATAACTGAAACCAACTTGCTAAAAAGCATAGAAGCAAACACACAGCCTTGTTTTGCTCCATTGTAACTGGGAAACCTTCAATGTATCATCCATCATCTAGAACCTAGGCAAGTATGACATCAGAAAATTGACATACAATACTGATGAACTTTTCTGAATAATCAAATTTTGACATATGTTTCCATATGTCCTCATGACTAACAGTGTAAAAGATTTTGGTCAGATCTGCAAATCTGGTACAGACATCTGTTCTGCTCCTGGCATTTCTCCTTGAGTTGTTGGACAGAAAACACCATATTAGAAAACACCATATTTTTCTCTCTGCCCTTCTGAAAACACCCTGACTTTCAGCTACTGCACTGATGGTAAATTCTTCACCTTGAAAAGACTACAAGCCAAGACTAAAGTGAAAGGAGTGTTGGGGTATGCTTTTTCCCATTTGCAGATTATTGTGCACTCAATCAATGCAGTTTCCAAAGCTATACAAAGTATAGATTGTCTAATACTAACAATTAACATCAAGAAAACATAGATACTCCATCAACCAGCACCATCAGTGGAACTGTCGGTGAAGCTTTGAATGCTGTGGATAAGCTCATTTAGCTTGGCTGTATACTTTCCAGGAATGTCCACAATGATAATGAATTTGACATGTATTTCCAGAGCTAGCTCAGTGTTTGGGAGGCTTCAGAAGAAAATTTGGGAGAGGAGAGATATTAGGGTGACTGACTAGTAAACTGGGGGTCTACAGAACTGTTGTGATAACCTCATTGATGTATTCCTATGAAACCAGGACAGTCTTCCAATTACTTCCATTTGAATTTTTTAAGGAAGATTCTTAAAATCACCAGTCAGGATAAGATACCACACACTAAAGTCCTTTCTCAAACTAAACTGACAAGCATTCAAACTGTATTACTTTCTGTAGGAATGATCAAAGTTTATTATAGAAAGTCAATTCATTGTTCAAATGTCAAATGTACGCTTGCCAAAAAGACTATTTTATGGAGAACTCAGGGCAAGTGCTCATGTCGTGCTCAAAAAAAGTTATAAAAGGACACACTGAAAATCTCTCTTAAGAACTTTGGAATTAATTATATGACATGGAAGATATTAGCACAAAACTACCCAGCATGGTATGCCCTCAGTAAAGAAGGCTTTGTCCTCTATGAGCAAAGCAGAACTGAATTAAATCAGAAGAAACTTGAATTGTACCAAGTTAGAGAATCCATCTCAAATATTCATTTGCTCTACCCAACTTGTGGTATAGTATTCTGAGCTCATTTTTGTCTGATAAGTCATATTTGGCAAACTGCAAATTGACTCTCACATAGTGATGCCATTTTGCTCTTCTTCAAGAAAAAAATACAATAACCAACCAGAATAATGGCAGTCATGATTGGAGTGATTATTAGTGTGAATAAGACTCTAATTAGAAAGTTGTTGCTATCTTTGATTGTAGTCCTTCATTCTCTCCCATGTCTTGACGACTTTGAATGAGACAGAGTTGTATAAAATCCCAGTTTTGAGAGAATATTCTGTTTTTTTTTTACTTAAAGTTTTTTATTTTCAAAATATATACATAGAGAATTTTGAACATTCACCTTTGCAAAATTTTGCGTTGCAAATTGTTTCCTTCCCTTTCCCCCACTTTCTCCTAGAAGGCAAGTAATTCAATATATTAAACATGTGCAATTCTTCTATATATATATATATATATATATACATATATATATATATATATATATATATTTCTATTATTATCATTCCATCCAAGAAAAATCAAATCAAGAAGAAAAAAATGAGGAAAAAAAGAAAATGCAAGCAAAAAACAATATTAAAAGGTAAAAATACTATGTTGTGCTCCACACTCAGTGCCCACAGTCCTGTCTGGGTAAGGATGGCTCTCTTCATCACAAGATCATTGGAAATGGCCTGAATCACCTCCCTGTTGAAAAGAGCAATGTCTGTCAGAATTGATCATTGTATAATCTAACTGTAGCTGTGTACAATGTTTTCTTTGCTCTACTTCACTTAGCATCAGTTCAAATAAGTCTCTCCAGGCATCTCTGAAACCATCCTGCTGATTGTTTCTTATAGAACAATAATATTCTATAACATTCACATACCATAACTTATTTG
Organism: Antechinus flavipes; assembly: GCF_016432865.1. Taxonomy (NCBI): domain Eukaryota; kingdom Metazoa; phylum Chordata; class Mammalia; order Dasyuromorphia; family Dasyuridae; genus Antechinus; species Antechinus flavipes. The sequence goes on along the minus strand of NC_067398.1, from coordinate 453,290,014 downwards.
GCCATTCTGTAATTGATGAGCATTCACTCAGTTTCTAGTGTCTTGCCGCTATTAAAAAAAAAAAAAAAAAAAAAAAAAAAAGCTTCTACAAACATCTTTGCACATGTGGGTCTTTCCTTCCTTTAAGACCTCTTTAGGATATAAGCCCGGTAGAACACTGCTGGATCAAATGGTATGCACAGTTTGATTGCCCTTTGGACATAGTTCCAAATTGCTTTAAAAGAGGATTCTGGGAAGATGACAGAAGAGTAGGTCTATAAATTTCAAGCTCTTCAGATTTTCCCCTTAAATTAACAAATTTATACCTCTGGACAATCATAAACTAGTGAAAAATCAAGAGGACTTGGGCAGAACAGGAGTCCTAACAGCCCCTGGGCTGGGGACTGACCATTGTGATCTGCAAACACCTTCAGGCTAGCTCCACAGAAACACCAAGTGGAGACCCATAGGGTTAACTAGGAACCACAGAAACTTTCACCTCTGGAATTTGTTTGGATTTCAGGGTCTGACTCCAGGAAGACTGAGGGAACCTTGGCTGATTAGGAACACCAGGCCCAGCTGTAATGCAGAGATGTGGCCCTAGACAGAAGCAGTGGGGCAAGGATGCTACTGGATGTGGACATTTGCAGGAGGGTGGATCTTTTGGTTTGAGGTTCCAGGTCAGAGAAGAGAACTTAAGTCAGGGATACCACCCCCACACACACATTTAGAGATGCTTACAGTAATACTTCCCATTAAAAAAAACCAGGATTTCATTGTACACGGCAACAGCAAGATTACATGATGATCAATTCTGATGGATGTGGCTCTTCTCAACAATGAGATGATTCAGGCCAGTTCCAAATATCTTGTGAGGATGAGAATCATTCACACCCAGAGAGAGGACTGTGGGAACTGAGTGTGGATCAGTAGATAGCATTTTTTAATTTCTTTTGTTGTTTGCTTGAATTTTATTTTCTTTCTAATATTTTTCCTTTTTGATCAGATTCTTCTTGTGCAGCAAGATAATTATATAAATACATATGCCTATATTGGATTTACATATTTTTTTACTATGTTTAATATATATTGGATTACTTGCCATCTAGGAGAGGGGGTAAGGGAAACAGGGGGAATTGGAACACAAGGTTTTACCAGGATCAATGGTGAAATATTTTCCTTGCATATGTTTTGAAAATAAAAAAGCTTCAATTAAAAAAGAAAAAAGAAAATTAGAATCAGGCAAGAAGAAGCCAGTGAGGCTGTAAGAGAACAACAACAACAAAAAAGAATAAAACAATATAAAGAATGAAAAAAAATAGAACAGAATAGGAAACATCTTATAAGGAAAACAACCAATCTGGAAAGAAGAGATCAAAAAGGAAAAAAATATATGTATATAAGAAAAACTGAACTACTTGAAAGCTGTGACCAAAAAAAGAACCTTGACACAATGATGCAAAAAATAATCCATGAAAATTGTCCTAGACTGATAGAACATAAGGAGAAAGTAGAAACAGAAAAAAATCCATCAATCACCACTTCAAAGAGATCATTTGTGAAAAACATATAGGAATACTATTGCTAAATTTTGAAAGTCCTAGATCAAAAAGAAAATTTTACAAGAAACAAGTAATGAATAATTCAAATATGCTGGAGCTACAATTAGAATTGTACAGGACTTATCACGAGTCCTACAATCATATTCAGTAGGTCCTGTAATCATATATACAGCTATCAAAAGAATTAGGTCAGTGGCCAAAAATATCGTATCCAGAAAAATTATCCATATTATTGAATAAGAAAAATGGACATTCAACAAACATGCAGATTTTCAGAACTTTCTATCAACCAAGCCTAAACTCAATAGAAAATTTTACATATAAGAACCAATATCAAAGATCAGTTTTAAGGAACTTAATGTGGACAAACTGCTTTTTTTTTTTTTTTAATGTGGAAATGTATACCATATGTTTAAAATTGACATCAGCAATAAGGTACCTCAAAAGAAAGATCGAGGCAAAGTTAAGATAAAAATAGTAATTATGTCTTACCAAATGAAGTGCAGAGGAAGAAGAGACAGTGGCATTAGAGGAGGAAGGAGGGAATATAGTTCTGAAAACCTCTTTACTTCGGGAATGGGTTAAATAGATCATATACATATATGCCATGAAGTGTATAGCAACTTCCAAAATCTCTAAAGAAATAAGGGGGGAAGGGTGGGCAAAGGGAGAAGCATACATTAAAACAAGAAAAAGTTGGCAGCCATTGCTCTAAAGGATAAAGAGAACAGGGAAGATAAGTAAAAAACATGGCTATTCTATATTCTTTTTGTCCTCCCTTTATTTCACTTTTAGATTACCATTTAGCTTATAAAGCAGAAAGTAAACCAAGAAAAGAAAACAAAACAAAAAATCAGTGTTAATCATCTACTATGTGCCAGGCACTATGCTAGGTGATGCAAATACAAAGAAAAAATCAATCCCTACTCACAAGGAGCTTACTTGCTAATGAGAAGACAAGGACATATGAACATGCACACTGAATATGCAGAGAAGACAAAGTACTTCATAGTATCCTTTGTTCTTAAAGAGAACCATGACATCAGGGAGGTGATACCATGACATACAGGTGAACTGGATTTAAGTGATGGAGGGCTGGGCAAGGTCACCTGCCTCACTTTCCTTTCTAGAACCATCTGGGTCCAGTGGCAAGAGATAGATCAGGATGACTAGAGATGGCTCTGGATACAATGGGAAACCTTGGCCTTTTTAAACAAGGTCTTCAACATATGTCAGTTTGACTAAGGCTCCACCCATTCAGTAATTAAGATTAGGTAGGAATTGCAGCAAAGAATCTCCTTTTTCACCTAATCCAGAAAAAAAAAAAAAAAATCCCAAATAAATAAATTTGAGAGGGGAAAACCTCAGGGTTTCTAACCAAAGTAGAAAAAACTGCTATTTACATTCAGTCTGAGTCTAGAGTCAGTAAGGACCCAAACAATGACCAAATAGGACTTGGCCTAGGGCCCATTGGTGGACAATTAGAATCAGATTGGTTTTGGTTTAAAGCCTGGTCTTTAAGAAAGAAATCTAGCCAGTAAACACCAAGATATCTTGGGAGATTCAGAAGTGCAAAAGAACATAGCAGCAAAGCCTGGGCCATAATTTGTTTTATAGGGAAAATTTAGCCTCAGGGTCTTGAAGTGTAATTTGGATTTCTGACTGGATTATCTTTAGAGGGTAGGACCAAGGATTCAAAAAAGAAAACCATCCAACTGATCTTCATAATCAGAGCTTTCTTCCTGCTTGCTTAAGGGATTAATTTTTATCAATTCCTCTGCTAAGCACACCTAATATTGAAGACCTCATCACTCCTTTTCTTCCTTCTTTTTTCCTTCCTTAGTTTTGCCCTTTTGTTTTGATTTTTCTCTCCCAACTTGATTCATTAAAAAATGTGTATATAAAAAGTTAATATACATGTATAACCAGAAAAAATAAAACAATTAATAATAAAAAAAGTTATCATGACAGTTAACCCTTTCCTTGATTTTCTCTTTCAAGTTCTTCAATAAGAATTCCAGTAAGGAATTAGGAGATTTGGGCAAGTTGTTTTACCTCTCTGAGAATCAGTTTTTCATCTACAAAATGAGGACATAGGATTAGAACAACCTAAATTTTTATAATGATTTATTCTTTTTATACTTATTTTTTAAATTATTCTTAGGACAGTCTTACTTGATAATCAGATACTCCAGTAATTAGAGTGCCATTTTGAGATAAGAATCTCTTTTAAGTTAAGTAAACTCTTTAATTAGCAGCATATGGGAACATATAGAGAAAGGCTGGCATAGAAGGCAGGAAGATCTGGGTTCAAATTCTCCCTTTCGGACACATAAATGATATTTAATTATTTAGGGCTCTTAAATAATTCTTTAAAATTCTAACTGGTAAGGAAGGTGACAAAGCAAATTGATAGCAGGATATTTCTCTCTAGTGAGATCCTTATATGAATGAAATCTTAGATTTAATCCTATGTGCTAATAATTTTATAAAGGCCTTAATATGTAGTAAAATTGTCCTGTTGGTTGGCATTTCATCTTATTAAATAAATCAATATTTATTAAGTGTCTGCCAGATACAATAGGACTCAGATAAAGAGCAACAAGTATAAGATTTGACTCTGACCTCAAAAAGTTCAAAATCTCACAATAAAATTCAGGAAACAGTCAATTAGAAATGCAAAGTGGTATGTGGTTAAATGTTAGAAGTATTTCAGGAGTTCAGGTCATAATTAAGAGGGAACTATGGGCCAGAGCAATCCAGAAAGTCCTTGCAGGGATCAAGACTTGAATTAGATGTTGTGTATAGAGCTTGATAAAACAGCAGAGAAGTAGAAATCCTTTCTAGAAGGAAGACAGAACTGGAGAAGGTAGATTCAGAATGAGCATGATCTTTTTAAGAAACTAAGAGGAATGGCTTAATTAAAATAGTGGAAAATATTTGGAAGTAAATGATGGGCTCAACAAACTGAGATGTTTAGATTCTTCTTTATAGTCAAAAGGGATGTTCTTTAGTGTACAAATGATAAGATAGTTTGACAGATTGGATGGCATAGGTCTTGGAAAAAGCAATGACACTAGTTAGGTTTCAGTAATTCAGATATGAAGTATGGGGCATTTGGCATTTGATAATGGCAATAAAAATGAAAAGGAAGAGACAAGAATATGGCAATAACATTTATAATTCATATCTTCTTCTGTTATTTCCCTAAATGAACACTGCACTAAATGAACTGAATAACCATGATGTTGTTGAATAAGTAAAAATTTAACATAAATTTTGCATTTTCGACCTTGCTTTTTTCCTCATTGACTAAATAGCCTAACAATTTAATGGAGAAAAAAAAAATTCAGGTACATTTTGAATACATTAAAAAAGAAAAAAATATATACCAGAAACAATAAACAATTTAAAAGATCAACTTTATTTTACTTATGTGGGAATTAAGACTCTAAGAGGCTGAATGATTTGCTCCTGTTCACACAGGTAAAAGGGTAGAACCAGTATTCAAATGTAGGTCTTTTGACTTCAAATACAACACTTCCCACTATGCTGCTTCTTAACTCCTCCTACATCAAGCTGGATTTTGCTCCATGTTATATTTAATGGGGAATTTTATCTACTTCTGAAATTCAGGTTTAGAAAACATATATTTAATAAATAGCAAAAGTCTTTAGACCAGTTTTGATAATCCAATACTTAGATTTAGTAATGGATGTCAGAACACTGTCTTAGAACTGCAATAAAAGTATGGAAAGTTTTCACTAGCATTTTACAGATGGAGCAAGAAAATCCAAAAATGGAAATGTCTTGCCACAGTGATGGAACGGGTTATTTGTAACTCATGTCTTCTGATAACTAGTTGTATATATACATGTAGAAACCAATGACTCCTTTAAAGGAAAGTAATTTTAAAAATTGCACAGCACCTATGTAAACAAAACCACTTATTGTTTACTGAAAATTCCAAATTCCTTTGAAAACACAATAGACAGGCAGGATAAACTGTTCGATTTTTTTGGAGCCCTAATGCTCTATTTCTTGAAATACTCTAGGTGTATACTGATATATTTGATTATAGTTTGATCCCTAAAATGTCCAGAGTGAATAGAACAGAGAAAGGTGAAGAGAAGAAGTGGCCTAAGGGAAAAAGTTTCTCTTTGAGGAGAGGAGTTTTGTTCTTATCTTTGTATTTTCAGCATCTAAGTAACAAGGTACCTTGTATGCAGCAAGCAATTAATAAAAGCTTGTTGAATGGGATAACAAGAACAGATCATTCTTGGAAAGTTCAATACTTTCAAAGAACCATGATTCCGGTCATGTGGATTGTGTCTACATTAGTGTAGACTATGACAATAGTACCTCTCAATAGACAGACTTCATAAACTACTAGAAGCAAAATAATTTGCCAAAGAGTAGCTAACTTGTAAAGAACTTATTTGAATGAGATGCACTGGTTTTCAGGAGACAAATATAAAATCTTCAACATCAATGATACAACATGTCTAGTCCTTGTAATGATTCAGCTCTTTGCAAATCCCTTTTTCTCAAAAGGGATTTCAAAGCATTGTTATTAAGGAGAGAATCTGGGGAAGGTAATCTATTGTGGGACTCACTCTTTTAAAGAATACAGATTACATTGAAGTCTGGTTTAGGCCTGGGTATATAGGTACACTAGCCATAATTCATCCCACATTGCAGTATGGTGGATGTCAGCTCCATGTATGCTTCCTAAAAGCTAGTTTAAGCATGCTGGCTGGCTGCCACACAGAGCACAAAGCTTGTAATTTCAATTACATGGCATTTCAAGTAGAACCATGTCCTAATGTTGGAGGTAGGGATTAGAGATGACTGCTAGTGCAGCAACAAATCTTTGAGGAGGATTATTATTTTTAGATTAATTTAAGGACTGAGTGGACTAACTAACCTTCTGTGCCTGAAAAGCCTGAAATGTTGAAAGATTAAGTACTTGGGGAATCTTAATAAAAATATGCATGCTGTGCAAAGGACGCTACAAAAAGTATTATCTAGAAAGGTTATATAACATCTTGTAAAAGAAGGCTGGAGACCCAAATCCTAATAGTCTTACTCAGCTGAGACATTAGGATTTATTTGAAGTATGTATTTGCTAATAATGTTTCAAAAATGAAAATGTTTTTTAAAAACACTTTTGACTTGTGGTCCAAAATATTTATATCTTATATGGTAAATATTCGTAATACATAGAGTAGGTATCAAATAAATTCAGCATAGTAGTTATCAAAAAAGGTGTTTTGTTTTGTTTTTGCTGAAGCAATAGTTCTAATGCTATCTAATTCAACTAAGTCATTTTCCAGATGAGTAAACTGAGGCCCAGAGAAGTTAAAGAACTTGCCCAATGTCACCCAAGTAATCTATCACAGATAGGACTTGAATTCAATTCTGAAAACTATGTGGTTTTCATCTTTCATCTTTCCACTGTACCATATATGTTGGCATCATCTCATAGTACTTTGAATAAGATCCATATTGATAAGAAACTTGAAAGCAAAAAATAACTTTTCACTGATTTTCTGATAATGAAATACTTCAAGGCTCATCCTCTTTCCACATTGTAGTTGTGAGTTCTTACCATGTTTATTACTGTTAACTACCTTAAAAATTGAAATTATTCAATGAAATGGTTAAGATTCCTGATACTTCATTATAAATGGAGTTGACATCACAAATCCTATTTCTTCCTCAACCCCCCTTTAAGAAAGGGAGGGTAGAAGTAATACCTGATCTTCCCCAGCTTCCAATCTCTCCAAGAAATGCAAATTTGGCAAGACACAGCCAGAGAGAAGTATGTGCACCAGCTGGCAGAGAACTTAGGGTCATTGCTACAAGAGCTTCCTCAGATCCTACAGGATGGGAAGTACAACAATAGTTGTCACTAGTGGTCGTCACTCTTGGAGAAGGGTGGATATGTCATTGACCACTCCTTTCTATTCTCCAATCAAATAAATGTGATTCCCTTGCATCTTTAATTAAAACTTCATAGTGTCCTTGTAAGGATGTTCAGGATCAAAATGTCTTTTCTTTTAAAAATTTAATTGCTTTGGTTATGACGAACAACATCGTCATAAGTGTCCATACCCTGAATTCCGTCCTGGATGTCTTGCGCCTCTATTTCCTTCAGAAGAAGTGGACCCAATCTGTCATGTCCAGCAATATAGCTCTCTTTAAATGAACTTGTCTTGTCCAGGTAACCTGCTCGTAATACCTTGGCGACACAGCTGTCAGTCATTTTACCCCATGACTTCTTCACCCAAGTCACAACTTCTTGCAGACAGGGCTTCACAAAGTTTCCATGCTGATTTCTTTCCATTCTATTTTCAATGTAATCATTGACTTCCATGCACAAATGGTCCTTGAATGGCTTGTTTATTGCAATATCAAGAGTGTGGAGATAGGCAGTCATTCCTGCAGGAATTATTACTTGATCTATTCTTCTCTCTGTAAGGAAGTTCTTTATTTCTTTAGCTCGGTGAGTGCTGGCTGAATCCCAGATTATCAGACCTCCTTGGTTACCTCGCATAACAAGTGGCAGCATTAAATCAACCCACTTTCTTATAACGGCTTGTGTACACCACGCTTTTTTGGTTTCAAGAATGTAAATGCCTGATCCACGTTCAATCTTATCTTTCTTGCCCTTACTGATAATTAGAAGTCTGGCTTTCTTTCCATCCAAACGAATTGCCAAAACACAGGTGACCCATGCACTTTCATAGCCAGTGGTGGGAATGTAGATTGAAGTTGCACCCCTGTGATGAATTGTTGTTTGAGATCCTTGTCCCATAAACACCGCAGTTTCATCCATAGCAATCATGTTGCAGGTTTGATACTTGGAAATGTCGATCCTATCAATAAAGGACTTGAATGCAAGTGCACATTTAATAACTTCAGCATCTTCCAGTTTAAACAGTGTTGTTGATCTTCTTAGGGACAGTTCATACCATTGAAGGAAACCGTCTAACCAGTGTTGTGACGCTTTGAATCCTTCTGAGACCATTTCAAACTCTGGTGCCATTGAAAGGACAAATGCTTGAATATCAGCCCTGCGCACAACCAAGGCCTTTGCTCTCCTGTCAGCAATCCATTCACCAATGAGGATCTCCAAGTCAGGATATAAGGGTTGCCGACCTGATCCAGACCTGCGCTTTTTCCCTTTTCCCTCATCCACCTGTTGATTGAGGTTATTATAATCTGCTCTCCATTTTATGACCATTTGAGGATCCAAAAGTTTTTCTTTACAGAAAACTGCAAGATTCTTGCCATGTGACTCCTCTACAATTGCTTTCTTGTACTCAACAGTATAGCTCTTCCTTTTTGTACTCATGTCTGGGGGTCAAAACAGACAGAATAATAAAATTATGACCATCAGTCCTTCTTGTCACTCCATCATGCCCCTCAATAATGTTTTAATCCCATCATGCTCCCTGAGTGCTCCTTCTATCCTCCATGATGCCTCCTGAGTTCTTCTTTTACCCTCCATCATGCCCCTTTTATCCTCCATCATGCCTTCTCACTCCCGCTTACATATCAGGTTTTTATGTTGTCCTGCCTCAGCTCTCCTCTGCGGCACTGCTCTCAATGGCGCCAGCAAGCAAATCACTGGGGAAGAACAGGATGACGCGCTCACTGCTGCAGCTCTGATTGGATGCAGCTCGGAGTGCAGCGTGCGTTTCACCCAGTGGGGAGGGGAAGGGGGAGACGGTGCATACAGAGGGTACCATAATGTAGCATGTAGTGCAGGGGATCACCTTCACTACAGTAGCAATCTCAATAGGGCTTATTTTTGGGGGAGGGCTTATTTTAGAGGAATCCTACACAGCAAGGGGAGGGCTTATTTTCTAGATAGGTCTTATTATCAGGGAAACACAGTACTACTTAGTTCTTGAACTACATTTTTCTTTACTATCAGGAAACTGTCCATAAATTTGTGGGTTGCCAGTTTTTTGAGAATAGTGTGGATCCAATATTCCTGTCATTCCATGTAAGCTTCCACAATGGATGGAGGTTTTTTAAAAATGATAGAAACTCTCATGGAGCCTAGATCCCCACATATTGAAAATCAAGTTAATAAAGCAATGCTTCAAATGTCATTACAAACATCCTACTCTCTGGATATAGCATTGCAATATTGAAGACATGTCTCTGAAGTGAGGCAAGTGAACACTACTTCCTATGTAAATGTGTCATTTATATTTGTGGGAGAGACAGTCTAGTAGCAGGTATAAAATACTAGCCAGAGAATCAGGAAAACCTTTGTCAGGCCCTTTGTCTATCAAAAAGCTTTTTTTATCCTGAAGAATATGGACCCTTTTTTTTTTTAGGAAATCTATGAATGATTTCTTTTAAATTATTTTTATAATTGTATTTTAGCAGTTATTCTTTGGTTTTATTTTGTAATTGTATTTATTTTATTTTATGCATTTTAAAATATTATTCTGAGAAAGGGTCCATAGGTTTTACCAGACTATGAAAGGAGTCATGACACACAAACAAAGATTAAGAATCCGTATATTACACACATTGACTATGTGAATATGGGCAATTCACTTAATCTTTCAATACCTGAGGCATAGCTCTAAAATTGCCAGGACTTGAAATGGTGATTGGAGTCTGCCTTAATGGAGTTAAATATCCATAAGTTTGTAAAGATGCTCCCTTCCTTTCTGTGTCAATACATCCTAGTTTATGAGGAACAAGAATATTCTAAAATCAAAGGTCCAGAAAGCACCAAACTGAGTCTCTAACTTCAATCTATATCTAGAGATAGGAGAAATAGATTCTTATGTAAGACATGACCTTAGAAACAGAAATGGGACCTGAACTGCTACCAAAAAGGTACTAAAACTACTACTTTACTTTTATACTTCTCCATAATAGTTCTCTCTTCATTTCTAAACTACTAAAGGATGGGAAAAGAATAAGAATGACCCTAAACCTTCAGTCAAGTTTTAATGATTCTGCATTAGAAATTATTTAATAAAGTTATATGAAGCTTAATAAGGCTCTATCCTCTGAGTAATGTTTAAAATAAGGTTGTTGTTTTTTTCTTTTGATTTTCTTTTGTTTCATTTTTGGTGATTTGGTACCAGATATATTAAAGTGATTTTAGTTGTAATAAGAGTCTCTATGTTGTTGATTTTTTTCTCAGATTTTCTATTTTTTTGGTTCAAAGGATTTCCAGCTAGGAAACTGTTAGAAGAAATGAGCAAATGCTTTTCAACTTAAAATCAAGAATTGTCTAGGCTACTGAGAGGTGGTGACTTTCTCTAGGATTCATAAGTGTTATATATCAAAGGTAGACCTTGATTCCAGAATTTTCTGTCTTCAGAACTGACTTTAGTATCCATTGTACCATGCTACCATGTTTCCTCTAATTGTAATGTATAATACAGAGTCCCTATATAAAACTAAACAAATTCCTTTTGTGTCTTCTGTTCTTCTAAGTAGTCACTCAATCATTTGTGCCAAGCTTTAAATAATGCTAGAATCTGAGGTGAAAACATTTGAAAACAAATCTCTACTGTTCTGAGCATGGTCTACTTTTTGTTTTGTAGCTAAAAATTTTCATTTGACTAACAAATTCTCTTCCAATTTGAGGCACTAGTTCAGGTAAAGATCAAGATCTTGATCTTTAATTCCCTTTTTAAAAAATTTTTCTTATATCAAAATTAAATTGAATAAGTGAATTGAGTAAAGAATTCAAAAATTTAAAAAGAAAATTAAATATCAGTTTGGCATAAAGACATTAGAGGAAAGAAAGAAGGAGGGGCTTTAATACCCTGACAATAGATGAACTTAGAATTTAGCAAAGAGATCCTACTACCTTATCAGGAATAGGAAAAGAGAAAACAGTGATTCCTATAAGTGAAACAAACAAGGTTGTTCTTTCAGGGATTTCTTTATATTGAGGTGTAAAATTCCTTTTGCCTACTTTAAGCAACTGGAGGGGAAAAAAAAAACAAAAACATAAATCAGCAGGTAAAGGTTGAAACCTTGATGTCAAAGAAGACATTAAATAAACTCAACTCACCCAAATTTACGTAGATCCCTGAGTAAACCTAGATTCTGAAAAGTTGTCACAGTTCATTAACATCTAACTTAGTTGAAGTTTTGCTATTTGCATAAAGACCTAAAAGGGATTTGTAAGAAACTAAAAAATGCAAAGACCACATTGTAGAACTGCCCTTTTGAGAACCTGCTTTCTATCACCCTCTGCAAAGTGATTTTCCAAGCCAGATCTTGTCACGGTGTTCATTAGTTCACCCACCATGGAAGAAGGAGAATACAGAAGTATTTACACCATGGGTCCAATCATTCATGGATGTCTCACAGCAGCTGAAATACATTTACTTTTGTAATTTGGCTGTCCATGGGATAATTGCATTAAAATCTTTTTTAAATGGTTACTTAAGATTTAATAAATAAATGGGACATTGAGATCCTGTTTGTTTCTGAAGCCTTGAAAATGTATAACCTAGAAGGAAGATGAAAACATTTGGAAGATTCATATTTAAGTGAAGCATAATTTTTGGTGGCCTCTCATTGTGGAACATAGATATTAAGTCATTTTTCTTTAGTATAGCAAGCAGTTGAAAATATATATGTCAAAGTCAGTTTTTGAAGCATGAAGTCATTATTTCTCCAAATTCACAATTGGAAACTTATAGGAAAAGAGGAAAAAAGAGATTTTAAAATGTAAAGGATTTTGGAATAGAAGTTAAGTCCCTGTGTATTCCAAACAGCTCCATAGCTCAGAGCAGCATATATGAATGACTTCCAAGATAAATAATGCTGCTTTCATGGATCATGAAGCTATGATGCATGACTTTGGCAAATTTCTTCAGAAGAAAAGAAGGGAGAAAATTCCCTTTTTATCTCATATTTGTCTTCAGAAAGGTTTTAGTTTGAGATTCTGCCCTCAGCTCTGGATTAAGTGTTGTGGAATTAATCAGACCACATGTTCAGTTCTGACCTTTGCTGCTTAGTACCACTTAGTGCCTTTAGGAAGTTTTCTCTAGTTATTAGTTTCTATTCTAGTACACCTCACCTCCCTTCAAAGATGCTAACTAGTCAAAATGACTAAATAACTTTCTGGCATCAAAACTAACAAGCAACAGAATTGCTATAGAGTATCTATAACCATAAGAGAAATAAACAAACCAACTAAAAAAAAAATCCAGAAAGGTAAAGATCTTCCATAAATGAATTAATATTAGGATAAAGGTTGCCTGGGGGCCTCTTTCTCCTCTTGGAATATAGTTATTGGCCTAGTCAGGTAATTTAATTCCCTGTCATATAGTAAGTGTATAATAAATGTTTGTTGACTGATTTAATTCCCTAAGTAGTAGTGAGCATTATTGAAAACCAGTTGGCCATGGCTAAATGCCAAATAAATATTTTTCCCAGTGGTCTGTGTTTGACCTTTAAGTTCTGAACTTTTTCTTAATGGGAAAGGAAATATTGATCAATTAATCAACACACTTTTTAAAAACTTCTTATTAGTTTCAAAACATATGCTTAGATAGTTTTCAACATTTACCCTTGGAAAACCTTGTGTTCCAAAATTTTTTCTCCCTTCCTTCCCTCCACCCCCTCCCCTAAGGAGCAAGTAATCCAATATATGTTAAACATGTGCAGTTCTCCTATACATATTTCCACAATTATCACACATCATCATCAGATCAAAAAGGGGAAAAAATGAGAGGAAAAAAAAAGCAAGCAAACAACAACAATAAAAAGTGAAAATGCTATGTTGTGATCCACATCCAGTTTCCATAGTCCTCTCTCAGGATGCAGATGGCTCTCTCTGTCACAAGACTATTGGAACTGGTCTGAATCACCTCTCTGAATCAACAAATATTTAACAGTAGTAGGTACCAGGCATTGTAGTAGGAATTGGGATAGAAAAATTCATTCAGTTCAGCCTGGAAACTCAGTTTTATGATCTATCTTAATGGAAATTTCCCAACCCATTTTGTTTCATCTTTAGGAAACTCAGTAACAGAATAAATGCATGGCAAAGGGAATCCAATCTCACCCTTAAATCTTCTAATTACCTCAGGATCTCCATGGCCACTCTTGCAATTTCCTCTTTTCTTTAGTGAATTTTCCTTTACCCTCTCCCAAATCCATTTGAGAAAGAAGCCATAGCAACTATGCTTATTTTTAACCCAAATCAACTGGACTGCTTTGCCACATCCCCAAGTCTATTACCTTCCTCCTCTTTTCAGATCCCTATTATGTGCTATCTTCTACCATTAGAAAGATGATTCCTTGAGGGATTAAATTTTCTTATGCGGCTTAGCATAAGAATGCCAGCTAAGTCTGGCATATGGCAAATTGATTAATAAATGCTTATTTTTATCTACTCAAGAACAAAATAAGAAACTCAGGAGAATTATCAGCTCTTTATAATGTGGGTTTAGTAGAATTTTAGAAGTCTGAGCTAGATGAGATCTTAGAGATCAACTAATATAAATTATTATTTTATATCTAAGGAAACTGATTTAGGAAGGTTGTTTAAGATGACACAGAAACTGTAGTTAGCAATACAGCCAAAAGCAAATAAAATGAAGCCACAGCCTCCTTTCTTGGCTTGAAATCTACTCGTCAGTCTGCTGCTCAGATTGTTTGATGGTTTTGAATGTAATAGAAGAACAAGAACAACCTAAAGATGACAAATTTCTCTCAAACCCCACCCCAAAAAAATATTCATACCTTACAGAGATCATTAGCTGAGTGATTCAAAGTTTTAGTATAGTAATCAAGTCTTTTGGAGGGGGGATAAGGGGTCATTAGCACCAAGGATCCAGAATGGCCTCTTCTAAAAATGTTGTCTTCCATGAAAGGAACTGATATTCTCTGAAACTAAGAGGTAAAATTCAAGAATATATACATGTATACTCTCTCTCTCTCTCTCTCTCTCTCTCTCTCTCTCTTTCTCTCTCTCTCTCTCTGTGTATATATATATATATAATTTTTATATATGAAGTTAATTTACCATGTATGTATAATTTGTCACTTATTAAACATGCCACATGTGTCACTGATAAATTATTATGTCATTTATTTATTTGTTTGTTTGTTTGTTTTTGCTGAGGAAGCAATTGGAGTTAAGTGACTTGCCCAGGATCTGAGACCCGGATTTGAATTCAAGTCCTCAAGTCCTGACTTCAGGGCCAGTCTTCTTAGCCATTGCACCAACTAGCTGTCCCCTATTATGTCATTTATTATTGCTATGTAATAATAATTGATGATATATTTTAATTATGTCACTTATTATTGCTATGTAATAATAATTGATGATATATTTAATCACAATGCATCCTGCCACTTAGCATAGATACCCTCTATTTTGTAGGTATAATATTTAATGTATTTTAAATATTCACTAATTCACAATATTAACATTCACATTCACAATATAATATCCACCAATCATATGTCATTATATCATATTGCATGTCATTTATCACAATTATTTATTCATGTATTTATTATAAATGGATTATTTATATTTTGTGTTGTGTTGTCGATTTATTATATATATCACATATCTACACATGTATCAGCAGAATCCTACTTTTATTATATGTATTATAACATATATAAATCATATAGTATAATTATGTTTTACAATTGTAATATTTGTCAAAACTATATATCAAATAATAACAATATTATTGTTAGATAAGGTTTTGTTATGTTAATATAGCTACAATATTAATATAGCTACAATATAAATATATATGTAATGAATTGTACATTATGTTATATAAGCAATAGATAATATATTACACATAGTATACATGATCAAAAGTAACTATATATAGCAACCATTCATATTATATGTAATGTCTATTATATATAATTATTATTTTAAGTGATTACAATTACATACTAATTACATTGTATTATATATTTAATGTTATATGATATATATTATTTTAAAATACATAATCATGTATTACAATTTATTTATTTAATAAATTATATATCAGATAAGTATTCTATATAGTATGTAGCATGCTATATTCTATCACATTTAATATATTTTATATTGCACAAATTAAAATACAATATTTATTATATTGTAATCATTACATATTTGTATTATGTACATGTGATATTTAACATACATATGTACAGCATATTATACAACATAAAAATAATACATTCAACAAATGACTTACAATATATACCTAGTAAATTCCATATTACTTATTTTACTTTAAAGATTTCCCCCTGCCACAATTACTCATTAACCTTTCCAACTTTGAGATCCTTATTATCTACTATCATAATAAATGGAAACTACTCTCTCTTAAATTACCAAATGATTTAATTGTCAAATTTAATGAATTATTGACTTTCTTCATCCATTTTGACCATTTACATCCTTTGATACTTTCTCCCCCCTCTATTCCCCATGGTCTTCTCTCTAGATTTTCAGGACTCCTGGTTCAATCTATGTGCTGGAGGTTTTCTTTGTTCAAATCATGATTACTTACTGTGAAAATCACACTTTTCTCCTTTTTTCCATACTTGCACCAATGATTTTGTCAGCTATCATTAATTCAATTATCATCTCTTTGCTGATTCTCAAAACCGCCTGCTAGTTTTGCATCCTCAATTCATTCCAAGAAGTACTTTTGGGCTTTTTCTTTATGTTCCCTTACTTATTAGAGAAGTGGGGCTGATTGTGTTGTCCATCTCCTGTACACTGACAGGTCACAGCTGACACCTCTCTTCAGGCATTCATCTATTCAAGCAAATATTGGCTTATAGTGCCCAAGTTCAGGTGCTACATGGATTTAAGTCTGTTCATAAAAGTTTGTGCTGCTTCCCCCCCCCCCCAGGAAAATTGCAGGTAATCACAAACTACTAAAATAAAGGCAAAAGATTAAAAAATAAGAAAAGAAAATTAAAAGAGTTATGCCAAAAAAAATCAAATTAAACAAATATACCTATAAAATAGTCCATGGAGAGATAAATTAAGAGTTCCTGAAATTTATGAAAACCATCATCAAATTAAAAATATTAACCCTTCCCCCCCCCCCAAGAATTTATGAAAAACATGGACCAGATCTTTTATAACCAGAAAGTAAAGTGAAAATAGAAATAGATGGTGAGGTACCTATGGAAAAAATATGAAGTTCTAAATTTTGAGATCTCCCCTTCACTCATTAAAAGTCTTTGTGCTTATTTCTTTAAAAATAGCCTTTTTAAAAAATTTCCCAATTCTCCATTTACCTGAATACAATTTCTCTAATCTGATATCCCCACCACTCTTCAATCTTCAGTCTACCTTTTTTTGTTTGTTTGTTTTGTTTTGCATAATTCTAACCTAAGTAGGAAAGTTCATTTTAACTTTTTTCCTGATTTCTTTATTATTGGTATTTATGGAGCCATTTTCAGATATTTGCTGAAAGTATGTGGGGAAATTAGTTTTCTCTGTGTCCTTTTTTCTCTTGATGCCAACTAAAGTTCCAAAGTCCTTTCTCTTCTATAACTTAGACTAGAATAAGTATTATTTCTCCCATTTTACATATAAATAATTTGAGGTTTAGAGAGGTTGTATGTACTGGTCATTAAACTATTAGAATCAGATCCACTATTTGAACTCAAGTTAAATGATTTCAATGCCAATGGATTTTCCAAAACACCAAGTTGCTAACATAATTACTGCATCTGTCAAGACACAAATCTGCTTCCTAGCAGTTTGTATAACTCAACATGACATAATAGGTAGAGTTCTTGAAGATTTGGATTCAAATTCCATATGTTTATTAATTCTGTGTTACCATGGGCAAGTCACTCTACATCTACAAAATCTATAATTTTAGATAGTTTCTAAGATCCCTTCTAGCTCTAAATCTAAGAGTCAATGACCCTATGACCTGTAAAAAAAAAAAAAAAAAAAAGGTATAAATAGGCCTTGAGGATCTGAACACCTACTATATCTATCTAGGTGCATATTTATTAATTTAAAGATGGTTTTGTCCAGCATCCTTCAAGAAAATCTCACAGGTTGAAATTTTAGGAAAGCAACATTTACTTTTCATTTGGAATTCAGCCTAGACATAAGAGCTTAGTTTCCTAGTTAGAGTGTTTATTTTTACATTTATAGAGTAGTTAACACTCTGATGAAGAAGGATGAGGAAGGGAATGGGTTGGAAGCAGGTGCAATGTAGAAAAGGGAAAAATTTTTAAATGTGTTTCACAACCATTTGTTAATTACCTGTTATATACTAAGCCTTGTGTTTCTATATTGACAGTGAAAATCGTGGGCTTATGGGGAGTTAATGTAGAATTATGTCACCATTTAGTCTGTTCTCTTTTTTTTTGGGGGGGGGGGAAATAGTTATTTTTAAATCCTTTCATATAAATGGCTTTTGACCCTTTATCCTCATCTTTTGTCCTCTTCAATGCTCCCTGACCTCCCTGAAAATAATCTAGATATTCCTAGGCCAATTTGAAAATATGTTGTATAGATTCCTTAAAGCATAATAATTCTCCCTGTTGCTGAATTTAAACCAACATGCTACTTTTGATATATTTTCTTTGGGCTATGTCATACAAGAAGACAAAGACAAGTATTACCTTATGAGAACTCAGATATTTATTATAAAGAATGAGGTACAGTGAAGGGGGGGAGGTTGAAGGGAGGGGGAAATCCTGGCTCTGTTAATTTGCTAGTTGTGCAACTTTGACCAAGTCAATGCTATTTTTAGACCTCACTTTCCTTATCTATTAAGTCAAGAATAATATAAGATGCTTTCTAAGATTCCTTCTAGATTCTCCATCTTGTGATTTTTGTCTTTCCTTCATTCATTTATTTTTTCAGCCACAATTTAACAACTAAATGTTTGTTGAGTACTATGATAGTCAATAATACAGTACTTAATGAAGCCCAGAATGTAACTACTTATGGAAGAACTCCCTGTTTGACAACTATTGAAAAAGTTAGAAATATTTCTGGTAGAAATTGGGGTTCACTACATAAATTTAAACTAAATATGTCCCATATGGATTCAACATCTGAACATCAAGTACATCAAGTTCAGATCACACACACACACACACACACACACACGTACTTATGGAGAGGACCAGAACAAATGATTTTCCCACACATGCCAAAAGGTTGAATTCCTAAGCAATTAAATGATTAAAAAAAAATCATAGAAAATAAAATTATTAATTTTTATAACATAAAATATAGAAGTCCTTGCATTAACAAAATCAATGTAATTAGAGTATGAAGGAAAACCATTGTTTGTCAAAAAATTACATAAAATGTATTTGATAAGGATCTGTACCTATTCTGGCCATGGTGCCCAAAAAGACTTAAAGCAGCTTTAAATTATTTATGCTTATTTAGGAAAGTATCAAAAATGTAGGGTATCTCCAGAGCCCAATTACTAATTTAAACTCAAAACAGCATTTAGACTTTTAGAACACTCAGTATATGACCAAGCCATTTCTCAATGGAAAAAAAAAAATGGTCAAGAATTTAAAGAAATAGTTCTTAATGGAAGAGCGACAAATTGTTAACAATATTGATCTGGACAGCATTGGATAATAGAGAACTGGCCCTAGAACCTGGGTAGAGTTTTAGCCTCTGATACTACTGGCTAATCAAATCATTCAATCATTCAATATTCTAAGCAACTTTCTAAGTTTGTAGGTTGCAGACAATATACCAACTTCAATCAGTAATTTTCTAACTAGATGTTCTCTATGCAAATGAACTTACAAAACCAATTTTTGATTCAAATTCACTTATAAAAAAGAGAAATACAAATCAAAACAACCATGGTTTTAGTTCACATCCAAGAAATTGATAAATATTGTGATATTTGGAGAGATAAGTGTCTTGTGAAATTGTGTAAATGGAGTTTTGAATTGGTCCAACCATTTTGGAAAGCACTTTGAAATAATGCTGAAAATGTGGCTAAAACATTTATATTTCTTAATTCAGAGATCTCATGGGTAAACACACAAAGGTGATCAAAAGCAAAAAGAAAGGTACCATGTACACGCATATATTAATATGAGCATTTTTTGTTGTTGTTGTTGGTAGCAAAGTGCTGGAGAGAAAACTAATGTTTTATCATGGAATGATAAACAAATTGTGATGTGAATAGTAAGAATTAAGAGACCGAGTTGATGACTCATACAAACTGATACAGAATTAAGCAAACATATGGGAAAATTCTATTCACAATGACTACAATAATTTCAAATTGAAATTTAAAAATAAAACTGAAGGCTGTTATCATGCCCAACTTTGACTCCAGAGAAGAAATGAGAAAATTTATTCTCCCTGTCTTCATTGAAGAAATAGTATTGCTGATTCTATGAATGTAGAATTTTGCTACTCTTCCTCTTCTCATCCCTTCCCCTCTTTATTTGCTACAAGGGAAAGCTACAGGAATAGAAGAAGTAGGAACAATTTATTCAAAAATGAATAAATATAAAAAATGAAAGTCTTCAGCTCATATTCAGTAAATTGCTAAAGATATCAAGATGTGGAAATAATAAAAATAAAATTTTGGAAAAAAAGTTTAAAGAATGAAATGTTTAATGAAAGAAAGAAAAAATTCTATTTATCATAGACTCTATCATGCATATATTTGCTTACAAGAACTGTCATACTCTCTCCCTGTTGCCATCCAATACATGTAGTTCACCTTGTCAAAGAACTGTTGAGGTGTGAGAAATGTCACTAGCCATTTATTTCAATCCATAAATGAAAAAAGATTCCCTCTTTGCTTTAAAACCTCCAGGGAAGGAGATTCTATTATCTGGTGATGCCATCTGTTTTTCTAGAAAGCTTTCACTGTTGGGTTTTCCCCCCCTTCAAAACTTCATATAAGCTTTGGCTCACTATAGCAACCCCCACTTGGTTTACTAGGAAACTGGGTCCTCTGAGAGCAGCTAGCCACCTCTACCTTCAGCATTCTAAAGGTAATGCTGAAAGATTTGGGGATTTTCTAGTACTACAGTTTTTAAGTCTCCTTTTAGCATGTACGCCTAATATCAGTCCTAAGTTTATAACACTCCAATGTCATTTAGCAAATTTATATCAATCAGCTTTTATAAAAGGATAATTACTGAAAAGAAAATAATAAGAACTGAAGTACAACAACCCCAAACCAAGAGTAAACACTGTCTCCTATTAATTCACTGTCTGGGGAAAATGGATTCATACTTAAAGTGATGACTATAAAACATTCTCTTCATCAAACTTATTTGTGGGTAGGCTCTAGCCAGTGGACAAGTTCTTCCCTTCTTATAGCACAAAATGTCTGGGTTTCTGGGTGAATTAACTGCTAGGATGCGTCAGGCTCATAGATTCTGAGGGCCAGCTAATCATCAGACTTAGCTGTTGCAGATGCTAGTATAGTTTATAATGAGATTAAGATACTGACCATTTCATTGGAAGACAAGGAATCATTTTTCCTTTCTAAATACACACACACACACACACACACACACACACACACATATATATATATATATATGTATATATATATATACATATATATATATATATTCTCAATCAGTACCACTTAATAAATAAATAAATGTTTGTGCTTTGGTTGCCTGCCCAACAATTTTCAAAATATAATTCCTTGGGGCAGAAACTCTATCTTCCATTATGTTTGTGTCTTCCTACACTACGTTAATGAGGGAATACAAAACTGCTGACCAGATGACATTCAATAAATGTTTATTTAAATTAAATTGATTATTTTCAGTTTGCTAAAATCTTTTTTTTCTTTTCTATTTTTTCTTTCTACTGAAAAAATAAAAACTAAAACATTGCAACTACTATACATAGTAAATAAAAAAGAAAAATCCCTGTATTATCTATCCCCCCCAAAATACATGTTTCAATCTGCATCCTGAATCTATCATCTTATACCACATATGGGTAGCATGCTTCATATGGAATCCTCTAGAATTACATTTGGACATTTAATTGATCAAAGTTCTAAATTTTTTCAAAGTTCTTTGTCTTTACAATGCTATATTGCATAAATTGTTTTCCTGATTCTTTCTTTTCACTGTGTATTGCAGCAGTTCTTACAAGTTTTCTCATGTTTCTCTGAAATCATCCCTTTTATTATTTCTCATAATGATTAGAACATCATAAAATATAAATATCATAAACAAAATAGAACACTTCACAAATTTACATTTCATCGTTACATTGGAACCATGCTAATCTTCTCCATGTTATTCCAGTTTTAGTATAGTGTTTGTTAATTTACTAATTTCAAAAGGATTATAATGTAAAAGATGATTCAAAGTGCTTCTGAGCATTCATTAAATTGTACCAAAATTTAAGTATGAATAAATCAAATCTTAACTCTTTCTGGAGAATAGGAGGAATGTTATTCCTGGACTATTATATTTCTTCTATAGAATTTACCTTCCTCAATTCCATAACTTTGATAACTAACAAATCCAGTTAGTAATTTTCATTCTTCATTGCTTAAAAGTTATTATTTAATCAATGACAACAAAAGAGCTGGTATGTAGAGCTCTGACATAAAAAGGAAACTTTTAAATATAAAATCAATGATCTTCTTGACAATTAATTGAAGATTTTTACCTTACTTAATAAACATTTCAATCTAATATGTGTCATGCCAAATGATATGTAACTCATGCAAGATACAAATATTTCTCAAATCAAAAGGCCTTCAGCATGATGTTTAGACTGTCTATGAAGGAGTTATAGAAAAACAAAGACAAAAATTGTACTGAATGAAAAGATCGAGGAGACCAGAGTACCATACTTCCTAACTTGCCCTCTCTCTAGAATAAACTCATTGTCTCAGGTTTTTGGTACACTTTCTCAATTCACTTTTAGTTGCCTTTTCTGTCTGATTAGAAGAATACAGGGAAGGGTATTAAACTCTTCCTAAAACCTTTCTTTATAGAAAGCTCACAACTTTTCAGGCAACTCCATCTCCAACTCTGTATGACTTCATCTTCCCAGAATACTATGCCCCAAGGATGTCCCATTCCCCACTCATCTAGTCCCTTTGTGCTTCTTTCTGAGTATTGCCTTCTGCCAGTAGATTTTATGTTCCTAGAGAGCAGATTCATCACTTTTTCTTACTAGTTTCCATAGCATTTAGAATAATGCCTGGCACATAATAGGTGCTTAATAAGTGTATATTGACTTGAATCAAGGATCCAGGTCTCACATTATGTTGGGTTGAAGATTAGGGATTAATGCTCAAAACTAATGAGGCCACAGATCCACTGAATAAAGTATAACTATAAAGTATGAAGCATAATATATAACAAGGTTTGTACTGTCTTTGAATAATTCCATTTGGAGCAAATAAATTGCACTGTTTCCACAGTGGTGATAAAAGAGTAATTTTTCATGTCATGGGAAAAATGTTCCACTTCATGAAAAGTACACTTGGTATGTATGCATCTGATCATCCTAAGTGTAAATCACATATTAAGTCTTCTGTCATATGTGTTTAACTAAATAACAGTTGCCTTTCATCTTTGAGAAGAAATGCCCATATGTGAAGGCTCCAGATTTTTACAGAGAAACAAACGAACTCTGTTTAAAATCATATCAATCAACACTCTCCAAGTTAGTCAAGATTTTCACCAGAATATTTATTTACTGTTACAATTTTTAGAACACATTTTGCTTGGTACATTTGCTCCCCTAACATTCCTGTTTTAACTAATACCCTCAAGGGCCAGAATAGTAAAAAAAGAACATTGGTCCTAGAATTAGAAGACCTTAAGAGTACTTCTGGCATGTCACTTCCCTTTCTTTACCCTCAATCTTCTCATCTGTGAAAACAAGATTCATATCTGGCTATTAGACTTTTATGAGGAAAGACTATATATTAACTATAAAGCATTAACTAAATAAATAGAGGTAGGTGGTGCAGTAGAAAGAATACCTGGACTGGAGTCAGGAAGATTCATCTTCCTAAATTCAAATCTGGCTTTAGAGATTTACTAGATGTGGATGGAATAAGGAAAAGTCTCCTACGCAAAGTGACCTTTTTTTTTTTTTTTTTAAGGGACCTAAGGAAACTGAGAAATGATAAGGGATCCATAATATGCCAATCGCATGGAACGGGACATAAAAAGGCACAGAGAAGGGTAATGAAAAAAACAAGCTAGTCAATCAAAGGATGGATGGTTGATTTATGATTTCTTTATTAACATACTAAAATCAAGCCATTTCCTGTGGTGTAATAATTGATTGACCTGTAGTCTTCAGGAAGACCATGCTGACAGGAAGGAATAGTATGCAAAGAAGATCTTTGTTAATTCTAAGAAAACAGATAATTAAAACATCATTGAGATTGCCCTAAACTTTAAAATTTGTGTTGTCTTCTAAACTACCCTCACTTAAGGAGGTCTTTTGAATCTACCATATTCTAAAAGGCAGAAGCAAAAGTTAAAGGAGTTTAAAGCTTTTTTGCATTGATGGCTTCCAGTTCTTTTTGGAGGCGTATTGCTTATATTATCAAATTGATTTACTACAAGGGAATAACTATTGTTTTCAGTTGTTTTTTTTTTAAAGTTAAATTTGGTCATATTTCCAGTTTTTCTAGCAGTTCTTTGAAACTTAAATTATTACATTTTCAGATTTTTCAAACTGATTTTTTGAGTTTCATTTTCTCTCTCTTCTTGGTTTAGTCTATTCCATTCATCTATTTTTCTGGGGCTTTTTTTGTCTGTTTGTTTTTAACAAAACATGGTTTTAGTGATTATTATTTTATAATATAAGTTGGTATTATTACTTCTTCTGTGATCTCAGCATTTTTCCATTTTTTCCCTTGACATGAATTTGTTCCTCCAAATTAATTTGATTTTTCACTTTGCTCTAAAAAATATCCCTACAATAGTTACTATAAGGCTTCTATTGGGCTTTAATTAGGCTTTAATTAGATTGTCCCTTTCTATTAACCCAAAATAATCATGTTTTATATAACAGATTGCTTACAAGTGAGATATCTATTTTTCTACTTCATTTCCAAATGAATCAAAGAATTAAAAATATGAAGCCATTGCAGAAAAAACTGGTAGGCATTAAGTGGCACAGGGCAAGTCAATGAATCTCTACTTGCCTTAGTTTCCTCAACTGTAAAATGGAGATAATAACAGCATTTACTTCCTAGATTGTTGGGATGATAAAATGTTACATTTATAAACCACAGGCCTCACATGATAGACACTATATAAATGCTCGTTATTGCCATTATTACCATTATAACATTTTATTTATTACCATCATCATAGACATATCTGTGACCCTGAAGTCTTTCTTTGTACTAATCATTAAAATAAAATAAAATAAAAAACACTCCTATCATGCCATTCCAATGATATTTGCTGAGACTTCTGGGGTGGGGGTGGGGCAGTATTTTTCAGTATTGTAAAACAAAATGAAATCAAGTTTTATAAATTCACCTTAGGAAAATAAGAGTTTTAGTAAAAAATGGTCATCTAATTTAAAACCAATTTTTGGCAATATTCTTAGACTCACAAAAGCAAACAGCTATGCAAAAATGCCAAAAGGTGGGGTATAGCTGCCAATAACTATTATTTACTCTCTAGGCTATAAAAATTTTGTCTCTAGGTGTTGGCAATCATAATTTGGTATAATGATCAAAGATATATAATAGAGCATGATTTTTAATCACCAAATCAGTGAAGTGGAAAGGTGGATTAGTTAGAGAGAGAGGCAAAAAAAAGATAACGGGGAAGGAGAGGGAAGGAGAAAGAGAGAGAAGAGGAGGGGGAGAAAGAGAGAGAGAAAAGAAGAGAGGGAGAAAGAGAGCGACAGAGAGAAAGATTCAGAGACAGACAGAGAGAGAAAGAGAGAGAGACATACAGAAACAAAGAGAGATATAAAGGCAGAAAGAGAGAGACAATGGGAAGGGGGAAGAGAAACAGGCACAGAGACAGGCAGATAGATAAGGACAAAGAGACACAAAGAGAGTTAGAAAAAACAGAGAGAATGACAGATGAGACAGACAAAAACGACAAAAGCACATATCTCTCCCTATCCTCCCCTCCCAAATTCAGAAAGATGAAAGAAAGAGCAAGAAAAGGGATGGTGAATCAGTTTTTGTAGAGTTGAGTAGAGCAAGTATATAAGCAGTTTTTGAATGCCTGTATTTTGGGAAGTGTCCTGAAGTAGATTTATATTTGGATGGATGGGAAAATATGAGGATCAAGTTCTCTGATTGATAAAGGCTACTTCATTCCATTGGTGAATCTAGAGACTGAATCTTGTGGTTGTAATGATCTACCTTGTAGCAATATCAGCCTTTTGGCAACCATAGATATTGACTGGGACAGTTTGGAGGTCTCAGTAAAAAAGTAGTATATAAATAGTTAGTAGTGAAAGGAAGCTCATGAGGCTGGATAAAGGGAAAAGGAATCTGGAGATTATTTAGTGAAAGAGCATGAGCAATATGTAAGCATTCCTGTAACCATATGCTATATTGGAAATAGCTTTTGGACTTGGACTTGAGACCTGAACTTCAAGACTGGTTTTGCCACTGTGTAATTCACTTAGAGTCTATGTGCCTCAGTTTCCTCAACTGTAAAATAGGGATGCTGCTTATTGGTTATGGTTATTGAGAAGAAAGTGTTCCCAAGCTTTAAAAAGCCTTTAAAATAAGTTATTAGAATTATTATTCATGTTTTAATGGTTACAATTACAGAGACTTTATTCTTTTTGCTGTTAAAGATGTAAACACTGGAAAATTACAAGTGTATTGTATCTTCATATCTATTTGAGTTTCTCCCCATTATTTCAGTGCACCCCAGTCTGGGACCTGACTACCCTGACTACCAGAAGTGGGAATTCCCCAAGTTTAAAAATCTTGAAAGATTCTTTAGCTGCAAAGGAACTGCAGAGCATGGAGAAGCATCTTGCTGGTATGTATGGGTTTATTGAATATTTGGGAAATTGATGGGGGGAAATGAATAGTACCTTTCTTTGAGTTTTAATGGAAAAATCAGGGAAAACGTGGTCAGGATTGAAATTATAAGGCTTTACATGTCTGAATGGAATTTTAGAAAAGCATCTTTGAATAACTTGACTTGTTTGTTTTTATAACCAAGTAACCTGTCAAATGACAGTAAATGATTTAGAGCAAAGTGAGAGAAGATTAGACTTAAAAAAAAAAAAAAAAGACATGAAATGGGATAGCCATGGTATATTCCACATATTTTATATTGACTCTAGTTGATCTTCACTATTATTTAAATGTTCATTCTAGCAGAAATGCAGGATTCCTTACAGAACTGGAGTTATTGATACTTCTTGTTTACAAATTATCAATGGTATGCTTCAATCTCCTGCTATCCATAGTGCATCCTTCCATTGTTCCTTGGGTCAGCCTCAATTGTGATTCTTTGGAAACTGTGATATTTCATGATTTTTAGCAATATAGTATCACTGGAGAAAACCTTGTGTGAAAAAGTTGGTTTACAAGTATTTGTATGGTAGAGACAAACTTGGAATCTGTGAAAATACTGTACAGTTTTCTAAATTCAATCCAGACTACACATCTCCCTATTTCAGGGATTCATCTTCATGGACATTTTGGCAGCTTAGTGAAGCCTATTGACCCTCTCTCAGAATGTTTTTAAATAAATAAAATATTAATATGATACATAGTATCACAATGTTATTAATTAAATGTTAATTATTAATTATATGTATTGATTTGTAGAATTACATTAAAATATCTAGTAGACCAGGAGAGAACAGAGTGAAAAGTATAAGCATTTGTTAAGTGCCTCTTGTGTGTTAGGTACTATATTAAGTGCTTTACAAATATTATCTCATTTAAGCCTCACAACAGCCTTGCAGGGTAGAAGCTGTTATCTTCCCAATTTTATAATTGAGTGAACTGAGAAAGATGGAGATTATGACTTACCCAGTGACACACAGCTATTAAGTGTCTGAGTCATGTTTGAATTCAGCTTTCCTGACTCTGGCAGGAGTCCTAGCACTCTTTCCACTTTGCCACCTAGCTGCCCAGATTACATAAATAATTCATTAATAATTTGATAAATGCAGTTATCAAAACACTTAAAAATTTTGTGAATCCCAAATTTAGAACCCCAACTTTAATTCAGTTTACATCCCAGTTCGTTTTGATAAGGACTTGTTGTCTAAGCTATATGTAATGTTGGGCTTAGTCCATTGAATTAATGCCATAGGCTAGAAGACAGTGATTCTTCATCGATTTGGTTTTTCCTATGACGTAATGTCTTAAGAAACTGAGGACTTATAAGATGATCAGCTCTCATAATACTCATAATACAATGAAGCAAGACAACTCTGAAGAACTTAAAGATGAGAAATAGTATTCATCCTCAGAAAAAGGTGTCTGAATACAAGGTGAAGAATACTTTTTTTAAAACTTTATTTTTCTTGTTTTTTTCTTTGTTTATGTTTTTGATTTGTTTGGTCTGTGTTTTCTTTCACAACTTGATTATTATGAATTTTCTTTGCATGATTGCACATGTATAGCAATGTATAACAAGTAATTGTTTACCTTCTCAAAGACAGGGGTTGGGAGGGATGAAGGGAGAGAATTTGTAACTCAAAAGTTTTTAAATGAATGTTAATTGGTGTTGTATGTAACTGGGGAAAACAAAACACTAAAATCTAATTTAAAAAAAAAAAAAAGAACTGATGAATCCCTCTGGTATTTTTAGACTTGATATAATCATTAGGCACAAAAACTGCTATAATTGTCTTCCATTTGGACTTACTGAAGAGTTCATCCATAACAGTAGCTCTCTCCTTTTTTAAATATACATTTTGTTTTATGCTTCACTTGGTGGAGAAATTGCAATGGTTGGTGATTCCATCTGCCTAGAAATCATGTATGTTATTCATATATTAGGAGCACTTTCTTGGGCTTTTGAGAATTCTTTTTATTCTTCTGAGTTAAAAGCCTTTTTTAAAAGTCCCCAAACAGATCCTCAAGATCTTATATTCTCTACATCTTTCAGTTACTTGGATGACCATGAAGGTACAAATCTTCCACCCAGCTCAATTTGTCTCCTTTTATTTTTTTCTAGGATACTCTCAGTAAATGTATATATTATTCTCATAAATATTTTATAGGGAGAAAAAAGCAAGTAAATGGAGCAATAGCTACTGAGAATGAAATGTTGCAGTTTTGTAATGTTAGTTTTGTAATAACATTTTCTTGTTATTGTTTAGTCGTGTCCAACTCTTCATGACCTCATTGGGGTTTTCTTGGTGAAAGATACTGGGAGTGGTTTTCCATTTTTTTTTCCTCCAACTCATTTTAAGGATGAGGAAACTGAGGCAAACAGGGTAAAGTGATTTGCTCACAGTCACATTTAGTTAGTTATGTGTCTGAGACCAGATTTGAACTCAAAAAGATGACTCATCTCCAGGCCCAGAAATATACACTGGGCCACCTAATTGCCCATTTCACCCAATAGGTCCTTAGTAAATTTTTGTCCAAATTGAAAAAAGGGATCTCAGTGACTTCTCAAGCTACTCTGTTGATGTTAACTTCTGCCAAGCTTCAGCAGTAGAAGTCACTTTCTTCTCTACCTTCCTCTCTACTTCTCCCAGTCTCTACTTGAAACCTTATCTCTGAGCGAAGTTTTCTACCTCCTAGAGTTGTCAATTGCACTTGGGATAGGTCTTAGTATAAGAATTTTTCTTTTCCATATGCCTTGCAGCAACTTCTTTCCACTATATTTAATGATTGTCTCATAAGGCCAAATTCAATGAATCAAATCTTTTCCCATGACAGCCCTTCAATTACTTGAAGACAGCCAATATCTCTCTAATTCATTCTCCTCTACACTAAACCTTTCCCAGTTTTTCGAATGATCTGATTATGGCATAGACTTATCTTCTTATCTTTTTCTAGTTAATATCAAGCTGATCCTGTCAATGGTTATAGGAAAAAAAAATGTGCAACTCAGGATAGAACATAATACTCCAGCCATATCAGTTCATGTTGTTGTTTATTGTTGTTCAATCACCGCAGTCATAGTTGACTCTTTGTGATCCCATTTGGAGTTTTCTTGGAGAAGATAACTGGTTTGTTATTTACAGATAAGAAAACTGAGGCAAATGATTGAATTACTTTTCTTTCTTTTTTAAAAATTTATTTTATTTGAAAAAAAGAGAAAAATTAGAAAAGGAATACAAAACAAAATAAAGCAAAACAAAAGAGAACATTGTCATGTGTCCAGCAGAACATCAGGGAGAATTCAAAATATATAGCAATAAATTACCAGATCAAGAAAGTATATATATATACTTTTTATAACCAATGGTTTTGTAAAACCAAACATTTAATTTATGTATATACATATATATATACATAAAGAAGTTATATTCATAAGTGTCCATCTTTCTTTTACTTCCTTGTAAATTGTCCTTTGGTTCTCCTTATTTGCTTTGTTATTTGTTCCCTTTTACACTCCCTACTATCCCCAACCAAGCTACAGTTAAAAAAAAGATATATTTATGTAGATATATGCATACATACATACACACACATACTCTCTCTTTCTCTCTCTCTTTCTTTCTCTCTCTCTCTCTCTCTTTCTCTCTCTCTCTCTCTCTCTCACACACACACACACACACACACAC
Organism: Antechinus flavipes; assembly: GCF_016432865.1. Taxonomy (NCBI): domain Eukaryota; kingdom Metazoa; phylum Chordata; class Mammalia; order Dasyuromorphia; family Dasyuridae; genus Antechinus; species Antechinus flavipes. The sequence goes on along the minus strand of NC_067398.1, from coordinate 453,259,753 downwards.
ACACACACACACAATCTTTCCTATCCCTGCTGACTTTTTAATTAAATTCTTCTCCATAACTTGCTTTACTATAACTTAATCTTCCTCCACCCATGGATCATGCCTTGCCCTTTGCTTCCTCATTCACCCATCCCTCCTCTCTTATTTCTTTATAGATTTTGGAAGGTATTGTATCTTCCTTCATGGTATCTATGTAGTGTTGCCTATTGAATTCATTTCCCAAAGTGAGTAGGTTTTCAGAACTACCAGCCCTCCTTTCCCCTCTAACACCTCTGTGTCTATTCTTCCCCTTTGCCTCATTTGTATAAAATGATTACTATTTTTATTTTAAGTCTCTCAGTCTTTCGAGCTACCCTATTCTTGATCTGAATCTTAAACATATAGTTTACATTTCCATGTTAAAAAAATAAACAATTTATCCATGTTTAAAGTTTGTCCATGTTGAATTCCTTAAAATTTATCTTTGATATTGGCTTTTATATGTTAAATTTTCTGTTAAATTCAGGTTTGGTTGATAAAAAGTCCTGAAAATCTCCAAGTTTGTTGAAGCTCTGTTTTTTTCTTATTCAAAATTATAGATAATTTGGTGGATATGATATTTTGGTGGATATGATATTTTTGATCTAGTTCTTTTGTCAGTAGATATGATTCCAGGACCTGCCAGTTAAATTACTTTTCCAGGATCACACAGCTAGTAAGATTATGAGGTCAGATTTAAACTGAGAAAATGAATTTTCCTGACTCTAGGTTTGGTGCCTTATTCACACTATCTAAGTACCCCATATAGGAGGAAGAATAGAAAGTGTCATTCATTTGTATCTGATTCTTCCTGATCCCATTTAGGGTTTTCTTGAAAACAGTATTAGAGTGCTTTTACAATTCCTTCTCATTATACATTTGAAGAATTGAGGTAAAAAGTGTGAAGTACTTGCTTAGGGTCATGCAACTAATTAGTGCTTGAGATCAGATTTGAACTTTGAAGGATCTCTTTTGGACTCCAAGATCCACTATACCATCACCTAGCTGTCTATCAGTCCATGAAGAAGTGTATTTATGTATGTGTGTGTGTGTATGTGTGTATAAATATATATATATACATCTTTCTATCTATATCTATCTCTCTATATATATAGCTTTAGTATTACCCATATTTTAATATATGCCAGTTTAGGTTACAGGTTTAGAGAAACAGGTTAAATCTAATCTCGATACTAGCCATGTGATACTGGATCTGCTAATAGGAGCTGAGAAAAAAAACAAGTCAGTCTCTGATGATGGCTAGTCAAATCCTGTTTTGAAAGAAAAAGGAAGAGTCAGACTCATACTCGGCAAGCCTAATGAGAAAGAACACACCATCAGCATGATACTAAGCCATGGATGACAGAGGCTTCAATTAACCTGGCACAAGCCTTATATGGACTTCAAATGGAATTTTGCATATGGGAGGTCCTGTACTTTTTAGAAGCCTTATAACTTTGAAAATAATAAGATTGCCTTTCTAGTTACATGAAGAGCCAAGAAGCCAAGAGCTACACTGAGCTAAATGACAACAAATTGAAATGAATCAAAGTTAAATTTGGGAGATAATCCAGTGAGTGTGCAATGATGCAGTGTGAAAAAAAAAAAAAAAAAGGTTTGGATCTTTCATTTAGTATAGAAGAAAAATCGAAAGTTTCAAATGTTTATCTCAATCTTCTGAACCTCAGAAGTGTGCAACACAAGAATTAATTTTTCTGCTGAAAATGTTGGTATTTAGTTTCCCAGGCCTGGATGGAAATATTTTTTGGCCTCTCCTGCTTCTTGGTCCTGACTGTTTTCTCAAAATGCAAACACATGCAGAAAAAGGGTAATAAAGTCTAATGTTCAGTCATGTCAAGATCTCAAAAGAGGTTTGCTTTGAGTGTGGTTCTAAAAATGGGCAGACCTTCAGGAGAATGGAATATTTATTCTTACTTAATATGATGCGGTTTGGTCCTTTTCAAGATGTCAGCCCCCTAAAAAACTTTGTTCCTCAAGGTTCACTAGTTTATTTTTTAAGAACTGAAAACAGATATATACTTAATAGAAGCTGAGTCCTTCACAAAATGGAAGAAAGAACACTCTTTTTTTAGACCTTGGTAGAGCAAGTAGAAAAATATTTTGGGTACCTTCAGAGAACTACACAGCTATGTCTCCAATGTTAAATTGAAATACATACATATATACATTTACATACCTACATGTCACTATTGTTCAATTGTATTTGACTCTTCACAACCCCATGGACTATGACATGTCAAAACTGTCCATCAGTTTTTTTGTTTTGTTTTTTCGGCTGAGATGCTGGAGGGGCATGTCATTTATTTCTCCAGTAGATTAGGACAAACAGAGATTAATAGTTTCTCAGAGTCACACAGATAATAAGTGTCTGAAGCTGGATTTGAACCCAGGTTTATATATATATAATCTGTATACACACACTCTGCCTGTTGTATGTGGGGAAATAAATACTTTAATTCTCTCTGGTCTTTTAAAAATTCGCTTACAAGCAAGAATTTGTATTTACAATTTTGATCTCTAAAGAACCACAGTCCCTTGGGCTAATTCCCACTGTAATTGCAACAAGTGTTTTCTTTTGTTTCAATCTGTTATTATGGTACAATATCTATCCTTTAGGGTGACCTCAGAATTAGTGAAGCTGTCAGTACAACTGAAGAACTAAATTCAAGGGCATTTGTGATTGGCATACCATGTACTTAAGAGAAAACAAATTTAGTGATACTTTGCTAAAAGGAGGTTTCTCCACACAGGCTCCTTGTCCACATTGATTTTCATTTCACTTTTAAATTTTACCACATTTTTCCCAGCATGACATTGTAAAATAAATAATGTGTCTTATTGAATACTTGTTTTTAATTTCTCTCTCTGTCTCTCTCTCTCTCTCTCTCTCTCTCTCTCTCTCTCTCTCCCTTCTTTCCTCCCTCTCCCCCCACTCTCCCAACCTTCATTTGTATTTTATTTGTGCAACTGAAGATATCACTTTATATTTAATTACCTCCCCCTCAATCCTTTCATATTAATGGGAGATGACTTCCTCACTTTTCCTCTTTAATTCAGACTTAGATCTATTTTTTTGTTGTTTCTGGTTTTGTTCATCTACACTTTCCTTTCTATTACCCAACTCATAGTTTTGGTATGATTTTTGATTTCTCCTTTTTTCCCCTCTGTTTCCAGAGGGTTTTCCTTTTGTTGATTATATACTGTTTTTCCCTTTGTTGATTTTTCTTTGATCTCTTTTTAATATACAGCCTTTCTAATTTTATGTATGTAAATAAAACTTTCATCTCTACTTCCTAAAATTGTTCCCTTTTCCTTTGGTCCTTTTCCTGTCTCCTTACCTTCCTATTGATTCAAAACTTGCAAAGAAACTGTCTTTCTTTATTTATATTCATATCTACAACTTTCTCCTTTTCTATTCTTTGTGCTGATGACCCAATAACTTTAGAGTTAATGACTCGTCATTATTTTCAATATCCTTCTCTTTCCACCTATAACTCTTCATATCTTAGCCCATCACAGACTTCTTTCTCATTTCTTTTGATTTTGGGGCCTGGTAGATCTTCCAGCTCATCACCAGACAATCTTTCACTTATCCTGAAGTTATTTCTTAAGGTTCTCATTTAAAGTATCCATTTCTATTCCATCCACTAATAAAAATGACATGGAATAAAGAGAGAACAAATAAAAGTCCAGAAATAAACTACTAGACTTTTTATATTCTTCTTCTAGATTTATTATTTGCTTGTCTAGTTTTGATATGTCAGATAGACAATGTATATGTTCAGAAACATCTGGATTGAATGATTGAACTATATTCTCAAAACATGAATAGATTTGCGCTTATACTTAATTTCAGTTTTAGGTTGTTTTTTTGGTGGGAAGGGTACATTCTAAGTCTCAAGTACTTCTTGTCTGTAATACTTTAACACAATGCCAAGAGACTTGTAAATACCTATTTTTAAAATTAACATTATATGCATGAATAAGACACAAATTTATTAATACTAACTATATATATATGTATATATATATAAACTCTATTTTGCATGTTGGAAAAGATTCTAAGTTAGATTACAATAACAGCCTTTTTTATAATAAAATTTAAATGAATAAATTTTTTTAGTATGGATAAAAGTATTTGTAAAAAATTGCATTAAAAACAAGTAATTATTTTTTCTTATTTCTGAAATTTTCATGTCTGTCTAACAGTTTTTATCTAGTATTTATTATATATTTGTTTCAAAGTCAATCATAAAATATAAATCATGCTTTCAGGGGCAGAAGCACATGTAAGAATAATGATAGTTAACAAATGTGTCTATAGGAAATAAAGCCACCTTTACAACATTGTCCTACAAACCCTAAGATCATTTTCCAAAGTTTACTATTGTAATAGTATAAGTTCACTTAAATTCTTTCTGGTACTCAGTCTTTTGATGATAAGATTTTCCCTCCCAATTTCTGATTTATCTGTGGTGGGGTGGGGGGTGGGAGGGTGATATTCCTATTTTTTTAAATGCTAATGAAACCTACACATAATTCCTTCCTCTGAAATTTGCCTTTTTCCTAATGCATATTGTGTATTGCATACTTTTTCAAACATTTGAAAAGCCAGTTAACTCAGAATATTAATTCTCTCAATTTAGTTATTTTTGCATAAATATTAACTTGCAGTTGAATTTTCTCTCATTTTGCAATTACTTTAAAAAATAAGAAATTTGTCTGTAAAGACAAACTGTAAATATTATATGAGATAATAATTCTTTTTGGTGTTTAAATAGAATGCATAACATACATACACACACACACACACACACACATACATACACACACATATATACACTACTTTGTTGCCTATATTTTACTTCCATTTAGTAGACATAGACAAAAAATTCTTAGGCATAGGTTAAATAATATCATAACTATTTAGTATGTCTAATTATACAAGGGTATCTTTAATTAGAAAGTAGGCCTTCAAAATAAAAAGGCAGAATTGTTGTTCAAAAGAAAATCAGAGACATATGTTAGGAGAAACAACTAAGAAATCTATTTGTGTCCATGCATTTGGAGTAGAAATCTGTTTCCTTATATGTAGAGAAATGAAATGACTAGAAATATTACTTATCTGTAAAATCAATCACTTTTTTAAAATTAAGGAAACATGCTCTGAGAATATGATATAACATTAAACTCTTATTACATATGGGCATTGCTTATCAGCTTTCCTGTGTACTCTCTTCTGAGTCATAGTTCAGAAAGTCAGTGACCCCTGGTCCTAGAGTCATTTTGCAAAGACACAGGTTAATTTAATTTTAAAAGAATACATTGTATGTTTGGTTTAAATTATGAAGTTCAAATTTTTATTCACTAACCTTAGAGACTGTAGACAGGTATTTTACAAATTCCAAAGTGATGGATATTGATTTTTTTAAAAGCTTAATGGAAGTGAATATAAAGGCATAATTATCTCAAAAGATAAAATCAAAATTGTCCACTGATTTTATGAGGTCAGTGTTTCAATTAAATTAGTTTAAGATTAAATCACAACATTACGATATATCTCTAACTGCCTTTCTAGATATATACCCAATAATTATCCTTTTTGAAGCAGCAAAAGATTTGGATCAATGAAAGGTTAGAGATGACATCCTTGGAGATATAACTAGCCATTTGGAATCTGTTCTTCTGAGTAGGTCTTTTAAGCTGAATATTACTAATATGATTTACCCCAATTTTAAGTGTTTCCTCTGGACCCCAGAGCCAAACTACTGAAACCTATGACTTGATATAAAAAATGACTGTGAATATTATTGAGATTGTCTGCTTTATTAATAAATCTAATAGCATTGTTTCCCAAATCTGAGCACATTCAAAACATTGAGACTAAGTGTCAAGAACTCAATAAAAATAACTAATAGCATCTATGTATAGGTATATATATATAATATATATACATACATACATATATATATATGTTTATACATATGTGTATATGTGTATATATCTAAAACATCTTAGGTTCTAACCTTGCTTCTAATGCTTCCTATATCCTTCTCAAGATACTGAACTTTGGGGCAGCTAGGTGGCACAGTGGATAGAGTACCATCTGTGAAGTCAGAAGGACCTGAGTTCAAATCTACTCTCAAACACTTAACACTTCCTAGCTGTGTGACCCTGGACAAGTCACTTAACCCTAATTTCCTGGGGTGGGGAGGGATACTGAACTTTAGCATCATGAGTAAAATGGATATAAAAACATCTGAAATATTTTTTCAAATATTTCTTATGAGGATTAAAATACCTATAATTATGATGTCCATAAAGTTTTACAAATGTTAAAGCATATATAAACATATATATGCCTATTATCATTATTATTACTTCATATTTTGAAAATGAATCTTTAAAATAAAGTGGAACACAAACAAACAAACATGGCAGATTGTGGTTTTCATTGTTCCTCTGATTTAAATGGTGTTCAGTTATATACACAATGGAAATCTTTTCTAAAAATGGTTAAATCATATATAACTTTTATCTTACTTGCCTTAAGTACTGATAAGTACAGTGACTTGTCAATAAGCACAAACCTAAAGTGGGATGAAGGCAAGACTTCAATTTAGATCTGACAGATTGCAAAGTTAGCTCTCTAACACAAATGAATGTAGATTCTTATATTTATTGATGGAAGTCATCTCATAAATCACTAAGTCCTTTATTTTCTAGATAAGGAAACTAGAGATCATTGAGATCAAGTGACTTCCCCATGGTCACAGTGATAGTATTTGACAGAGCTCAGATTCCAAATTCAATGCTCCTTCCTGTATAACACTCACTTCCTCTCAAATTTAGTATTTTAGGTATAATTCCCATTTTTACAGATGAGAAAATTGAGGGTCAAAAAGTGATTTGTTCATTGTTGTGGGATCATAGATCTAAATTTAGCTATATAAGAAGCCCCAGTGACTGTGTTTCAGCCCACTTATTTTACAGATGAGGAAATTGAGGCTAGGGAGATAAAGTGACTTATACAAAATGTAACGTAAATCCACTGATGCCAGAGCTAGAGCTATTTTATCACACTACATTGGTTATCTAAATCCATTGCAGGGCAGTTGTCTGAATAGCTGAAATAGGAGTATTTTTCCTGTTTGCTTAGAACATTGTAAAATGAAGCATTTTTAAAATGGTTGGATGTTTAGGTATTTACATATAAGTGGGGTTCTATGTGAAGTTTTCTTATATATTCATGATCATTATACATTGCCTTCTATATATTTAGATTTACCACTATCTTCTTCTTCTGAGAAAGTTTACACATTTAAATTTAATTAATAAAATACAAATTTATGACTATTTTGAAGATTTAATTAGGAATACGTAAAATCACATTTTGAGTACTTTTTAAAATGTTTTAAATCTAACAAAAAAGAAAGACATATTTCTTAACTACTAGGCCATAATTTCTTAACTATATTTCTTTTCAAAGGGCATTTGCATCTATCTATCTATCTCTCTATCTCTCTCTATATATGTATATATTTATTCATGTCCATGAAATAAACAAAATATTGCTTTGTTCCACTTCTTTGTTTCAAAAAAATTAAACTAATAATTTGAATTTGGGATTTAATTTTAGGATTTTATATTTTGAAAATCAGTTTCTTTCTAAATACTCAGCATGAACAATAAAAACATGTTGCTATCCCCATTTAAGAGATAAAAAAACAAAACTGTTACAGAAATAGCTTTAGCTCACATATAATAACCACATTCTTTTGGATCTAAAATCTTGACTTCTGATGGTTTTCTTTGTCTATTTGGCTCTTCTCCAAAGTTTTCATTCTTTTCTATGAAACCTTTATTTCCTCCATATTTCATCACTTATGAAAATTTTATTTTATGCTGTGTATTCATCTTTGCCGCTTATTTCAACAAATTTATGTATGATAATCTGCGTAGCTTTTTAAAAAGATGATACTTTTTCTTTTTTTTTTTTTTTCTCGTATAGATATTGAAAAGGACCTTGCATTATGGGAAGAAGGAAGACTTGCAAAAAGTCCAAGCAGTTTGCATAATATTTCAGTTGCATCTGACCTTCAAGGAAATCTTCAGTCATCACCAAGCTTTAGCATAAGACCTCCAGAACCCAGCCAAACAGGGAAAATCATTCAACTCAAACTCCAGGGAAACAAATCACCCCCTCTAGTTGACAGCCGAGTACGGGTCTCCAGTATCTCAAATAGTAGGCCCCATCTTCTCATAGCTCAGACAAACAGGCCTCAGACACTGATAGTTCCAGGAAGCAGACCTGTAACTCCAAACAGCTTGTTGTCCCGACCTCTTACCCCTAGCAACCAAGGAAAGAATGAAAGGATTATTAATATTCAAAGAAGCAAGTCTGTCCCATCTAAGAGCCAAATTGGGAGAGCTCTAGGCACTCCTTCTGGGCTAGTTGTTCCAATAAGTGGAGACAAGCTAACAAGTACAATTCTGAGAAGCAGTTTATCTGAAGTAAGTTTTATTTTTCTTTTTTGGGGGGAAAGGTGCCTCTTGTTTTGTAGTTTAAAAAAATTACACACCATTAGAAATTTTTAGGGTCTGAGTTTTCTGAACAATCTATGTTTTAGTTGAAATTAATGCAGATACATTGTCCTTTTTGACACCTTATTAAAAATTATCTTGTAAGCAGGAAATGCTCAGAAACATGACAACTATAATAAATTCTTCCCCTCTCCCCAAGCTAATAGAGACCATAAAACTTGGAAAGATGGTACTACTTCATTAGTGGTTAGTTCACAGATTCTAATTTTTTTTTAAAGGATCCTTTAATTGTTACTTGAATTTTGAGGAACTTCTACTCTCTCTTATTAAATTATAATGCAATATCCTTTTTCTCTCATATACATAATTTCTCTCTTTCACACACATACAAATACACACAAGATTTAATTAAAGGTAAATGTATTTTTAGAGCCATTTTTTCTAATTTTCTAATTTTATAACAAAATTATTTATTTTTTCTGGTACTCAATTTCCTCATTTATCAAATGGGGCTCATAATCTATGTCCCTTGGATTATAAGCATCAATTTAAATCACACATGCAAAACACTAAGCACCTTTTCTCAGATGTCCACTGTCAGTGGACTAGAACAGTCACTAATAAATGTTAGTTGACTAATAGTAACTCACTGATTGACTTACTTAACCTTACTTTTCCAAGCAACTCTTTAAACACTAGAAAACATTAGAGCTAGTGCCCAAGATGTGCTAAGAGAATTACTTTCTGCACTGGAAGATACTTATGTCAATGAAATCACAGGCCATACCATAAAAATAAAAAAATAAAAAGTAAAGATAATTGAAAAAATTAGCCAAAGATGATTTAAACATAAATTATTATTATTTTGAAATATTTCTGCAATAATTTTTCAGTTGTGTCTGACTTTTTTTGATCCCATTTTGGAATTTTCTTGGCAAAGATACAATAGTGATTTGCCATTTCCCTCTCCAGCTCATTTTACAGATAGGGAATGTTGGTGAACAGTGTTAGGTGACTTACCTACAGTCACACAGCTAGTTAAGTGTCTGAGGCCACTTGTAAATTCAGCAAGATGAATCCTCCTGATTTCAAACCCAGTACTCTATCCTCAGGGTCATGTAGCTTCCCCATTAAGACCTGTTATTGGGAATAGTTAATTAGCAGATATTCTATTGCATGATATTTTAAACTAATGGTCACAGTAAAAAAATATTAACTTTTTGTCTCTATAAGGTTTTACTATCTAAACATGCATAATTCAGAAGTTTTATTATTTTTATTATTTAAAACATAACATTGAAATTAAGACAAAGATATATATAGAGAAATGGTAATGTGACTTTTAAAAGAGATCTCATATGTTAACTTTTAGAAATATCTACTGCATTTAAATTTATGAAAAAATGGTCTTATATCATATTTTATTTGTTCAAAATGTTTTAAGTTTAGATATTATGTGACAAGGTAACTGATCTAATCATTAGATTAATAGCATTTTATTTACAAAATCTGATCCTTATGTTTATAAAATTAGTCTGAAAAATCTTTTATTAAAATCTTAAAGGGTAGGTACTCCCTCATAGGTGTAAATTAGAATATGAGAACTACTCTTCCCCAAAATGATGTCCAATGAACATGGAAGGAGTTAATATTTATTTCAGAGTAAGAAAGAATACTAAATTACCTTACTGCTATCATAACACAGATGTGTACCAGCTGAGGAAGTGAGGAAGTTTTGAAGAAATGGAATTATTCCCTGATCCTCCACACACACACCCTCCCAATTTGTTCTCTTCATTTTCAGATCAGCATCCTGACTTTTCTTTCAACTTCTCTTCCTGTTTGCCTTTAGGGAGAAGCCTCCAGTAGAGGACTCTCACTGAAAAACTTCATGGAAGACGTGAGTTTTAAGGCAGCCTGAAACCAGTTTCTATTAATTGTCTATTGACTTAATGTTTGCCTTCACTTCCCACATGTTATAAATAATACTCATCTTATCAAAAGCATTATCAGTTGCCAGAAGAAATGCAAAAGCAATAGACTTCATTTTCCATAATGGAAATCCCCTCTGCATTGAATCATCCCTGTAATCTGTGTTGTAACTATTCTCAGTACTAATCATGCTAATAACGAATCCTAATCACATAATGGGATCTTCTTTCCTCCCTCCCACCCTCCCTTCCTTCTTTCCTTTCTTCTTTCTTTCCTCCTTTCCTTCCTTCCTTCCTTTCTTCCTTTCTCCCTCCAATTATTGTATGAGTGTCTATAATAAATAATTTCAGGGCTACAAGATAGTCAAAAATTGTTATAGTTAGACTATTCCACTACCTACTATGCCTGCCCTAATTCAATTATCTGACTTATTTGAATGGTGGGTTGAAAGTCAGAGAAAATGTCTTTACATGACTTTTGAAGGGCTATAAATCAATAAACTTTTTTGGAGACATGAGGAGTGTGTAATAGCACTTCTCTGTCTGGCTAGATAAAATTCTTAGTGGCTGTATTCTTTTCCTAACACTTCCTCAGGGAAAACTAGTTGTGTCAAGACTCTCTCATTTATTGTTATGAGGACTGGCTATTCCTTTCCTGAATGTTGCTTCTTTGGGAATTACATGATCAATATTGAGTTGAGGGAAGGATTAGAAGAAAAAGTTTCCTATTATTTTGTCAATGTCTGATTTTGACATTCAAATTTGAAGCTTATAAAGCCCTTGTAAAAATAAGATGGGGATTAGAGCTTGCAATGAAATTAAGAGAATATACAAAAAGGCTTAAGTTAAACTAGGACAAAAAGAGAAAACAGAATTACAAGCAGTCAAAGCTAGATAGGATAGGAGAATTGATATTAATTTGGTATAGAATGTTAGGAGAAGATTGAAGACATATAGTGAATACTTATATGGAGGTACAATTTTGTCAAGTTCCTTTTGAGATGCAGAGATGCTTCAATAATAGAATCCCACTTTGAAGGCTTCACAACCCTTATACATCCAGTTTTGACTCAGTTGTTGTTTAGTTGATTAGTCATATGGAACTCTGTTATGCCTTTTGGGGTTTTCTTGACAAAGATACTAGAGGGGTTTGCCATTTCCTTCTCCAGCTCATTCCCAAATGAAAAAACTGAGGCAAACAAGTTTAAGTGACTTATCCAGGATCATACAACTCATAAATGTCTGAAGTAAGATTTGAATTTAGGTCCTCCTGACTCCAGGGCTAATACTCCATTCTCTGTGCCATCTAGCTGCTCTCTGGCAAAGGACACGTCCCACTTCAATTTAAAAAAATATGGAGAAAAGGAGGAAAAGAGAGAGACACACACACACAGAAACAGAGATTCAGACAGGGAGGGAAAGAGGAGAGAGAGAGAGAGAGAGAGAGAGATAAGAGTCAGAGAGAGAGAGAGAGAGAGAGAGAGAGAGAGAGAGAGAGAATGAATATGGCCTTCTATAAGTCTTTTTCTATAGATTAATTGCCCTCTTAATATGGAAGAATTGATTGAGTGAAGTACATGTGGTTTTTTGTTTTAAAGAATAAATGCTACTCAAACTTCTAACCCTTTTAGGAGAAAATTAATCCCACTCCTAGAATTCTGAATATAATAGCTGAGCTTTATATCCTTCCCTATCTCACCATTCTGTATCATGTTCGGATGATTTTTTTTTTTTTTCAAAAGAATCCTTTCCTTTTGAAATTAGATAAGGATTCCCTTGTATAGTACTTGGACAAAACTGATTAAATAAATCATGGCCTAATAGAAAGTTTGGTGAGATGTAAAAGAATAATGAGTAGCTCAGCAAAATCATTAGAGTTTTGTTTTTGTTTTAATTTTTTATTATAATTATTTGCTATGGGAAGGAACGGGGATGAATTTAATTTCTGTAGTCATTCCAGCAAGCTAACATGCTTAAATTTCCCAAGTATGTGTGAATGATTCAAAGCACTTTTTTCTTCCCTCAATCTTTTGACTCACCCGATATTTTTACATAATTTCAGTGTTGTTGGTAATTGAGTTAACAAATGATAATCCTTGACAACAAAACTATAAACAAGTTATAATGAATGAATTTGGAATACCCTATTTCCTGTTTACAAATATGAATACTTTCAGTATTACATACATATATCTCAAAGTCTGTTGTGACAGTGGCAGTCATAAACCACAGAGGCCCTGTTGGCCTGCCTTTCCCTTTGTGTCTTTTGGCTTTATTCACTTTAGTTGTCTTCTCTCATGCTATGAAAATCAACCTAAAAATAAAGTGTTTTTTCCCCCTTTGGGTATGCCATTTTTCACTAAAACTGACTTTGTAAACATTTGTTTTTATTTAGTACACACAACTCAAGCAGTCAATCAATAAGCACTTATTAAAAGTGCTCCATGCCATTGTGCTAACAGCACAAAACAATAAGCTGTAGTGCTTATATTTTCATTCTTTTCTTCCTATTCCTGCTACAACTTGGACAATTCCATTCAGATCAAAGTCTCTCCTTCGTAATTTATTTTCACATGAAGAAACAACTGTAATCACATGAAATCAAGAATTTCTATTTAAACTTAAATCAATGCCAAGAGGAAGATAAAGACCAAACTTAAATCCAAGTTGGAGTTGGCTCATATATTGCACTATACTTGCTAGCTATTATATAGTGTTTTAAGTTTACAAAGGGATTTACACACTTAGATAATTTGAATTTTCTAAGGTATATAGATGTTATCTTATAGATACATTACATATAAGAAATACAAGTATTTCTATGCCTATGAGGAAACTGAAACTTAGAAAAGTTGTGATTTGATGACTGTAAAAAACAATTCACACATAGCTTCTAGTCTCATAGTCAATGCTTTTTTTTAAGGGGGATGAAGGAATTGGAGTAAGTGACTTACCCAAGGCCATACAGATAGAAAAAAGAAAAACTTTCTTTGTATCCTTAGTTCTTAGTATAGTATCTAGCACATAAAAAAAAAAAAAATGCTTAATAAATGTTAGCTAACTGACTGACTATGTCATATCTGTTAGCAAATGGGAAAGATTTAGTAGAAAAGATGAGAATGAAGGCTGAGGAGAGACAAGTATAAGGCTATATTTGAATTTAGGTCTTCCTGTCTCCAAGTCTGACACTCTATCCCCTGAATCACCTATCTGCCCATCAGTGCTTTTTTTTTTTTTTTTAAATACCATCATTGTCAGAAAAAAAGCTTTGACTTTTCAGTACAATTCACTTCAAACTGATTGCATGTGTACTTTGTGTAATAATAACAACTTATATTTATATATTGCTTCACAATTTTCAATTTGAGTTTCTTAAAAGCCTTGTGAGGTAAGTTGGACAGGGCAGGACAAGTATTATCCCATTTTACAGAAAATATTTAATATATACTTAGTAAATGTGTAACGCTGACAAGTGATTTAATTTCTCTGTGCCTCATTTACCTGATTAATAAAAGGAGGAAATGGTCTATAAGGACCCTTCAAATTTTAAACTTATGATTCTGTAATCTTATGCTCTATTATTATTACTTAATATTTTCTTAGTTGATAGTGAAGACAGAGAAGGGCTTGGGAAGGAGCTGATTGGAATCAGGGCTTGTCTGTCTGCAAATGAATGAAAATAGCTGGTCGTATCAAATGTGACTTTGCTACAGAAATATTACTAAAAGATTTTAATTTTTAATATATATATATATAAGTTTAGGACATAAATAGGAAAATAATTAATAAAATCCTAAATACTTTAGTAAATGTTTTTATTGCTAAGTTTATTTTGAGTAATTGTTTATTCTTCAAAACTTCATTTCTCATTCCTAAAAATTCAAAAGCTTTTATTTCTTCACAAACTTGTGCCCATAAGCCCATCTTTTATGTTTAGGCCAGATAATAACCTCTTATTTAATTAAAATGAATGAGACCATCTAAAAGGAATTGTCATGAATTCATCCTCCAAAATTTCTCATATCTCCACACATTTTTTCTTCTTTTCTTTTTGCCTTAGGAAAAGTTATCTGTTTCTTGAATTCCTTTGATGTATACCCTTGATCTATCCTTTGCCAACTGTTTCAGTACATAAATCTAACTCTCAACATATCCTACTTCCCACCTGCCTCTCCTACACCTTCATTCTTAACTTTTCTACTAAATCTTTCCCATTTGTTTACAAATATTCCAGTCAATTAGTCAGTGGGCTAGTATTTATTAAGCATCTTCCATATACTAGATATGGGGATATAAAGAAAAGTTTCTTCTATCCTATTTAGTTACCATTCTATCTCTTCTTCTTCATTGTCAAATGTGAAGAAGAAAAAAAACAGTGTATAACTTCCTCAGCCCCATCAAATCTAGTTTCTTCCCCTACAACTGAAATTCCTGTCTTAAATTATGCCAGTTACCTCCTTATTAATTAATGCCCTTTTTAGCCTTCATCTCTTTGAACTTTAGGCATCTTTCCACACTCCTGATCAATCCTGCCTTCTATGAAGCATTTTCTTCTTTTGCTATCCAATGGAATGAAAGGTCTGGAAAATTCTACATTACTACAAAACCTTATAAGTGTAATGATGGATTATATATGTCTATTACTGGAAAGTCCTGCCTAGACAAGTACAGAGAAGTTCATCATCAGAAGACTGGTCACCAGATGGTAGATTACTTTTATAGCCATAGCAAATTATGAAAACTAAATTGCTAAATGTTGTAGGGGTTGTAATCTGTATCGGTGGTTATTATGAAATCATGGATTCCTGAGGTATGAGTTATTTGTTGTAAGACAAATTTCTAAAACTCTTAAGTTGCAGAACAGATGCTAATCTGTTGTTCTTGTAGAGAAAGTTCCTCACTCAAATCTTCCCATACTGATGAAGTCATGATTCTAGTTTAAAAGAAAAAAAGTTTTTGTATAAATGGAATAGCCCCCTATAGAACTCTGTCATAATGGCAGAGACCCTATGTCATCTAAATCATTTGTCTCTCCCATTGTCTAATAAAATGCTATATATACAGCAATTACTTAATAAATGATTGTTGGACTGAATTTAAAAATTCTAGAAGGCTACATAGCACTGGCTTTAGATTACAGAAGTATTGTGTAAAAACACTCAGCCTAATGAGCTTTAGTATACTAGTTTGCTTCTAAAAATGTTTGTTCTATTAAGAACCACTTAATCAAAAAGATGGGAGTCCAGGTAATTTAAGCCAGAAGGTCTTAGATTTATTTTAAAGCCTTATTTGTTTTCCGACCTTGTCTATTATAGAAAAATGCAGAATGTGAGGGGACAGATAGGAATTTAGAGGAGCTCTGTTTGAATTCAAGCTATTAGTAGCTGTAGGATCCAAGCAAACCATTTAAGTTCCATGGATCTTAATTTTCTCATTTTTGAAGTTATTAGATTCGATGATCTCTTAAGGTCCTTTTCTATTTCTAAATTTTGCTCTTGTGATTTGTTTATGTTATATTAAATACGAGTGGAGATTTATCATCTTTGTCCCATTAATCATATCCATCTTGAAATATTAAGATACTAAAAAAGCAAATCTCAATAAATGTAAGCAACTATTTGTACAAGACATTATGCTACACATTATGGATATACTATCTGTATTGGATTAAAAAAGAAAAAATGAAAGTTTTTGCCTTTAAGGAACTTACATTTTACTAGATGGGAAATATAACATGTACACATTTAAGTGTAGCAGTGATGAGGTGGGGGTATTGATCAAGTTTTTTCAGCCTGTCCTAATTGCCCCTACTGACTACTATTGACTCTGCTCAGATAGGTTTTCCAGAATAAACACTTTCATTGTCTTTCTTTTTTATGTTAACCGGAGCCCCAGTTCAGAGACAGTATTTTACAAACTATCTCAACTTTTAGATATATCTCTTATCTTTTCTCTGGGAACATTTGCCCCTCAGTTACCTTCTTCCAACTGCGTTCTTAATAATGATGAGAAAATGTGGATGGTTTATACTGTTTATAAAGAAAAACAAAGAAAGGTAAATAGACTTCTCCTCCAACCAGATGGAAAGATTTCAGATCCCATGAAAATGATGAAGTGTATAGATAGGATTACTGTCTTGAGGGTCTTTTGTCCAAAAGTCTTTAAGCAAAATAGTTTTTGTCTAGATGTACTCAGTGTCCCAATTGGTCCAATTCTTTGTGGAGTTTGCTTTTGCTTGATTTGTTTTTCTAGGTTCACAAGATTTCTATAAGTTACTTTTCTATAAATTCAAGTATTTTCTATTCTTCCTCTTAGAGTTCATCTCCTCATTTCATTGAGTTTACTTTTAAAGGTCACCCAATGTCATGTGAGATCATTCTTTATCCTGTGACCTTACTTTCTGATTTGCTGAAGGGATTCATTTGCATTTCACAGAGGTTTCATTTGTACCTAATAAAGGTGTACTACTTGTAAGGGATGCATTTTTACAATTAGTTTAATGCCGCCTTATCTGTCCCCTTTTTTATGATTTGGTTTTGGGGAGGGGGCAGGGAGAGAACAACTCTTTCTTTTGTATAGTACAAGATAAATTGAGTAAAGAGGGGGGAAAAAAAAAACAAAACAAATGTATCACTTGTGAGTTTGGGGAAATGGCAGATTTGGGACAAGTTTGTTCCAGTTTGGCCGGAATGTAAAAATTTGTAATATAAACAAAGGCTGAAAAAGTAACAGTAAGACAAATTGTGAAGAGCCCTAAATGTAAAGGAGGTTTATTATTATTATTATCCTCTGGGAAATAACAAGCTACTGAAGATGTCTGGGTATGTTTTGCCCTTGGCAGGTTTAGCTCAAGTTTTTTTGGCAGGTCTAGCTTTGAATTTTGAGAATACCAGGGAAGTGAGAAGTATAATATCATAGCAAAAACATTATTTTTCTGAATAGTGATAAGATCATATTTCTAGCAGAGAAGTTTTGATAAAGACACACTAAATTTATCTGTAGGGGAATCTCTTGCATCAATTTGGACCAAGTTTTCAAAGAGACTTTTAAAGACAGTGGTCGCTTTTATTCACAGTACCCCTTGAGTATGTAACTGAAGAATTATATAGGTAAGTAGAACAAATTCAGAGGTTTTAATAGCCCTATTTCAAGTAGTCATTTTTTGACTGATCAGTAGTTGACAATTCAGCTATCTATGTTCAGGCAATAAGTAACATAATACTTGAAAATTAGAAAGAATCAGTTTGTTTATCTTGTCTTTCCACAAATTCTCAATCAAAAATCCTGTCTCAGTGCAATAGGTCTATGCCTTTAGAAGATAGATTGTTGTGGCAGCTGTGTGGAATATAAGTTGGAGAGGATAGAAACTGGATGCTGGGAAATCAATTAAGAAACTTTTAGAAAATTCCAGAAGGGAAGTGATGAGGACCTCAATAAAGGTAGCAACCTATTAGTCAAAGTGGAGAGAAATGTATGGATAAGAGAAATATTGCGAAGAGAGAATCAGTAAGTCTTGGCAAGTGATTGAATGTAAGGAGAAGGAAAAAGTTAAGTTCATTCCTGTTGTATATTTGGCTGAGTTTGAAGAAGTTGAATTTGATATCTTGGCAGAACATCCAGATGAATCTGTATCTGTGCAACAAAAGTTAGTGATGGGTCCCCATGATGTTTGAACTGTTGTTCAGCAGAGATATTATGGATGGATATAGGAATTTGGGAGTAATCTTCAGGAAGATGATCACTGCACTCATGATAGTGATGGGATTTCCAGAGGAACACATGAAGAAATAAAGGACCCAGAAAAGAAGTTTGAGACATACCCCAACAAGAGGGTAGAAAATGGTTTTGAAAGGGAGTGATGTCAACTAATTAGAAGGAGAACCAAGAAACAATAGTGTTCTGGAGAACAAAGGAAAGAAAGAGTATTTAGAAGAAAGGAGTGGACAAAAATATAGAAAAACTGGGACAAAATTATCAGATATAGCAGTTAAGAGATCCCTTGTAGCTTTCAAGAAGATCATTGTCATAATTAGAATTAAAACAGAAGTAGGTAGCTATAATGATTAGTTTTGCCAGATATAAACTATTCAAGTGCAAAAGTTTTAGGAAAGAAAGTCATTTTTGACTGCTTTGTTGACACAGATACCTGCTTGATTGTATTTAAAGTCTGTGAATTAAGTCTCTAAGTGGATTGACAAATGCCAGCATAAAAAAAAAAAAAAATCAAAAACTACAGATGTTGTTGGAGAGTAGAATAATGTGTTGGCTTGGGAATATAAATCACTCATATGATTTGATTCTCAGCATGTCTATACCATAGATATTTTCATTAACTGTAATTCACAGTGATTAAGGAAAAAAGTCTAATGAACTACAGTGAATTGTGTACTAGACCTGCAGTCAATAAGGACAGGCTTTAAAGTCCACTTTTGACATTTCTAGCTGTGTGACCATAGACAAGATGTTTATCTACGCTGAGCTCCAGTTCCCCTATCTTTAACACTGGGCTAATAGTACCTGTTGTCCCTCTCTATGGGTTTTTCTGAGGTTTATTTGAAATAATATTCAGTGTTGTCAAAGTCTATAGCTAAAATATTTTATAAACATTAAAGTACTGTATTGATACTAATTCTTTTTTACTTTTTTTTTTGTTCTTATTAATAGGATCCTCTTTAAAAGAAATCCATAGAAATATCAGCCAAAAGTGTTCATTGGTCTTTGAAAGGTTATGTTTATAATCTTTCACAGCTTAAGATTGTCCCAGAACTATTTTTTAGTAAGTTAGCAAAGATTAACATGTCAGCTGTTAAGTTTTTTAAAAATGTTCACAATTTTAGCTCTATGACCCCTATCAAAAAGAATTACAAGTTGTCTGCTGATCTGAGTTCTTGCACACATGCAGGCCCGCCTGTTGGCATGGCGAGTACAAGCAGGTGTGTTGTATTACTTGTTCTGTTCAAGGATGAATTGAAGTAAAATATTTTTAAAATATCGATAGAAAGAGTTTCATTATGTCTTTAAAGGCAATAATTCAATCTCAGAAAAAGCCTTCCAACCTACAGATTTCAGACATTTAATATTTCCTTTTGTACTTTATGTAACCCACTACAAAACAGAGAAAAGCTGAATGTTGTTTATCTCTTTAGGAGCAAAGCCATTGCAGCTGGAAAAAAAATCTCTACTATTGCCTAATATCTTTAGTTAAGATAAGAAGAGGCATAGAACAGATTTATATATTATGTCTTTTCTGGTACAAGCAGGCCTTAGTATTTAAGTTCAAAAGCTAAATAGCTCACAATGATCTGTCCTTTATGTAAAACTTTTGTTTTCATGATCACTTCCAACCTATCTATTCCCAAGAAGGTTTAAGTTTGATTTCATCAAAGAGAAAATGCACAAAATATTAAAGAAACAAAAAACAAAACAAAACACAGCTTCAAATGTTTTATTCTTGAAAGTCATAACAAGTGAAAATGATTTTATTTTTATTTACAAAAATTTTACTTTTAAAATCACAACTCCAAGGTTCTTCTTCACCCTTTATTCATCTACCACAGTAATACACAGAATTAGTATAAAAGTATATTGGAAGGAACAGCTGACACATTTTTATTGAAATGTTCTAAATCATGAATTTAAAAAAATAACCCCAGAGTAAAACAACAACAGAAACATGAAAATAAACATTAGGTCAAGTGTCAAGATTATAACTTCCTGAAGTAGGAGGTTATGGCATGTGTTTCTTGGGTATTCAGCAGGAATTCAATTTATTGTGGGAACCTATCAGTATTTATGTCTAATGGATATTTTAGAGGAAGAGAAATATATTTAGATTTGGGCTAGAACAAATTGCCTGTGAAATCCTTTGAATGAACAAATGCAAAAGCATTTAAGCAATTACTATATTCAAGACAATGGAAATATTAGGTGCAAAAAGCAAGATAAACTCTGAACTTAAAGATCATTCTAACTGGGGAACACAACACATTTGGGGTAGGGATGAGGTGGCCAGGATAGCTTGTATTAGTCAGCACGGTTAAAACAAAAAGTAGAAAATATGAGGGAGTGGCACTATGGTAGATCTGAATCAGGTTCACCAAACAGATGACTAGGAGCCCAGAGTAGATTTGGAGTTCCATGGGAGACAGTGGTTGGGATGTAGGAACTTGACATGAATATTGGGAAGAAGCATTGAGGTAAGTCTAAGCTCAGGTTATTATAGTGAATGTGTGATCAATCACAATCCCTAGAGTACATATAGATAGAGTGCTAGTCAAAGATGGAAGTCCAGGCTTATAGAATAAAGAAAATGAGATTCTGTGATATTCACTTGACTAGCCTGTGTCCAACTTCCAAATGAAGCTCCCCATCCCCCCCCAAAGAACTCAACAATAAGAGAAGGGAGCCAGAGGAGCAGAGGGATGTTCCAGAGTGAGAAGACAGCTGAATCATAACAGCAAAATTTGGGCAGGCAGAAGCACAGCCAGAAGAAGAATTAATTAAGAAAATAATCCATAAGGTACTGGATGTGCTAAAAGACATGCACAGCTGAAAACATCTCACATCTTTCTCTAGTCACTCTTTCTTTTATTCTACGGATTCTCATGCCCTGGAATAACATAGTCATAGACATTTTAAGCTCCAAGATAGAGAAGAGCTCATAATGATCTAATTACAAACAGATTTGCTGAATGTGAAGAATTGAACTTTTGCTCAGACTTTCCTAAACCCCTTGACATTATTACCCTATATAATCTGACTCTATCAAACCCATCTACCAGTACCTACTAGTCCCCAATATAGTTTTTTTCTCCAGTGAGGCTCGTATGGTTTCTACTCCTTGAAAATAATATATTTTTTTTCTATGACTTTATCTTCCTTTATTGCACTTGATACATTAATAGGGGCTCAAAAAATATTTGGTGAATTGGAAAAAAAATCATTCTGGCTGTTCTAAAACAGAAACATGGAACTCATTTATAAGGAAGTTTCTTTATGGAATTAGCATGATTACACTTCTAAAATGAGTAACAAGAAGGACATAAAATATTAATTTAGGAAATAACACACATAGAATATTTTAATCCCTGTGGTAAGGCTGTAAATCTTATTAAAAGGTAAACTCAAAGAGGAAAATGAGCCCAGACTGATGTGAAAGCAATTAAAGCATGGGGTGTTTGGCTCATGGAACCTAAAGTATTCATCCACATGCACAATTGGTCCGCCTGTACATTTGTATCTAACATGGATTCACTCTCTTGCAGGAGGATTCTTTAAAGAATTTTCAGCTTGTTCATCAGCCATGGATTTTACCAAGTGACACAGAAAGTGAAGGACTTGAAGCAGAGCAAGATAAATGTAAGTAGAGATTGTGATTTGTTGACAAAGGACACATTGCCTGAGGAAATGTATTTCTCAGGGCCATAGAGATCAACTATGTAAATTTGCACATATGTAGATGCATAATATATGAATAATACACATATTACATGACCATGCATGTATATACATATGTACATGTAAATAAATGCATATGGGCAGTAGCACACATACAAGTTCCCCCAAACAATGAACAAACTTGACTAGAGAACATGATAAGGCAGATGACATTTGGGCCCTATAAATCTTGATTCCATGAAGTTTTAGTTGTGGTTTCAGGTTCATCCATACCTATGAATTAGCTTTCTGGAAAATGCACCAACCTCAAAAATGGAATCTTTCTACCTCCCCCACTAATGCCTATAATGTAGTTGCATGAAAAGTTAATCTGTAAAATCTGTAATCTGTAAAAATATTTTAATGGGGTGATGAAGATAAATTATGATTATTAAGGGATCTTAAAATACATAGTTCCCAAATATCAAAAGAAAAGTTAAAGACCATGTCAATCTGATGACAAAGCCAAAGAATTGACTGAGATGGGCAATATTGTCCTGAGGTCACAAAGTAAATACGTATTGCCACCAGGAAAAGAGCCCAAATCTCCTGATTTTTTATCTATTCAAACAGTATCATCAAGAAGTACTGGATTTTTTAAAGTGATGATTATTCTAAACAGTAGTCCTGTTTTCGGTGATATGCATCAGAAAATGCATTGTTACAAAGAGGGGTTCTGTAGTCCTAATTTACAAAACTGTATAAAAATAGCCTTTAAAATAAAGCATCTAAATTACAGTCAGCATCAACAACACCCTTCTGAAGAATGAAAGTTAAACATAATAGTCTGATTATTTTGTTAAAGACAATGAAATTGGAAATTCATCTCTTTCCCCAGTCCTTAAAGCCAAAATCTCAGTTGTATAACATAATAGGATATGATGATGGCAAGAGACAGCATAGTATAGTGGTTAGAATGCCAGACTTGTAGTCAGGAAGACTAGGATTAGAATCTTGCCTCTGTTTTATACTAATTATATGACCAAGAGCAAATCATTTAACCTCTTAATGTCCTAGGCATTTGAAGAATGTTTATTTTTGTTGAGACAATTAGGGTTAAGTGACTTGCCCAGCCATCATGTAGCCAAGTGTCTGAGGTCAGATTTGAACTCAGGTCTTCCTGATGTTTTGTCCACCATCTAGCTTCCCCTTAAAGAGTATAAGTTAAAGTGAAGTTGCATTGGTTGAGAGATTTTCCATAATAGGAATTCTTTGCACTAATGAAATCACAAATTTAGATTCCCTCCTACCCTTCTACATATATACATATATACACCCACATACATATACACATACACACAAACTCTCCAAAACAATTGGCAAACTTGATTAGAAAACATGTACAGACAAATAGCACATAAATGCATATATATGCACATATATCTGTATATATGTATATATAGGGGTTCTAGACTTGTGATATGATGTATGTAATGGCATAATAAAGAGATCCTTATCTCTACTCTGTAATTCAATATATGATAGCTTCCTCAATTTTTTTCATTATGTTCTCTTCTCCAAAAAGGCTATACAAGATTCCATTATAAAACCATAAAAATAATTTTCCTATATTTTCCAGATTTCTAAATTTTCTTTTCCCCATTCCTTTCCATTAATTTTTCTACTCCTTCCTTCCTTCCTTCCTCTTCCCTCCTTTCTTTCTTCCCTCCCTTCCTTTCCTCTCTCTTCCTCATCCTTTCTTCCTTTCTTTTTCCTTTTAAAATAGCCAAGATAATAATTTGTAATTAAAATGTAAAATACTTGTCAGATTAATCTGGCAAAAGATTTACATATTTTATATAATTTTAATATTGATTTAACATGTATATATACATACACATAGACACTCTAATATAAGTTTGTTCAAGGACCTGTCAATCACTATAAAGTAGGTCACTCTTATACTAACTTAACTGTAGACCCAGAACCAAGATGGTTTGATCTCAGCAGTATTGTGCAGGGAGGTGACATTTGAGACCAGTAAATTATTTGAAAGAAAAATCAGATTTAAAAATAATTATGTGGTAATAACAGCCATCTGGAGTTGGAATGCTAGTGTTGTGGCCAAAGCCTCAACTTAGAGCAAAAACTGCTGTAAAATAGTGGCCATCAACAGCCAGGTGCTGGAACATCTGTACAACAAAAAGCCACCAAGGGGCCTGGCATCCAGACCATTGCTATGTCTTGGTGTCTATGGTTTTAGAGCAGTTGGCAAGATGTGGCTGGATGATCTGCCTTTTTTTCCCCCAGAGGAAAGTAATAAAGGACACATAAATCTGCATGGACCCTGTACATTTGATTTAAGGGCCTATGAGTTCAAAATTTATGAGTGTGGGCTGAAGAGGTAGAGAATTCATCTCTTCAACAGTAACACCTGTTCTTTGACACAGATTTTTATAAATTGTATTTGGGCAGTGTTTACAGCATTCTTTGACTTCTTTTGAGGCAACACCACCCAGGTGTAAAGATGTTCTTATAGTTTATCTGGATCTTTTCAGAGAAGTTTTCACCTTTTTTTTTTTTTCCCCTTTGTATCATTATATAGTAAAAATAAGTGAAAGAATGTTTAGAATGATTTTTTTTATTCCAAGAATTTTTTTATATTTATCAGATATGGTAAAAATATATAGCTGTGACTATTATGCAGGAAAAATAAATTGTATAACTATAATCCAACTAAATAAAGCTCTAAATTTAACTCATAAAGAGTAGTTTTCATAAGATTTTAGAGCTAGAAAGATGATTAGAGATCTGATAATCTTCTCTTCTTGTTTTATATATGGAAATGGAAACTCAAAGAGATTACATATCTAAACCAAAATCACATAGCTATTAGACACAGAGCTCAGAATAAAACCTAAGGCTTCTGATTCCTAGGTCACCAGACCTTCCATTCCAGTATGCTGTCTTCTTCCAGGAGCTCTTATTATTATTTCTCTGAATCTGACATTGTCTCTGTCTCTGTCATTTTCTGTATCTATATCTGTATCTTCCTCTCTCTCTCCCTCTCTCCCTTCCCCCTTCTCTCTCTCTCTCTCTCTCTCTTTCTCTCTCTCTCTCTCTTTCTTTTTCTTTCTCTCTCTCTCTCTCTCTCCATATATATATATATATATATATATATATATATGTAATGTGTATATGTGTTGGTGTGTACAAAATAAAAATATATTTTCAATTTAATTCAATTTAACAAACATTTATTTACTGCTTATACTATTCAATGCAAGTGATGAGAATGAGAAAACAAAAGGGAAAAGAGAGCTTGATTTGAAAAAAGCATATATTTTACTGGAAGTTTCAATCATGTACACATAAAAGTAAATGCTAATTGTACACAAAAGAAATTAAGGGAGAATGCTCATACCTGGAGAGATAAAAATAAAAAAATAACCTATTCCTGGAGGAGATGGCATCTGGGCTGTTCACTGAAAGGAAGTAAGGGAGTCTGCAATTCAGTGGTGAAGGGGGACTGCATTCCTTATGTCAACTGTCATTCCTAGGAGAATAAATGCTTGTGGGAAGAAATGGAATCTCATGGATGGAGGAGGGACAGCTAGCAGGACAGTTTGGTGAAAATGGAAAAAGTGCATGAGAGAATAATATGAAATAAAAGTAGAGAGGCAAGCAAGATTCTTATTTTTAATTGTGGAATTTACAAGCTTTTTATATGTGATAACTTATGGATCTTCACAACAACCAGGTTAGGTGGGTATTATTGTGACCTTATTTTATAATTGAGGAAACAAACTGAGGCACAGGACAGTTAAATTGCTTATCCAGGATCATAAAGCCATTAAGTATCTGAGGCCAGATCTGAACTTGTCTTTCTCACCTTAAAAAGTGGGACCATTTTCTATCTACTGTGTCACCTAGATTCCTTACATCATGAAAGATTTTAATTGCCAAGATGAATTCATCATATCATGTCATATAATAGTAATGCAAAATAATATAGTATATTATATTGTCTATTTTCATATCATATTGTATCAATAGGACAATGTAAGAAAAGACAATATTCATCAATGATCTTAATATGTACAATATTACATCATTATTTTTGTGTATATAATGCAAACAATATCATATAATTTAATATTGTTATATTTTATGTTATCTTCCTAGAGTCACTAGTCACTGAAGATTTGTGAACTACAAAATAAAATAGATAAATAATGCACCACAGATAAATAGAGATCAATAAAGAGATTAGACAATCAGACAGAGACAGATAGATAGATGATAGATACATACATACATAGATACATAGAAAAGTAGGTAGATAGAGATAGATAGTATGGCACAGAGAAAAAGAAATTCCTACCCCCAGAACACACACACACACACACACACACACACACACACACTCCCAGTTGATTATAAATTTATTGAGGGCAGGGGATATTTTCAGCTTTAGTTTTCTGCCTTTGCATCCATAACACTCATCACCATGTTTTATACATAGGCAGTTGATAAAGGTTTGTTGAATTGAATTCTAAATAACTTAAGTTTGGCTCTTGTTTATAAATACAACTCAGATATCAATAGTTCTTTAAGTCCTATGACAATTTTTTTCTCCTCCAAACTTCTTGGAAGTAGTTACAGAAGGTAAAATCCAGAGAGATCATGTGACTTATCCAAATAATACAAAATTCAGTGTGAGAATCAGCATATGAACCCAGGTCTCATGACTTCAATCAAAATTCTCTTTGCACACATCATACTGCTTATGAGAAAATTGTTCACTAGACTTTAAATGTTAATGTTGGGTGAAATTTTAAATTATAACTGCTTCTTGGAAATGTCACTGGATATATAGATTATACTTGGTGGTTTCCAAAACAAAATGACATTTTAAATGGATAAAAAAATAGCAAAATATAACAATACAATAATAAAATTTAGTTCCAAAGTTTATAGTAATTTTATTTGCTGAGATTACAGATTTGAAAGTGTATTTCTAACTAATCTTTACCATTTACATTATTCCAATCATATATTCATTGTGGTGGATAAACAATTCTTCTTTCCTTTATTATATCATTGATAACCTTATACTCTTTGGAAAACTGTGTTGAACGTACCAATTTAACCTCTGCAAATTTAATTCAACAAGAGTAATTTAAATTTATGTTCCCTCTCTGTTTTGCCAATAATTTATTTAAAAAATTAAAAACAAACATCATCATGGATTGATTCAGTCCCTAAGCTTCCTCTGTCTTTCCAGATAAAAAGAATCATAAACCTAAAAATTATGTTTTGTTCATTCATACATGACTCTTTTAACCCTTTGGGGGTTTTTCTTGCCAATAATATTGAAGTGGCTTGCCATTTCCTGCTCCAACTCATTTTATAGATGAAAAATGAAGGGAAACAATGTTAAATGACTTACCAATGTTCATACAGCTAGAAAGTATCTGAGGACTGATTTGAATTCAGAAGAATGAGTCCTCCTCTCTCCAGATCTGGCACTCTATCCAATGCACATTTAGCTGCTCAAAAACTGAAAATAGAGCTCACCTGTTCCAACTCTTCCTTTTAAAGAAATCACTGAGGCTCAGAAAACATAAGTGATTCACATATCAAGGTTAGCAACAGAGTGAGAATGAGTCAGGTCACCAAACACCATCAGTGTTACCAAATCCTTTAGAAAGATTGTGTCGATTTATTGTCTGATTGTTGGTCCCTAACTATATATTCTGTTCCTATTAGAATATATGCTATTTAAGGGTAGTTACTTCCTACTTTTTTATCTCTGAGTTTAGCACATTGTTTGGCACATAGAAGGCACTTAATAAATAAATAAATAATTCATTCATTCATTCATTCATTCAAATAATCATCCATGTTTGTTTGTTTGTTTTCCTTTGTGTTAACTTGTCTTCATACTCTCACAGAATCCACTCTTCCCTCAATGAATCATCACTGAATGAGATTTTTTTTGTTTTTAATCACAAGGAACACAGAATTGGACAAGGCATTTTCAAGAACCCCAGAATTAGATAAATAAAGAAAACATGATGGTTCCAAAATGGATACTATGGGAAAACATGGCACACATTTCTTGAAAGCTCAAATCATTTTAACTAGTTTGTAAAGGTGGGTAAAGTTAAGTGGCTCAATAAACAAATTCTTGTCTTAGAGTCAAGAAGACCCAAGTTCAAATCCAGCCTTTGACACTAGCTGTATAACTCTGGGTGTAATGCTGTAGAATGAGCAAGAAAGAGGTTAGAGACCAATTTAATAGTTTATTAAATGGAGAGATATACTGAGATCAAGTGGATCTTGGTCCGAGGGTTGGACAAGACTATCATCTCAAAGAATCCAGCCCTAAGTATCAGAGAGCAAGCTTTTTTTATAGAATAACAAGAACAATGACATAACAGGAGGGGTACCTGGATGGGGATAACCTAATAGGGGGAGGCACCTAAGATGACACAATGGAGGGAGGTACTGGAGAGGTTACTGATATTCTAATGATGTCTAATATGGATAAACCTTTATCCTGTCAAACATTAAGAAGGAATGATTGTAACCTAAAGATATAAAACCTTTATCTCATCAACCATTTAAGAAGGAATGATTATAGCCTGGGGTTTTGGGGAAGAGCAACTGAGGTAGACCTTTATCTCATCAAACATTAAGAGGGAAAGATTATAACCTGAGGCAGAGTAACTAAATAGGACAATTAGGTCAGGACATCAAAAGGGAACTGTGGCACAACATGGGTAAGTTATTTAACCCTGTTTGCTTCAGTTTCCTAATCTGTAAAATGAACTAGAGAAGGAAATAGCAAACCACTCCACTATCTTTGCCAAGAAAACCCAAATATTGTCATGAAGAGTAAGATATAACTGAACAAAATTTTATAAAAGGAAATTGAAGAAAATCTTAATTTGATTTTTTTAAAAAAATTAAACAAATTAAAGAATCTTTCCCAAACAGGATACCGGAGGAACTACAGCATGATTCATTAGAATGAATGGTATATTTGGACTCAAGAACTGAGTTTAAATTCTAGCTCTGTTGAAATGTACAACTTGCATACCTTTTCTCAAATCACTTTACTTTTTGGGGTTTATTTCATTATATATAAAATTAAAACATTTGGTTTGCTGATCTTTAACTTCCCTTCTAGTTCTAAATCTATTATTTTATCATTATTCATTATTGGTGGTTCTAGATTTGTTTGGAAGGACTAGTGTTCCAGAAGCTGAAAAATAAAAGAGCAGTGATTTAAAAAAAAAAAAAATCTAGGGGCAGCTAAGTGACAGTGGATAGAGCGGATAGAGCACAGGCCTGAAGTCAGGAGGACTTGAGTTCAAATCCAACCTCAAACATTTAATACCTTAGCAAAAAAATAAAAATTAAAAAAAATATTAAAAACTATCTAAATTCCATGCCCTTCAGCTCCCAGGATTTTGCAACTTTTCTGCAATGTGAAATTGTGCTCCAAGATGATCCAGGGGACAGGATTAGAATTCCATAGGAAATGTTCTAAACCATAGTGAAGACAGAACTAATAGAAACAGATCTAGAAGGCTTGAAACTTAGGAAAGGATCACACAGAGAATTTCAACTTGGAAGTGAGCAAGCTAGCACATCTGGAGGCAAATAATTGGAAACACAGATTTTTTTTTTTTTTTTTAGTGGAAGGAAAGAAGCTGGGAAGCAATAATTCCTCAGAGACAATTGTATAATAGAAGAGAAGACAGGATTTTCCAGCATCTTCCCTTTTAAAAAATGCAACGCAGTTTTAGCTTGCTTACAAAGAATGAGGTCTTTACCAAAAAATCAAGTTGGTAGTAAAAATGTCTTCCAGAGCAGAATTCTACTGTTTTATCTGCCACTTTAGCCCATAGATAAGAGTGATATTTGGTTACTTTTGAAATAGTCTACCAAAGACTATAGCTAAAATTTGATTTTTTGTTGTTGTTGTTGTTTGGGGATATTTAAACTTATAAAAAATACCATCAGACTTTTTCTCCTATTCTGTAGGAGCTGAATGCTTTGAATAAGTTTCACTGTTTCTCCTACTGTCTCCTCTTTTTTTCAAATCACCCCATTTCCCCATGGGTTGAGTGATGGCAACCAGAAAATGGATTTTATAAGGACCTTTTCACAAGAAATTAATATAACAGGTTTTTACTTTTATGAGTGAGCTTTTACATTATGCAATTCATCTCTCTCATTTTATAGATGAGGAAAATCAGATTCTGACAATTTGCATCGGTGCTCAGAAACAGAACCAGGAATAAAATCCCTGCCCCTAATTCATTTTGCCATCTGCTATTTCCACCACCTAGTTTCTGATTCATGAGGACAGAAGTCAGATTGCAAAGGCTTAAGTGAATCAGAGAAGAGAAAGCAGAAGCACTAAGTATTGTCAGACTTTTCTAAGAGTTTATATGATGAGACATGCTGGAAGATAGTATGAGGGGATGGTATCTCCAATGGAAAGAAATTCTCATTCAGGTGTAAACTAGGTCAGATGATTGTTTTCATGATTCTAACTGATCTTAAGATTTTTTCTTTTGGATTCTCTTCTCTCAACCAGTCATAAAACAAGAATAGTCTGTAGTCATAGTTCACCTCCTGTTTAACTGAGTTGTGACACTTAAACAGAGAATTATGAGGTAGGGAAGGAAGGAAGGAATGAAGGAAAGAAGGAAGGGAGGAAGGGAGGGAGGGAAAAAAGGGAGAGAGGGAGGGAGGGAAAGAAGGAAGGGAAGGAGAAGGGAAGGAGGGAAAAAAGGAGGGAGGGAGGAAAAGAAAGAGGGAAATAGGGAGGGAGGGAAGAAGGGAAGAAGGAAGGGAGGGAGGGAAGAAGGGGAAAAAGGAGGGAAGAAGGGAGCGAGGAAGGGAGGGAGGGAGAGAGGGAAGAAGGAAGGAGGGAGGAAGGAAGGAAAGAGGGAAAGAGGGAGGGAGGGAGGGAAGGAGATGGAGGGAGGAAGGAGCTATTGCCCAACTATAATTGACAGGTTGAGTCCCAGTGGGGCAGCTGCTATGTTTGTTTACCCTTCCTTCTCAAAGTGGACCAATGATATCTGGAGGGTGATGTCTTGACTTGCATGTGAATTGCAATTAAGTGTGGGAGGGCTGTTTAAAGTCACCAGTTTCAATCTTGCCAAAGTTGTGTGGATCTAGTGACAAGAAATAGATCAGGATGACTGAAGTCTCAAAAAACTAGGGTTATTCAAACAACCTTTAGATAGTTACAAGCTATGTGAAAGTAATCAAGGAAAAAAAGAAGGTAAAACATATTCTTTAAGCACCAGGCTACATGCTAAATGCTTTATATGTGTGGTTGTTGTTTGTCCTTTGTTCTTGAAAACAACAACTAGGAGGCCATGCCGTGACTTGCAAATGAATTTGCTTTAAGTGAGGGTGATTTATGCAAAGTCACCAGCCTTCTGTATCCAATGGATAGATACAGATCAGTATGACTGGACATGGCCCTGGAAGTAGGGAGAAACCTTGTCCTTTTTAAACTAAGGTCTTTAACAAGTGTCACTTTGACTGTGACAATGCCCAAGGATAGGTAGGAAATGAGGCACAGAATTTTTTTTTTAATCTAGTTAGAAAAAAACAAAAGAAACAAAAAACAAAAACAATCTTCAAAGAGAAGACCCTCGGGGGTTTCTGGCCCAAACAGAAACAATTGCTATTCACATTCACTCTGAGCTAATCAGGACCCAAACAAGACCAAAGTGGGTCTTGGCCAGAAAGTATCCTAAACTCTCTGAAGCAATAGTTCCTCAACTATGAGATCTGGATATTGGACTACGGACTATAGGGTCTATAAGGGACTATGCAAATGATAAAAAGATTGGACTGGGGACTATAAGGAACTATAGAAACTAATGTACTTTTAAGCTTTACATCTGTGATCCTACGCATCTATGCTAAAGGCAGAAGACACAACTACTCTAATTCAACCCATGGAAGTGCTAGACCAAAGGGGGAAGGGGGAGTGGGGAAGTAACAAACAACAACAACAACAACAACAACAACAACAACAAAAACCTTTGTTTCCTCTGTGATCATTTCAGATCACATCATATTTAAATAATGCTTTGCTTTTTTCCAAAGAGCTTCTTTCATGGCAATCCAATAAGGTAGGAAATGAAAAGATTATTATCACGGTTTTATAGATGAAGAAACTGAGACACAAGAAATAAAGGGATTTGCCAGAGTTTACATAGCTAAAAACTGATAGAACAGAGTAACTATATAGATTGCTCAAATAATCTGTCACCAGAATTCCCACTTGTGTGAAGGAAGTATGGAATATAGGGATTAAGGAGGATTAACCCCACCTGCAACTTGTTTTCCTTTCAGGCTGATTTTTCTCTCCAGGCTATATTTTGGACTTTACCTCTTTTAGGTCCCAATTTAGAAAAGACTGGAATTTTCTTTTGGCTTGTATTAGGTCAGTACCTGACAAATTGTAAGCACTTAATAAATGCTTATGGAATGCTTGACTAAGGAGAAGAATTAACACAATGTCCCGAACCCCAACAAACATAACATATCCTCCAAAATAGAAGAGAAAATACAAACCTGAATATGTATCTAAAACAAGATTCCAGTCTATGGAGAAACCTTCAAGAAAATTGTAGAAAGTGAGAAACTAAGGTACCCAGAGCTGATAAACAAGAAAGAAAAAGATAGCACCTTATTCCCTATCCCTAAATTAAAAGGTTCTTGAAAGACACTCAAGCATTTGTAGGCACTAACATCAAAACATGAAAGGGGATAGACATGAAAGGGGATGATGAATGAAATACATAGAAAGAAAATATGAAACAGAAGGAAAACATTAAAAAAGGCAGATGGAGAAAAAAAATCTCCCTAACAAACTAAAACAGATCCTTTTTGAGAATCAAAAAAAGTATCCTGCTAATTTTAACTCACATTTTTTTCATATTTACTCATACTTTGATAGGATTCTAACTCTGAACAGAAAGTATTTCATGACTCAAAATGTGTGGAGTCAAGGTGTGTATGCAAGTTCAGGTGTGGCTATTCCCAGAATCAGATACATTGATTATATGTCTTACTACTTTTCCTAACCAGAAACATTTAAAAATAATATAATCATAGCATCAAAAGGAACATCAGAGGCCATCAAGTTTAACCTCCTCATAATATAAATGAGGAATTTGTAATCACAGGGATGTTGGTGTTTTGTCTAAAATCACACAGATGGTAAAGTGATAAGAGTAAGATTATGAACTCGTGTTCTCTGATTCTACTATACTTTGGACTGTATTATTTAACCTTATGAAGGTGAGTTTAATTATTGCAGAATTTGGTGATGTTGGTATAAGTAAAATAGCCTTATGTCAAGTTAAATACTACAAATATCTGCTTACAGATTTAAGATTTTAGATACACATATACATATACATATAGGTGCATATATAAAAATACTTCTATATACTTTTCTTTAGAAAAAAACAAAACCAAACTATATAAATATACACACATACTATAAATATTTTCTTACAAATTTAATGACTTTAGATACTTATATACATATGAGAGTTTTGCTTTTGTTTTAAAAACTCATTGTTTTTGCATCATTCATTTGTGTATTCTTGTTATTAATTTTCCCCAATTTTGAGGCAAAGCCCTGATAGCTTGGAAAGGATCAATTGATTCCTAAAAGTCTTTGAATTTTTTTAAAAGGGCAATGTTAAGTAATCTATTAAATTTAAACTCACCAAATAAACTGATAACTGTAATGGAAAAATGTGCAACTGTGCTGAGCCATATGGAAGGCACAGCTTCAAACTACATGTTTTGTCCATTAGGCCTTTTTATATGATGTGCAACAGTAGTCTGAATGTTTCCTAACAAGCATCAAGGAAGGATAAATTTTCTCAATTAAGCAACTGGATTGTTCTTTTTTTATAATATGGAATTTGGACAGACAAAAGTTGTATATAGGATTGGGTACTCTGAAGAGTAGAAATATGAGATACTATGTCTAGTTTTTTATGTATTATTTTCAAAAATCAAATATAAATGAGTGTTACATGTTTTTAAATCCTTTTACCAAGTCCTTTTGTTTTTCTTGGCATATTCAGATATTTGCCCTAGGTGCGGTCTCAAAACTACAAAATAATAAAAACAAAGTGAAAGAAAATCCCATTTACTCGTTAGCCTTGACAGACGGAGCTTAAATGGCAACCTTATGTCAGATGGGATACATCTTTCACAAACAAAAAGAATTTATTGGCTGACCATGAGGAAAGCCTCTTTGCTTACATTCAGTGGGATTTTGTTCTGTCAGTCTTTAGGCCCTGCATCCGCGGGAGCTTGTTCACCAGAGCCAGGGTCCTCTCATCTTTTCCTTGCCTCTTTTCTCAGCATCACTTCCCCCTGAATTATTTCAAACCAACTGGGGATTTCTACTTCTGGTCAGGGATCTAATCGTTTTTTTGGTTTTTTTTTTTTCCCACACACACTTCAACTCCCACCTCAACGTTCTCAGTGAGATAAGAGAAGCCTAAAACTACACAATGACCAGCCAATGGGTAGGGATTTCATATTTGTAATTTTTTTTTAAATTGTGTTGGTTTGTGAATAGAAAATGACTAAGATAAAATACTCAAGAAGGTCAGTGAAGAAGGGAAAAGGTGGAAAGTAAAAGGAAAACAATTAAGGAAGTACTTGTAATTTTAGGGAAAGGCAGGATTAAGTAGGGCAGCAGGCATTGGCAAAGACATTTAGAAAGAATGAATAAGAATGGGAAGCAAGGTTTGCCTATTTTTCAGTTTGTCAGGGGTGTGTGTTTGGGGTGGGGGGGATGGTGCTACAACTCCTTGTGAAGAAATTAATCTGAGGGAAATGAGGCATATGCAAACAAATCATTCTCATGACAGTTGGGAAGTAATATATTGGAATTTCTCTTCATAAACATAATCTTGAAATATTCATCAATCAGTTAATTTCTCAGTCTGTTGTGGTAGAAAAATGATTATATATGAAATTTGAGTATAAGATTATGTAAGAATTAGTTTGAGCTATAAAAATCTCATACTCTGCATTTTATAACATTTTCAGCAGGATAACATTACACCAAGTATGTATTGTTCTGAGTCCTGCTTATGTCTTAGTATCTAGACCAATATTTAGTTTTTGAGTTAACCTTTCTTTTACAATCTGATACTTCCATAGAAATTGTTAGACTCTGTCTCCAAGCTAAATCTCAGCTCATATCTGATTAAGTTCTGGAACTCCATTCTCATTTTTGATGTTTTTTATAGAATCCAATTTAATTTTTTACTTTAATTTTCACATCTGTCTTCAGAAATGCAGACTTGTTCCTAGAATTTAATTCATATATTCATTCACATGCCCTAGGAGAAGACATGAAGAGGGATTAGAGACATTGTCAAATATTCTATATAGATAAGATAGAGCACTGCCACCATAGTTAGACACTTTGTGAGAAGGGAAAGTTGTAGAAGTTCAGGAACTTACTCTTAGAAAAGGATCTGCCCGTCTTCAAGGCACAGGCAAAGGAGCAGCTATGAGTATGATACTATTTGTTATTGCATAGGCTTGCTTCTCAACTATAATTATAGAGAGCTTTAAGCTATCTCTTTGTAATAGTTAAGTAGTTAAAGTAGAGGAAAAAAACTGTTCTCTGAAGAATTACAAGCTATTTAGAATCACATAAAGTGCTCCAGATTAGTAACAATAAGAGAAATATATAGTAACCCTGACATATTATCTCATATTCAGCACATTGACAAAGTTAACAAAATTTAAAAATTAGGAAAATTCAATTTTGGATAGATTGTGGAAGGATAAGTGTAATATTTCATTGCTGACAAAGCTATAGATTGGTAAACTACATGGATGTGTTTTTATATATATATGTACATATATTTTCAATACACATACACATATCTATATACATAATACACAATGTATACATATATAGAGAGGTAAAAATATATATATATATACATACATATATATGCTAGAAAATAGCATTACTATGCAAAACAAAGAGTGATTAAAATTATCTTATCGTTTGACTGAAATTCTATTGGTAGGCATATGCTCTAAAGAAATCATAAAAAAAAAAAAAATTAAGCATGGCCCATTCAAACGGAAGTATTTATCGCCATGTTTTAGCAGCCATCACTCAAGACAATTTCATTTTCAATGTATTGATGAATTCATGCTGATTTTTTCCTCTTTTTTGTTTGCCTTTAGAACTACCATTTATTGTGGATATATGATGGATTTCTGGGATAGGAAACTGGAGGGATACCAGGAGAATACGAGAAACAAAAATTTCAATAAAAATTTTAAACAAAATAAATTAAAGTAAAAATTAATTAACAATAAAATGAAGTATTTTACGTGTTTTCTATGCAAGCCCGAAGAATACACATACAAAAAAGGCAAAAACAATTTCTGTCTTCAAGAGCTGATATTCTAATAGAGATAATATATAAATACCTATCTATACACACACATACATCTATATTATATGTTTGTGATGTACATGAACACATTCATACATGCTTATTTGTGTGTATGAATATGTGGAGGGTGGTGTGTGTAGAAGGCAATCTAGGAGTTTGATGGACTCTAGGAAAGGTGGTCTGCAGAATGTGAGATTTGTGCTGAGATTTAAAGGATTCCAGAAAAAATAAGAGGAAGAGATAACTGGGCCATGCCTTCCATGCATACATGTAGGTGAAAGAACAGAGTTCATAAGGTAAAACAGAGAGGCCAGTACAGCTGGATTGTAGAGTATATGAAGGTGAGTAAAACAAATGACTGAAAATATAGAAAAAGGGGTATTAGAAGTTTCACATATAAACCTGAGGACTTTATATTTGATCCTCCAATAGATAGGATGGCCCAAGAGCTTATTGAGATAGGAGTGAGACATTGATAGACTCATATTTTCAGAAAGTCATTTTGGTACCAAGTGGAAGATTGACTAATAGTGGAATCTACTTCTGATTCTGGAACATTCAATATTTTTGTAAATGACTTTGAATAAACAATGGCAAACTTATCAGATACAAAGCTAGGAAAAAAAAAAAAACTAATAGAGTATCCCCAAGCATGTTAAGAATCTAGAAATGTTAACTACACCTGAAAGTTTAGTTTAATTGGAGAAATATATAAAACTCCACACTTGGAATTTTTAATTCACTTTTATATTTAAAAATGAAATTTAGGTATTAGATGATATTGAGACAATAGTTTCTCTGAATATAATCATGAGATCTATTATGCTGCAAGTTAAATATTATTGCAAAATTAGAAAATCAAAAAGAAAAGTGTGATTTAGAAGAAAATAGAAGCACAGCCTCCAAAGCAAAAGTAGAAATCATTTCACTTTCCTTTTTCCTAATCAAATCACAAAATTAAAAAAATAAATAAATAAATTGAAAAAAATTCAACTTTGGTAGATTTGTGGAAGGATTGGCATAATATATTGCTGATTTTTTTTAATATTCTGGAAAATAATTTTTAACTATGGAAAATAAGAGTCACAAAAATTCTTTCACCATTTGACAGAAATTACATTGATAAGCATATATCCTGAGCAAATCATGACCAAAAAAAGTCCCACTTAAATTGAAATATTTAACACAATATTTTAGTACCTATCAGTCACTACAGTATTCTGTCCTGAGGGAAATATTTGTGGAAAGATTTTGAAAAACAGGAATATAAACAGAGAATAGCTACGAGGATGAGGATAGGACATGATGCCATATGAGATTCATTTGAAGAAACTGGGTTATGTTTCATGCAGAGAAGAGAAGACAGGAAAGGGTAATAGCAATTTTTCATGTAATAGAAGTGCCATCATCTGGAAGAAGGATGAAATTTGTGATTGGTCTATCTCAGGCACAATAAGAAGCAACAAGATAGAAAATGTAAAACTGCATATTAAAATTTTTCAATTTAAGGACTACTATGGTAGGGGTTCTTCCACCACCACCACTACAACTACTACCAGCACCTCCACAACCCCCTGGGGCTTTTTGGAGTCTTAAAGCAAAGATTAAATGACAACTTGTCAAAGATACTGTCCTTCATATTATTATTTAAAGTTTAGATGCAATAATCCTTGAGTCTGATATCTTCAGACTCTTAACACTTGACTTATCTGGGTCTCTTTTCTCTCAACTTTCAATGAAGGAGTCTGGACAGAATTGATTCTGAGGACCTTTCTAAGTCTAGAGTTATTAACTTATAATTCTATGACTCTATGATTCTGAGATTTCTTAACTGGATTCATAGCATTAACTATGTAGCATTTAGAAATAAAATTAGAATATTTCCCCCTGTACATACAAAGGGCTAATGTTTATTTTCTAGCAAAGCGTTGAGTTTTATTGTTTCCATTTTGCAAAGGAAAAAAATAATACAGGTTTACATTCACTGACCATGGGACACTTTCAAAGAGATAGAATAATAAAATTCTATTTTAGATATTGGGAAAATTTGGCTTTTAACTGAAGCCAAAAAGGATATTTCCTTTGTGAAAAAAAAAAAATGACAAGAAGAATTTTTAGTTTTTTTCTGGAAAAATTTCCCTCCATTTTAGAAAACAAAATTGCTCTGTTTTGGAATGATACAAAGGAACATAAGTTCAAGTGATAAATGATTTTTACTACAACTTATGTTTTCATAATAAAAATTGAAATGAAAAGTATAAGGTAATATGATTCATTAAAAAGCAAAACCAATTCCTCCAACAAGTAAAGTATTGAATTAAACAAATGTTGTGAGTTCAAAATTTTCATTACAAGCAAAGTGATAAAAAAATTTCTGTTATATAGTATAAACATAAAATTAAGATATTAAAAATAAAAATAATCTTAAGAGTTTGATAATTACATTTCAAGCTAGATTTTATTTAGGTCATTGCATATATCGATATTGCAACAAATAAGAAAAAAAAAACATGGTACCAAGTTCCCTAGAAAATTTCAACCTTCAAATTTTGATGAAATACCTAAAATCTATAAACCAAATTATTGTGCTATCATTTAGGACTACAGGGTTTTTTGTGAGTGTAACTAGAGCTAATTTTCTAAATCAAGATTTAGATGCTCCTAAATGCTCCACTACAACTACATTTACATGTACAGAGAAGGGATTAGCCATTTTTAAAAAAAGTTATTGAAAAGGATTAGATCAAAGAAAGTTCATGGAATTGTTCCTAGAAATCTTCCGGGAAATGAATGGTGGACAGGATTTGGTTTAAAGGAGAAAAAAAAATAAAAACATTTGGAACAAAGAGATGATATGGACATTTTCCTGAAACAAATTTTAAAGAACTGGCAAAGAGGGAAGATATAATAGTGGCTGGGGACTTCAATTATGCACACATCTGCAAGGAATTTTTTTTCTGCTAACAGCAGTGTCTGATACATTCTTGCTTTACTAGAGATCTCATGTCTCAGAGAGCAAAAAAAGCAACCTAAGAAATTTCTTTGGTGGAGGCTTAGAAAACCC
Organism: Antechinus flavipes; assembly: GCF_016432865.1. Classification (NCBI taxonomy): domain Eukaryota; kingdom Metazoa; phylum Chordata; class Mammalia; order Dasyuromorphia; family Dasyuridae; genus Antechinus; species Antechinus flavipes. The sequence goes on along the minus strand of NC_067398.1, from coordinate 453,220,286 downwards.
AACAACCATGGGTAGCTAGCTGGACCAGAGAATGAAGCACAAGCCCTGGAGGCAGGAAAACATGAGTTCAAATATGACTTTGGACATTTGACACTTACTAGTCGTCTGATACTCTGGAGAAGGTACTTAACCCCCATTGCTTAGTCAAAAAAAAAAAAAAAAAATCCAGGAACCACACCTATATAGAAGCCAGGATGAATGAATGACTGAATGAAATGAACCAATGAAGAATGACTACTACTCGTGGCATAGATCTATGAGAATACAGTCAAGACAGTAGTCAGAGAGGAAAACTAAAATTCAGAATAGGTGAATTGTGATGATGAATGTAAGCTCCTTGAGAAGAAGGATTCTTGTCTTTGTCATTTTATATCTAGTACTTAGAATGATGCCTGACACATAATGGGCAATTGATAAGTGCTTATTGATTGATTAAAAGTAAAAGAAGGTCATTTTTTTTAAAGGAATATTAAAAAAAAAAAAGATTGGAGGGGATCAAAAAAAATGGACCACTATTTAGGGATAGATAGGATAATATCAGGCAAATGGAAATTCACTGAGGACAACCACTGTTTTGCTTTTATATTTTTATCATCAAGACCTAGCCTGGTGTCTTGCATATAGTGTGTATTTAATGAATATTTGTTGAATTATTCCAGTTTATTTTCTGCTTTTGTTCTTAAGCAAGGAGAATTATGCTTGACATGAAAACTTAAAAATAAATAAATAAATAAAGCCTGAAAGAGATAAAGGGGTGGAAATCCAGGTCATATGATGAATTAGTCAACAAGGATTTATTAAGCACTTATTACTTACCACATACTGAGCAAAAGGTGAAGGATGCAAAGAAATACAAAATGAATTCTTAACCTCAAGGAAGTCACATTCTAATGAAGGAGATACCATGTAAATAATTTATTTGCATTAAAAAATAGAAAAAAAGACTACTTTGTTGAATTCAATTTACTAAGCCAAGGTAAACTGCATTCAGACTCACAGTAAGAACTTTTATTAGTAAAACCCCAGCTTCTTAAACTATGAGTCAAAACCTCATTTGGGGGGGTCTAATAACTAAATATGAGTGGTCACAAAATTATGATTTATTATCATAAATGTTTGTTGATTTTGTTTGATTTGTATACCTCTTTCATATACTTACATACCTAGGGTCAATAAAAAATTTCACAAGTGAAAAGGAGTTGTGAATGAAAAAAGTCTAAGAAGCCCTGAGCTTAAACCACTGGCTTTGAAAATGTCATACAGGCCTGGAGAAGGCAAATCTCTTCTCTCTTTGGTTTTTAATGCAAGAAAGAAGAGTCTGCTAGTTATAGACTTGTAAGTTTTATTTTGTTTCCTGACAAAATTTAGACATTTATAAAGTGAATGATTTCTGAACAGCTTGAAAAAGAGTAGGAAAAAAAAAGAAGTTCCACTAGGAATAAATCACATCTGTCCAACCATACTATTCTTTTTGGACAGAGTTATTTTCCCAATAGACCAGAAGAATTCATAGATATAGTTCACTTAGACTTTAGCCAAGAAATTGTGGGAAAAAAGTCTTTTATGCTATCTTTGTATAAAAATGGAGAGACATGGAATAAATATATATCTAGGTGATTTTGGAACTAATTGAATGACCAGACCCATACACCAGTCATTAATGGCTTGTTATAAAATTTAAAAGATATTGATGTAGTGTCTATAATGTAGAAGTTCTGAGTTTACTCACCCACCTCCCACTTTAAACTTAAAGTAACTGATTACTTTTTCCCTCTGAATTTAGGGATTTTTCTAGCACTATTGTTCATCAGCCCTAGCTGGTTTCTTAAATTAATTATAAACCACGGAAATGCTTAGCTTTTAGACAGGGGTATTTACTATTTCCCACCGACCCCACAAAAGTCTGGGACAAACTATCCATAAATATCTAATTTTTAACTCTGTGTTAGTTGAGTAATTCAATGGAGGTATCTAAGAATTATTAGCATCTATTTTATAACTTTGATTAATATTGAATCTAGGAAGGACTTAAGTTATTCTCTCTCTTTCATACATACTAAGAAAGCCCATGCATAGTCTTGGTTTAATCCTGAACTAAACTAAAAGGAAAAGAAAAGCAATTTTGCCTTTTAAGGGGAAAAATCTAGTACCTGTAGAATTTCTCAGGCAGAAAATAAAGAGTCATGCTAGGTAATGTTTTTAAATCAATAGAAAGCACACATTAAATTCTGAGATGATAAACATCTTAAAGAAATAATTAACATGTTGAAAGATAAATTCAGAACTCCAAAAATTCTCACCAGACTCAAATGATGAGCTAAATGTGTTAAACTAAAATTCAATAGAAATAAATGTAAAATCTTATACTAATGTTTTAAGTATACACACACCCACACACATATATAAATGTGTGTGTGTGTGTTTATAGTCTGTGTATTCACAAGTACAAGTGAATGAAAGTATGATTAGTACCTTCTTCAATTAAATTGCAATACTGCAATTAAATAGATACAGAGACAAGGGTTCTTGTTCTACTATTATACAGTCCTACTGTACTAAGCTTGGTCAGACCAAATCTGGAGTTTATGATTCTATGTTCAGTCCTGGACCTCAAATTCTAGGAAAATCAACACACTGGAGGAGAGACACCCAGATTTTAAGGGGTAAGGAGAAAAAAATTCATCGTACACAAAAATTACTTTAAGGAGGTTAGCCATTATCACCCCTATTATTCAGTGTTCTACAGAAATGTTAGCTCTAGCAACATGAAAAGAAAAAAAAATGAAGAAATTAGAGTAGGTAATGAGGAAATAAAATTATCTCTCTTGGCAGATGATATGATGGTATATGTAGAAAATCCTAGGGAATCAACTAAAAAAAAATACTAAAAAACAATTGACAACTTTAGCAAAGTTACAGGATATAAAATAAATCCACATAAAATTATTGACATTTTTCTGTTATCAACAAAAGCCAGCAGCATGAGCAAAAAAAAGAAATCCCCTTTAAAATAACTGTAGATAATATAAAATATTTGGAAGTCTACCTGCTAACTCAAAGCCAGGAACTATATAAAAACAATTACAAAACACTTTTTTTACACAAATAAAGTTAGATCTAAACAACTTGAAGAATATCAAGTGCTCATGGGAAGGCTGAGTTAATATAAGAAAAATGGCAATTCTCCCTAAATTAATCTGCTTATTCAATGCCATACCAATCAAACTTCCAAGAAATTACTTATTAGAGGTAGAAAAATAATATCAAAATTCATCTTGGAAGAACAACAGGTCAAGAATTTCAAGAAAATCAATGGGGAAAAATGTAAAGAAAGGTAGCCCAGCTATACCAGACCTAAAATTATATCATAAAGTGGAGGTCATCAAAACCATTTGGTACTGGCTAAGAAATAGAGTAATGGATCAGTGGACTAGGTTAGGTTTACAAGACACAATAGTCAATGACTACAGTAATTTGGTGTTTGGTAAATCCCCAAACTCTAGCTTCTCAGATAAGAACTCATTGTTTGAAAAAAAAAAATGCTAGGAAAACTGGAAAATTGTATGTCAGAAACTAGACATGGGCCAACATCTAACACCCTATGCCAAGATAAGATTGAAATGGGTTCATGATTTAGACATAAGGCTGATATTATAAGCAAATTAGGAGAATAAGGAGATAGTCTACCTCTTAGATATGTGGAAAAGAGAGGAATTTATGGCCAAAGAACTACAGAACATTATAAAATGCAAAACAGATAATTTTGATTACACTAAATTAAAAAGTTTTTGCACAAGCAAAACCAATGCAGTTAAGATTAGAAGTGAAGCAGAAAGATGAGAGAAAAAGTTTACAGCCAGTGATTCTGATAAAGGCCTTATTTCTAAAATATATAGAAAACTGATTCAAATTTATAAGAACACAAGCCATTCCCCAAATGATAAATTATCAAAAGATATGAATAGATAATTTTTCATACAAAGAAATAAAAGCAATTTCTAGTTAAATGAATAATTGTTCTAAATTGTTCTAAATTACTATTGATTAGAAAAATGGAAATTAAAATAACTCTGATACATTAATGACCATTCCAACAATAAGCAAAAGCTAAAATATGATCAATCATCACCTCCCAAATGAAGTATAAACTCCTGATTCTAATTATCAAGGCTTTCTATAAAATGGTTCTATGTAGTTTTTTTTTTTTTTTTCATTTCAGCTGACTGAACTGTATTACTAGCTTCATATGTACACTTAAGCAGTACACTGTGCCACATTACTAAATCTATGTAAAATGCTTGATGATGCTTTTTTTTTCAAATGGAAGACTTTTTTTAGTATCTCTATTCAATGTCTTCTACAGTCCTAGTCTTTGAAACCAACTTTTGTAAAAAAGTTAATCTGTATCAAATTACTTAAGAGTTCAACCCTCTTGATCCTGTAGTTGCAATTTTCTGCTTATCAAATTGCCTGTGCTTTTAAGAAAAATGGAACACTTCAAAATGCATTTGAATAGAATTGTGTAATTGTCAAACTATTATATAGCTGTTTCATCACACCATGCTATTAAGGAAAAGATATATATATATATATGCATATATATATATATATGCATATATATATTCTACAAAAGTAGTAGATATTAAATAGCACCCAAAATAGAACAATTTGTGGCTTATACAGAGACTATTTATCTGGTCTGTAAATTATATAGATCCTTTGATTTTTCTCTGTCTTGCAGTCTCTTTTTCTACCTTTTAAATGTTAACTAGTTCTGCTACTGTGGATAGAGATAAGCAAAGAAAAGAAAATAATCTTTATACTTTATATATTTTAATAAAGGAGGAGTTTGAAGCTTTTCCTAAAATAATATTTTTTTAATTATGAAAAGGATTTCATTTCCATGATAATTGTTGTCCCTTAGCCATGCTGAATTGAAATTCAACTGTGGTTGATGCCTTTGTGGCTTGTAAGTTTTCATTCTTTTCAATCAACAACTTACAGAAGGAGTGTATGCTATTTTCTTATTCACTGAGTTAGAATGGATTGTACTTATTTTCATGTTAGTGTTCTAAAATTATAAGTAGTCTTCAGAATCAGTGAGAAATAGTTATATAATAAATAACTTTTTAGGAATCAGGAGACATAGTGTCACTTCTAGACTTATTGATTAGTTATACAATCTTGCACTGTGGAATATTAATAGATTGTAAAGTATTTCTTTAAGATATAAACTTTAAAAAGTACTTTGAGATACTCATGTTAAAGATATTAAATTAAATTTAAACTAAGCAAAACATAAGAATATTGTATTTTTCATAGTATATTTAATAAAATAGGTATAACTAAAGGACCTAAGTATCATCATAATGCAGTCTGTCAGAAACTCTGCTAAGTGCTTTACAATTATTATCTCATTTGACCCTCACAATATTCCTGGAAGGTAGATGTTATTATTACTCCCAGTTTACAGATGGAAAATTGAGACAAGCAGAGCTCAAATGACTTATCTAGGGTCACACAATTTGTATGTATCTGAAGTTAGATTTGATCTCACACCTTCCTGTCTCCAGGATCTGATGTTGTATTTATTGTGCCACCTAGTTGCCCCATTGGAAACTTTAAATTTTTGTGTGGAATTAAGAGAAGCATGTTACCTACAATAAGAGAACTGTCTCCTTGACTTCCATGTAATTTTAAAGTTTCATTTAGAATCCTTCAGTTCTACAGTAATTCAATTCTACAAAAGAGCCAGCTATATGCAAAGCCAGGAAAGTTAGACAATATATTGGATTGGACAGAGATAGAACCTAAAAAAAGATCTTTGCAGACAGAGCACAATGGATAAAATTGTAAGGAGTAATCACTGATTTTTAAATACAAAAAAAAATTTTAATGTAAATAAATTACCCCATGCAGAATCTGATTTTTAAAAGATAACTTAGGTTAACTGTGGGAACCATATGGTGAATCAATCTTGAAACATTTATTAAAGGAAGTTAAAGACATCAAAAATGGCTGGGTTTTTGTTTGTTTGTTTTTTACAATTCTCTTGGAGGAAAAAAATGATGACTTAAGAGGGTTCAGGATTTCTGCATATAATAAATTGCATGATGATAAGTGATTACATCAGAAAAAAAAAGGAACAGTTGTTCAAATCTTATTTTTCTTATATTTTCTCTGCTAGGAAGAATGTTTTTGCATTGAAAATGTTGGAGGGAAATGTCTAACTAAGTGTAAATATATAAGATAATAAATGTAGTTGACCTTGAGTAAAGCAAGTCAACTATATTCTCCATTGCTGAAATGATTAGGGTATGTGATAGCTTGGCTATCCTCAGGGATATCAGAAAGATGAATAGGATGACGGAGTTACTATAGGACTGAGGAAGAGAAAATGTCCCGATTTTTTAAAGGAAAGTATCAGAGTTGCAGGAGGAAGAGAACAGTATATATAGTATATAGTCCAGTCATATTGCTTGATTCCTGAGAAAATTCTATACTCTAACATTAAGGAAATTGTTATTGAACCTCTAGAAGAATAGTTATAAAGATTTACTATGGCTTTATAAAGAACCAATACTGCCAAATAAACCTCATTATTTTTTTTTTTATCCCCTTATATAACTTCTAAATGATGGCAAGGATATAAACTAAATTTTAGCAAAAAATTTAATAAAGAATTCTGATATTTTTGTAGAAAAAAATGGAGGAATGTGGACTAGACATAATACAATTAGATGGGCCCTGAACTGGTTGAATGAATGAAGAGTTTAATATGTCAATTCAGCAAAAAAGTCTCCAGTTTAGTTTCTTGAGTTTGTGAACACATGTAGTTTTTTTTTTTTAATCTATGATTCAAATAAAGGCATAAATAGCATACTTATGAAATATGCAAATGACACAAGGCCAAGAAAGTTAGCTTGTACATTGGATTGGACATAGATAAAACTTAAAAAAAGATCTTTGCAGGTAGAGTACAGGCATACCTTGGATATATAGTGAGATTGGTTCCAGACCATCACTATAAAACAAATATCACAATAAAGCAAGCCAGATATTTTTTTGGTTTCTCAGTGCATATGAAAGTAATCTATTAACTGTTCAAGAGTATTATGTCTAAAAACAATGGCTATACCTTAAATTAAAATAATATTGCTAAAAAAAATACTAATCATCACCTGAGCCTTGAGAATCATAATCTTTTTGCTGGTGGAAATTCTTGTCTTGATATTGATAGCTGTTGACTGATCATGGTTATGGTTGTTGAAACTTGAGGTACCTTTGCAATTTCTTTTTTTTTTTTTTAATTTTCTGTTTATTAAAAAAAAAAAAACAGAATTAAAAAAAAGACAGGAAAAGCAAAACAAAACAAAACATTGTTACGTGCCTAGCAGAATGTCAGGGAGGATTCAAAATTTATACAACAAATTTCCAATTCAAGAAAGGATATATAATAATAGAAGAAATTATATTCATGAGTGTCCTTCTTTTCTTTGAATCCTTGTAGGTTGTTCTTTTGTTCTCTGTTGCTTACTTTTTTTGCTTTATTCTTTTTTCTCCCCTTTCATTCTACCCATCTTCCTCAGGCTATAGTTAAGCACAAATATATTTAATAAACACACATACAGAGACACACAAACATTCACATCTATCCACAGATACCCACACATGCATATATCTCTATATATCCATATATAGGTGGTAATTATTTATATTTACATGTACCCAGACATACAAACACACACATACACATCCACAAACGCATGCACTTACCAATATGTAAACATGCATTTAAAACAATATTAGTATGGCTAACATATAATAGAGATTTTTCTGTTGATTAAATCTTTAAGTTTGACTTTGTCTAAGATCAATTATTACTAGCCATACTTTTTTCCCTAATAAATTCGACTCTTGATCCTTATTGTAGTTTTTGTGTATAGCTCTTCTTTCCTTTCCCTACCAACTTTTCTACTTTAATTCTGCTCCTCTATTTGCTATTACCTTCTCCCCCATCCATCTATAAATCCCTCCCTTGTCTTCTTCCCCTACCCTTTGCTTCCCTCTCTGCCTATCCCTCCCCTCATTTCTTTAGAGATTTTTGAAGAGCCTATTTAATCCATTTCCAATGTGAGAAAATTTTCAGAACTATGATCCCATTTCCCACCCTCTAATGCCCCCATGTCTGTTCTTCCTCTGAACCTCACTTGTATAAATTGTTCTCTTAAGTTACTCAATTACTGATGTCAATCTTAAATATGCATTTTACATTTCTATATAAAAACCAAATTGTCCATGTTAAGTTCCTTGAAATTAATTTTAGGATATTGATTAACATTTTCTATTGAGTTCTGGTTTATTTGAAAGATCTGAAAATTTGCAAGTTCATTCAATGACCATTTTTTTTCAATCAATATTATGGATACTTTTGCTGGATATGATATTTTTGGCCATAGGCCTAATTCTTTTGATTGCCAATATACATAATTCCAGGACCTGCAATCTTTTATTGTGGCTGCTGCTAAATCCTGTATAATTCTAATTGTAGTTCTAGCATATTCAAATTGTTTTTTGTTTTTTTTTGCAAAATTTTCTTTTTGATCTGAGAGTTTTGAAATTTGGCAATGATATTCCCATGTGTTTTCCACAAAGGAACTCACTTTTGAGTGAGGTGGTGGTGACTGGTGATTTTTTTTTTTCTGTTTCTACTTTTCCTTCATGTTCTATCACTTCAGGATAATTTTCTTGGATTTTTTCTTGCATTATTGTGTCAAGGTTGTTTTTTTGGTCACAACTTTCAGGTAGTCAATTTTTTCTTGTATTTTCTTTTCTGGATCTGTTTTCTAGATCTGTTTTGTTTTTAATAAGATGTTTCATATTCTGTTCCATTTTTAATTCTTTATATTGTTTTGCTATTTCTTAGTCTTTTATAGCTTCATTAGCTTGCCCTTGTCCAATTCTAATTTTCAAAGAGTTATTCTCATCTTTAAGATTCTGTATCTCCTTTTCTAGTTGAACAACTTTTTTCCATAATCTTCTTATTTTTCTTGGATGGTTTATGTATATATGTAAGTGGGTAATTAGTTTTTCTTCAATGTCTCTTATTTGATTTTTAAATCTTTTCTGAGTTCTATAAATTCTCTCTGGGCAGGGAAACATTTAATATTACTCTTTGGGGTAGAAAAATCTCTTTTTATTTCTGTGTCCTCTGATGAAAATGAATTTCGGTGTTCCCTGTTCCTGTAGTAAGTTTTTATGGTTGGGTTCTTCTTTGCTGTGTCAGTTTTTTTTTTTTTTTTTTAAATAGGATCTATTACTGTAAACATCTCTAATCATGGGGTTGGGGGAATGCTGCCTCTAGCTGCACTTCAGCTCTCCCCTCTGACTTGGGACCCCAAACTAAATGCTTCCTCCTCTTACAAGTGCTGGCTTTCAGCCAGTAGCATCCCTAGCCCACTGCCTCTGCATTCACTGGTTGCACTGGCTCCTTCTTGCTCAAAACTATGTCTCTGCAGCACAGTTAAGGCTGGTGTTTCTTAGAAGAGATTCCTTCAGTCTTCTTGGAGTCAGACCCTTGTCTCAAGCAAGCTGTCTAGGAGGTGAAAATCTCTGTGATTTCTGCTGAAGCTCCAACCAAAACCAGCTAATCCCAGGAGGCCCCACTTGGTGTTTCTGCTGGGCTAGCCTGAAGGTGTCTGCCCTTCACACTGATTAATCTCCAGCCCGTGGTCTTTCTTTAATCAGGGTTATCCCATGAGGATCCCTGTTCCACCTCAAGTCTTCTTAATTTTTCACCAGTCTATGTTGGGCTGAGGCAAAAATTTGTTCTGTTTGTGGGGGCAATCTGGAGAAACTGAAATTTACTGAACTACTCCCCCATCTTCCCAGTATCCTCTCAACAATTTCTTAAAATAAGACAACACTGAATTTTGCCCCATCTATTGACTCTTCTTTTCCCTTGAAGAATTAGAAGTCACTGCAAGGCTATTAATTAGCCTACTTTAATTATTGTTATGTCTAAAAGAATAGGGTGACTTGAGAAGAAGTAGAGAGAAATGAAAATGGCTGGTAGGTGGAGCAGTCAGAACACATATGACTTTTACCAATTAAGTTATCCTTTTCATGGGCTCAGTTCATGGTACACCAAAACAATTACAGTGATAACATCAAAAATTGCTGATTACAGGTCACCAAACAGATATAATAATAAAGTTTGAAATGTTGCAAGAATTACCAAAATATGACACAATGTGTGCACATGCTGTTGGAAAATTGTTGCCAATTTATTTGTTGCATGAAGAGATGCCACAGATCTTCAATTTATAACCAGACAACAAGAACAAAACTCCCAAATATCTGTAAAGCACAATAAAATGAGGTATATGTGTATTAGTTTGAAGTCTGAAGATGAAATTGAATAGGAGTAAATATAAAATCTTATACTTTTTTTGTAAAAAGTCAATTTGGGGAGAAAAGTATGTTTAGACATCAAATTTTGGGGAAATGAACAAGAAGTGTTAGTAAATTACAAATTTAATACAAGTTGATGTTGTAAAGTGCTATGCCAAAAAACTTCTTACACATTATCAAGATAAGCATAGTTTTCAGGAATAGGAGAGTAATGATTCATTTGTATTCTGCCTTGTTCAGGTCACATCTCAGAGTGTCATGTCATTGGGTAAAAAAATGAAATTCCATAAAATAGAACATATTCAAAAGAGGTCAATAAAATAGCTTTTGGTACTTGAGACTATTTTATATAAAGATTCATTAAGAGAATTGGGGAAGAGAAGACGGAAAGATATATAGTTTTTGAAAAGGTCAAGATCTTTTCTACCAACATTGTTATTTGTGCTTCGCTCTGGAAGAGGGCCATGACATTAGAGAGGGGATGTCTTGATGGGCAAGTGAATTTGATTTAAGTGAAGGAGGGCTGGGTAAGGTCACCTGCTTCACTTTCTCCTCCAGAGTCAGCTGGGTCCCGTGGTCAGATCTAGATTATGACAAGTAGAAATGGCTAGGGATGCAGTGGGGGACCTTGGTCCTTTTATTCTAAGGTTTTCAGCAGGTCTCATTACGACTGAGGCTGAACCAATTTAGTGATTAAGACTATGTAGCAATTGAGGCAAAGAACCTCTTCTTTCACCTAGTCCAAAAAAATCTAAATACATGAATGAATGAATGAATGAATGAATCTGGGAAGGGAAGACCTTCAGGGTTTCTGGCCTTTTGAAAGCATATTCTAAGTATAGCCATACCAAATAACAAAGTTTTACAAAAATAACTGTATTTTGGACAATATTATATGTCCATGGTCATTGTGAATTGTACATATCTAGTAAATCTGGAATTTTAAATGGTAATATAAGTTGTTTTTAAAAGTATTGTTTTATATATATATTAAACATTCTTTCTCTTTCTTTCTCTTTTTTTCTCTGTCTCTCTTTCTCTCCAGGTATGTGAAGCTGGTAGAAGAATATATACATAGTTATTAAAGAAGTTATTAATTATTGCAATCAACCTACATATCTGCTTATATTGTAAATAATAACTTAAAGAATGGTTATTTTTCTAATCATAAATGGGGGGGGGGAATGATATCACCAGTAATATCATCAATAATGTTGAAATGTGGAATCACTGTATGGCACAGAAAATTTGGGAAAGTTAGTCTAAACTGCTGCTCTTAACAATGTTCTGGGATTTAGATAAGTTAAATTTTGGTTGTTTTAGATGGAAATTTGATATGTTAAATATTGTACAATGCAAATGACCTTGCTTAAAGACTCTTTCTATTTTAACATGTGTAAGGTTTTTTACTCCTTATATTTTTATAATATTTTCTCATTTTTTAGATTAAAAAACATTAACATGTTTACCTATGTGTGCCAAAATGTACCACTCAAGTTTCATGGGGTTAGATGTTTAATCACTGTTACCTGCAAAATGTTCTTTGTGCTGTTCTGTAATTGCTATTTTTAAAGTATCTAATCTTATTTTTTTTAAGAGGGGAATTGCTCATGATGAGCATACACACACACACACACACACACACACACACACACACACACACACTATATGATGAAATGCATGCAAAAGGAAAGTAGAATATCTTATGCAATGGATAATGTTTGCCCATATATTCAATTTTGAATACTGTTCATATGAACTTTTTAAAAAAAGGATAACATATATTTACATTTTTGAACATGTTTATACACTGATGCTCAACAGTGATTTGATGTTACCAAAATAATTTTCTTAGCACATTTTCCATTTGTTTTTGGTTTGTTTCAAGTTACCCATGTTTCACTGCTGTATTTTAATATATAAATTTGTAGAATTAATTGCATGCAAAGTAGTTATCCAAAAAGTGTCTGAAAAGTTACTACATGGTAAAAATAATTTTAAAAAAAGAAAAAAATGAAACTAGATCATTGAAATAAGAATATTCATTTCATACACTGAAGCCCAGTTTGTGTTTCTGGAAGCAAAAATTCATGAAAATGGTATTTATACAAATAACTATAAAAGTAAGTATAAACTTTAATTTAGAAGAGAATATATGAAGTTAGTCAACAAGCTTCTAGCCAAGTAGACATATTTATTGAAGATATTTAGTCATTGGAAAGATATAAATCTGAAGTTGTCTTATTTCTTTATGAGCATGATAGTCCTTCATTTGCTTAAAGACAATGATGAAGTAATATGTGAACCACTTTTCCCCCTAATCTTATGACTCCTGCCTATACATTTTCTTCATTTAACTAGTTTTCAACTCTCTAACCACTTTTTGGTATGAGTCTTCATAGCTCAAAGTATTAGACTTCCAAATACTCCAAATTACTGGGGAGTATTTGGAAATATTTTCCAGACCCCAACTAAAAGTTCTCCAGACTTGGGAAATTCTCATTATCTATTAGTAATGAAGGAAATGCTAAGCATTATGAGGATTCAGTTTTCCAAATAGTTGTGCTAATCCAGAACCATAGTGTATAATTTACATGCTTGGATTTGGTGTGATCTATTTAGACTCCTGTTAGACCTTTTTTTGAGTGGAAACAGCACCCAGAATTCATATGCAGAAAGCTAGGACAAGGATGTGCAGTTACAATCCAGGGAAGAATTTCGAGTGATTAAAATTCTAATCCTAGGGGAAATGTGATGGGGCAAATCTTCCCCTGGGCATTGCAGCATGCCCACACCACTTCTATGAATGACTTTGCTAGTCTTTCTGAGTAATACCAATCAGCATGATATAACAGATGGTGTGAATTGTTGACAGCTCAGTTATTTAATGAAACTAAAATGAAAAATGAGGAAATGATCTTTTCTTCTATATTTTTGTGTCCCATAAATATTTGAGAGGTTGCCTAAATATAAAATTTTTGTATATTATTCTACTGTTTGTATTTTATTCTTATATACTTGTCCAAGCAGTGCCTCCACCCCCCCCCCAAAAAAAAAAAGTTTTCATTTACCTGGAGCTCAGTCATATCTTGATGGATTTTTTTTAATCACTGAGGATCCCTACTAAGATTGTAGATAGACAAAACCCCAACTAAATCAATTTTTTAATAATAAATTCATTTATAATTAATTGTATGTGTCTCTGAGAAAAGCCCATCCTTTTACTGAAATACTATTGTGCCTACCTGAAATTAATTTCCCAAGACCAAATAATTATCTTTCTATCAATAAAATCTCATAAACCTTTTCTTTTAAATTGGGACACTGTCACTTGAATCTCAACCTCAGAATATCTTTCCTGCATTGGAAAATTTCCATCACTAATAGATCCAATCTAAGACAGCCAGAGTAAGTAATGATAACTGTTTAGAGCAGTAGGATGAGAATGGGAAGAGCTTTAAGGAAGCAAGCTTCAATTTTTTTAAAAAATGGCTATTGGAGATGATCTAGAGGTAATCTACTGTGTGTGCATTTGGCAAAATAATTGGCCCACACATTTCATCCAGGAAGAAGAAAGTCAAAGCCTTTTCTTTTCAAATCATCTGTCCCTATAAACACCACTAAGCTTGTAGCAAGATTAAAACTTTACTAACTATGCTTAGTCTAGAAGCCTGATTTAAAAAGTGAATGGGAACTTCTCAGAAGAATGATAACAAGCTTAAGATATCATTTCCCATGGTTAGAGGGCATAAATAAATTGTATCTGTAAGAATGGTAAGTATATGGAGAGGGAAAATAGTGTTCCAAGGAAAAAATAGAATTCTCTCATGGCCAATTCTCAGTTGCAATATTTGTGCTCTACTTCTAGAATTTTTTTTCCTCTTTGCTTATTTACTCAAAAAATAAACACTGACCAAAAACCATCATGATGTCCAGATGTTAAAGTTTCAGAATTTACATCCAGATAAACTCATTGATATGTTTCTACTCAGCCTGTTTATTGCATGGAAGCTTTGAATGAATGATGCTCTTTTCTTCTTTGAGATTCATCAAACACATCAAAATCTTTATGGTTCACAAAATCCTGGAGAAGCATGTTTGGAGTTGTTTAAAAAAAATAATACTATACAATTGTTTATGTTCCTTTTTCCCCACCTTGGATTGTAGGAGCTAGAATTCTCTTAACTAACCAGTACTAAAATATCATCCAGTGATGTAGTTATATCACTACATTTGATTTTGACAAAAGGACCTTACCTCAAATAGTCTTTAAGCCAGGATAATCACAGTTGTAGTGACAAAGCACCAAAGGCTTTGTTTAGAGCTTTTCACCATGAGTTCCCTTTCAGGAGAGCAGGCAAGTTTTATTATTCTGCCAGTATCAATTTCAGGATTTGTCTTGGACTCACTAGTTGTGGATAATTATTATGCTTTGAAAAACTTGTTTGATCCTTTTGCTTCTGTTCTCTCTGGTCTTTGCTTTACTCTGTGAATCATTTCCATTCACTTATGGGAATGAGCTGTCTGTGCCATTCGTTATGAAAAATGGTGATTGATGTTTGAGTTTGATATTGTAGACCAAAGAAAGGAGTAAGAGCTATTTTAGTGGTCTTTGATGATTAATCATTAAGGTTCACAAAAAAAGAATTTTTTCAGGTAAAGGTGAAATGTCTAATATCACACTGAATATAGCTGATCATATAAATATATTTATTTCAAGAAAGAGTTTTGAGTATCTACATAGTTTGGATTAGGAAATTAAAATCACTTTTAATCCTATTACCTCATCAGAAAGTATCAGTGTACTTTCTAGCCTTTTCTCCCAAAGCTTAATGACGGCTTTAAACAATACCTGAATCAACTTAAATGTCATATACAGTTAAAAAAAAGGTGGGGGAGGTTAAAAAGAGTTACTGGTATATATTGTCAGTGAATAAACAAACCTGGAGTGACTTTAAAAGCAATTCTTCAGTTGCCTTATCAGAAACAGCTTGACAATGGTGAGGGAGAATAGAATACCACTTGTTTGAAAGAATTTGAGGCCATTCAAAAGCAGTTACTTTTGGGGAAAATGATACAAGCACTGTGTGATAGAGAATGGAAGAACATAAAAGGTCTGAGGGACAAATAAGTCAGGTTTGCCTTAACTCTGGCCTAATGAATTCATCCCTGTGTTGGGAAGCCTACCTTCAGTCAGGAAAGACTCTGCAAATATTTGTCTCATCCTCAGAATTCTAGTGGGTCGGAATTATATTAATACTAACACTTATATAGTGATTTTCTTAGGGGAAAGGGGAGACAATATATGAGGAAGAGGAAATGAGATTTGTAATTTTACTGGTATAGGTAAGAAAATCTCCTTACTTAGATGGTAACTTGCCACACTGGTCACAGAGCCAGTATTTGTCAGAGAATTGAACTAAGGTGCTCCTGGCTTTAAGGCTAACTCTCCATCCATAAATGACTAGTTGCCTCTTGATAATGCCTTAAATGCTGCAAAGTGCTATACATTAAGGTAGCTTTGTTGATAACATTGAATTTACATAGGACTTTGCCCAAATTGCCTTAGAGTACATTGTTATGGACAGATTGTTGTATCAACTTACCTTTTAAGGCTGGGCTATTTTAAGCAAGAAAAGTACCATAGTTAAAAAAAAAACAACAACAATAATAATAATATAAGATTTGAACAGTTTGAATAAGCTCTAGACTGAGTTCCTGGTTATCTTTTTGATGAATTATTCCTTTAAAATCACATCCTGAAAGATCTGGTTCTAATTCTCCTGAGATTTAACACAGAAACCCCTAAATGAGGGGTTTAGGTGCTTAATAAATGGTTGTTGAATCAAATGAGGCCCTGAACCATATCCATTAATGCCTTGGAATACCATTTGGATTTGGAAAGAGCCCAATCTGATCTCCTTTCTCTTATGGTACACAGCAGTATTAGCGAGCGCTTTATAGAAATGTCATAGGATGCTGTTAATCAGAAGAGAGCCTGGTGCATTTAGAAGGTGGATTAAATGTCAATCCAAGATTAGTCTGCTCTTGAGTAATGCCAAGTTTCATGGTTTGGATCCCAAGGAATATGCATAGTGGTGTGTGTGTGTGTGTGTGTGTTTTGACAAGTCAGATTGAGGGGAGTATCACTTCATTTTGGTTTGCAGATCTCTGGCCCTTACTTTGATTTGGGGTTTAAATGGCCCTAAAACCTCAAGAAAGAATTAAATTTCAAATGGAAAATAAGGGATTTGGGCTTTTTGAAAAGATCACAAATCTCAATAGGGTTTTGGGGTTTGTCGAATCAGGCAGGGCAGACCTTGTGGCGTGGTGGTTAGGCCCTAACCTTGAAAAGTCAGCTCTTACAGGAACTGTCTCGATTCCTCTGCTAGGCACTCAATGTCCCTGCACCTTTCTTTCTCCTAATTTCAATTTCTATAGGAAAAATGACTTGTCTGGAAAAGCTCCTTTGTGCTAGCACTAAGGAGGAAAAAAGCTAAACTGGTAACTTGAGGCAGATAATTTTATATATATATATATATATATACACATATACACACACACACACACACACACACACACACACACACACACACACACACACATATATATATATTATACCCTGAACTGGTTTTGCTTTGAAACAAATGTAGGGTTATTGTGAAAGCAAAAAGATCAGCTAAGATCAAGACCAGACACTGTGAGGTAGGCAGATATGAGTATTCTCTTGCAAAATAAATACAAAAACACCTACTTAAAAACATTATGTTCTAATGGGATCTTTAGGGCTTCTGGAAGGTGCAGCACGAAAACCTCACTATTATCCAATATTTTATAGGCTTCAGTGACATCTTATGAAATAATCAATTGTCACTCTGAGTTTGGTTCTTCCTAAATGGTGAAAAAAATTTAGAATTTTTCACTCAAGTAAAACTACGTCCGTGCTTCAATGAAACCATGATTATACCACTGTATTTTCCAACAGAGCAGATGATGACTTACTCCATTCCCTCTCAATCTATGTGATTCATGACCCCATTTCCTAAAAATCCTCTTTGAATGATCCGATCAATACTGTGGAGCCATTCCCCTGTTCTTTGTTTGTTTTTCCATCCAAAACATGTCATAGATTCAAGTCCAGCAATTGGGCTGTCCAATTGGTTATCTCTACTTCTTTCTGTAATTTTGACCTATTTACTTTTCTATATAAATATGTATTTTAATTGATTTTTTTTATATTACTTCATGAGTTTGTTAATCATAGCAACATGCTAAAACCTTCGGTACACAGCATTCATATTTCCATGCATCTTTGAGTAACTTACAATTTGAATTCTTCTGTAACAGAGGACTTTTATGTGACTTACAACCATTTGAAAGGTTTTTAATGTTCTAAAGCATAAGATTGTGACAGAAACAGCATGGATTCATCAAAGTGCTATCTTGCCTAATATTTTCTCTCTTATTTAGTTGTGGATCTAATGCATTACTCATTTTCACCTATTCATATTTAGATGGACTTTTATGTTTATACACACAAAAATGCATTTGTATACATTTGTATAATGAATAATCTAAAAGGTGTTTATCCTGATTGCATCCTCTATTTGGGAGAGTACATATTTTTTATCTACTTCATTTTTTCCAATGTGGATAGTTAGACCTATCAATGGAAAATTGGAAATTCATTGAGGAGGGTCTATAATGTTTGAGGACTTGATGTAGTTAGTCCAATGCTGTTTGTAAGAACTATTTGAAGGTCCTTACTACTAATAGAAAGTCTCTTTCTAATTCTCACTCGGTGTAGAACTTCTCCAAGATGCTAATGATTATCATTAGTGAGCATATATATCCCAAATTTTTACCTTTGTTTAAGTCAATACTTAAAGGATTATTAAGTATCCCCAATGTTCATATGACATAGTATTTTGTGTGAGTTTTACATATCCAAAAAGAGTGAAGTTTTCAAAAGATAGGTCAGGGAACTTGACTTTGTTTCTGGTAGATTCTAAAAAAAAAATGTTAGAAATGTGTTTTGTTAATATCTCCACAGGTAACAATGATTAAAAATGGGCAGCATGGTTTTAAAAAGAATAGATCGTGATACATGAATGCTATTTCCTTTGTTGACAAGTTCCTAGACTGAAAAATAAGGGTCTTCTGATGATTTCATGTACTTGGAGTTTAGCAAAGCATTTGAAGTGCCTTTTAACTGAACTTATTGATGTTTATGTCTAGTTATACTAATATTGATACTAAGAGTTAAATGTTATTCTCTCAGTCAAGTTAAATGAATTTGTTATTCTGTTATAATGACTTGATCAAGAATAATCATTAGTGGGTCAATTTCAAGTTGAGGATCATCTCTAGTGGAGCACCAAGAAATCTGTTCTGGGGCTTGTAGCTGAGCCTTATCAGTGACTTAGGTGGAAGTATAGATAAATGTTTAACATATTTGTGAATTACACAAAATTAAAAGAAATAACGAACACATGGGATAACAGTCAAATTACAAAACTATCTCAATTGGTTAGAATCTTGCCACATTTTAATACAATTAAATTTATTAGGAATATGTTAGAGTTCAAATGTTGGAGTTCTTGTTCTTCTCAAAGCACAGCCGATTTAGAGGCTTAGAGCCCTTCGGATGTCTCCAAATCCAAAGGTTCTGTCCTTCAGCCTCTGCCTCTGCTTTTTTCTGCCTCCAACCAACACAGAGATGGAATGTCTCTCTTGACTCCTTCTGGGGAGCCCAGCCACCAACTACAGTGGTGTGAGATGAAGATGAATCTGGTTGTCCACTGAACTCTCCACTCGTAGCTTTATCCTCTGAAAACCCTTCGTCTGCCACCAGAGTCGCTCCTCTGGAGTCCAGCTGAACTTTCTTCTGCGACCAGCCAGCCAAGAGGAAATAATGTATTCTGCCATAGAGCCCTCATCGCTGGCCTTTTATCTGACTCTTCTGAGAGAATGGGATTATGGGTTTTCTCCCATAGTGCTCCCCGCCCAACGAGCTTCAAGGGAGGTGTGAACTCATTGAACTCCAATGAGTAAAGGTGTGAACACAAGCCTTGTATTAATTAGTTCTACTTAGTACCTTGTTTCAGGTTCTGCCCAAAACATCTTCTTGTAAGATTAGATCAACTCTAATTAGTTAGCAGTTAGTAAGGATTCCAACAGGAATAGTTTTTGTATTATGTTAAAAATAAATTTCACAAATAAGAGATTGGATAATAATAAGTCATTTGAAAAATATTTGATGGCTTTAATGGGCTATTGGTTCTATTAAAATCAATATTTTAACTAAATGCCAACTAAAATAAACATAATCTTAATGCATTAAATGAGTATACAAAAAGAGGGAAATGATAGTCCCACTATATTCTGAGCTGGTTAGATAACATCTAGATAAGAGACTTTTTATGTATATCATAACCCTCCTTTGACATTTTGTTGAAGCCTATGGACCCTTACTTTAGTTTTTTTGTTGCTTATATCCATAATTAAAGGAAGTACTGAATTAACTTAGAGGTTAGTGAAAATAATGATGTATTTTTTTCTATTCATTTATCCAGACTCCCTTAAATTGCTTTAATAATTATTGATCTACCAAAATATTTTCACTTCTGACTGCAACATCTGACTAGGACATAGATAAACTATCAAATACATAGAAGAGAGAAAACAGAATATTGAAAAAAATTCCAATTTCTAATTTGGTTTTGTTGTGAAGTTAGCTATAATCTGAAGTTTAATATCTTGAATCATATAAAGTTGATTGGTTTGAACCTTCTATTTCAATTACATGTGGACTAGAAGATCTTTGAGGTCAAACTCTTTTAGTTCTTGTGATTCCTGAGAAGCCTTGAATATAACCTTTAAAGTTGCAATTTGTTTTTCTGTTAAGTCCAGTGTTACTTGTTTTTAATCAATACACAATAAGACCTTATTCTTTATATGACAGAAGTTTTGATATTTGTTAAAATTCAGACTTAGGCCATTCTCATAAAAATTTAAGAGAGAGACATGTAGATCTATATTTGGTAAAAATATTCTTAGTCATTGATGAGTGAGTGGAAGTGGTAAAATTCCTACCCAGAATTGAAAAAGCTGGAATTTTTATTTGTTTTTTGTTTTGTTTTAAGGATAGTCTTTTCTTTTTCCATTGGATACTGAACTATCATGATGGCACTAATTAGTCATAGATATGGATGAAATGTGGCAACATTCCTGAACAAGTTGTTCTAATCTTCTTTTATCTTTCCAATGTCTTGGTTCTCTGTCCCACATTATAATATTAGCCCAATAGATTTTTTTTTTTAAATCACCTTTTATATGTTGCTTCTCTTGTGTCCTCCATAGTTACTACTTTGCTTTCCCATCCTGTATTTCCTAAGATTTGTGGCAGGCAAATGTTGACATTAAACATAATAAAGAAAGAAAGAAAGCTATAACTAAATCAGAGTAGACTTTTATTAGGAAATTTATACTAAGAAAACAATGATGCAAATAACATTAAAATTGAGAGCTGAGATTGAATAAGGGCCAAGAAAAATACCAAATTGTTGATGGAATCGAAGCAGTTACTGGGGTACAATGAAGAATGAACAGTTGATTGCATAAAAGAAAAAACTTCATTAGATTATAAAGTAAAGTACTTTAACTGTGGCGATCAATCATAACCTATACTCTAAACTTTATAAGTCTGAGTCACCATAGAGCAGGTCTTCCAATAAGGCCCATTGTTAAGATAACTGATGCTATTTGGTGATTGACCTGAGATTTTGAGGTGAAAATATTTTTGAGTATTTTGCAAACAAACAAAGGTAGACTTAAAATGAAAGCTGATTCTTTCTAGATTCTGGTGAGAACAAGAAGAGGTCATAGTTCTATCCATACAATTAATTCAGATCAAACTTGATTCCAAGCTCTAACCATACTATACCTGACCCAAACCATATTAAGCTGCTGCCCTTGACATCCTAATCACATGTTTACATGAAGAGTTACCTTTTCCTTCTTCTTCCATCTCTCCCACATTTTTATTTCTTGCTCTGAGAATAATAATCAAATCAACACTACATTTCTGGAAATTCTGGAAATGACCAATTGCCATATGGGTCCACTTACCATCCCTATGAATTTCTAGACCAAAATATCTTTCCATGACCATCATCCTTATATATGTTCTCTTCTCCTCTATGAATGTTAACTCCTTAGAGCAGAGATTTGTGTTGTTTCCCTATTATTTAGCATGGTATCAGACACATAAGTACTTAAATGATGTTAAATTCCTACGTTCATTTATTCATTCTGAGGCAGAAATCCTCCTTAAAATATTAAACAAATGTGCAGAGGTAGCACATAGATTAATGCTTAGGGACAGAGCCTATATTTGGTGCTCATATAAGCAAATGACCATTTTTTTGCTGCAAACAATGGGTTTTCCACACTGAGCAACAATCAGGCAGCTTTGAATTTGAAAAGGTCCAAAGCAATGACTGTGGCTAACCTTGGCAGGTCTCCCAACTTGGTACCTCATTCTCCAGCTTTCTACTCTGCCTATATTCAGTCTCACCTCGTTTTTTCTTGACAATTGTGGCACAAGTACTTCATTGTTCCTATGTCTACGAAAAAGTTAATGCTATTTGAAGAAAAAAAGAGCTGCTCGTTGAGAAGAAAGAAAACAACTATGGAGAGATGATTTGTTGAGCCAGTTTCTGGTGTTCCATTTCCTTACCTACATTCATTGCTATAGGAACTGTATCTTTGGCTACTGGGGGTTGAGGATGGAGTGGGGGGGGGATCACCACAGAGTTTCCCCCTTGAAGGCTTTTGAATTGCATTTCAGTAGGACAGTTAATCTTTCAGAAACAAATAAGACAGCAAGTATGTTTTTCACATAAAAATGAAGAAAAAAACACTGCCTTCATTTTCACGACACTTTCAAAGTCTTCATTTCCCAAGTTTGTTGGTTCCAAAAGCAGGTTCACTCTTGCCTGCCAGGAGTCCTGATGTGAATCAGGGAAAATAAAAGCAACAAAGTTTTATAGCATCAAATATCTATGTTTGAAATCTTGGCAAATAGTATGTGAGGATTCAGGAACAAACTTGAGTGAGTTTGCTTGATCTAAGTGAAAATGGAAACATTGACCAGAACAATCAAACCAGACCATTGCTAGGGTCAGAAACATTTGGTCCCATTGGCATTTTGTTTTCTTTTTCATAATCTTTGTATTGCTCTTTGAGTCCCTTCCACCTCATGGTCTCATGTGGAATCGGAAGTATGGAAACACCACAGGAGAAACTGAACTGGATTGTGGTATCTTAAACTTAGCCAAATCCAACAAGAATTGGAAATCTCCTTTGCCAGCCCACTCTTGTGAGATTTCCAGCTTGATAGCCAGACCAAAGAGGTTTGGAGTGATGTGTGAGCCTTTGCAGTGGAACCCATCATGAGTTTGTCTTTTTGGCTTGCAAGATTTGATTTATAAGTTCACTCATCTGTCTGTGGCACTGATTTTTGTCAACATTCTCTTCCTAGAGCCATTATGTAAATAAACATGCAGGAACCTAAAAAGATGCAATCCAGAGGTCAAGAAATGTTATGCTTTATCTAATTCTTTCCCTTCAAAAAGATTTATACTTTAGTCATAACCACTCAGGATTTGAGATGTCAGGAACATAAAGTAGGTGGTAGAGAAATAGTTTCTTGAGTTGCCCCCAAGCCCCAAGTTAAGAGAGTTGGTGTATGTGTTATTGCTATATAGAAGATTCTATACACAAATAGATTAAGTTAGGGAAACTACTCAGTGTAGTTCTCTCTAGGTATCCCAGTGACTTGCAAATTGGATCATGTGGAAATATTAGTAGGTTTTTATTATTTTCCATTATAATTATAAGAAAGAAGAGGGAAAAAGAAAATACAAACAAACCCCTAGATCTATTCAGTTAAGATTTTATTCAATATTTAAACTTTAAAACAAAAACTGAGGTGAAATTTATCCATATGAATTGTTACTAGAAAACAAACTATATACCTTCTCTTCTTTGCAGCTATGCTGAAATCATGATAGAGCAAAAGGCAAAAATCAATGAAGATTTTTTTTTGTATTATCCTTTTTTTATGATAGAATTCCAGACCAAACTTCCCATATATAACTATAACTCATAGCTCTGAGAGTATTAAAAAAAAGCACTTGATTTGTATATTTTCCTTTTACATTTCAAATAGCAATATCCCTGCCCCCACCTTTGCCTTGTTTTTACTACTCATGGAATATGATTTTAGATCTGAGAACTGTTAATTAAATGATATTAAGTAACAAACTTTTTATTCAATTCCACAAGAATTTATTAAACAAATACTTTATTAAGCACTGTACTAGGGTAACAAGTGGGGAAATGGCTCTTGCCCTCTGAGGACTTACATTTGATTGAAATTCTCAGCATAAGACAGATAACAAATACAAAATATATCCC
Organism: Antechinus flavipes; assembly: GCF_016432865.1. Taxonomy (NCBI): domain Eukaryota; kingdom Metazoa; phylum Chordata; class Mammalia; order Dasyuromorphia; family Dasyuridae; genus Antechinus; species Antechinus flavipes. Next base: position 453,196,391 of record NC_067398.1, on the reverse strand, counting down.
AAGTAAATGTAAATAATTTCTCAGAGCAGAATAAGTAACTAATGATAGGAAAATGAAGTCTGAAGACCATAATATTAACATGCCCAATTTATTTAGAGGCAGATATTTAGTTTTTTATTGATATTTAGTCATTTTTCAGTCATATCTCACTCTGTGCATTTTGAGTTTTCTTTCTTCTCTAGCTATTTTTTCAGCTGAGGAAACTGAGGCAAACAGAGTTAAGTAACTTACACAGAGTTACATAGTAAGTGTCTGAGATTTGAATTTAGGGAGATGTCTTACTGATTCCAGGCCTGGCATTCTAGCAACTGTGTCACCTAGTTATCTTTGGTATTTAAAAAAAATCATATTCTTCCAAAAAATTTAAAAATATATATTTTTTACTTGCATTCATTGTACCATATATTTAGAATCCAAAGGGTTCTATTATCCATTAAGTCTAACACCCTCATTTTACAGGGAAGGAAACAGGCTAAGCAGTTCAGTGACTTGTCCAATGTCAAACAGACAGAAAGGGTCAGAGGAGATATTTATACTCAGCTTATCATGACTCTGTCCACTGCAACATCTAGCTTTGGTTCTATTTGTATGGCTTATGCTCAATAGATATGTTATACATCCTTCTAAAAATAACACAGTTTTAGAAATGATGCAAGAGTGAAAACCTTAAATGTAAAATATAAAAGACAACTTCCTCTGCCCTTAATGAAAAGTATATATTTTTGTCTGGTCTAAATGGAGATTAATTTCAAGAAAACTGGATGAAACATTCTGATATTAATTCTGGTTTGAGGCTTAGACTATCACAGAGGCAGTGAGAATAGATCTGAGAGAGAAATTATGAAAGTATAATTAAAAGAAAGGCAGGAGAGAACTGTGAAGAATAAATGTAAATCAACACATGCTGATGTTTACTTATTTCTTTTGTTCTTTTTCTCACATGATTTTTCCCTTTTGTTCTGATTTTTCTCTCCCAACACAATTCATAAAGAAATGTCTATTTAAAAAAGTAATGTAAATATGGCAACAACAAGTTTATAAGACAATCAATTCTGATGGATATGACTCTCTTCAACAATGAGATGATTCAGACCAGTTCCAATGGTCTTGTGATGAAGAGAGTCATCTAAACCCAAAGAGAGAACTGTGGGAATTGAGTGTGCTTCACAACACAGCATTTTCATTCTTTTTGTTGTTGTTTGAATGCATTTTTCTTTCTCATTTCTTTCTGGTTTTGATTTTTCTTGTGCAGCCAGATAATTGCATAAATACATATGCATATATTGGATTTAACATATATTTCTACCATATTTAATATATATTGAATTACTAGTCATCTTGGGGAAGTGGTGGGGGAAGGAAAATTTAAACACAAGGTTCTGCAAGGGTTAATGTTGAAGAATTATCCATGCATATATTTTGAAAAATAAAAAGCTTTAATAAAAAATATTAGTAAAGATAAAAAATATATATGTATAACCAGAAAAAAAACAATAAAAAAAAAAAAGAATGGCTGATATGTGGCACTGTGGATAGAGTCCTGGGCCAGGAATCAGGAATATCTGAGTTCAAATCCAACCTCAGACAATTAAGAGTTGTGTGACCCTGGGTAAATCAATTAACCCTATTCGTCCTGGTTTTTTTTTTTTTTTCACCTGTAAAATGATCTAGAGAAGGCTAACTACTCCAGTATCTTTGTCAATAAATCCCCAAAATAGGTTACAAAGAATCAAGCACAATAAAACAATTAAACAATAATGAAAAGGTCTTGGCAGATCAGCTATAGACATAAATAATAGGAAGGACTTAAAGATAAAACTAAGGTTTCAAGAATAATTGTGCTCTTTCAAAACTGTGGAAGCAGGAGAGTACTGTTACTTTAGCGGTAGAGATAGAATTTGGACACTTTGGTTTTGAGGTAATGATGTGGCATTTTCGTATTTAGCAGATAATTGGTAATATAGATTGATAGCTCAGAGAATAGTTATTCCAAATGAATGAAAGTGGTGTACTATAAATTAGGTAGACCTAGATTCAATTTTTTTCCACTGCTGCTTCTAGCTATATTACCCTTAGAAAATCATTAGATATCTAGCAATAGATTCCTCATTTATCTGTTCCTCATCATTTTCCTATCTCTTTGGCCCTGTTCCTGATTCTTAGAATTTTCACTACTCCATCATACCTTTAGTTTGGAAGTATACTCCTCACCTGGAATTCTCACATTGTAAGAATATTCTGCCCCCTGTAGTCTCTTCCTCTGCTTGACTGTTTTCTCTTAGAACTTCCTTTAAAAAAAATGCCCAGATCAGAAATATTTAATTCCTCCCCAGACACTACCCCTGTGTCTCTGGACTTTTTCTATTATGGCCCATGCAAATACCTGTCCCTCAATTCTAACCTCTTTCATTTTTCAGCTATTTTTTATGTGTAATGTAAGCTACGTGAGGACAGGGACTGTCTTGTTTTACTTTTATTTGTTTTTCCATTGCTTAGTACAATATCTTACAATTAGTAATTTCTTAAAATCTTCTCCACTTGACTATTCAATAAGGAGTTCAGATTCATTATCTTTAATGTCCCTTACAATTCAAAATCTATGATAATAGACAACATCTATGATTGTCTCTGAGGGCATTTCCTTCATTGTTATGACCCCAAATTCTTCTACAACTTTGTAAATATTTTCGTTAGGAGTTTATATAGATGAGAGACTTCTATACACCCAAAGCCAACCGGGTAATGACAAAAAATAATAACATTCATATGTTAGGACAGCATGTTTACATGGATTAAATATAACTCTTGTACAGTAGAAAGAACATTGGCCCTAAACCAGAGGAGCTAGATTTATATTCTACCTCTGAAGACCACTTATTTATATGGTTTAGAGCAGATAATTTAAAGCCCTTTACTCTAAATTTTCTTATTAATAAAGTGAAAAGATTGTTCTACATGTTCTGATATCCTATCAACTCTGGATATATGATGTTATGATATCATATCCCCAATCTCTTTATCTTCTTCTGCTTTATTATTGTGCTTGCTTTTATTGGATAGAAACTGGTCATGTGATTTTATTAGCATAGCATCAATGGTGATTTTTCTATAACTTATAATTTTATAGAATGTTTAGAGCATCAAGTAGTTAAAAGAATTATGCAGGATCATTTAGCAAGTAGAGATCAGAGGCAGGACTTGAGTTCATGTCTTCCTGGTTTGAAAACTACCTCTCTCCATTCTACCCTGCTATATTTCTTGTCTTGTTTTTGTTTTTCTTTGTTTTGGTGTCAATTAGGGTTAAGTTACTTACCCAGGGTCATCCAACTATTAAGTGTCTGAGGTCATATTTGAATCCAGGGCTGTTGTCCTATCTTCTGTGATACTTAGCTGCCTTGTAGTCTTTTTTACTCTCATATAATGGAAGTATTTATTATTTTTATATATTATTCTTTCAGCATTTGTTATAAACTCTTTATAAAGATTTGTCATGGTGATTTGGTGGAGAATCTAGTTCAAAGAAGAACAAAAAAGCTGGGAGTTTTTACAAAACTGGAAAGACTTCATTAATGGTCTAGTAGGAGAATATGTTTCTATAATTTATAGGGTTTATGTTTGGGAAATACTCATTATTAGGTTGGCTTTGAGTACATGGAAGCGTTTCATCTACATGAGCTTCTAAATAAAACATTTACAAAGTTGTAGAAGAATTAGGTGTCATATCAATGAAGAAAAAAACATCTGAGACAATCATAGATTCTTGAAGTCCTTATATGAGTCTTACAATTCCAGTATTATACACGCTCGAAGGGAAAGGGAATCTGTTTGTTTAATGTTGTGGGGGACTACATGCTAAGTAAGCACCTCCTCACTGTCTGTGGGAGTACAGTGCTGACTCTTTTTGGTTTTCTATTTAAGATTTTCCAAACCTTTTGCCCTAGTGATGGATGTGCACATCTTCCAATCCAACCACAAAGCTGCTCTTTTATTGTAGTATTGAGGGACAAAATGTGTACCACAGGCTCCTGGAATATACATACTTTTTCTAGCTTTATTTGGACATGTAATCTGGGAAAGTGATGTTAACAAAACAAAATAAAACAAAACAAAAAACCCACAGGGGAAAATATTCCAATAGGAAATCAGAGAGTTTGCTGGGGTGGGGGGGGGGGGGAGGAGGGGGAGGGAGAAGCAGAAGAGATCTTCTCTTTGCTTTAGATAACAACTTACTTAGAAGCAGGGAAGTAATGTCAAATAAGAGACTCAATCCTGCTCTTCTAGAGACCTTCTGAAAGTACCTTCATCCCTGAACCCTTTGTTTCGTGAACCTCCATAAGAAAGATATGATACCTTTCCTCCAGTCATCACTTCCTTGACTGAATCACTGTACCTTGTTGGTCCTATTGACTAAATTCAGGACCACAGTTCTCCAGGACAAAATATCCCAGTAGAGATTGTTCAGATTAAATGTATTCATTTTCTCTCAGGACAGCTTTCTTTGGAGATCCCAAGTTTTGTACTGACTCAAGAATTGAAATGGAAGAGAATCAGAAGTGACAATGACGATTTCTAGATAATAAACAACCCAGAAACCACAAAAAAAAAAAAAAAAAAAAAAAAAACCTACTGGTATGGAAAGCAGTTTCCTTTTGGATCGCAGATTTAAATCAATTCCAAAGAGGTTAAGAAAGGTTTAGATTTGGATTCATTCTTGGAAGAGGATTTTTGTTTTCTTTTCTTTTATCTTTGATTGGAAAGAAGTGAATTTGGGAGCCTAAGGTATTTGTCTAGAATCTATAGATTTCAGAGATGTTATTTCATAGTTGTTACTATAGAATCTGTAGATGTTACTTTTGTTTATTTTTCATTAGTAAGTATTTAGTTTTTCTACTTCCTCTACTTTGCTAAAAAAAAAAAAAAAGGAAATAAAGAAAGGAAAAAAGAAAGAAAGAAAAAAATTCATTTCAACAAATATGCATAGCCAAGCAAAAGAAAAAAAAATCTTGTTGACTATATCTAAAACTATATGTCTTATTGGGCATTTTATCTTGAGATGTTTGCTTTCAACCCCATTGTCTGCAGTTAGATTCAGACCATAAAGGTATTATCTTCATGGTATCTCCTCTATATCCTGTTTGTGCTAATAAAAGGCAATATAGTGAAAAGAATGAACATCTCAGAATCAAGAAATTAGAATCTGAGTCCATCATTGATACTAACTGCTAGGTGACTAAGCAATTCATGTTACCTCTCTCAAATTCTTCTCATCTGTAAATGATGATATTTAAATTCCTTTTTTCACAGCATTGTTGTGAAGAAAAAGTTTTGTAAACTTATTTATTTATTTTTTAATATTTTATTTTATTTTATAATAACTTTATATTGACAGAATCCATGCCAGGGTAATTTTTTTTACAACATTATCCTTTGCACTCGCTTCTGTTCCGATTTTTCCCCTCCCTCCCTCCACCCCCTCCCCTAGATGGCAAGCAGTCCTATATATGTTAAATATGTTGCAGTATATCCTAGATACAATATATGTATGCAGAACCAAGCAGTTCTCTTGTTGCACAGGGAGAATTGGATTCAGAAGGTAAAAAACAACTCGGAAAGAAAAACAAAAATGCAAACAGTTCACATTCGTTTCCCAGTGTTCTTTCTTTGGGTGTAGCTGCTTCTGTCCATCATTTATCAATTGAAATTGAGTCTTTGTCAAAGAAATCCACTTCCATCAGAATACATCCTCATACAATATCGATGTCGAAGTGTAAAGTGATCTCCTGGTTCTGCTCATTTCACTTAGCATCAGTTCATGTAAGTCTCTCCAAGCCTCTCTGTATTCATCCTGCTGGTCATTTCTTACAGAACAATAATATTCCATAACATTCATATACCACAATTTACCCAGCCATTCTCCAATTGATGGGTATCCATTCAATTTCCAGTTTCTAGCCACTACAAACAGGGCTGCCACACACATTTTAGCACATACAGGTCCCTTTCCCTTCTTTAGTATTTCTTTGGGATATAAGCCCAATAGAAACACTGCTGGATCAAAGGAGATGCACAATTTGGTAACTTTTGGGGCATAATTCAAGATGGCTCTCCAGAATGGTTGGATTCGTTCACAGTTCCACCAACAATGCATCAGTGTCCCCGTTTTCCTGCATCCCCTCCAACATTCATCATTATTTTTTCCTGTCATCTTAGCCAATCTGACAGGTATGTAGTGATATCTCAGAGTTGTCTTAATTTGCATTTCTCTGATCAATAATGATTTGGAACACTCTTTCATATGAGTGGTAATAGTTTCAATTTCATCCTCTAAAAATTGTCTGTTCATATCGTTTAACCATTTATCAATTGGAGAATGGCTTGATTTCTTATAAATTAGAGTTAGTTCTCTATATATTTTGGAGATGAGGCCTTTATCAGAACCTTTAACTGTGAAGATGTTTTCCCAGTTTGTTGCTTCCCTTCTAATCTTGTTTGCATTAGTTTTGTTTGTACAAAGGCTTTTTAATTTGATATAATCAAAATTTTCTATTTTGTGATTGGTAATAGTCTCTAGTTCATCTTTGGTCACAAATTTCTTTCTCCTCCACAAGTCTGAGAGATAAACTATCCTATGTTCCTCCAATTTATTTATAATCTCATTCTTTATGCCTAAGTCATGGACCCATTTCGATCTTATCTTGGTATATGGTGTTAAGTGTGGGTCCATGCCTAATTTCTGCCATACTAATTTCCAGTTATCCCAGCAGTTTTTATCAAATAATGAATTCTTATCCCAAAAGTTAGGATCTTTGGGTTTGTCAAACACTAAACAGCTATAGTTGACTATTCTGTCTTGTGAACCTAACCTTTTCCACTGATCAACTAATCTATTTCTTAGCCAATACCAAATGGTTTTAGTGACTGCTGCTTTATAATATAATTTTAGATCAGGTACAGCTAGGCCACCTTCATTTGATTTTTTTTTTCATCAATTCCCTTGAGAGTCTCAACTTTTTATTGTTCCATATGAATTTTGTTGTTATTTTTTCTAGATCATTAAAATATTTTCTTGGAAGTCTGATTGGTATAGCACTAAATAAATAGATTAGTTTAGGGAGTATTGTCATCTTTATTATATTCGCTCGGCCTATCCAAGAGCACTTAATATTTTTCCAATTATTTAAGTCTGACTTTATTTGTGTGGAAACTTTTTTGTAATTTTGTTCATATAATTCCTGACTTTCCTTTGGTAGACAGATTCCCAAATATTTTATGCTATCAACAGTTATTCTGAATGGAATTTCTCTTTGTATCTCTTGCTGTTGGATTTTGTTGGTGATGTATAAAAATGCTGAGGATTTATGGGGATTTATTTTGTAGCCAGCTACTTTGCTAAAATTGTGAATTATTTCTAATAGCTTTTTAGTAGAATCTCTGGGGTTCTCTAGGTATACCATCATATCATCTGCAAAGAGTGATAGTTTGGTTTCCTCATTGCCTACTCTAATTCCTTTAATATCTTTCTCTACTCTTATTGCAGAGGCTAGTGTTTCTAATACAATATTGAATAATAATGGTGATAGTGGGCAACCTTGCTTCACTCCAGATCTTACTGGGAAGGATTCCAGTTTTTCCCCATTGCATATGATGCTTACTGATGGTTTTAAATATATGCTCCTGACTATTTTAAGGAAAAGTCCATTTATTCCTATGCTCTCAAGTGTTTTTATTAGGAATGGATGTTGAATTTTATCAAATGCTTTTTCTGCATCTATTGAGATGATCATATTTTTTTTTTTTTGGTTGGTTATTGATATAGTCAATTATGCTAATAGTTTTCCTAATATTGAACCAGCCCTGCATTCCTGGTATAAATCCTACTTGGTCATAGTGTATTATCCTGGGGATGATTTTCTGTAATCTTTTTGCTAATATTTTATTTAAGATTTTAGCATCAATATTCATTAGGGAGATTGGTCTATAATTTTCTTTCTCTGTTTTCAACCTACCTGGTTTAGGTATCAGTACCATGTCTGTGTCATAAAAGGAGTTTGGTAGGACTCCTTCACTCCCTATTTTTTCAAATAGTTTATTTAGCATTGGAGTTAATTGTTCTTTAAATGTTTGGTAGAATTCACATGTAAATCCATCTGGTCCTGGGGATTTTTTCTTAGGGAGTTGGTTGATAGTTTGTTCTATTTCTTTTTCTGAAATGGGACTGTTTAGGATATTTACTTCTTCCTCTGTTAGTTTGGGCAAGCTATATTTTTGGAGGTATTCTTCTATTTCATTTAAGTTGTCAAATTTATTGGCATAAAGTTGGGCAAAGTAACTTCTAATTATTGCTCTAATTTTCTCTTCGTTAGTGGAGAGTTCTCCCTTTTCATTTTTAAGACTAACAATTTGATTTTCCTCTTTCCTTTTTTAAATCAGATTTACTAAGGGTTTGTCTATTTTATTGGTTTTTTCATAGAACCAACTCTTAGTTTTATTAATTAATTCAATAGTTTTTTTACTTTCAATTTTATTGATCTCTCCTTTTATTTTTAGAATTTCAAGTTTAGTATTTGACTGGGGGTTTTTAATTTGTTCCTTTTCTAGCATTTTTAGTTGCAAGCCCAATTCATTGAGCTTCTCTTTCTCTATTTTATGCAAATAGGCCTCTAGAGATATGAAATTTCCCCTTATTACCGCTTTGGCTGCATCCCATACATTGTGGTATGATGTCTCATTATTATCGTTTTTTTTTTGGGTGAAATTATTAATTATGTCTATGATTTGCTGTTTCACCCAATCATTCTTTAGTATAAGATTATTTAGTTTCCAATTATTTTTTGGTCTACTTTCCCCTGGCTTTTTATTGAATGTAATTTTCAATGCATCGTGGTCTGAAAAGGATGCATTTGCTATTTCTGCCTTACTGCATTTGAATTTGAGGTTTTTATGTCCTAATATATGGTCAATTTTTGTATAGGTTCCATGAACTGCTGAAAAGAAAGTGTACTCCTTTCTGTCTCCATTACATTTTCTCCAAAGATCTATCATATCTAACTTTTTTAGTATTCTATTTACCTCTTTGACTTCTTTCTTATTTATTTTGTGGTTTGATTTATCTAATTCTGAGAGTGCAAGGTTGAGATCTCCCACTATTATAGTTTTGCTGTCTATTTCTTCTTGCAGCTCTCTTAATTTTTCTTTTTAAGAAATTAGATGCTACACCACTTGGCGCATATATGGTTAATAGTGATATTGCTTCATTATCCATGCTACCCTTTAGCAAGATATAGTGCCTTTCCTTATCTCTTTTAATTAGATCAATTTTTGTTTTAGCTTGATCTGAGATCAGGATGGCTACCCCTGCTTTTTTGACTTCACCTGAAGCATAGTAGATTTTGCTCCAACCTTTTTACCTTTACTCTATATGTATTTCCCTGCTTCAGGTGTGTTTCCTGTAAACAACATATTATAGGATTCTGGCTTTTAATCCATTCTGCTAACCACTTCCTCTTTATGGGGGAGTTTACCCCATTCACATTTATGGTTAAAATGACCAATTCTGTATTACTTGCCATCTTGTTAACCCCTGTTTATGCTTTTCTCCCTTCTTTCCCCCTTACCCCCCTTCCTAGTATTAAGCTTGTGAGCACCACTTGCTTCTCACACCTCTCCCTTTTTAGTATCTCTCCCCCCCCCCCGCCTTAGATTTCCTCCCCCTATCTTACCCCTTTCCCTCCCCATTTCCGTATTCCCTTCCACTTAGCTTATTCCTTCCCTTTTCACTTTTCCCTTCTCACTTCTCAATGAGGTGGGAGAAGTTTCACCATAAATTAAATATGTCTAAAATTTTTCTCTTAAAGCCAATTCTGAAGGCAGTAAGATACCGACTATATTCATCCCCCTCCATTCTTTCTCTCAGATATAATAGATTTCCTTTGCCTCTTCATGAGATGTTGTACTCCCACTTTACCCTTTTTCTTGTACAATGCCCTTTCCACATCTACTTTCTAGAACAAGGTATACATGTATTCTTTATACCTCTTTATATCAGAAAATATAGTTCCCAAGATTAATCTTTACCTTTTTAGATTTCTCTTGAGTTCTATATTTGTAAATCAAACTTTTTGTTAAGTTCTGGCTTTTTCATCAAAAATAGGTGAAATTCGCTTACTTCGTTGAATGTCCATCTTCTTCCCTGGAAAAAGATGCTCATTCTAGCTGGGTAAGTTATTTTTGGTTGCATACCAAGTTCTTTAGCCTTTCGGAATATCATATTCCAGGCCCTTCGATCCTTTAATGTGGATGCTGCCAGATCCTGGGTGATCCTTATTGTGGCTCCTCGATACTTAAATTGGGTTTTTCTAGCTGCTTGCAATATTTTTTCCTTCATCTGAGGGTTCTGGCATTTGGCCACTATATTCCTTGGTGTTTTGATTTTAGGATTCCTTTCAGTGGGTGATCGATGAATTCTTTCAATGTCTATTTTATCCTCTGTTCCTATGACTTCTGGGCAGTTCTCTTTGATAATTTCCTGGACAATAGTGTCCAGGCTTTTTTTTTCATCATGCTTTTCTGAGAGTCCAATGATTCTCAGATTGTCTCTCCTGGATCTGTTTTCCAGGTCTGTTGTCTTCCCCAGAAGGTATTTCACATTCTTTTGCATTGTTTGATTTTTTTGGATTTGCTTGACTGATTCTTCTTGTCTCCTCGAGTCATTCAATTCCAATTGTTCGATTCTGATTTTTAATGAAGTGTTTTCTTCACTCTTTTAAAATCTTTTTCTAATTGTCCCATTGAGTTCTTTTGTTCTGTGGAATTTTTTTCCATTTTGCCAATTTTGTTTTTTAGAGAGCTGTTTTCTGTTTCCAGTTCACTAATCCTATTTTTCAAGGATTTTATTTCTTTATCCAGTCTCTCTTTAACTGAGTGGGATGACTTCTCCAGACTCTCTTGCCAAGCCTCCCTCTCCTTTTCCCATTTTTCTTCTAGCTCCCTTGTGAGAGTCTTTTTAATTTCCTCCATGAGATTCATCTGTGCTCAGGAACAGATTATCTCCTCCTTTGGGGATTCACCTGGAGACGGTCTGTTTTTAGTCTCCTCAGGATTTGGAGTCTGCTCTCTTTCTGTATAGAAGCTGTCAAGGGTTAAAGTCCTCTTCAGTTTTTTGCTCATTATGTCAAAGAATCAAAGACAAACTAGCAAAAAGAAAAAAAGATATCACCCCTAATTGGAGTCTGCTTTTTTGGGGGAGGGGCTGGGTGGTGTTACCGAGCTTCCTCTAAAGACTGCCGGGGCAGCACCGAGGCACTGGCCCTACTGTGCTGCACCTGTGCTCTGAGATCCCAGAGCGTGCTGAGTCACTGTGTGTGGGGGTGGTGGGGTGGCGGGGGAGGGGTGGCCAGGACCTGAGAGGCTCCAGCTGTTTGGGGTTGTATTCTTCACCCTGGTGTTTTTAGCTTCTCTGCTGGGCTGCTGGCTTGCTGCCGGAGCAAAGTATCCAAACCTGTAGCAAAGCTCTCTCCGCAGAGATGGCTGCGATCACACCCCACCCCCTCTCCAGTCTGCTCGGCTGTGAGCCATGCTCACAGTTGCCTGCCTGCACCCTAAGCCCGATCCAAAACTGTCCCAGCCCTCGCGCAAAAACAGACCTTTCTTGGTGAATCTCAAGGATGGCTTCTCTTGGTAACTATTTGTAGGTTTTTTTTCAGTCAAGCATCAATTCAGAGGCTTGTAATGAAATGGATAGTGAGAGAAAAATGTGGAGCTACACAGCTATGTGCCTCCTCTCCTCCATCTTGACCGGAAGTCCCAGTTTTGTAAATTTAAAGCACTCTGAAAACCCGATTTTGTTGCTATTACTAAATCACAACTTCCAAAGGAGGAAGAATACCTATATTCAGAATTGGGTAAATTCTATGTCAATCTTTTCAAATGCTTTTCTTCTTAAATTTTTTTTTTTCTTTTAGTGGTGTAACACTCAACACTACCTACATGAAAATGAATGAAATGAAATCCACACATTCCATTTGAATTCTTGAGGATTGCAGAGGTGAGATTTGTAAGTAAATAGTCTAAATTCTTGGGACAAAATTTTTGGTTGAAAGTCTCTAACTACATTTTCCTTCTTTTAGGGACCTACAGTACCTAGATTGCCACACTAATGCTATGGACCATCCATAAGATTTGGCTTTATTTAAAACAGTAAAGGAACAGTTTAAAAGGGCTTTGGAATCATTCTTCTACCATAGTTCAATGTTAATGTATCACGGTATCATGTAGTTATTACAGAAGTTATAACAGAGTCATAAAAAAAGAAAAATAGAGAAAATAAATTGGAAGTTGCCACCATACTAAAGAAGCTTCAAGTAGTATGGACAAAGGAATAAGATCTGCATTTGGGTATCTGTCCAATATGTCTCAGTTTAGCTTTTCATCAGCCTTTTCATCAGAGTTGACTGCCTAGAGCAGAATTTGTTCAGCTCTTTTTTCCTGTTGTTTTGGATTTAGGAGATTCACTTAGACATTTTGTAATAGTTTTACTTGATACAATCTTATTTGCAACACTCCTGTATCATTAGCATAGGGCCAAGTGAGGAGGGCAAAGTAAGGAGCATTCCATAGTAAAGTAACTAGAAGTCCCTGATGTAGCATGAAGGCTATTAAGGAATGGGAAATAGTGGTCACTGACAGCTCTGTCTTTTATACTCCCAATGATGGATCTAAATTTTAGTATAGACTGAATAGGAGACTTGTGCCTAAAGATTATAGATTAGGCCCAGAGGTTTTATATATCATGTGAGAGGAAGGGAGTAAATCACATACTAGTTATGTATATGTAATCCTGGAACAGAGTTTCATATATGACTTTCAGCCTGATCTCAGCCTGTAGCTAAATAACCAGAAAAGGGGTCTCAGATTAATGGATATATTCTAATTCACTCACTCTGAAAATGGATATTCTTCCAACTAGCTGATAGTGGCATGGGGAAGCAGCAGTCTTTTGGAAATCCAATCAGGGCAAATTCATGGTTGTGTTGAAATGTGGATTAAAAATAAATAAATAAACACCATTCAAAAGTTTTCAAAAGGCATATCAGGAGGATAATGATCAAACATTTCACTAGATTGGAAAATTTGGGGAACACTAAAAGCTTATATTTCTCTACCCTTGAGCTGCCTTTTACATTCTGGAAGAACATAGTACTCAATATTTATGCAAATTCCAAGAGGACCAATCAAGGCGCAGACATTTCAGAAGTGCATAGATCCTGGTCCTAATACAGAATCTTAATTTGAAAAGAAGAGCTAGGAGAATGAATAAACAAAATTTTAAAAAAATAATTCCTCTATTCATATAAGAAGCCATTATAGTGACAGTGATGTCCAAAATATAAACCCAAGAAAATAAAATAATTTTGAAACATCTCTGAGCAAAACTTAAAAGAAAACTACAATTTCATCATAAGTTTAAGTAGAATTCCCAGGGATGATAAACAATAATTTTAAAAATTGTTTAAATGCTATTTTAAATTAAATGAGTAAGAAAAGAAAGAGTTCTATAAGAAATGAGAGGACTAGAAGAGAGATTAGGAAGAAGAATTAGCCACTTAACACAAGAGGTACAAAATCTTACTCAAGCAACAAATTCCATGAAAATTAGAATGGACCAAGAAGAAGTTAATGAATCCATATGATAATTTTTAAAATGTTTAAAAAAAAAACCAGCCAAAAAAAAAACCTGAAAAAAATAGGTAAAATATAGAAAACAAATAACCTGAAAGGAAGATTAAAAGAGATAAATTTGATTTATCATTTGATTATCTGAAAACTCTAAGCAAAAAAAAAGAGTCCAAATACAAAATTTAAACAATTCATGAAAGGAAATTAACAAGACATATTAGAAGAAGACAAAGTAAAAATACAATATTATCAATTTATGAAATAGACTTCAAAATTAGAACTCTTTGAGAACATTTTACCTCAAATCCAGAGAATCTAGGTCAAAGGAGAAAAAAAAAATCTGCAAGTAGCCAGAAAGAAAGAATTCAGTTACCAAGGAGCCATAGTCTGGGTCACACAGAATTTAGCAGATACTACTATAAAAGAACAAAGAATTGGGATAGAATATTCAAGAAGACAAAATATGTTGACTTATAATAAAAAAAAACTTATATGGTAAGATTATATCTAATTGTACAGAGGGGAAATTAGGATTATAATGAAAGAAAATATTCTAAAGAATTCTTGAATAAAAATCAGAACTAAATAGAAACTTTTATAACTATCCAGGAGTTAAGAGAAATATAAAAAGGTAAATACAAAAAAGCAATTAGAAAAGACTAAATAATGAGGAATTGTTTATAATGCAATGGCTAGATAATGATTCCCCTCAGAGCCTTATTCTCAACAGGGAGCAAAATAATAGAGAGAGCCTAGGAATCATTTAATTATGTTTTGAAAATCTTAAAACAAGAGAGGAAAGAAAAGAAATACAATAGAGGAAAAACACAGTGCTAGTATATATTAAGTGCTTAATGTTTACTGGATGAATAAAAAGGAAGAATAAGAGAAATTTTCAGATTGTAGAAGTAGAAAATAATCATATAATCATAAACATATAATCACACGTAATATGAATTTCATTATCATTTGAACCAGTCAGAGGATGATAAAATGTCCATTTGAGAGTTGGGTTAAAAATACATTTTACTCTAGGAGGAAACAAAAAATGTACAGGGATGGATATAGAAATGAATAATAAAATATACAGTAGACTAAGAAAAGGGTTTGTAATGAGTAGAACAAATTCTCACCAGATAGGAGATAAAAGAGGGTTTAAAATGAAGGAAAGAAAAGTTTTTTTCTTTTTTTTTTTAAAGTGTGTTTACAGTTTGAGCAAGAAAAAGAAAAGAGGAATAGAGGAAGAGAAAAAAAATTGCAAAAAGCATATAGTACTGAAGCAGAATAGGATGTGGTATGGTAAAATGAAAAAAATTTTTACTTTGAATGTGCATCCATTAAAGTTACCCATAAAATGAAAGAGAATAGAATGGATTAGAATGCAGAATCCAGAAATCTGTTGTTCACAAGAAACTCAATTAAGACAAAAATCACATAAATTTAAAATAAGCATTTGGAGTAAAGCTTATTATGTTTTACTAGAATTCAAATAGTCATTGGGTAGCAATAATTTTTCAGACAAATTAATAGCACAAAAGAATGAATTAATATCACCATAATATCAAAATAATAAATTCATATAAACACTTAACATATATGTATTAGATGTACCAAATGTTATAGTACCTAAATACTTAAAGGAAAAGAAAAAAATGATTTACAAGATGATATAGGAAACAAACTATCATAATATGGGGTCTTCAATGCATCCCTTTTGGATAGAAAATTTTTAAATAGCTTTTTATTTACAAGATATATGCGTAGGTAATTTTTCAGCATTGACAATTGCAAAACCTTTTGTTCCAATGTTTTCCCTCCTTCCCCCTACCCTTTCCCCAAGGTGGCAAGTTGACCAATACATGTTAAATATGTTAGCGTATAAGTATTAGTGCAATATATGTATACATGTCCAGTTATTTTGCTGTACAAAAAGAATCAGACTTTGAAATAGTGTATAATTAGCCGGTGAAGGAAATAAAAAATGCAGGTGGACAAAAATAGAAGGACTGGGAATTGTATGTAGGGGTTCATAGTCATCTCCCAGAGTTCTTTCACTGGGTATAACTGGTTCAATTAATTACTGCTCTATTAAAATTGATTTGGTTCATCTCATTGTTGAAGAGGGCCAGGTCCATCAGAATTGATCATCATATAGTATTGTTGTTGAAGTATATGATGATCTCCTGGTTCTGTTCATTTCACTCAGCATCAGTTCATGTAAGTCTTTCTAGACCTTGATAGAAATAGTTTTTAAAGAAGACCTTCTGGTTATGGTGTAAGAATAATAATGAAACATTATTGTTCTATAAGAAATTATGGGCAGGTTTATTTCAGACTGAAGTCAGCAGAACCAAGAGAACAGTGAACACAATAACAACAAAATTATGTGGTGATCAACTATATGGACGTTTCTCTTTTTAACAATGAAGTAATTCAAGGGAATTCCAATAGACTTGGGATAGAAAGTACCATCTGTATCCAAAGAGAGAACTATGGAGACTTAAAGTAGATGGAATCATAATATTTTCACTTTTTTTGTTTTTCTTTCTTGTAGTTTTTTCCCCTTTTGTTCTGATTTTTCTTATATAACATAACAAGTATGAAAATATGTTGAAAAGAAGTGCACATATTTAACCTATATCAAATTTCTTGTTGTCTCAGGGAGGGGAAAGGTAAGGCAAAGGAGAAAAATTTAGAACACGAAGGTTTACAAAAAAGAATATTGAAAACTATTTTACATGTATTTAGAAAAAATAAAATGTTAGTGAAAAAATCATTTTCACACTTGCTAGTAATGTAATGATGAATGTCACTTATCTTCTCTGATCTCAATTCCCAACACCTGTAATACTTATCTGATAAGATTGGTGTGAAGATCAAATGTTTAGAAATCATTTTGTAGATCCTAAATACTTATTTCAGCATTTGAAATTCTATCTGTCCTTTAAGACAACTGAAATTCTACCTCATCCCAGACAGATCCTCAATTGGAAATTATTTTTCCTTCTTTCAACTTCATACAGAATTTCATCCCTGTCTTGTGCACTAAGGGTCTCTAATAAGGTCATTATGTATTTTTTCTATGAGATATTTCAAAGTTTTGATGTTTCAATAGCTTAAAATGTTTATCTCATACCTCTTTTATTTCATTAGAGCTATCAAAGCTTTAAAGTGCACAAAACTTTTTGGGACATCCTGCCTAGCACTACACAGCAATGTATGTCTTCTTTCTGTTGCTAGATTGTTAAGTTTTGTGAGGTCAAAGACTTAAGAGCTGATATAATACTATGCATAAAGAAGGGACATTATAAATAATCATTGGATGTTTTTTATTTTAACTGCAAGCTTCTGGAGAGTAAGGATTTAGTTTAATCTGCTTTGGACACAATCTAGAATAGCAGTACTTCTAGGCTGACATACTTATATGCTTTTCTGATGCTGAGAAGCATCATACTCTAGAATTATATGAAGATCCCAAACCCATTTCAGGTAAGTTTTAAATAATATGAAAACAAAAAATTCAATATACCTAATATTACTAGTTGAAGTGAAAATTAACTAAGTGATGCCTTCCCATCTGGAATCCTGAGATGTTTTTCATGCATGCCTATAGTAAAGAGAATTAAAGAAGAAGAAGCACTGAGAGGAATCAAGATAGGAATGATGGCACACACAAAGAAAGGAATAGAATATGAGGACACATGGGAAGGAAGAGGGATAAATCATGATAGTGAATAATGAAAAAGGTACTGGGAAAGACGAAAAATCTAAGTTAGGCATGTTTACATCAACTTAATGGCTCCTTTTCTATGAATGGCAGAATCTTGTTAGATCGGCCTTGCAAACATCAGGTTTGAGCACTTTAAGTTTTGTGAACATTTTCGCATTGTAATGATGTGGCTTGTTAATCTTCCTTAAGAATGTTAGGGTTCACCAAAATCCCACCATGTCACTTGGCAATAGAGACTAATATAAAGGAATAATCTGGTAAGGGGAAATGAGAGCCGTGTCTTAAATGAGCAAAAGAGGTAAAAGATGGATATTTGAAGATAATATATCATAAAGAAAGCATAGTACCAAGTGAGAATAAGAATATTGCCCTTTGGAGATACATGCTCTGGCCTCCAAGCAGGTTGACATTCATTTCTTTGTCTTACTGGTCAACTACTTCCTACGTGAGAAAATGAAGCTGGGGAATTACATGGCCCAAATTCTGTGCACCCTATAAAGAGGCTTGAAACTTGAAACAGGACTAGTTTTGGCCTTATGGAGAGCTTTTGTAAGTCTCTGGTCCTGAACTAAGCCACAGATCCAGCTCTGATGCTAAGCACAGACAATAAAATGTTGTTTTGTTAATAATAAAATGAGTATAGTAATTTGTTTTGTAGTACTATACTTTTGTCCCCTTCCCTATGAGAGATTAATATAATAGGAAATGAAATCAGGACAAAAAATATGGAGTTAATTTCCTATGGTAAATGTCCAAAAAATTTCATATTTTCTCTCTTGATATAATGTGGTCAATGACAGGAAAAGATAATGATAAATGTTGGAGAGGATATAAGAAAACTGGAGAACTAATGCATTGTTGGGGAAGTTGTGAAATGATCTAATCATTTTGGAGAACAATTTGGAACTATCCCCAAAGGACCATAAAATTGCACATAACCTTTGACCCAGTAGTGCCAGTACGAGGTGTACATCCCAAAGGAGGGAAAAAGACCCACATGTGCAAAAATGTTTGCAGCTCTTTATGTGGTGGCAAAGAGTTGGAAAATCAGAAGTTGCCTATCAATTGGGGAATGGTTGAATTAGATATGGTATATGAAAGTAATGGAATATTATTGTTATTTTTAAAATGATGAACAAGCTGATTTTTATAAAGTCTTGGGAAAATGTACATGAATTCATGCTGAATGAAACAAGTAGAACCAGGAATACATTGTACACAGTAATAATAAGATTGTGTGATGATCCACTGTGAAAAACTTAGTTCTTCTCAGCAGTTCAGTGATCCAAGGCAATCCCAATTAACTTTGGTTAGAAAATGCCATCTGCATCAGAAAGAGAACTATGGAGATTAAATGTAAATCAACCCATACTATATTCATTTTTGTTTTCTTTTTGTCATGTTTTTTTTTTTTTCCTTTTTTGTTCTGATTTTTCTCTCCCAACATGATTCATAAAGACATGTGTATTTAAAAAGTTAATATACATGCATAATTAGAACAAAACAATGTAAAAAAATAATGTAATCCAAAACTTTTAGAATTAAGGGAACTTAGAATTGGGAAATGACACTCCACTGTGTGAGATTTCAGACATGGAAATAAAAAAAAAACTATTGCTTAAGGATTCCTGTTGCTACAATAAATTAGTTTTAATATTCATTTCATATCGTTATGGGTTTGTTCTTTAATTTTTTATCTCTGTGATAAGAAATTATATTGCACTTAAGTGTTCTGGCATTGATTAAAGAGCTTCAACTACTTCTATGCAGCTCATCCCAGATACTTACTGCTACTCTATTAATTTCAATCTCTGTTATACTCTTTCTGGCAGTTTCCTTTTACAAAAGAATGATTGAATTTTCATAGGAGATCACGTTATATTTCATAGAGCAATTTTACAATGCTTAATTCAACAAACATTTCAAAGTGTTTAATTTTCTCAAAACACTATTCTAGGAGCTGGAATTAACAATTAAAAAGCTCCTGATTTTATGGACTTTACATTCTATTAGTGAGAAACAATATGGGGAAATGAAATGGAAGGCAACTGACCTGGTAAATTCATCTGTACAAATTTGAGGAGAATGGGAGCCTAAACAATTGGAGGGATCAGGGAAGATTTCTTCACAGCAGAAGCTAAGCCTCAAAGGAAGATGAGGCAGAAAGGAAGAAATGGATTTCAGGGTTGGAATTACCACTAATAGGAGAGATAGTCAATCATAGAAAAATCAAGGGGATTACAATACCATGTATCAGTGAAGTTCAGATTGAGGACAAATTATTTGAATTATAGCCTTTATATCATCATAGCTGTTTGATTTCCTACATGAGAAATTTATCTTTGAATCATTTTCCCACCCACTTATCCCTTCAAACCTCAGTTCATGTGATGCTTTCTTATCAAACTTATCTTCAGTCTAAAGGTCTCTTGTTTGTATTTAATTATTATTTACATGTATCCCCCATTATAATATGAAATCCTTTCATGTAGGATCTATTTTTGTCTTTCTTTGTATTTCCAACACAGTATAATACCAAATACTAGTAAGTATTTAATAAGGATAAAGTCCTTGGCCTATTTTTCAAAAAAAGCTTGAATTTAAATCTAGCCCAGATACTTATTAGCTGAGTGACTCTGGACAAGTCACTTGATTTCTCTTTCCTCAATTTTCTCTATTGGGAAATGGGATGGTAATAGCACTTACCTTGCAATATTTTATGAGAATCAAATAGTATTTGTAAAAACCTTTAGCACACTGCCTGATACATTATAGGGACTATTTAAATACTCATTCCCTTTCTTTTTCCTTATCTGCATAAATTGTAGATTCCCTAAACCTCATTCTTCAGCTGCTAGTGGCCTACTCATTCAAAATGTTTCTTATATTTATTTTATGAGAGGCAGCTAGCAACTGTGGCTAGAGAGCTGGCCTTAGTGCTAGGATAATCTGTCTCTAAAATATCCAAGTTGTATGGATCTGAAGCCTTGACAAGTTACTTAACATCTCAGTGTTCTTTTTAAGGTGTAAGTAGGCCTGTTTTTGTACAGCTAGGAATCTAAGAATTGTTTCATGTTTTTTTGTTTGTTTCTTTGTTTGTTTGTTTTTAAAAACCATTCCTACCTCTCTGACTATAGAAGAAAGACATAATATCCAAGGTTGAGAGCATGAATGTTGAAAAGCTAAGAAATCAGAAGAATATATAACTTTCCTCCCCTCCCCTTCTCTTTCCTTCTTTTAGCTTTCTCTGTCTCTCTCTTTATCTATCAATTAATTGTTAGATATGGGATATATTGGCATAGACATACTTAACATATCATGCCCACATCTAAGAAGTTATTATGCTCTATAGACAAAGCAGAAGTGTAATAGCATAAAAGAAATGTGAGATGTACAAATTTAGAGACATCTCAATTTCAAATATTCATATATGTCCAAAGTTGTATTAGTGTGATCAGCCACAGTTGGACATACAGCTTCTTGCCCCTGATATTGCAATGTCATTTTGGTCTTCTTTGAATACAAAGGATAAAAATCTCTGTCTGTCTCTCTGTCTATCTCCCTGTCTGTCTGTCCCTCTTTGTCTCTCCATCTCTCTTTATCTCCTCTTCTCTCAGTCTTTTTGTCTCTCTTTGTCTCTCTGTATCTCTATCTCTCTCTCTCTTTCTCTCTGTATCTCTCTGTCTCAGTCTGTCTTCCTCCCTCCCTCAGTCCCTCTCTCTTTTTCTCTTTCCCTCCCCCTTTCTCCTTCCCATCTATCTATCCATCCATAGGCTATTTTTTGTCTCTTTCTTTCTTCCCTACCTCCCTGAATAAGGCATGAATAAATCATTTTTCCATTAATAAGTCAATCAAGGGAATGACTTAAGAACAGCTCTTGTAGGTGGCCACATACATTGAATTCAAGAGCAATTTATTAAACACCTGCTATTTAAGTGTACTAAGTCTTTTAATAGAAACTAAAGATTACCAGAAACTTTCCACCTTCCTCCCCCAAATATCTTGTTCATATTTTGTGTCATGGCACCTGAAATTATACAATTCGTTAAATATTTTTTCAGATCTGGATTTTTTTTTAACTTTCTAAGATTTTCTTATTGAAGTATAACCCTATATAAGGAAACACCCAGACCAGTTCTCTATCCATTATAGCCATCTTAAGCCCTTGCAAGCTGAGCTGTAATTATCACATAATCTTTGAGTTAAGAAGGACTTTTATCTAGTTTTATCTCTTACACAAAACTAGAATTGCTCTTAGTTTACCAGGAGCAAGTGGTCATCTAGCCTCTAATTAAACATTTCTCCAAAGAATTTTTATTACTTCTCTAGAAAACTCTTCATTTTTAGGCAAGTCTAATTAATAGAGTCCTTATATTGAACTAAATTAACTTCCACTAATCACTCTTATATCTATCTTCTGTAAAAACACAAAGCAAACAAAAACAGTATGTTTATTTTCTATCTATTATCTATTCAAAAGATTTTCATCATGTTTCTTCCACATTCCCATCCTTCCATCTTCCCTCATCACCTCAAACCTTCTATGTCTCATTTGAGCCTCTGAAAAATTCTAGGTCCTTGAATAAGTATTCCCATTGCATTTTTCATTCCACTCACGATTCCAATTACCCTTTTCTGGATGACCTCCAACATGTCTAGAGAACTTTTAATATAAACGTTCATAATATTTTATTTTTCCAATTAAATGAAAGAGTTTTCAACATTCATTTTTGTAAGATTTTGAATTCCATTTTTTCCCTCCCTCCCTTACTTTTCCATCCCTAAAACAGCAAGCAATCTTATATAGGTTATATATGTATACACACAATCATTTTTCTGTTTTTTATTTTTTGTTATACATGTATGTTCATTTTAAAAATGTTTTATAAAATCATGTTAGGAGAGAAAAATCACAACAAAAGAAAAAAAACCATGACAGGAAAAAAAAAACAGAAAAAAAAATTAAACACAGCATATATTGATTTACATTCAGATTCCATAGTTCTCTCTCTGGATACGGATGGTGTTTTTCCATTCAAAGTTTTTGAAATTGCCTTGGATCACTGAACAACTGAAAAGAACCAAATCTTTCATAGTTAACTATTGTACAATCTTGCTGTTACTGTTTACAATATATTCCTGGTTTTGCTTGTTTTGCTCAGCATCAGTTCATATAAGTCTTTTCTTGGCTTTTCTAAAATCAGATTGTTCATCATTTCTTTTAATAGAACAATAATAATCCATTACTTTTACATAACAAAACTTATCCAACCATTCCCCATTTGATGGGCATCTACTTATTTTCCAATTCTTTACCACCACAAACATTTTTGCACATGTAAGTCCTTTTCCCTCTTTTATGATTTATTTGGGATACAGTCTTAGCAGTAGTGCTGTTGGATCAAAGAATATGCACAGTTTTAAAGCTCTTCAGGCTTAATTCCAAATTGTTCTCCATAATGGTTGGATCATTTCACAATTCCACAAACAATGCATTAGTGTCCCAGTTTTCTAAATCCCCTCCAACATTTATCCTTATCTTTTCCTCTCATTATATCCATTCTGAGAGATGTGATGTAGTATCTCAGAGTTGTTTTAATTTATACTTCTCTAATCAATAGTAATTTGATTTTAGTACATTTAAAACATAATGCCCAGAACTGAGCTCAATATTTCTTATGTGGCCACACCAGTGTAGAATGGCTTGGGCCTCTTTCTTTACTTATTCTGCCTATTAAGGAGGCAGCATGGTATAGTGGATATAAAACTAGATCTTCAAATTCAGACTCTGCTGGCAGACTAAAAGCAACTTTCAATAACACATATCATATTATTGACTGCTTGCCATTCACATGGATAGAGGGAAGACTGAATCTGACTAAATTTCTTATCCTGATATCATTCTTCTTTCTGGAGTTATTTTTTTCTTGATGCAAAATAAGATTGCATTCACTTTTGGAGGGTTATCTAATCACACTACTAAGTCATTTCCATATGTTAGATTTTTCTTAGAAACTGTCATTAATACATATTTTTTTGATCTTTTACTTCTATATTATTTTTTCAAACCCCAAAATGTAAGATTTTGCAGTTTTTCCCTATTTAATTTAAATTTACAAATTACAGATCCCTTCTTAAGAGAGAATGATCCCTTGAGAACCAAATTAGAAGAGAATCAAAAAACCTTGAGTTTAAATTCCTGGTTTTGTCACATTTCATATAATTTTGAGCAGATCCTTTACCCTTTTTGTGAGCCTCAAGTTCTTCATTTTTAAAACTAGATACCCAAAGCTCTTCTTTTATTGGTGAATTCTACACAGAACCTGCATTCTGTAGAGGAGTACAAATTTTATCCTCCTCATGACCTTGTTTCTGACTTGCCCTGGACTTCAAACCCATGCCTTCAAAGCAACTACTCTCATCTTCTCTGTAGTCACATTTTGAGTTCTTTTATGTGTGGTAATTTCCTCTGTTAGGATAGAAGCCTAATAAGGATAGGAACTATATTTTTTTATTTACATTTATATTCCCAGGGTTGGGCACATAAATTCATGCTTCCTTCCTTCCTACTTATCATATGAGTCTATCAGGATAACTCAAAGTCATATTTTTAACATGCAATAAAATTATAGAACAGCACATCAATATTAGTTGCTATTATTATCCTCTGAATGAAGTTGATCTTCTAGCTTCCCCACAGATTTTAAAATCATGCTTCTTTTTCTTCATCTAAGATCTTGATTTGGAATATTGACCAGATTACAACCAAGGAAATGAATGGACAGCCAAGAGGGAGCAAGGAATTGCTGGGAAAAGATTACTAGACAAGGCAGGAAGTAACACAGACAGAGAATAATAGGAAGCTTATAAAATATAAAATTCAACTACTCACCATTTTTTCTGAGGGCTAATCCTATAGACACATGATACACAGTCTATTTTGTTATACCCTAAAGTGGTAACTATTAGTTGCTTTCATATTTGGAGAGGGAACATTTTCATTGTTTCCACAAGGAAGAGCAGTTTCTGGAAAGAGGGCAAACTCTTTTTCTCCTACTGACCTTCTTTGGGAAAATTACCTACATTAGGTAGGAATGTAAAAAAAAATCAGATTTTATTGATTATAAAAAGCCAAGAATTAAAGTGAATTTGGGGAAAATATGGAAATAACATTAACAAGCAAGAACAAAAGTTTATTAGAGAAGGGTGAAGGGACAGGGCAGTAGAGTGGTAAAAGAATCAAGGAAAATTTGGAATGTGGTAAAAAAAAAAAAAGCAAATTTTCTCATGATCTTTCTAGCCAGAATCAGGACACCAGGAACAATGAAAACTTTGTAGCCTATATGGATATTTCTATAAGCTTTCCTTGACTTTCTTCCTTTAGGCAGTGTTTAGATTAGTTGCCTATTATTAGAGAAAAGAGGAGAACAAAGATATAGCATTCAATTCTAGCTAGATCCATTAGTATCCCCCACTTTTTTAATTTTAAAGAATCCATAAGGAATTAGTAAGAAGGATTTTATTCCATTTAATTTGTTGACAGTGATGAAAAATGTTTCTGTACACCTTCATTGGTTCTCCTAGAAATAACTGTCCTTTCATAGACCAGCATAATCTAATACCTAAATGCTCCAGTCTTCAGCTAGAATAAGTGATGAGGTTTTTCTGCTGTAATTCAATGAGTGAAATGTCTGGGACCCCCAAACCAGTCTAATCTCCAATTCCCTTTATTGTCCCAATTTTATTGCATCTAGAAACAACTATCTCCATGTGACTGTCCACTGGGACTACTCTTACATAATTTAAATCTCCCTTTCCAGGACTATGTGTGCTGAAAACTGAAAATGAGCTTGTCTGGGGCATGTAAATATATGTGCTCTTGAGAAATCAGCCCAAGCCAAGAGTATCCATTCAGACTATAACTTCATTTCTACTGTGTCCCAAGATAAATGAGGAGCCTTGAAGGGTGAATGTTCAAATACTAGCATAGCCAAAGAAATAGCCATCAATTTTTCAACTTTATGACTCCTATCCAAAGAAACTCATCTTGTAATTACACATTATTCTAGTCAACAAAAGTGTGTAAATTTGTGATCTCATTTTTCAGAAATAGTCTTCTGAATATTCCTTCTCTTTGACCACTCTGAATTATTCCTTAGAAGTTCAAATGGATGGGAATATTAATCCCTATATATTAAAATATTATTCTTGTGAGAGCTATAACTGATGTGGGCAAATTGGGATTTTATATAGAGTAATAAACTTAGAGAGTACATTCTACTTGCACTTCAGCAGTATAGATACAACTGAATTGTTCACTTTGTTAGAAAGAATATTCGGTTAAAAAAGGAACATGCTAGATGGTGAGTTAAAGTGATCTCTTTCCCTTTAATATTCTTAACTATTGCAGGATTCCTTTTTCCCTAAACTATGAAAGTGTCTCTTTCCTAGAATTTATGACATACTCTGTGGTCCTTAACCTAAGTGTGGTACTTTCCCTAAGTACACCAAATGCCAAGTTATAACTTTGTCTATAGACTTGTAAGAATATCCTTGAATCAGAAGAGATGCTCAAGATTATGTATAAGAAACAATAAAAAAGCTCTTATATTATCAAATTCACAAAATGACATAGATAGGAAGA